>NC_090441.1:183387559-184038393 GCF_031143425.1 Pleurodeles waltl | reverse complement strand
GGCGAGGGCCGGGCCCTGTGCCTGAGGGGTGTTGCGTTCTGGGAGGCAGCCGAGGGCTTTCGGGCTGGCGCCCTGGGTCGCTCGGGCCGCTCCGCCGTTAATGATCCTTCCGCAGGTTCACCTACGGAAACCTTGTTACGACTTTTACTTCCTCTAGGCTTAATCTTTGAGACAAGCATACGCTACTGGCAGCCGACTGGGACTAGCCCACCCACTGCTGCCCCAGACTTTGAGGCATGCTATCTAGCATCTCAACTGCAATGGGTGGCCGGCTGGTTGCTGGAAAGGGGGCATCTGGACTTGTGCACTGCCCAAGGGGAGATTGATATAGCATGGATCGCGGCGAGTATGTCAGGTAGGTAGATTCCCCCCATAGGGGACAGTATAATGAATAATGTTGCAATGAAATGCTGGAAACAGTGTACGAGAAGGTTTGGAGTGGGCCCTCCATACTCCCCGGCTCTGCCACTTTCAGTCCTTGCACTGGACCCGGAAGGGAAAGGACAGAAGGGCCTGGGGCTGGGACCGTGGACGAGAGCAAGGGTGGTTACAGTGGGGGAGCTCTTTAAGGAAGGGGTGCTGAGAAGCTTCACTGATCTATCAGCAGCAGGAATACCCCGGGGACAGTTTTTATTCCCCAGGAGATTAGCGCACACCTTGAAAGACCATTGGGATACAATCAATGCGGAACCCACTACCAGCATCTTATTACATTTGCTGTTGACCTCAGGGGGGGAACCTCATCTGGTGGCTAAAATATACCGAGCTCAGGTTGAGGCTGCATTGGACCCTCTGCGCTCGTTAAGAGAAAAGTGGGAGAGTACACTTGGGCGGGACATGTCTGCAGCAGAATGGACCAAAGCACTGGCTAGCCCCCGGACGATCTCACGCAACACAAGACTAAGATACATCCAATACAATTATCTCCATAGGTCGTACCTCATTCCTCACCGACTGTTCCGTATATATGGGGGGACACCCAGGACATGCCCCAGATGTAGTGATTGGGAAGCCGACTTTGACCACATAGTGTGGGGATGCCCGGTGCTCCAGACTGGTTGGGGTGAAATGATGGCGGTCATGTCAGAACTATTTGAGGCGGAATTGCAGCCAACGCCTGCTATGTGCTTACTGGGACTCGGGGCGGGTACCCCACAGGGGAAGCTGAGGGGACGCTTCCTGGACCTGGCTATGGCTCTGTATAAAAGATTGATCACGAAGCGATGGAAAGCCTCCAGCCATCCATCGTTAGCAGAATGGAAAGGCGATGTTGCGAGATGGGCCAGGGCTGAACTGCAGGTGTTAAAAGCGGAGGAGGCCAGGGGAGTTCGCCAAATCCCCATTGCCCTGGAGTAGGAATACTTAGTGACAGGCTGGGATGGCCTGATGATAAGGCGAATAACTCCTGAGTGGGTAGGATGAGTTGTCTAATACACCGATCAGACTGGGCCCCTGGGGAAGTCCCTTGGAATGAGTGCTGGGGCACCGACAGACACACTAACAGGCTGTACCCAAAGACAAGGGGGAAGAAATTGATTGATCACAAATAGCAACATACCTAAGCGAGGGGGGGGGAGAACAGACGGCTGCCCATTCCCGACTACTGAAGTGCCCCGGCTGATCTTCCCACACAAGAACACGAAGGCCCACACACATAAGCCATTAAGTTTATATATAGTTTGAAGTTGAGTTAAGAGTGTTATGTGAACGCATTTCTCGAAGGGGTAGCAAGAACGCACTGAATGAATAATCACCTACAGTAGGAACGTTAATTTACTAGAAATACTGTCTAACGAACACTAAATGGCAACCATGATTACTAAAGAATTAAGCAAAAGAGTATTTGTAAACGGTAATAGTAATAAGGCTTGAGGGTTTGATACGCACGATAAAATCAAGATGTTACCGCAAATCGACCTACGTATGTATAACAGCGAAAAGTTAATAAAAATATATTTAAAAAAAGGATTTACCGCCAATGTCATAATGAGGGCCTATGTGTTTCAATGACTGTCTTGTGTCCTCAAACATTCTGAGCCTTAAGAATACATTGCCTATTTCTCTTTCACAAAGAAAGAAGCAGACCTATACTGAGACAGAGAAGTTAATATACAAAGAAGGAAAGACACATAGAAAGGAAATACAACTTCACAACAGATGTATAGATGACAGTTGCTGCTAGCTCTTATGCTTCCACAGTTCTAACTTCACATCCTACTGTAGACTTCTCACCATTGCCTATCAAGCTTCAAACCTAGGAAACAAACAAAACAGGGAAAGTTATGGAGGCATATTGACTTGTCGAGTGGAGCCCCAACACCTCCCCTCGCTCCACTCTGTGCACCTCCACCACCACCACCACATATCCCATCCAAAGAGAGATGCACTCTTCTATCCCTGCACCTGTCAACTTCTTGAAAAAAGAAGAGAGAAGAACACCATTGGAAGAAAAAGGGGTAACGGGAACACTAAAAAATAGGAGAGAAATGGAATACCTGATAGAAACAAAGAAGCAATTTCATCAGAAGACCCAGTAGCCTGCACCATGAATATTCGTACTGGCAAATAATGGAAATGAAACAACCTAAGTACAGTATGGGTATAGATGATAGACATCATATTGAGCATATGAATAAAACAAAAACACAACCAAAACATGTACTCCACAGCTTTCACAGCAAGCTCAGGTCATCTTGCCCACCTGCCTTGTCCGCTTCCCATACCAACCACTTCCATCTACCGCACTGGATTCCATTCTCTTGTTCAAAGAGTAGCTGAATCGGTTCATCGAACTGTGCCCTTGTATGCTTGCCAGTGCCAAAGGCAGCATCACTCCATATACCAGGATTAGCTCGCAAACAAGACACATTACACCCAGCGACGAATAGTGCTAACTTGCCATAGGCACAAGTACCTGGCAACTGCACGCCAGTAGATGAGAACACTGATGGAAAAAGAACAACTTTGATCTTTTTTAGGTCTGGCTGAACATTATTCAAACCAGTGTGGACTGGTTTGTGCATGGAGGGTTCCAAATGTGCCCTTCAAAGCATACCAGTGGCTTGAGGAGGCTACCCCTCCCAAGCCAGTCACACCTATTTCCAAAGGGAGAGGGTGTTACCTTCCTCTCCCAAAGGAAATTCTTTGTTCTGCCTTCCTGGGCTTTATCAGATCAAGCAGCAGAAGGGCAGAAGCCTGTCTAAGGGGTGGCAGCAGCTTGTGCTGCCTGAGAAACCCCGTAAGACTGGTGGTAGCAACACTGGGGGTCCTCTAAGGAGCCCCAGAGTGCATGTACTCATACTTCCAATACTTGCAACAGTATTGGGGTATGACTCTGACATGTTTGATACCAAATATGGCTAGATTCAGAGTTACCATTATGTAGCTGGATATAGGTAGGGACTTAGGTCTAGTACACACATAAAATGGTGTCACTGAAGTCCACTGTAGGAAGTTGGCTCTGTATGTACTATTTGAAAGTAAGAAATAGCATGCACAGAGTCCAAGGGTTCCCCTTAGAGGTAAGATAGTGGCAAAAAGAGATCATTCTAATGCTCTATTTTGTGGTAGTGTGGTTGAGCAGTAGGCTTATCAGAGGGTAGTGCTAAGCATTTGTTGTACACACACAGGCAATAAATGAGGAACACACACACTCAGAGACAATTGCAGGCCAATAGGGTTTTGTATTAAAAAATATATTTTCTTAGTTTATTTTAAGAACCACAGGTTCAAGATTTACAAGTAATACTTTAAATGAAAGGTACTTCACTTAGGAACTTTAGGAACTTTGAATTAGCAAAATAGCATATACAGTTTTCACACAAATGGCATATAGCTATTTTAAAACTAGACACAGTGCAATTTTCAACAGTTCCTGGGGGAGATAAGTGTTTGTTAGATTTGCAGGTAAGTAAACCACCTATAGGGTTCAAAGTTGGGTCCAAGGTAGCCGACCGTTGGGGGTTCAGGGCAACCCCAAAGTTACCACACCAGCAGCTCAGGGCCGGTCAGGTGCAGAGGTCAAAGTGGTGCCCAAAACGCATAGGCTTCAATGGAGAAGGGGGTGCCCCGGTTCCAGTCTGCCAGCAGGTAAGTACCTGCGTCTTCGGAGGGCAGACCAGGGGTGTTTTGTAGGGCACCGGGGGGACACAAGTCAGCACAAAAAGTACACCCTCAGCGGCACGGGCGGCTGGGTGCAGTGTGCAAACAAGCGTCAGGTTCGCAATAGGTTTCCATGGGAGACCAAGGGGTCTCTTCAGCGATGCACGCAGGCAAGGAGGGGGGGGCTCCTCTGGGTAGCCACCACCTGGGCAAGGGAGAGGGCCACCTGGGGTTCGCTCCTGCACTGGAGATCGGATCCTTCAGGTCCTGGGGGCTGCGGATGCAGTGTCTTTACCAGGTGTCGGGTCTTTGAAGCAGGCAGTCGCGGTCAGGGGGAGCCTCGGGATTCCCTCTGCAGGCGTCGCTGTGAGGGCTCAGGGGGGTCAACTCTGGCTACTCACGGTCTTGTAGTCGCCGGGGAGTCCTCCCTGTGGTGTTTGTTCTCCACAAGTCGAGCCGGGGGCGTCGGGTGCAGAGTGCAAAGTCTCATGCTTCCGGCGGGAAACGTGTGTTGTTTTAAAGTTGCTTCTTTGTTGCAAAGTTGCAGTCTTTGTGGAGCAGAGCCGCTGTCCTCTGGAGTTCTTGGTCCTTCTAGTCTTCTGAGGCTTCAGAGGTCGCTGGACCCTGTGGAACACGTCGCTGGAGCAGTGTCTTTAGAAGTGGGGAGACAGGCCGGTAGAGCTGGGGCCAAAGCAGTTGGTGTGTCCGTCTTTTCTGCAGGTTTTTCAGCTCAGCAGTCCTTCTTCGTCTTAGGTTGCAGGAATCTATCTTGCTGTGTTCTGGGAGGCCCTAAATACTCAATTTAGGGGTGTGTTTAGGTCTGGGGGGTTAGTAGCCAATGGCTACTAGCCCTGAGGGTGGCTACACCCTCTTTGTGCCTCCTCCCTGAGGGGAGGGGGGCACATTCCTATCCCTATTGGGGGAATCCTAAAGGTCAGAGTCACCTCAGCTCAGGACACCTTTGGGGCTGTCCTGATTGGCCAGTGACTCCTTCTTGTTTTTCTCATCATCTCCTCTGGCCTTGCCGCCAAAAGTGGGGCCGTGGCCGGAGGGGGCGGGCAACTCCACTAGCTGGAGTGCCCTGGGGTGCTGTAACAAAGGGGGTGAGCATTTGAGACTCACCGCCAGGTGTTACAGTTCCTGCAGGGGAAGGTGAGAAGCATCTCCACCCAGTACAGGCTTTGTTACTAGCCACAGAGTGACAAAGGCACTCTCCCCATGTGGCCAGCAACATGTCTGGTGTGTGGCAGGCTGCTAAAACTAGTCAGCCTACACTGGTAGTCGGTTAATGTTTCAGGGGGGCACCTCTAAGGTGCCCTCTGGGGCGTATGTTACAATAAAATGTACACTGGCATCAGTGTGCATTTATTGTGCTGAGAAGTTTGTTACCAAACTTCACAGTTTTCAGTGTAGCCATTATGGTGCTGTGGAGTTCGTGCATGACAGACTCCCAGACCATATACTCTTATGGCTACCCTGCACTTACAATGTCTAAGGTTTTGCTTAGACACTGTAGGGGTATAGTGCACCCTGCCTTAGGGCTGTAAGGCCTGCTAGAGGGGTGACAGGTCCATGCACCCGTTTCACACAGACTGCACTGGTAGGCCTGCTGAACCCTTTGCATGGACTCCCTAAGAGGGGCAGAAAAATTGATGCAGCCCATGGGTATCCCCTGGAACCCCAATGCTCTAGGTACCTATGTACCATATACTAGGGACTTACATGGGGGGACCAGAATGCCAATTGTGGGAAGCAAAAGGTAAAGTTACCAAGTTAGACAGCATAATCACTGGGGTCCTGGTTAGCACGACCAGCCCCCGAACCATTGGGTGGAGGAGGAAGAGGGGACAGAGAGAGGAGGGATTATGAAGCACTGCTGCAACTCTTCAAGCCCACCAAGCACTCTTTCAAGCCCACTGGGAAAACATACGATGCCCGCTATGGCCAGTCCAGCCCTGGCACAATCCCGCCTAATTTCAGTAATTTCGTGTTACAAGAATTTCCTGAAATCATGCGTTTATCTCATGTCATGTAACTGCAAGTCTTTCGCTGTAAAAAATATAGTGCAAGGGAACAAAACCAATGACCAGAACATGAACGGCTGCTGTTTGTGGAACTCATATTTTTTGTGCTATTTTTGGCACAAAATTTGTTTTGTTATATCTAAAAACTAAGGCAAGGTTGCACTGTGTGATAAAATATAGTGCCAGATTTGCATGTTGCATGATTTCCCCCAAATTATGCATAAATAACTATGCAAACACCAACTATGCATACCCCTAATATTTTAATCAGTAGGGAATCCATTTTAGCACTTACAGTTCCAGAATACCACATATGGTGCTTCTCATTGCCAATTCAGCATTTCTGTAGGTGTGGATTTCAGCTGATTTTATGCAAATCATTACTATTGATGTTAGTTGATAAATTTTAGCATATGAAGTGCAAAATGTAAGCAAGGTTATAACCCCTGTGAAACTTTAATAGTGCATTCAATACACTGAGGCTGTGCAACTACTAATCTTTACATATGAAATTCAACAATTGGGGTGTGCAGTGAGCTCCATTACACTGGCAGAGCTAACTGAGTTTTTGGCACTCAGCTTGGAGCGCGGAGTTTGGCCAAAAACTCCACTCCAGGGTTGTTCAGTTTTTCCTTTTATGGCTATTTGTTACTATATTCATTAGATTTTCATCGAATTACACAAGAGGCACTAACTTGGTGACTACTGCATTACTTTAGCAATTAAACACCTAAACCAACACCACTACGTTTGCTATTATTTTTTATATTTTGTGGAATTAAACATTTACTTATTTATTTTACTTTTTTTTTTTTTTTTTAAACATAAGTAAATTAGAAATCTCTAAAACGCAAATTATGGAAATTAATGGTGAAGTACAACAATGGATGTGACCAGAAATGCAACAATAAATAGAAAGTGCCCTGGTGTTAAATTATTCGAGATGTAGGAAACAATATAAACCAAAACCCAATGCTCATTTCTTAAGAAACCCAGCAGCAGAAGGGACACATGTACAAAGCCAGTTTGCATTTCTTAATGGTACGAATCGCTATATTGATCCATGTAGAAATGCAAAATGGGCTTTTCTCATGTACAAAGCTCTTAAGGGAATCACTAATTGCGATTTATACACTGTAGAAATCAGAAATCACAATTTTCGATTCTCTGAAAAGGAATTCGCAAACAGGGATTACCTATTTGTAATTCCTATTCTGATGTACCATGCATTTCCTAAATGCGATTTGGGCATTTAGGAGATGCAATTACCATCGACTAAGTCGATGGTAACTAGGTGCAACTGAAAAAAGCACCCCAAAATGCATTTTTTTTTAAAATTGCAATACAGCACCCACATGCACTTTGGGCATACGTGTGCTCTACAGGTGCACCCCTATTTTTGAGGTACACCTACGGGGGCCTTTTGCCCACTGCATTCCTTGGTTTTGCATTTCCAAAATAGTGATTTCCTAATAGAAAATGGCTTTTTGGTAAATGCAAAAACGGCCCATTAACTCAAATGAAATGGGATTTCTTAATTGTGATTTCCTAATAGCAATTCCTACTTTATAGGAATCGTAATTAGGAAATTGGTGTCTTTGGGCATTGCATTTTGCATTACCTAAATAGCGATTTCTATGAAGTCTATTAAGAAATGCGAAACTGCATTTTAGTACATCTGGCCCATTGAAACGGCCTCAGCAGCACCACCTTCTGAGGACACCAGTGGCATCTACATCTGAAATCTTGGCAAGACGCGAAAAATGTAAAGGCCTAAAAAAAATCTATTAGGAAATATATGATGTTACAAAATTAAAAAGCAATCAAAATGTGTGTAGAAAATGATTTCTTAATACAAGTCATGTAAGTGCAAATACCTGGTGGGTTCTCTTCAAGCACAGTTCTAACTACGGGAATATAAACGAGTTTGAAAATCACTAGGATGAGGGGAAATCAAAAGACTCTTCAAAGACCGCTTCATAAAACACTCAGGAATCCTGCACATCGCTCATTATGCAACAATACATTCAAACAGAAATGCAAATTGTTGTTATATATAATAATTCCAAACAGAAACAACCTCCTGTCACATAAGGGATATTTACTGTACGGCGAGAGGTGTAGAAACAAAAGCACACTGGAAAAAACATGAACTACTATGTTTCAATCTACAGATGGGAAAATGTACACCAGACAATTGAACACAACCATGCACCACTGCAGCTTAATCAGAAATTAAAAGCGCAGCGCTTACCTACAAAACCGAAGCGCTTGTTCCGCAGAAATGGCGGGAGAAATATTCAACCGACATGCTGTAACTACCCCCCCAAAAAAAAAAAAAGCTCTGCAATTAAAGGGAATCCCAGAAAAATAAAGTTAAACAGAGAAACACACCTCAATAAAAGAATTTGTGCAATTGCCTACTACCTTTATAATATATACATATATACACACACACCCCCAGACATAACCAAAAAATACACATTCCTATTACATAACAAGAAACATCGTAAAAGAATCCTCAGTTTTTCCATTTCTTCACACAGAAAATAAACATCTGATTCTGATCTGTATGCATCACAACCTGACAAGACAACTTCAAAATGTATACAATAAATTCACAAAGAGCATGTACGATTCAGCCCACTAAAAATAGTTATGTACCAAACATCAGGGCCACTGGAATTATGCAGCAGAGGAGGCCAAAATTATAAGGGCTGACAAAATTATGCGAAAAGGCAAATTATGTGGCATATTTTGGGATAGTAATAATTGATTATTTTGTCATTTTTACCCCTGGTAACATTGTCCGGAAAAAAGACTACCTTATTAGTACCAATGCAACATCTAATTAGAGTAATAAGCTACTGAAAGATGATCAGTCAACAGTTATGCAAGGCCTTCGGGTGCGCAGCAACCGGAATCGCCATATTTTTTGTAACTGATCTGTTTAACCTAGAAACACATTTTTAGGGTAAAATCTGCAGATTATTTTGGAGATGATGGAGTATGTGGCAAATCCGTAATGATGCAAAAAACGCTGCGACCGCAGAATCGCATAATTCCAGTAGCCCTGCCTATAATAAAAAAAATGTTAAACTAAAATTTTCAAATGCTCCACATTTGACTTTCTGTCAGTAGAGGGTTTTTGTAATAGCCAAATTATTTGATGTGTGTTGCCCCAGAAATAAATTCTCATAATGAACTATCTTGTACGTAGTGAAATTGAAAAGCATTAAGAGTACAATATTGCAAAGTAGGTTCTTTTGAGACGGGGACAATATTTTTATTGCATCTATAAAACGGCTGTGGTAAATCTCACATATTATGAGCGCGAAGTGAAATAAGTGAACAGGTGAGTGTTTCGCAAGTGCCATTGTATGAAAGAAAGGGTGAGGCATCCAAACTACATGCACTTCCTAAACAATAAAACGTAAATCAGTAAATAAAATGCCATCATATGAGCACGACATAAATCAAAGAACACACACTAGGCCTCATTTATTAGCTATGCGTCGCACCAGCAGTCTGACAGAGGATAACTGGGTTTCCTCATCACCAAAACCTAATGTGAACACAAACAGCGAAATGTAACCATCCTCCAAACTATGACCTTGGCGGACAAACCATTCAGGCCATGATAAACCACGAAAAACACATGAAAGCTAATGAACAAACAAGGCTGGCATAAAGCCCACACCCTCTCTACTAGGTCATGCGGAATCTCCAAAAATATACGGCTGTCTGCCGCCAGACTTAAAAATGCCATTCATGTGAATCATAAGAGTGTATTTCGCTTTTTTAAAGGGCAATATTCATATTCATAAAAGCAGTCTTACAGCACAGTCATTTACAAACACAAAAAGAACAGCACTAGCCTTAACGGCGCCCCAACTTGCAATGCAACACTCTGAAAAGCTTTTGCAAAGTGACTGTTTTGTACAAAATGAGCATAAACTATTCTTTTTGATCTGTATTATTCACTTATTCCCAAAAAATGTAACAATCGATCTAGGCGTAGGTTACAAAATACATGGGTGGCATTACTATGCCAGTGGTTTAGGAGGGGCTGAGCAAAAGATAAATGTGGAATTTAAGTACAACACTAATATTTTGCTTTTAATGTACAAGAAGTCACCCACTTGATACAATTTCATGGACCCACCAAACAAGAACAGACTTTACAAGAAACGGCGCAGGCGCAAGCCAGTTCAGAGAACGTACACCAGAAAATCAAACCCGAAGACGATCAAATTCAAATGCATAAGACCAATATTGAAATTTCGAAACATTTCAACTGCAGATTACGTCGCAATGGTATCATTTCAATGCCATATTTCTACACACAAAATTTAAAACAATTCCCCAAATCGTAAACCTCAAAATACAAACAACTTAACATATATATGAGGCTTGGAATAAAATATAAATCAACTTACAGCAGCAGTGGCATCCAAGAGCTGTCCACATCAAAGTCTGAAAAATAATATTAGAAAAAAAAATCATGAAAAAGCAATAGTAGTGGGAAGTATCAATTTATTATTCCGTTAATTAAAAACATTACAAGGCAAACAAGCTCAGTGAATAATATTTGCGTTAACATTTGCTCACATTAAAATAACAACAAAAAACATTTTAAAAAAAAATGTACAATTAGTGTTTGTCTCCATTATCATCAAGAGATGCTTAGACTTCCTTTGGACCTACATGCACCGTGCTGGCCACCCCTACTGCCTGGGCTAGCATCCACCTTAGTATAGTTACATATTCTGCACATCTAGCCTAGGCCCAAGCCAATGAGTGTGAAAAGCAGATACTGAATGTCTACATGCAAGTCCATTCCCCCAAGGCCCAAGCTACTGGTTTTATTAACTGCCTTCTAGCGGAGGCTAACGTGGGACAGCAGCACTGAAGGTGTATCCAACTTTCGTGTTGGTAGGAGCAGAGTCTGCAAGCTGTTTTGTCCCTGTGTGCAGGCCAGGAATGATTAAAGTCCTTGATTGGCAAGACTAATGTTCTCATGTAAGAATCTGGTGACAAATTCCTGCGTTTATTGCTTCTAGGAGGTATGGCTGAGGGGCCCCGATCAGATGAAAGTCGTTTAACACTGGCACTGCTGATGGTGAATTGGCTGAAAGTAGATCACGCTCCCTTGCGATTTCTTTTACCCTTCTGTGGATTGATTTTTTCCAAGCACTGACTGTCACAGCGTCTGCCAGATAAATGGAGTCGCCCATTTGAAAGGTCTTCAGTGCTTTAGTTAACTAGGTGTGCCACGGGTTGCAAGGAGTTTCAAAGATAGCCCTCAAATCATGTTTTAGTGAGAGGGTGCTGGCCCTCTTGAGCCTGATGTAATATTTCAGGATGGTAGCTTGGCAGTGTAACTACTGCAACACGAGGCCCAGTTCCAATCTAAGCCCAGAGTGGCAGGTGTACTCCGGTTGGTGGAAGATTCTTAAGTACGCTCTCTAGTGGGCTTGTTCTAAGGTGACTTCTAAAGACCCAGGAAATGCCAGATTGCCATACTGCAGAGCGGGAAGTAAGGTTGCCTTTGTTACTCTCAGTATTGGGGCTGCTGAAGCTCTTCTTAGTTGATTACTCCGTTGGGAGATCTCATATGAGATGGCAGCAGCTTTTTGTCTGATAACACTTCTCTGTCTCTCTACCCCATTATTTTCGGTGAACCACACTCCAAGGTAATTATATTTCCTGGCTGTGTGGATGGTCTGGCTTTCAAGCTGCCAAGTTATGATCTTTTTGTTCTTGCACCTTCCAAATACAAGGACTTTTGTTTTTTCCGGGTTTACTTGGGGCTGGTTGGCTATGTTTAAAGTGTTCAAGGCATTTAGTGCTCACTGTAGGTCAGTTTTTGTGCTGTCCTTTACCACAATGTCATCGACCTATTGGATGACTTGGAATTTTGTGAGGCCGATCTTTGGTAGAACCAGGCTGCTAGCCTTTAAGTGTTTCCCTAAGTCTGCTGCGTATAAGTTGAACAGCAGTGGCACTAGGACGCAGCCCTGATTTAGTCCTCTTTTAGTTTCTATTTTCTGAGACATTGTACCTGGGCCTGTTAAAACTCAGACCCAAGTGTGAGTGTATAGTGAGTTAATAGCTCTTAGGAGTTGTATGGAGTGCCCCATGCTCACAGATTCCTCTATAGGATTTCACAGTCCACTCTGTCAAAGGACTGTATTGTAATCTACGAAGCAGCAGCTGGTAATTGGTATTAGCTGCTTGCTGCAAGTATGAAAGTGCCACGATGTTGTCCACTGTTGAGGACGCAGGTCTAAAGCCAGATTAAAAGAACTGAAGGATTTGTCGCTCCTGTACCATGCCTACAATTGGCCCAACAAGCGAGCATACATTTTTGCCTCCACGTCCGGGAAAGCTATTAGTTGATAGTTTGATGGTACTGAGCAGTCCCCTTTTTTGAAGACTGGGCAGAGTAGAGACCCTGTCCATGAGTCCAGGACAGTAGCCAGCTGGTACACACTTTTAAAAAGCTGAGACAGCTTCTCTGCCCAGTACAATGGAGAAAATTTGAACAGAGAAGCTGATAGGCCATTTGGCTCTGGGGTGCCGTCCTTCCTAATGCTCTTTACGGCATTCTCTATCATACTAACGAAGAAGTGGCTCATCTCCACGCCTTTCACCTCGTCTGGAGTAACTAGCTGATCAGCGTCGCTTTCTAGATGTTCTTCTACCGTTTAGGAGGGTGTTTCACTGTGAAGGGGAGGATGTGTGCTAGGTCTTCTCAAGCCTGTTGCTGGTAGTGCCCAGTTCCAGTTGGATGGCCGTGTACAAGTGTGTAAGGTGAGAGACCCAATCGGTCTCTGCAGCACCATTCTCCCTAGACACATGCCCGTTCCTTATCTTGTTAACATGCTCCCAGAAACAGGCCTGGTTTAGGTAATTTAGAAGCTGGAATATGGTTTCCCATTCTTTCCCGTCTTTTGACACCTTGTGTTCCCATATTTGTTTAAGAGAGCTTCCAATGTTTGTTATGTGAGCCACTGTGTTGTGTGTGGGCTTTTGTTTGAGGTTGCGTAGGGCTCTACGAAGCGCCCGTCTTGCCTTGAGCACGTTTTTGTCCAGTTGTAATGTCACGCTTCTCAAAGCAGAGCGAGAAGGGTAAACACATGATGGGTTGCCATGCAGCAAATAGATAAGATCCTCCACTGACTTTTCCCACCATTCAAGGTTCAGATTAGGCTCCCGAGGCTGAGATTTTGACCATTAGGCTTTTTTGGGTGAGTACTCTAGTGTAGGAAGTTGACTCTGTATATATTATCTCAAAGTGAGAGATAGTGTGCTCAGAGTCCAAGGGTTCCCCTTAGAGGTTGACAGTGGCAAAATTAGATAATTCTAATGCTCTATTTTGTGGTAGTGTGGTTGAGCTTTAGGCTTATCAGAGAGTAGTGTTAAGCATTTGTTGTACACACACAGGCAATAAATGAGGAACACGCACTCAAAGACTTAACTCCAGGCCAATAGTTTTTATATAGAAAAATATATTTTCTTAATGTATTTTAGAACCACAAGATTCAAGTTTTGAAGTAAATGACATAAAATGCAAGGTACTCCACATAGGTAAGTAAGGAACTTTGAATGAATTAGAGCAGTAACATACACAGTATAGGTTAAAATGGCAATAAGCTATTTTAATAGTGGACACAGTGCAAAAATCAACAGAGGTAAGTATTGGTTAGTTTCTCAGGTAAGTAAAGCACTTACACGTTTCCTGGGCATAGGCAGCCCACATTTGGGGGTTCAAGGAAACCCTAAAGTCACTGCACCAGCAACACAGGGCCGGTCAGGTGCAGAGGTCAAGGAGGCCCCAAAACACATAGGCGCCTAAGGAGAACAGGGGTGCTCCGGTTCCAGTCTGCCAACAGGTAAGTACCTGCATCTTCGGAGGGAAGACCAGGGGGATTTGTAGAGCACGGGGGGGACACAAACAGGCACACAAAACACACCCTCAGCGACACAGGGGCGGCCGGGTGTGGTGTGCTTAGCAGGTGTCAGGTTTTCAATAGAAGTCAATGGAGGGACCGAGGGGTCACTCTAGCGGTGCAGGCAGGGCACAGGGGGGCTTCTCAGGCCAGCCACCAACTGGGCTAGGCAGAGGGTGACCTGATGGTCACTCCTGCACTGGAGTTTGGTTCCTTTTGGTTCTGGAGGCTGCGGGTGCAGTGCTTGGTCCAGGCATCGGGTTCTTTGTTCCAGGCAGTCGCGGTCAGGGGGAGCCCCTGGATCCTCTCTGCATGCGTCGCTGAGGGGGTGCAGGGGGGTCGTCTCAGGTTCCTCACGTAGTTGCAGTCGCCTGGGAGTCCTCTCTGCGGTGTTAGTTCTCTGGAGCTCGAGCCAGGGGCGTCTGGTGCAGAGGGTGAACTCCCACGCTTCTGGCGGGAAGAGTGAGTTCTTTAGAAGTTGCTAAAAAGTTGCAAAGGTGTTCCTGTTTTTAAACAGTGGTGCTGTTCACAGGAGTTTCTTGGTCCTTCGGTTCAGGGCAGTCCTCTGAGGCTTCAGAGGTCGCTGGTCCCTGTCAGATATGTCGCAGTGCAGGTTCTTTGAGTCTGGAGACAGGCCAGTAGGGCTGGGGCCAAGTCAGTTGTCGTCTCTGCAAGACTTTCAGGTCAGCAGTCCTTCTTCCTTGTGTAGGTTGCAGGAATCTGATTTCATGGGTTCTGGGTCGCCCCAAAGTACTAGATTTAGGGGTGTGTTTAGGTCAGGAGGGCAGTAGCCAATGGCTACTGTCCTGGAGGGTGACTACGCCCTCTTTGTGCCTCCTCCCTGAGGGGAGGGGGGCACATCCCTATTCCTATTGGGGGAATCCTCCAAAACCAAGATGGAGGATTTCTTAAGGCAGAGGTCACCTCAGCTCAGAACACCTTAGGCTTTGTCCTGACTGCTGGGGTGACTCCTCCTTGTTTTTCTCATTATCTCCTCGGGACTTGCCTCCAAAAGTGGGGGCTGTGTCCGGAGGGGCGGGCATCTCCACTAGCTGGGATGCTCTGGGGCGCTGTAACAACAGGCATGAGCCTTTGAGGCTCACCGTCAGGTGTTACAGTTCCTGTAGGGAGAGGTGAGAAGCACTTCCACTCAGTGCAGGCTTTGTTCCTGGCCACAGAGTGACAAAGGCACTCACCCTATGTGGCCAGAAACCCATCTGGTTGTGGCAGGCTGGCAGGAACTGGTCAGCCTAACACAGGTGTTTGGACAGGTATATAGTGGGCATCTCTAAGATGCCCTCTGTGTACATTTTTCAATAAATCCCACACTGGCATCAGTGTGGATTTATTGTGCTGAGAAGTTTGATACCAAACTTCCCAGATTTCAGTGTAGCCATTATGGAACTGTGGAGTTCGTGTTTGACAAACTCCCAGACCATACACTCTTTATGGCTACCCTGCACTTACAATGTCTAAGGTTTGGCTTATGCAACTATGCCCTCACCTGTGATATAGTGCACCCTGCCTTAGGGCTGTAAGGCCTGCTAAAGGGGTGAATTACCTATGCCACAGGCAGTGGGTTGAGGGCATGGCACTCTGAGGGGAGTTCGATGTCGACTTAGTCATTTTCTCCCCATCAGCACACCCCAGCTGTGAGGCAGTCTGCATGTGCTGAGTGAAGGGTCCCCAGGGTGGCATAATACATGATGCAGCCCTTACGACCTTCCCTGGCCACAGGGCCCTTGGTACCAGGGGTACCAGTTACAAGGGACTTATCTGGGTGCCAGGGCTGTGCCAATTGTGGGAACAAAGGTACAGCTTAGGGACTTGCCTGCCTGGTTAGCAGGATCCCAGCACACTTTCAATCATAACTAGCATCAACAAAAGGCAAAAGGTTAGGGGGTAACCATGCCAAGGGAGGCATTTCTCTACACCATGTTTTAAGTATTTCTATAATTTTTGTTCTGGGCAAGAACATTACTAAAGTGTGTTCCAAAATCTATCATATTACAATACATTACTAGCATTTAGCAGTTTGCATTTACTAAAAACAAAACACATTAATATAGAAACAAAATATATTAATAAATAAATAAAAAATACCCTCTTGAAGTAGCCTTCATATGAATGTAGGTTCATGCAACGTAGTACTGGCCATGTTGTGAGGCTTGATTTCCATTCTTTCGATTCTTTCAATACTCCTCTTGCACCAGTTTATAATCTTCTGTCTCTAATGCTGCATCTTTTGTTTTTCATAATCCTCTATGGCATGTTTAAAATTTTCAACCTCTTCTTTGCACGACTCCTTCCCTTCTATGTCTTCTGTGCTAATTCTTGCATTTTGCCTCCTCTGGTGACACGGGCTTCCTTTTCCCACTCTTCTATTTGTTGCTCCTGCTTTACTCCTATGTGGATATTACCTATAATTGTAAACATAGCATCTTCATACCTTGCTAAGAGCAAAACCAGAATAGTGTAATCAGTGCTTTACAACAGTTTTGAGGTTTAGTTTGCAAACAAGAAAATCTTCCAGCGCAGGAGACAGTGATTGTTAGAAATGGGGTATCACGATGACAGTTTTTTGCACGATGTCCAAGTAGGCACCTTCACTCTAGTCAGGGCAAGGGAGTCGCACAGCTAAGATAACCCCTGCCCACCCCTTGGAAGCTTGGCAGCAGCAGTCAGGCTTATCTCAGAAGCAATGTGTAAAGTATTTGTACGTATATACACACATATAAAAACACACCACAAAAGTACTCCACACCAGATTAGGAAAAATAGCCAATATTTATCTGAGTAAAACAAGACCAAAACAACAAAAAGCCAACATGCACAAGTAAATATAACACTTTTCAAAGGTTACAATAAGTCTTAATCCATAGAAATCAATGGTTGTATCTTTTTAGCACAAAGTCATGGGGATTCTGGCATGGTTACCCCTTTTTTTCTGCCTGTCAGTGCATTTGAATGTGTTCACTGGGATCCAGCTAACCAGGACCCCAGTTATTATGCTCTACCTCCAAAACTCTCTATTTCATCTCACAATTGGCATACTGGTGCCCCCATGTAAGCCTCTTGTATATGGTACCCAGGTAACCGGAGCATTAGGGTTCCAGGGGACCCTTATGGGCTGCAGCAGTTACTCTGCCACCCATAAGGAGCCCCGTGCAAAGGGTTCTGCAGGCCTGCCATTGCAATCTGGGTGAACTGGCTGCATGCACCCGTTTTCACTATTGTCACTGTACCAGTTCACCCCTATGGTAGGCCCGCTCAGCCCAGAGGGCTGGGTGCAGGTACTTATGTGTGAGGGCACCCCTGCATTAGCAGAGGTGGCCCCAGAAACTCCAGCTCCATTTTCCTGGACTTTGTGAATGTAGGGACACTATTTGACATGTGTACTGGACATAGGTCACTACCTATGTTCAGTTACAGAATGGTAACTCCGAACCTAGGCATGTTTGGTATCAAACATGCTAGAATCATACCCCAATACTTTTGCAAGTACTGGTTGTATGATTCCATGCACTATGGGGGCTCCTTAGAGGACCCCCAGCATTGCTCCTACAGCCTTCTGAGGTTTTCCAGGCAGACCAAGCTGCTGCCACCTCACAGACAGGTTTCTGGCCTCCTGTTGCTTGAACAGCTCAACCTTAGGAAGGCAGAACAAAGGATTTCCTTTGTGAGATGGGTTTTACACCCTCTCCCTTTGGAAATAGGTGTTACTGGACTTGTGAGGGTAGCCTCCCCAAGCAGCCACCAGTATGCTTTTAAGGGCACATTTGGTGCCCTCCATGCATAAACCAGTCTACACTGGTTCAGGGGCCTTCAGTCCCTGTTCTGGTGCGAACCTGGAAAATGGACAGGGGAGTGACAATTCCCCCGCCCATCACCATCCCAGGGGTGGTGCCCAGATCTCCTCCAGAAAGTCCCAGGGTTTTGCCTTCTAGGATACAAGGTTGGCAGGGAACTCTGGGAGCATCTGAGTGGCCAGGTCAGTAGGTGACGTCAGAGCCCCCCTCCTTTTTAGGTGGTCACTCAGCCAGGTGACCAATCCTCTTTTCAGAGTTATTTAGGGTCTCTCTTTTGGGTGGTTCCTCAGATTCAGCTTACAAGATTCTAGCAGGATTACTCAGAATCCTTTAATTCGACTTCTGACCAAAGAAAATGCATCTGGACTCTCCAGGACCAGACAATCTGTAACAAAGAGGAAGACTTCACCTACAACATTGTTTTCACGGCTCCTTCCAGCTTCTGCAACATTTCCCCGGTCGTGCATCCTCGGAGGACAGCCAGTCTTCAGTCTGCACAGGAAAGAAGACGAAATCTCCCTTTGGGTGAAGGAGTCACTCCCCTGCATCTGCAGGCACCAACAGCAGCGACAACTGGCCACATGGATCCCCTCTCCTGCTGAGCTGCCTGGATCCTGCATTACTGGTGGTTGTCAGAAGTGATCGGTCCTCTCTACCAGCTGTCCAACTTGGGTGGTGGTAAGCCATTGAGTTCCCATGCAGGACAGTACCCCCGTACAATGTCTTTTGCAGCTGCCAAGGCTTGTTGGCACTTCTTCTAAGGGGTCTTCAAACATTGTGTAGCTCCAGGCACCAGCACTCCTTCCTGCGATGCACAGCTCCCTGAATGGCTCTCCTGCGGTGTGGGACTCCTTTTCGTAGTGCTGCATGGGCTCCTGTGGGACTCCTATGACTGCTGGCTGTGCTTCTGTGGGCTCAATGCAACACTGAGGCCCCCCTCTGACTCCCTCTTCTAGTTTGAGTCCTCCTGGGCTTTGCTGGTCCCCGGCAGCATCACAGCGACTTTTGTCTGTGCCAAGGCTTAGTGGTGGAATCCGAACACGCATCCCGACTACAATATTCTTTCTGGTGTGGGACATCACCTGCAACCTCCCAGGCTGCAGTGCTAACTTTCCTTCCTCACCGTCGACCTACTCCTTCATCCTCAGCGTGGTGGGTAGGGGCTCCTGCCCCCAATGGACTCTGCTGTGTCTTCTGTACTTGGTCTCCTCTTTCCACAGGTCTTCCTTTTCAGGTATCCACTGTTGTGTTTTTGCAGTCGCTTCTGTGTTTTGCAATTCTCTTTTCTTCTAAGTTGGTATTTTGGAGAAATTCTAGGGATTTAATCCTGCTTTCTTCCATTTACCTAGGTGGAGGTCCAACTCTCGCATTCCATTTTTTTTGTATATGGTTTGTGCTCCCCCTAGGGCCACTATTCTCTATTGTGTTTCACACTTTGTGCACTGTTTTCTAACTATTCTTATGCCCATTTCTGACAACTAATGTGTTTATCTTATGTATTACTTACATGCTAAGGTAGTATTGCCTCTATAATATTTTTGGGTGTTGTGTTACCATAATACAGTACCTTTATTTTTTAACACCGATTGTATTCTTTCATGTGTGTAAGTGCTGTGTGACTACAGTGGTTTTGCATGAGCTTTGCATGTCTCCTAGATAAGCCTTGGCTGCTCATCCACAGCTACCTCTAGAGAGCCTGGCTTCTAGACACTGCTTACACTTCACTAAGAAGGGATACGTGGACCTGGTATAAGGTGTAAGTACCTTAGGCACCCACCACACACAAGGCCAGCTTCCTACAGTTCCTTACTGCAGTGCGGGGTGTAGGAAGGTAGCCTCTTTCTAGCCTTGTTACCCCCACTTTTGGCCTGTTTGTGAGTATATGTCAGGGTGTTTTTACTGTCTCACTTGGATCCTGCTAGCCAGGACCCCAGTGCTCATAGTGGAAACCCTATTGGTCAGTGTGTTTTATATGTCTCACTGGGATCCTGCTAGCCAGGACCCCAGTGCTCACAGATTGTGGCCTGGATGTGTTCCCTGTGTGGTTTCTGTGTCACTGAGGCTCTGCTAAACAGAACCTCAGTGCTTATGCTCTCTCTGTCTTTAAAACTGTCACTGCAGGCTAGTGACCATTTTTACCAATTCTGATTGCCACACTGGAACACCCTTATAATTCCCTAGTATAATGGTACCTAGGTACCCAGAATATTGGGGTTCCAGGAGATCCCTATGGGCTGCAGCATTTCTTTTGCCACCCATAGGGAGCTCAGACAATTCTTACACAGGACTGACACTGCAGCCTGAGTGAAATAACGTCCACGTTATTTCACAGCCATTTTGCACTGCACTTAAGTAACTTATAAGTTACCTACATGTCTAACCCTCACTTAGTGAAGGTTAGGTGCAAAGTTATTAAGTGTGAGGGCACCCTGGCACTAGCTAAGGTGCCCCCACATAGTTCAGGGCAATTTCCCCGGACTTTGTGAGTGCGGGGACACCATTACACATGTGCACTGCATATAGGTCATACCTATATGTAGCTTCACAATGGTAACTCCGAATATGGCCATGTAACATGTCTGAGATCATGGAATTGTCTCCCCCCCCATGCCAAATCTGATATTGGGGTGCCAATCCCATGCATCCCCGGGGCTCCAGCATGGACCCCGGGTACTGCCAAACCAGCTCTCTGGGGTTTTTACTGCAGCTACCGCTGCTGCCAACCCACAGAAAGGCTTCTGCCCTCCTGGTGTCTGGGCAGCCCAGTCCCAGGAAGGCAGAACAAAGGATTTCCTCTGAGAGAGGATGTTACACCCTCACCCTTTGGAAATAGATGTTAAAGGCTGGGGAGGAGTAGCCTCCCCCAGCCTCTGGAAATGTTATGAAGGGCACAGATGGTGCCCTCCTTGCATAAGCCAGTCTACACCGGTTCAGGGATCCCCCAGCCCCTGCTCTGGAGCAAAACTGGACAAAAGAAAGGGAAGTGTCCACTCTCCTGTCCATCACCAGCCCAGGGGTGGTGCCCAGAGCTCCTGCAGTGTGTCACAGACCTCTGCCATCTTGAATGCAGAGGTGTGAGGGCACAATGGAGGCCTCTGAGTGGCCAGTGCCAGCAGGTGACGTCAGAGACACCTCCTGATAGGTGCTTACCTGACTAGGTGGCCAGTCCTCCTCTAAGGGCTATTTAGAGTCTCTCCTGTGGGCTTCCCTTCAGATAACGAATGCAAGAGCTCACAAGAGATCCTCTGCATCTCCCTCTTCGACTTCTGCCAAGGATTGACCGCTGACTGCTCCAGGATGCCTGCAAAACTGCTACAAAGTAGCAAGGAGAATACCAGCAACATTGTAGCGCCTAATCCTGCTGGCTTTCTCAACTGTTTCCTGCTGGTGCATGCTCTGGGGGTTGTCTGCCTTCACCCTGCACTGGAAGCCAAGAGGAAATCTCCCATGGGTTGACAGAATCTTCCCTCTGCTAATGCAGGCACCAAACTTCTGCTTCACCGGTCCTCTGGGTCTCCTCTCATTGTAACGAGCGTGGTCCCTGGAACACAGGAGCTGGATCCAAGTGACCTCAACAGTCCAGTGGTCCATCTCTCCAAATTTGGTGGATGCAAGTCCTTGCCTCCCCACACCAGATAGTAATCCTGTGTACTGCGTGAACTGCAGCTGCTACGGCATCTGTGCACTTTTGCAAGGAATCCTTTGTGCACAGCCCAGGTCCCCAGCACTCCATCCTGCATTGCTCAACTCACTGAGTTGACCACCGGCTTTGTGGGGCCCTCCTTTGTAGTGTTGAGATGACCGCTGTGCTCAGTTTTCTTGAACCCGCGTTCAAGTACTTCTGAGGGTGCTGCCTGCTTCTGCGTGGGCTCTATGTGTTGCTGTTCACCCCCTCTGTCTCCTCCTCCAAGAGGTGACCTCCTGGTCCTTCCTGGGCCCGAGCAGCACCTATTTTCTTCAACTGCGACCTTTGCAGCTAGGAAGACTGGTTTGTGGTCCTTCTGCATGGAAACAACTCTCCATTTCTGCTTTTCAGGTGCAGCTGGGAGCCCCCTCGACCACTCTAGTTCAGGAAGACCCATCAGGATATGCAGGGCGCACTTCAGCTCCCCTTGTGTGACTGTCTAAAGTGAATTCACAAACTGCTCAACTGTCATCCTGACCCAGGCGTATCGTCCACAGACAGGCAGAGGCACAAAACTCCATTTCTCTATCTGCTCCCAATGGGAAATTACAATTAAAAGATATTTCAAGGCAAACCCCATGTTTCCCTACAGAAGGGATAGGCCTTGCCATAGTGAAAAACAAATTTAGCAGTATTTCAATATCAGGACATGCAAAACACACCAGTACATGTCCTACTTTTTAAATACACTGCACACATTCCACGGAGCTACCTTGGGCCTACCTTAGAGGAGACTAGCATGTTGCAAGAGGAAAGATTTGGGCCTGGCCAGTGGGTACATGTGCCCGGTTGCCATGGCAGTGTAAAACTGGAACCACTGGCACTCCAGTACCATGCCTGGGAAACATTTGCAGGGCTCCTCTTGTGGTGACACAAACCGGTGCTGCAGGCCCACTAGTAGCATTTGATTTACAGGCCCTAGGCACACATAGTGCACTTGACTTGGGGCTTACTAGTAAATCACATTTTGCCAATCATGGATAAATCAATCACCAATATATTTTAGAGAGAGCATATGCACTTTAGCACTGGTTAGCAGTGGTAAAGTGCCCAGTGTAGGAAGCTCGCCTGGTGTGTGGTGAGCACCTATTGTGTTCACCATATACAAGGTCCAGGTATCCCCTATTAGTGTAGTGTAGGCAGTGTCTAGAGGCCAGTCTCTGTAAAGGTAGTGGAGATGAGCAGCCAAGGCTAATCTAGGAGATATGCAAAGTTCATGCAATGCCACTTTTGTCAAACAGCACATACACACATGAAAAAAAGCACTCAGTGTTACAAGAATAAAGTTGGCTCTGTATATACTATTTCAAAGTAAGAAATAGTGTGCACAGAGTCCAACGGTTCCCCTTAGAGGTAAGATAGTGGCAAAAAGAGATCATTCTAATGCTCTATTTTGTGGTAGTGTGGTCGAGCAGTAGGCTTATCAGAGGGTAGTGTTAAGCATTTGTTGTACACACACCGGCAATAAATGAGGAACACACACTTAAAGACAATTCCAGGCCAATAGGTTTTTATATAGAAAAATATATTTTCTTAGTTTATTTTAAGACCCACAGGTTCAAGATTTACAAACAATACTTTAAATGAAAGGTATTCCACTCAGGTATTCTAGGAACTTTGAATAATCACAATAGCATGTACAGTTTTGACAAAAGTGGCAATAAGCTATTTTAGAAGTGGACACAGTGCAAAAATCAACAGTTCCTGGGGGAGGTAAGTAAATGTTAAGTTCACAGGTAAGTAAAACACTTACAGGGTTCAAAGTTGGGTCCAAGGTAGCCCACTGTTGGGGGTTCAAGGCAACCGCAAAGTTACCACACCAGCAGCTCAGGGCCGGTCAGGTGCAGAGGTCAAAGTGGTGCCCAAAACACATAGGCTTCAATGGAAATGGGGTGCCCCGGTTCCAGTCTGCCAGCAGGTAAGTACCCGCGACTTCGGAGGGCAGACCAGGGGGGTTTGTAGGGCACCGGGGCGGACACAAGTAGGCACAAAGCACACCCTCAGCGGCACAGGGGCGACCGGGTGCAGAGTGCAAACAGGCGTCGGGTTTTCAATAGGAATCAACGATACAGGCAGGCACAGGGGTGGCTCCTCAGGGTAGCCACCACCTGGGCTAGGCAGAGGGTCGCCTGGGGTTCGCTCCTGCATTGGAGTTCGGTTCCTTCAGGTCCTGGGGGCTGCGGGTGCAGTGTGGTTTCCAGGCATCGGGTTCCTTGAAGCAGGCAGTTGCGGTCAGGGGGAGCCTCTGGATTCCCTCTGCAGGCGTCGCTGTGGGGGCTCAGGGGGGTCAACTCTGGCTGCTCACGGGCTCGCAGTCGCCGGTGAGTCCTCCCTGTAGTGTTAGTTTTCCGCAGCCCGAGCCAGGGGCGTCGGGTGCAGAGTGGAAAGTCTCACGCTTCCGGCGGGAAATGTTTGGTCTTTAAAAGTTGCTTCTTTGTTCCCAAAAGTTGCAGTTTCTTGAACAGGGCCGCTCTTCTCAGGAGCTTCTTGGTCCTTTAGATGCAGGGTAGTCCTCTGAGGCTTCAGAGGTTGCTGGACCCTGTGGGATGCGTCACTGTTGCAGTTTTCTTCGAAGTAGGGAGACAGGCCGGTGGGGCTGGGGCCAAATCAGTTGTCGTCTCCGTCTTCACTGCAGGGCTTCAGGTCAGCAGTCCTTCTTCTTCTTTAGGTTGCAGGAATCTATCTTCCTCGGTTCTGGGAGCCCCTAAATACTCAATTTAGGGGTGTGTCTAGGCCTGGGAGGGCAGTAGCTACACCCTCTTTGTGCCTCCTCCCTGTGGGGAGGACGGCACATCCCTAATCCTATTGGGGGAATCCTCCATCTGCAAGATGGAGGATTTCTAAAAGTCAGAGTCACTTCAGCTCAGGACACCTTAGGGGGTGTCCTGACTGGGGAGTGACTCCTCCTTGTTTTCCTCATTATCTCTTCCAGCCTTGCCGCCAAAAGTGGAGGCAGTGGCTGGAGGGGCGGGCATCTCCACTAAATGGGATGCCCTGTGGCGCTGTGACAAAGGGGGTGAAGCTTTTGAGGCTCACCGCCAGGTGCTACAGTTCATGCAGGGGGAGGTGAGAAGCACCTCCACCCAGTACAGGCTTTGTTCCTGGCCACAGGGTGACAAAGGCACTCTCCCCATGTGCCCATCAACATGTCTGGTGTGTGGCAGGCTGGCAAAAACTAGTCAGCCCACACCGGGAGGAGTCGGGTATGTTTTCAGGGGGCATCTCTAAGATGCCCTCTGGGTGTATTTTTACAATTGACAGACTCCCAGACCATTTACTCTTGTGGCTACCCTGCACTTACAATGTCTAAGGTTTTGCTTAGACACTTGCTTAGACACTGTAGGGGTATAGTGTTCATGCACCTATGCCCTCACCTATGGTATAGTGCACCCTGCCTTAGGGCTGTAAGGCCTGCTAGAGAGGTGACTTATCTATGCCATAGGCAGTGTGAGCTTGGCATGGCACTCTGAGGGGAGTGCCATGTCGACTTAGTCATTTTCTACCCACCAGCACACAAAAGACTTTGAAAGAAGGGGAGCAAGTCCAGAAGTCATAGAAGAGCCCAGTGGGAGCAGGAGCCACTACCTGCCCAACTATGGTTGCAGGAGTTGGTCTACGGTGGGACGAAGATGGTCAGGAATGCAGCTCTGGAGCAGGTGAAGAGTTTCTGTAGGATGCAGTTGACGTCCCACGCCAAATGGAGGGCTGCAGTCTGTCATTGGCGTGGAAAAGAGACCAACAAGCCTTGGCAAAGGCAGACATCACAGAGGAGCAAAAGTGGAGCGGCCGCAGACCAGCAAGGTCCAGGAGGACTCAACACACAGGGGAAGTCTTAGGGGGACCCTTAGCAAGACAGGGAGTCCACAGAAGAAAGGCAGCTCCCACAGGAGACTCACTGGAAGAGGAACCAGGAGTTGCTGAGGAGCCCACACAGCACAACTGGAGAAGGGTTCCACGCTGCAGGAGAAGCACGCAGAAGAGGGCTGTGCATCGCAGTAAGGAGTGCTGGGGGCTAGTGTTAAACAGACCCTGAAGATCCCTTGGAGGAGATGCCAACAAGCCTTGGCAGCTGCAAGGGTTGCAGTGCATGGTGGTTCTGTACTTAGTGGGAAGGCCAAGGCTTACCTCCACCAAAGTTGGATAGCTGGCAGAGAGGACCAAGAGGATTACTCCGGACTACCACCAGTGATGCAGGATCCATGCAGCTCATCATGAGAGGAGATCCACACAGTCAGTTGGTACCTGCAGAGGAAGGGGAGTGACTCCTTCAAATTAAGGGAGATTCCGTCTTCCTTCTCTTGCAGCCCAAAGACATGCTGTCCTCAGAGGATGCACAGCCAGGGAAATGTTGAAGAAGTTGGAGGGAGCTGTGGAAACAATGTTTCAAGCAGAGTCTTTGTCGTGGATGCAGATTGTCAGTTCCTGGAGGGTCCAGCCACAGATCCAGTGGCTAGAAGTCAAAGTAGAGGGAGCAGAGGAGTCCTGTTGGAATCTTGCATGCCGAATCGGAGGACCCACCAAAGAGAGAGGCTAGGTGACCACCTATCAGGAGGGGACTCTGACGTCACCTACTGACCCAGCCACCAAGATGCTCCCAGAGGACCCTGCTCACCTTGGTTTCAAGATGGCAGAACCCTGGGTCCTTCTGGAGGAGGTCTGGGCACCACCCCTGGGTTGGTGATGGACAGGGGAGTGGTCACTCCCCTTTCCATTGTCCAGTTTCATGCCAGAGAAGGGACTGGGGGACCCTGAACTGGTGTATACTGGTTTATGAATGGAGGGAACCAAATTTGCTGTTCAAAGCATACCAGTCGCTTGAGGAGGCTACCCCTCCCAAGCCATGAAACACCTATTTCCAAAGGGAGAGGGTGTTACCCCCCTCTCCAAAAGGAAATCCTTTGTTCTGCCTTGCTGGGCATGAGCTGTTCAAGCAGCAGGAGGGCAGAAACCTGTCTGCGGGGTGGCAGCAGCTTGGGCTGCCCGGAAAACCCCAGAAGGCTGGTAGGAGCAATGCTGGTGGTCCTCTAAAGATCCCCCAGAGTGCATGGAACCATACTTACAATACCGGAAACAGTATTGGGGTATGATTCTGACATGTTTGATACCAAACATACCTAGGTTTGGATTCACCATTATGTAGCTGCACATAGGTAGTGCCCTATGTTCAGTACACACATAAAATTGTGTCCCCACACTCACGAAGTCCAGGAAAATGGAACTGAAGATGGGGGGCACCTCTGCTAGCCCTCTGGGCTAGGAGGGTCTGCCATAGGGTTAACTTACAGTGACGTGTACTGAAAAGGATGCATGCACCCTTTCCCGCACACTGCAATGGCAGGCCTGCAGATACACCTTACCAGGGCTCACCATGGGTGGCTTCATACATGCTGCAGCCCACGGGGATCCCCTGGTACCAAAATGCCCTGGGTACCATATACTAGGGACTTACGATGGGGCACCATTATGCCAAATGTGGGGTGTAAGTGGTTCAAGTAACCAAGTTTGAAGGGAGAGAGCATAATCACTGGGGTCCTGGTTAGCAGCATCCCAGTAAACACAGTCAAACACACTGACAGCAGACAGAAAATGGGGATAGCCATGCCAAGAAACAGGGTACTTTCCTACAACCTTGGATTATGTTGCTCCTACTACTCAATCCAAGGTCAAAGCCTTCATAGGCCTGACTGGGTACTACAGAAGGTTAATTAAAAGGTATGGCGCCATTGTAGCATCATTAAATGGCCTCACCTCCAAAAGGATGGCAAAGAAAGTCTTCTGGAAAGCTATTTGTCAGAAGGCCTTTGATGCTCTGAAACAGGCCATGTGCTCTGCTCCCATTCTAAGAAGCCCTCATTACTCCAAACAATTAATTGTTCAAACAGATGCTTCTGAAGTAGAGCTAGGTGCAGTACTTTCACAACTAAATAAAAAGGGTCAGGATCAACCTGTTGCTTTTGTAAGTAGAAGGTTGACCCCCAGAAAGAAGTGCTGGTCAGCCATTGAGAGGGAGGTCTTTGCTGTTGTCTGGGCCTTGAAGAGAAGCTGAGGCCATACCTATTTGGCACTCACTTCCTTGTTCAGAGACCACAAGCCCCTCCTATGGCTTGAACAGATGAAAGATGAAAATCCCAAATTGTTGAGTTGGTCCATTTTCCTACAGGAAAATGGACTATACAGTCGAACATAGACCTGGGAGTAACCAGATGGGCTCTCCAGATATTTCCACTTAGACAATAAAGACTCAACTGGGCAAGGTTAGTGTTGTAAATTGTTATAAAATTATGTTCATTCAACACTTGTCTCTATATTTTTCACATAGTAAACAAATATTTAGCAGTCTTATTCCAACACTTAGTTTACAGTTCAATATGTATTTACCTCTATTGTAGTTTGTTAAGTGGAACATTCCACTCTTGCCTAACCGTCCTTTCCCTATTTGTCCTGAAATGTTCTGAAGTTAAGGCTAGAACGTTGAGACAGTGATTGAGTGGATTGAAGCGCCCTGACTAGGTGGTTAGAGTTGTCGTCTTTGAATAAACGAATCTCGGTCGATCTGGATTCCATGTTATTATTACTTTACAACACTTATTTGGTGATGATGGACGGGATGCACACTGCAGTGATGGACTCAACACCCCTGTGAGACTACCTTTCTACCTCCAGTGTTGGTGGGAAGCAGTGAAGCATACCATATCTTCACAGGTACTGTGATATCAGGGTAGCCCGGCCCTACGTGGATAGTACACCTTGTGCCTGGGAAATGAAATAAAGAAGAATTGTCTGCCTCTTCTAAGCTTCATCTGAACGAAGCAAAATTACGGCCGCCCTCTTTGCGGTGGAGTGGATCAGTTGAAAGCAGGATAGCTGGGTTTCCATGCTCATTAGGAACGATGCAGCATATATTCAATAAACTTTAAGGATCCGGTCCAGTTGTGTACATTCTTCTGGAATCTTGCATTGATGAAATGTGAACAGACTAATATTTTTCTTTAAAAAAAAAAAAGAGAAAATTATATAGGTTATATAGTGATTAGTGTGATAGAGATTGATCTTTTCTATTGTGCATACATCTAAACTACCTTTTCAACTGATTGCTTTTCAAGGGTTTAAAGTGCATTGCATTTCACCATGGCTGCAGCAAGTATGTCACAACCCCCTTCCTTTCTCAATGATGTTGGGGAACCCACCCTACTGTGAAAATAATGGGTGAAAATATTTTAGTCATATTTAATTCCCATTGGGGGGGTATTTTCACCAATAGGGAACATATCTTGTTGCACAACTTGGGTATACAAGTGAGAAAGATATATGTGAGTCTAACAGCAACAGAGGATGATGAGGAAGAAGGGGTGGAGGAGGTACTAGACAAATATCAAAAAACATATTGCAAATTAGAGGGGCACAAAGTTAATGTTGTTCTAGAAAGACACAAATTATTTTGCAGG
Source organism: Pleurodeles waltl (assembly GCF_031143425.1). Taxonomy (NCBI): domain Eukaryota; kingdom Metazoa; phylum Chordata; class Amphibia; order Caudata; family Salamandridae; genus Pleurodeles; species Pleurodeles waltl. Next base: position 184,009,374 of record NC_090441.1, on the reverse strand, counting down.
ATAAAGGGAAAAATTAGAAGGTGATTAGTTACAAAGCCAACTTAACAGGGTTAACGAATACGGGTGAGTTTGGACTTTTGGATGAGTCGTTAATCAGAGATCAACTGGGGCGCTGCACCAATAATCCATGTACTCAGGAAAAACTACTAGCCCGAAACCCTGATCTAAAAGATGCCATAGATTTAACTAAAAGTACTGAGCATATAGCAGAATGCATTAAAGAAATGTGACAAACATCGGATTCAGACACCATAAAGATGATTAGTGAACAGGTCTGTCAAGAAGCCTCTAAACCTAATAAAGAAGAGGAACAGAAAGTATCTGAAGTGTGCAATAAAGATAATTTAGATTTGGATAAATTGCAAGTAAGTACATAAAAATGTAAGGTACTTTGCATAGGTATAGTTAGAACTTTGAACCAAAACAGCAATGTACACAGTTTTTCATAAAATGGCAATAAGCTATTTTAAAAGTGGACACAGTGCAAATTTCAACAGTTCCTGGGGGAGGTAATTACAGTTTGGTTAATACGGTAAGTAAAGCACTTAAAAGTTCTGTCTCCGGGGCATAGGTAGCCCACTGTTGGGCGTTCAATTCAACCCCAAGCACCCAGCACCCAGCACCAGCAACACATGGCCGGTCAGGTGTAGAGGTCAAAGAGGAGCCAAAATAACAGAGGTGCCAATGGAGACAGGGGGTACTCCGGTCTGCTGGCAGGGAAGTACCCGCACTCATGCTGCAGAGGGTGTGTTTTTTGTGCCTACTTGGGGCCCCTCCAGTACTCCTCCAAACTCCCCTGGTCTGCCCTCCGAGAACACGGGTACTTACCTGCCCGCAGACTGGAACCGGAGTACCCCCTATCTCCATAGGCAACCACGTTATTTTGGCTCCTGTTTGACCTCTGCACTTGACTGGCCCTGTGTTCCTGGTGCTGGGTGTCTGGGGCTGCCTTGAACTCCCCAACGGTAGACTACCTATACCACAGAGATTGAGCCGTAAGTGTAGTACTTACCTCTGAAACTGTATTGTACTCACCTCCCCCCAGGAACTGTTGAAATGTGTGCTGTTGACTTTTGAAATAGCTTTTTGCCATTTTAATGAAAACTGTGTACAATGTTGAATCTATTCAAAGTCTCAACTATTACTATGCCAAGTACCTTTCATTTAATGTACTTACCTGCTAAATGAATCTTGTGGTTCTAAAAATAAATTAAGAAAATAATATTTTTCTATATAAAAACATATTGGCCCGGAATTAAGTCATTGAGTGTGTTTTTTCACGTATTGCTTGTGAGTGTACAAGAAATGCTTAACACTACCCTCTGATAAGCCTAACTGCTTGACCACACTACCACAAATAGAGCATTAGCATTATCTATTGTTGCCTCTGTCAAGCCTCTTGGGGAACCCCTGGACTCTGTGCACACTATATCTCATTTTGATATAGTACATACAGAGCCAGCTTCCTAAAATATGCAGTGAACAGGTAATGAGAGGAGAAAGAATAATAGCGCCTAAAGAGTTGTAGGATAAACTTATCGACATAGAACATGGAGGACATCTTGAGAAGAACATTACAAAGTCTAAACTTAGAGCCACATATCGGTTTCCTACAATGGACCCCATGGTGGAAACTAATGTAAAGGAATGCATAAGTGTGCAATGAGTGATAAATCTAAACACACCCAAAAATCTCCAATTTCACCTGTGGAAGTACCATTGAAACTCTGGGATAAGTTGGGGCTTGACATAATTGTTCCCTTGAATTATTCTTCCTGGGTGGAAAAATACATTTTGGTTATGATCGATTATTACTCTCGCTGTATTGTCACTTAGGTAGTAAATCACATGACCACACAGGATCTTATAGCCCTTCTGTCTTTTGGTTTTAAGACAGACGGGATACAAAGCATCCTGATAACTGATAATGGGGTGCAGATCACCTCAGACACTGAATTAATTCTTGGCAGAAATGTCAATATAACACCTCAGAACAGCTCTATACTGCCCTAGAGCAAATGGCTTAGTAGAAAGGGTAAACTGTATAACCAAAGAGTGCTTGTAGCTTGCCACTAATTCTGGAGAACCACTGGATTTGGCCTTTAGGAAGATGTTACAGTCTTACCATACTACACCCAATGCCATCGCCGGGATATCTCCCTTCCTATCACTGAAAGGAAGAGTACCAAGCACAAGGTTAAATCCCAGTTGGTTGAATGGGGGTCAACCTAAATGGGTACTAGGAGGGGAAGTGAGGGAGAAAGTCCTTCGGCATCAAAGGAAATATATAGACAGATACAACTGCAACCATGAGGTCAAAGATAGAAGTTGGGCCCAAGAGCTCAACCTGGTAAGGCTCCAGCTCCATGAACTCAGTTCCTTCGGGGGATATAACATCTTCCTGGGAAGAGAGGTTCTGTTTCTGTTGCTGTGTTGAAGCTGGTGCCCCAGTTTTCGTTCCTTTTCTCTTGGAAGGTTGGGCCATTATTCCAGGCTCCAACACTTCTTTTTCATTCTGAGCCCTGCTCTGTGCCCTTGTCTTGACACACACCAGTTTAGGGATACCCAGCATGGCTGCATGGGTCTTTAGCTCTACCTCAGCCCATGCTGAGGACTCCAGATCATTCCCTAGCAGACATTCTACTGGAATTGCAGAGGAGACTACCACTTGTTTCAGGCCAGTGACCCCTCCCCATTCTAAAGTTACCATTGCCATGGGATGGACTTTAGTTTGATTGTCAGCATTAGTGACTGAATATGTCTGTCTAGCCAGGTACTGTCCTGGGGAGACCAGTTTGTCCGTCACCATGGTGACACTGGCACCTGTATCCCTCATGGCTTCTACTTTAGACCCATTGATTAAGAACTGCTGCCTGAATTTTTGGATGTTAGGCAGCAAGTGTGGCTTAATCCACCCCACCCTCAGAGACTAATGTAGCTTCAGTGTGAACCCTGATTTGCTCTGGGCATACTGTTGATCCCACCTGGAGACTGGCTAATCCAGTGCTAACTGGAGTAGTATTTGTTGTAGGACTTTTCTTTGGACAGGCCTTGTCTCCAGTTTGGTATCCATGCTGACTACAGATTCGACACCAGGCCTTCTTGGGATCAAAGTTGTTACCCTTATAGCCATTTGTGGACTGTGAGGAGGCTCTGCGCCCACCCTCCTGAGCAGGTTTTTAGGACCCTGTAGAAAACTCTTTACTTTTGCCCTTGGATATCTCACCTCTCTTCCCTTGGGGAGGCTTTGTGACCCCTTTCTTTTGGTCACCCCCCATGGAAGTCTTGGTCACCCTTATCTTGACCCAATGGTCTGCCTTCTTTCCCAGTTCTTGGGGAGACATTGGACCTAGGTCTACCAGATGTTGATGCATTTTATCATTGAAACAATTACTTAACAGATGTTCTTTCATAAACAAGTTATACAGCCCATCATAGTCATTTACACCACAGCCATTTATCCAACCATCCAGTGTTTTGACTGAGAAGTCAACAAAATCAACCCAGGTGTGGTTCAAGGATTTTTGAGCCCCCCTGAACCTAATCCTGTACTCCTCAGTTGAGAATCCAAAGTCCCCAATCAGGGTAGCCTTCATGAGGTCATAAGATTCTGCATCTTTACTAGAGAGTGTGAGAAGTCTAACCCTACACTTTCCAGTGAACGTTTCCCAAAGGAGAGAACCCCAGTGAGATCTGTTTACTTTTTCTAGTTGCACAAGCACTCTCAAAAGCTGTGAACCATTTGGTGATGTCATCACCATCTTCATATTTACTTACAATCCCTTTGGGGATTTTTAGGATGTCAGTATTCTATCTGACCCTATTTATGTTGCTGCCACCATTGATGGGAGTTAAACCCATCTCTTGTCTTTCTCTTTGTATGGCTAGGAGCGGCTACTCGAAAGCCAATATTTTGGCCACCCTGGCTAACAGGAGGTCCTCTTCATTGAGGCTGCCCTCAATGCTTCCAGAGGTACTTGGTCTCCACTGTGGAAGAACCAGGGGCTAGATGTACCAAAGGATTTTACCCATTCTGCATCTATGGGAAAATGCTTTAGTACATATGGCCCCAGGCTCTCTATGATTTGTAGAGTCAGGGTTTGAGAAACCCTGTTGTCCCTGGTTAGGACAGGAGGGGGGAATTCATCCTCCTGTTCACTAACTTCCCCATCTGAAGGACTATCCTTAGAGGGGTGGTCCCTTGTGAACTCTGCCAAAAGCTCCTGGAGCTTTACTTTGGTAGGGTGGGACCCAGTTTGCATCTTTTTTAGTTTACAGAGAGACCTTAAGTCTGACATCCCTAGATGCAGGTAAGGGGTGAGTTTGAGTTCCACCACCATCTCATCTGTATTCAACATTATCACGCTAAAAGTTGGGATTAGTTTTTAAGATTCTAAAAACTACTTCTAGAACTTAAATCCAAACTTTTATTAACTTTTAAACTTTAAAAGAAATGCTAAAAGGGACTTACACAAGGCCCTAGCAGGACTTACATTTTTTTAGAAAAATAGTTCAAATTGCAAAAATCAATTTCTAATGACAATTTTTAAAATTTTGTTGTGTGATCAGGTATTGGCTGAGTACTCCAGCAAATGCAAAGCCTTAGACCCCACCGCTGATCTACCAATGTAGGAAGTTGGCTCTGTATATACTATCTCAAAGTGAGAGATAGTGTGCAGAGAATCCAAGGGTTCCCCTTAGAGGTTCATAGTGGCAAAATTAGATAATACTAATGCTCTATTTTGTGGTAGTGTGGTCGAGCAGTAAGCTTATCAGAGGGTAGTGGTAAGCATTTGTTGTTCACACACAGGCAATAAATGAGGAACATTCACTCAAAGACTTAACTCCAGGCCAATAGCTTTTATATAGAAACATTTATTTTCTTAATTTATTTTAGAACCACAAGATTCAAGATTTGAGTTAAGTACATAAAATGCAAGGTACTTCACACAGGTAAGTATAGAACTTTGATTTAAAACAGTAGTACAAACAGTTAAGGTTAAAATGGCAGTAAGCTATTTTAAAAGTGGACACAGTGCAAAAATCAACAGTTCCTGGGGGAGGTAAGTTTGGTTAAGTTTCTCAGGTAAGTAAAGCACTTTCACAGTCTGTCTCCTGGGCATAGGCAGCCCACCGTTGGGGGTTCAAGGCAAACCCAAAGCCACAGCACCAGCAACACAGGGCAAGTCAGGTGTAGAGGTCAAAGGAGGGCCAAAAACACATAGGCGCCTATGGAGAACAGTGGGGCTCCGGTCCTAGTCTGCTTACAGATAAGTTCCTGCGTCCTCGGGGAGCAGACCAGGGGGGTTTTGTAGACCATTGGGGTGGACCCACACAAACCCACAAAACACACCCTCAGATTACCCACGTCATCTTAGTCGCTCGAGAGTCCTCTCTGCAGTGTTGGTTCTCTGGAGCTCGAGCTGGGGGCATCGGGTGCAGAGTGTGAAGTCTCACGCTTCTGGCGGGAAGAGAGAGTTCTTTGAAAGTTGCTTTAAAGTTGCAAAGTTGTTGCAGTTTTTGAACAGTGCCACTGTTCTCGGGAGTTTCTTGGTCCTACAGGTTCAAGGCAGTCCTCAGAGGTCGCTAGTCCCTGTCGGATGTGTCGCTGTGCAGGTTATTTGAGCCTGGATACAGGCCTGTAGGGCTAGGGCCAAGTCAGTTGTCGTCTACGTCGTCTCTGCGGGGCTTTCAGGTCAGCAGTCCTATTTGTTGTAGGCTACAGGAATCTGTTTTCCTGCGTTCAGGGTCGCCACTAAATACTAAATTTAGGAGTGTGTTTAGGTCTGGGGGCAGTAGCCACTTGCTACGGTCCTGGAGGGTGGTTACACCCTCTTTGTGCCTACTCCCTCAGGGAAGGGGTGCTCATCTCTATCCCTTTTGGGGGAATCCTCCAAACTCAAGATGGAGGATTTCTAAAGGCAGGGGGTCAGCTCAGGGCACCTTAGGGGCTGTCCTGACTGGTGGGTGACTTCTCCTTGTTTTCCTCATTATCTCCTCCAGCCTTGCCAGCAAAAGTGGGAGCAGTGGCCGGAGAGGCGGGCATCTCCACTAGCTGGGATGCCCTGGATTGCTGTAACAAAAGGCATGAGCCTTTGAGGCTCACCAACAGGTGTTGCAGTTCCTTCAGAGGGAGGTGAGAAGCACCTCCACCCAATACAGGCTTTGTTCCTGGCCACAGAGTGACAAAGGCACTCACCCCATTTGGCCAGAAACTCGTCTAGTTGTGGCAGGCTGGCAGATACTTGTCAGCCTAGCACTAGGAGTCGGACTGGTGTTCAGGGGACATCTCTAAGATGCCCTCTGGGTGTATTTTACAATAAATCCCACACTGGCATCAGTGTGCATATACTGCGCAGAGACGTTTGATAGCAAACTTCCCTGATTTCAGTGTAGCCATTATGGAACTGTGGCGTTCGTAATTGACCTACTCCCAGACCATATACTCTTTATGGCTACCCTGCACTTACAATGTCAAAGGTTTTGCTTAGACACTGTAGGGACACAGTGCTCATGTACTTATGCCCTCACCTGTGGTATGGTGCACCCTGCCTTAGGGCTGTAAGGCCTGCTAGAGGGGTGACTTACCTATGCCACAGGCAGTGAGGTGGGCATGGCACCATGAGGGAAGTGCCACGTTGACTTAGTCATTTTCTCCCCACCAGCACACAAAAGCTGTGATGCAGTGTGCATGTGCTGAGCGAGGGGTCCCCAGGGTGGCATAATACATGCTGCAGCCCCTAGAGACCTTCCCTGGCCACAGGGCCCTTGGTACCAGGGGTACCATTTAGTATGGCACAGGAAGTGGTTTGTCAGCATGGCACCCTGAGAGGGGTGCCATGTTGACTTTGTCTTTTTCTCCCCACCAGCACACACAAGCTGCAATGGGAGTGTGCATGTGCTTGGTGAGGGGTCCCCTAGAGTGGCATAATACATGCTACAGTCCTTGGGGACCGTCCCTGGCCACAGAGCTGTTGGTACCACAGGTTTATTCTACAAGGGACTTATCTGTTGGCCAGAAACAAAGCCTGCACTGGGTGAAGGTGCTTCACACCCCCTCCCTGCAGAAACTAACACCTGGTGGTGAGCCTCAAAGGCTCAAGCCTCGGGTTAAAGTGCCCCACGGCATTCCAGCTAGTGGAGATGCCCGCCCCCCCGGCTAAGCCCCACTTTTTGGCGGCAAGTCCAGCTAGAAAATTAGGGAAAACAAGGAGGAGTGAACACTTCAGCTGAGACCACCCCTAAAGTGTTGAGAGCTGAAGTGACCCCCTCCTTGCAAAATCCTCCATCTTGGTTTGGAGGGCAGGGACCAATAGGGTTAGTTCTGTGTCCCCCTCCCCAAAGGGAGTGGACACCGGAAAGGTGTAGTCAACCTCAGGAGTAGTAGCCATTGCCTACTGCTCTCTGACCCCTGTAACACCCTTAAATCCAAGATTTAAGGGCTCCCTTGAACCTAGCTCGTCAGATTTCTGGCGACCTCAGGAAGAAGACAAGATGAAAGAAGGACTGCTAAGCTAACCCCCAGCAGAAAAGACTGAAGACACCAACTGACTTGGCCCCAGCCCTACATGCCTGTCTCCAGCTTCTGAAGACCTGCAACCAAAAGGCGACGCATCAGCAGGACCAGGAACTTCTTAAAAGCCTCAAGAGGACTTCCTGCACTCCAGAGGACCAAGATCTCCTGTGGACTGCGGCCCTCTCCAGAAAAAAACACCAGTAAAGGACTCCAAAACTACCCCAGATCTGTGAGTCCGGCCCACTTTGCACCTGACACCATGGCTCGTGTCAAAGTCGCCCAAATGACTAGAGCTTGTCCCCAGGCGATTCTGACCTAGTATCCAGCCTGGGTTGACCCCTCCTGTCCAACACGACTACAAAGCCTGCAGCCCAAATCTGGAGTACCCCCTGACCACAACAGAACCGGACCAAGAATCCAGATACCAAAATGTACCCCTGCACCCGCACCCCCCTGGCCTTGGGGAATCTGATCTTCTTCGGTGCAGCAACATCCAGCAGGCCGGCCTCCTCCTTGGCCACCCTTTGATTTTCAATAACGACCCCCTGGACTTCACCTGGAGCATCTTTGTGACCCTTTCGGTCTCCTTATTGGAAAGCATTGGGAGCCCGATGCTGCGTTTGCACCCAGTCGAACCTTTGCCACTCCCCCCCGGTGCTCCTCTAAACCCCCATGTCTGCCCTCCGAAGACGTGTGTTTGGGGTTAACTTAAACCCCAACCTGTGGACATCCTAACCCCCAGAGACTAGAACTGTAAGTCTTGTAATTCCCTTGAAACTCTGCTAACGTTTCTCCCCCCAAGAACCATTACTGAAAATTGCACTGTCAACTTTTAAAACAGATATTTGCTATTTTCTTGAAAACCGTTTAACTTTCCAAATTGTAACAAAGTGGTATTGATACATATCTTTGATGTTTACTTTCAAATGTACTTACCTGCAACTTGAATCTTGTGGTTCTAGAAATAAAGTAACAAAATATATTTTTCCTATATAAAAACCCATAGCCTTGAGTTAGTCATTGAGTGTGTGATTCCTTTATTGCATGTGTGTGTTCAACAAATGCTTTGCACTACTGACTGATAGGCCTAACTTTCTGAACACACTATCACAAAAGAGAGCATTAGTATTATCTACTTTAGCCTCTGTTAAGCCTCTGGGGAACCCTTGGACTCTGTGCACACTACATCTCATTTTGATATATTATATACAGAGCCAGCTTCCTACAAACCCCCATTTCTCTAGGGATACTAAGGCTATAGATCTAGCTGTGCTCTCTCTTGGGGTAATCTTACTCTTCATAGTTCTCTTGGCAAATACTGGAATCGGGACACTAACCTGTCAACCACTATGCTATGACTGGCACCTAAGTCTCTCACAGCAGTACCACCCTCGGGGATCACCAGTTTACCATCTGGACCCTTTTTCCAGTTAAAAGCTATGTGGTCTTCCTCATCTGACGTGTTTCCATCTAAGGCTACCCTGGCCAGACCCATGATAACATTTCTCTTAAGGCAGGCTGGATGCCCTCTGAAGCACCCTGCCTGCTAACAGTTGTATTAAAAAAACCTCTTTCTTGGTATGGTTATCCCTTTTTCTGCCTGATGTCAATGTGTTTGACTGTGCTCACTGGGATCCTGCTAACCAGGACCCCAGTGATTAGGCCCTCTCCCAAAAACTCTATTTCATCCCACAATTAGCACATTGGTGCCTGTAGGAAGCTGTCTCTGTAAATACTATCTCAAAGTGAGATATACACACACACAAGCAATAAGTAAGAACACACACTCAATGACTTAAACCCAGGCCAATAGGTTTTTATAAAGAAAAATATTATTTTCTCAATTCATTTCAGAACCACAAGATTCAGATTGCAGGTAAGTACATAAATTGTAAGGTACTTGGCATAGGTAAATATAGAACTTTGAATGAAAACAGTAATGTACACAGTTTGGCATAAAATGACAATAAGCTATTTTAAAGTGGACACTGCAAAATTCAACAGTTCCTGGGGGAGGTAAATACAGGTTAGTTTTTGAGGTAAATAAAGCACTTATAAGTTCAGTCTCCGGGGCATAAGTCAACCCCAAACACCGAGCACCAGCAACATAGGGCCAGTCAGGGGCAGAGCTCAAAAAGGGGCCCAAAATAACATAGGTGTCTATGGAGACTAGGGGTGCTCTGGTTCTAGTCTGCTAGCAGGTAAGTACCTCCCTCCTTGGAGAGCAGACCAGGAGGGTTTGTAAAGCACTGGGGAGGTCCCAAGCAGGCACACAAAATACACCCTCAGCGGCACCGGTGGGATGGGTGCAGTGTGCAAACAAGGCGTCAGGTTTTGTATAGAAATCAATGGAGGGACCCGGGGTTCACTCTGACAATGCAGGCAGGGCACAGGGTGTCCTCTCTGGCCAGCCATCGACTGGGCAAGGGTTGGGGCCACCTGCTGGTCAATGCTGCACCAGTGGCTGTTTCTTCAGGGGCCTGGGGGCTGCGGGTGAAGTGCTTCTTCCAGGCATCGGGTTTCTTTGTTACTTGCCAGTCACGGTCAGGGGAGTCCTCTGGATTCCCTCTGCAGGCATTGTCGTGGGGGTGCAGAGAGGTCAGCTCAGGGTGGACACATTGTTGGAGTCACCTGAGGGTCCTCTCTGCGGTGTTGGTTTCTCTGGACACGGGCCGGGGCGTCGGGTGCAGAGTGGTGGGGACTCACGCTTCAGGAGTGAGGTGAGAGTCCCTTTAAAGATGGTTTCTTCTTATTGCTTTGGACAGAGCCGCTGTCCACGGGAGTTTCTTCGTCCTTTGGAGTTTCAGGGCAGTCCTCGGAGTCAGCAGAGGTCGCTGGGCCCGCAGGATGCATCCCTGTTGCAGGTTCTTTAAATCAGGAGACAGGACGGTAGGGCTGGGGCCAAAGCAGTTGTCGTCTTCCTTCTTCTCTGCGGGGTTTTCAGGTCAGCAGTCCTGTTAGGTCATCAGGAATCTGATTTCCTGGGTTCAGGGTCACCCCTAAATACTGAATTTAGGGGTGTGTTTAGGGCTGGAGGGCAGTAGCCAATGGCTACTGTCCATGAGGGTGGCTACACCCTCCTTGTGCCTCCTCCCTTTGGGGAGGGCGGCACATCCCTAATGCTAGTGGGCTAATCCTCCATGCCAAGATGGAGGATTTTCTAAGGAAGGGGTCACGTCAGCTCTGGACACCTTAAGGGCTCTCCTGACTGGAGAGTGACTCCTCCTTGTTTTTCTCATTATGTCCTCCGGACTTGCCACCAAAAGTGGGGGCTGTCTCTGAGGGGCGCGCATCTCCACTAGCTGGAGTGCCCTGGGATGCTGTAACACCCAGCTTGAGCCTTTGAGGCTCACCAACAGGTGTTACAGTTCCTGCAGGGGGAGGTGAGAAGCATCTCCACCCAGTACAGGCTTTGTTCCTGGCCACAGATTGACAAAGGCACTAACCCCCTGTGGCCAGAAACTCATCTGGTTGTGGCAGGCTGGCAGAAATTGGTCAGCCTAACACAAGCATTTGGACTGCTATAGAAGGGGCATCTCTAAGATGCCCTCTGTGTGCATTTTGTAATAAATCCCACACTGGCATCAGTGTGCATTTATTGTGCTGAGAGGTTTGATACCAAACTTCCCACATTTCAGTGTAGCCATTATGGAACTGTGGAATTCGTAACTACAGACTCCCAGACCATATACTCTTTATGGCTACCCTGAACTTACAATGTCTAAGATTTGTCTTAGACACTGTAGGGGCATAGTGCTCCTGCAAACATGCCCTCACCTGTGGTATAGGTCACCCTGCCTTAGGGCTGTAAGGCCTACTAGAGGGGTGAATTACCTATGCCGCAGGCAGTGGGTTGTGGGCATGGCACTCTGAGGGGAGTGCCATGTCGATTTAGTCATTTTCTACCCACCAGCACACACAAGCAGTGAGGCAGTGTGCATGTGCTGAGTAAGGGGTCCCTAGGGCGGCATAATACATGCTGCAGCCCTTAGAGACCTTCCTTGGCATCAGGGCCCTTGGTACCAGGGGTACCACTTACAAGGGACTTATCTGTGTGCCAGGACTGTGCCAATTGTGGAGACAAAGGTACAGTTTAGGGAAAGAACACTGGTGCTGGGGCCTGGTTAGCAAGGTCCCAGCACACTTTCAATCAAAACTAGCATCCACAAAAGGCAAAAAGTTAGGGGCATTTTCTACATCTGGCTATACCAAACTAAGGGGGTCATTCTGACCCCGGCGGCCCAGGGTTGGCGGGAGCACCGCTAACAGGCTGGCGGTGCCCCGCAGGGCATTCTGACAGCGGCGGTTTGGCCGCGGTCAGAAGTGGAAAACCGGCGGTCTACCGCCGGTTTTCCGCTGCCCAAAAGAATACTCTATGGCGGCGCAGCTCGCTGCGCCGCCATGGGGATTCTGACACCCCATACCGCCATCCTGTTCCTGGCGGCTCTGCCGCCAGGAACAGGATGGCGGTATGGGGTGTTGTGGGGCCCCTGGGGGCCCCTGCAGTGCCCATGCCAATGGCATGGGCACTGCAGGGGCCCCCGTAAGAGGGCCCCACTTTGAATTTCACTGTCTGCATTGCAGACAGTGAAATTCGCGACGGGTGCAACTGCACCCGTCGCACCTTCCCACTCCGCCGGCTCCATTCAGAGCCGGCGTCCTCGTGGGAAGGTTGTTTTCCACTGGGCTGGCGGGCGGCCTTTTGGCGGTCGCCCGCCAGCCCAGTGGAAAACCCAGAATCACCGCAGCTGTCTGACGACCGCGGTGCGGTGTTCTGGCGGGGGTCCGCCCGCCAAGGTAAGAATCACCCCCTAAGTCACCTGGGGTATTTCTGATTGAAATGCTACACTTTTGATATTTGGCACCTATTGTAATCTGTCTCTGAGTTGTCGATACGCGATGTGTCCTTTATTGTCACATGCTACATTGTACAGTGGCTGTTTCGGTGTTTAATAAAAAGATTTAAAAAAAAAAAAAAAAGTATTCTGCCAAGACTCAACCAAATAATATTAGTTCTGACTACTGCACTTAATAACAGAAATTCTGGTTTTCAACACTCAGTTTGAGATCAAAGGTGAGGTTGACTGGAACATGACAACACACTAAGGATGGGAAAGTAATGCTACTCCGCCAGCAGAGTTTTTGCCCACTCCGCATTCAACTTGGGAGCACGGAGTATTGTGTCAAAACTCCATTAATCATAGTGTGACGGTGTTTTACTCTCACGTACAGCTTACCAACGTTAAGTTGGTGAGCGAGATGTTGCATTCCATAGTGTCATTTTCAGGCGCTAGATCTCCTTCCCTGCATGATTTCTCAACGCGGGCGGACGCAGCAGGTCACCACTGCTTGCACTGAGAAAGCTGCCGCTTGAGTAGAAGATCTACTTGAGCAGCACAGAGAAGCGGCGCCCTCTAGCATGCTGTGTAGTGCCATTTGCACTCATTGTACAGTGCGGAACAAACTCCAGGTGTTAAAAAAAAAAAAACTCAGCGCGGAGTACCGAAATTCTGAAAAGGGTTCAAACGTTAGTAAAATCAGAGGAACGTGTTGTTGTGCAGTAAAAAGGTCTTTTGCAAAGCTTGACGTCTCGTTGCTTATTGCTTTGTCTGGGTGCTAAAGTGAGGTGCAACCTATGCGTAGACAGTATTAACAAAAGTAAAAATGACAAAATAATCAAGTGATACTATCAGAAAATATTCTGCATCACGCCACATAATGTGCATTCCCTTGGTGCATAAATTGTCCCTCTCCTGTGACATAATTCCAGTGACTCTGGACTGCCTCTTGTGCAAGTACTGACCAGTGCTACTGCCCCAGATCCGACACACATCACCACCCTAAACTATACGACCCAGGAACATCATGAAATGTAGGCTTCCTGGGGACAAACTGTTTGCAATTGGAAGTAACTGCTTACCTGTAAAATAATGAGGGATAATCACCCCAGGCCCATTAGGAGGGGGGCCCGCCACGTGATGCCATGAGAGATAGCATGCAAAGGACAAACACGCACATACTTAAAATATGTCATAGAAGCGGTGCTTTAAATGGGCCGGTACTGTCCGGTACTGAGTACCGGCACTTTTTTATTCTGAGAGGGAGAGTACCGGCACATCTCAAGAAAAATGTAATACTTTTAATAGGAGAGTACCGGCACGTCTCAGAAACAAGCAGGTACTCTGGCACAGAGTACCTGCACTTTAATTTTTCCATTTCAAGTGGGCATAGAAGCCACCAAACGTATAACGAAAAAAACGAAAAACTTAAAGAAGTGTGGAAATGCAAGCTAATTAAAATGAGTTTATTGTTTTCCTTTGTCATTTGAAGCCGACAACCTCTGGAGGGTCGCGTAAATGAAGAGGAGAACGCAACAGATATTAGAGTAGCGTCAGGCAGAGGGGAAGCCAGGCACCCGCAGACCTGTCCCAAACAGAAAGATCCAGAGGGTCCTTTCGGTGAGCAATTTGACAATAATGCTGAAATCACCGAAGCACTTAAGTCTGACCACAAGATGGCCGCTTCCCTCTCCCCCACACCTGGGTAAAGCGCCTATGATGCTCCGGTTAAACCAGTGTCTTTTATGAACTGGAAGTGGGGGTGTCTCCGACTCATGATGTCACATTTAAGGAAAAAGCGTCACACGAGCGTAAACAGTATGCCAGACACGGTGTCCTATATAGTTTTAATCAAGAGATTCCGAACCTGGGCTTCATATACATGTTATACATTTGTAATTCATATATTACAAGAGAACCAATCACGAGTATCATGGAAGCCTTGTTGCATAAGAAATATATCAGGGGGTGGGGTGACCCGTCTCTTTTCATAAAAAATTTATCCTTTGGGGGATTATCGAAAACAAACTAGAAAATAGAGTGAGGCCACACATACCCCACCCAAGGGTTGGTATCTTCCTTGGACTGCTCTCTCACCTTATCCGGTCCACCTCCAGCCATGCTCTCCTGCAGCGGGCTCTGAGCATGTCTGCCTCCTGGCACACTCCAGGTGCCCTCTTCCTGCAGCAGAACATGGCCTTCGGTCTTCCTACCCTCTCCAAGCACTCCCGCCCCTCTACAAGCCCCACTCCCTCGTTCATCCAGGACTGATGTCCTGCGCACCCCCCGCACCCCACCCACTGCGTCCAGGCCAGTGGAGCCCAGGCAACAAGGCCTGTGGCTGCAGGATGCTGGGTCCAAGGCTGGCTGTGGGGGGAAAGGGTGGGTGGGGGAAGGGTTATACTTCTGCTTGTGAGGCACGTCTGCCCCCATAAAACACCCCCCACTTCTGAGCCGGCAGCCGGCGCCCTGGGGTGTCTTCACACCAGTAACGGGCACTGGTTCAGTAGGGGCTCCAGACAAGAGCTGCACCCCGCTGTTCATGGGGTCGTCATACATCCTTTGATGCACCCTGGGGCATCAGCTCCTGGGGTGATGTGTGGAGGGGGAGCGTGACACGTGGTGCAACCTGTGCGCCGACAGGTCATACTCTGTCGCCCTTGCACTGGTAGATGGGTTCACGCCCTGTTCTCTCGGACACAGGCGCGCCCCGGTGCTTGTGCTAAAGGGTGGCGTCTTCCGCACCCGGTGCTGGCAGCACAGACCGGGACAGCCCAACGCTACACGGATATACTGGAGAAATGTAATCAAAACAGGCGCCTTACCACTTCACCACACAGTCTATTTCTCTCTTTTTCCCCAACAGTTTTTTCTCCTCACTTCATTTCCTTTCATCAGGTCCTCCCTCTCCCCACAGCCCTGATCCCTCCCCTCAGTCCTCACACCTTTATTTCATGCCTCTGGTTTCTCCCCTCACCTCTCCTCTCTTGCTGTCCCAGGAGTGTGATCTGCCCCCACTGGGACAACCTGTTGTAGTGTGGTGTTTACTTTTTATTCATTATATTGCTTGAAGTTGTTAGCTTTGCTTTGTAATATACATGTGTTCTTTCAAATGATATCCGTGGTTCTGTTGCCATGGTTGTGCTGTGGTGTAGTCTGGCATTTTTCACCTGAACGCTGGACTGGACTGCAGCACTGACCAGTGGTTCCGGCCTACACTTTGCGGGCTCTTATGTATGAATGTCTTCTTCAATGAAACGCCTCTGTCTGCTACCCTGTACGTCTCTAGCATTTCCTGGATTATCCATGTAGGAAGCTGGCCTGGTGTGCTGGACACCTATGGAGTTTGCACCTTAAACCAGGTCCAGCCAAACCCCATTAGTTGATGACCAGTGTCTAGGAAGCCAGGGCTCTCTAGTGGGAGCCAAGACTTATCTAGGAGGAGTGTGAAGCACCTCCAGTACCAGGATGAAGGTACAAAGAAGCTGCCTAAGGATGGAAGAAGCTTGGAGTTCTGCAAGGAATTAGAGGACTAGGAACTTCTCCTTTGGATGAAAGATGTCCCACGTCGCGATGAAGCTTGCAGAAGTGTTTCTACGCAGAAATACTGCAAACAAGCCTTGCTAGCTGCAAAGGTCGCGGTAGAGGTTTTTGGGTGCTGCTGAGGACCAGGAAGGACCAGGATGTCTCCTTTTGGAGGAGGAGACAGAGGGGGCACTCAGCAACTCAAAGAGCCCTCACAGAAGCAGGCAGCACCCGCAGAAGTAACCCAACAGGCACTTAGAAGAATAGTGAACCGGAGTCCACGTGAAGTTACAAAGGAGGGTACCAAGACATCGGAGGCCAACTCAGAGGGTTGAGCACTGCAGGAAGGAGTGATGGGGACCCAGGCTAGGCTGTGCACAAAGGAAATCCTGGAACAGTGCACAGGAGCCGGAGCAGCTGCAAATCACGCAGTACACAGGTTTGCAGCCCAGCGTGGGGAGGCAAGGACTTACCTCCACCAAACTTTAACTGAAGAGTCACTGGACTGTGGGAGTCACTTGGACAGAGTTACTGTGTTCCAGGGACCAGGCTCGTCAGGATGAGAGGGGACCCAGAGGACCGGTGATGCAGTCTTTTGGTGCCTGCGTTATCAGGGGGAAGATTTCATCGACCCACGGGAGATTTCTTCAGAGCTTCTGGTGCAGGGTGAAGGCAGGCTACCCCCAGAGCATGCACCACCTTGAAACAGTTGAGAAAGCCGGCAGAATTAGGTGCTACAATGTTGCTGGTAGTCGTCTTGCTACTTTGTTGCTGTTTTGCAGGCGTCCTGGAGCAGTCAGCGGTCGATCCTTGGAAGAAGTCAAAGAGGGAGATGCAGAGGAACTCTGGTGAGCTCTTGCATTCGTTATCTGAAGAATTCCCAAAAACAGAGACCCTAAATAGCCAGAAAAGGAGGTTTGCTACCAAGAAAGGAGGATTGGCTACCAAGAAAGGTAAGAGCCTATCAGAGGGGGTCTCTGATGTCACCTGCTGGCACTGGCCACTCAGAGCAGTCCAGTGTGCCCCCAACACCTCTGTTTCCAAGATGGCAGAGTTCTGGGACACACTGGAGGAGCTCTGGGCACCTCCCCTGGGAGGTACTGGTCAGGGGAGTGGTCACTCCCCTTTCCTTTGTCCAGTTTCGTGCCAGAGCAGGGCTGGGGGATCCCTGAACCGGTGTAAACTGGCTTATGCAGAGATCTGTGCCCATCAAAGCATTTCCAGAGGCTGGGGGAGGCTACTCCTCCCCAGCCCTTCACACCTATTTCCAAAGGGAGAGGGTGTAACACCCTCTCTCAGAGGAAATCCTTTGTTCTGCCTTCCTGCGCCAGGGCTGTCTGGACCCCAGGAGGGCAGAAACCTGTCTGAGGGGTTGGCAGAAGCAGCAACTGCAGTGGAAACCCCGGAAAGGCAGTTTGGCAGTACCCAGGTTCTGTGCTAGAGACCCGGGGGATCATGAAATTGTCCCCCCAATACCAGAATGGTATTGGTGTGACAATTCCATGATCTTAGACATGTTACATGGCCATGTTCGGAGTTACCATTGTGACGCTATACATAGGTAGTGACCTATGTGTAGTGCACGTGTGTAATGGTGTCCCCGCACTCACAAATTCCGGGGAATTTGCCCTGAACAATGTGGGGGCACCTTGGCTAGTGCCAGGGTGCCCACACACTAAGTAACTTGGCACCCAACCTTCACTAAGTGAAGGTAAGACATATAGGTGACTTATAAATTACTTATGTGCAGTGGTAAACGGCTGTGAAATAACGTGGACGTTATTTCACTCAGGCTGCAGTGGCAGGCGTGTGTAAGAATTGTCAGAGCTCCCTATGGGTGGCAAAAGAAATGCTGCAGCCCATAGGGATCTCCTGGAACCCAAATACCCTAGGTACCTCAGTACCATATACAAGGGGATTATATGGGTGTACCAGTGTGCCAATGTGAATTGGTAAATGTAGTCACTAGCCTGCAGTGACAAATTTGGAAAGCAGAGAGAGCATAAACACTGAGGTTCTGGTTAGCAGAGCCTCAGTGATACAGTTAGGCACCACACAGGGAACACATATAGGCCACAAACGTATGAGCACTGGGGTCCTGGCTAGCAGGATCCCAGTGACACATAAACACACTGACAACATAGGGTTTTCACTATGAGCACTGGGCCCTGGCTAGCAGGATCCCAGTGAGAAAGTGAAAACACCCTGACATATACTAACAAACAGGCCAAAAGTGGGTGTAACAAGGCTAGAAAGAGGCTACTTTCCTACAGTGAGTACCTAGGTGTAGGAAGCTGGCTCTGTATATACTATCTCAAAGTGAAAGATAGTGTGCACAGTCTCCAAGGGTTCCCCTTAGATGCTGATAGTGGCAAAATCAGATAATACTAATGCTCTATTTTGTGGTAGTGTGGTCGAGCAGTAGGCTTATCAGAGGGTAGTGTTAAGCACTTGTTGTACACACGCACAGGCAATAAATGAGGAACACGCACTCAAAGACTTAACTCCAGGCCAATAGGTTTTTATATAGAAAAATATCTTTCCATACTTTATCTTTAGAACCACAAGATTCAAATTTGAGGTAAGTACATAAAATGCAAGGTACTTCACACAGGTAAGTATAGAACTTTGATTTAAAACAGCAGTACACAGGGGTTTGGTTAAAATGGCAAAGAGCTATTTTAAAAGTGGACACAGTGCAAAAATCAACAGTTCCTGGGGGAGTAAGTATAAAAATAAACAGTTCCTGGGGTAGTAAGTATTTGTGTAGGTGCTTTACTTACCTGAAAAACTAACCGTCAGTCTCCTGGGCATAGGTAGCCCACCATTGGTGGTTCAAGGCAAAGCCACAGCAACAGAGGGCCGGTCAGGTGCAGAGGTCAAAGGAGGGCCCAAAACACATAGGTGTCTATGTGATCCGGTTCCAGTCTGCTAGCAGGTAAGTACCTGCGTCCTCGGGGAGCAGACCAGGGTTTTTTTGTAGAGAACTGTCAGGGGACACACACACACAAGTACACAAAACACACCCTCAGTAGCACAGGGGCGGCCGGGTGCAGTGTGCAAAGTTGGTATCGGGTTTGCTGTAATAATCAATGGAGGCATCCGTGGGTCACTGGTGATGCAGGCAGGGCACAGAGGGGCTTCTCTGGCCAGCCACCGACTGGGCTAGGATGAGGGCCACCTGCTGGTCACTCCTGCACTGGTAGGTGGTTCCTCTCTGTCCTGGGGGCTGCGGGTGCAGTACTTGGTCCAGGTGTCGGGTTCTTTGTTACCAGGCAGTTGCAGTCAAGGGGAGCCTCTGGATCTTCTCTGCAGGCGTCGCTGTGGGGTTGCAGTGGGGTTGACCCAGGGTGTCCACGTCGTTGGAGTCGCCTGGAAGTCATCTCTGCAGTGTTTGCTGTCCTGAACCCGAGCCGGGTGCAGAGTGTGAAGACTCACGCTTCTGACATGTTGACTTAGTCATTTTCTCCCCACCAGCATACACAAGCTGTGAGGCAGTATGCATGTGCTGAGTGAGGGGTCCCCAGGGTGGCATAATACATGCTGCAGCCCTTAAAGACTTTCCCTGGCCACAGGGCCCTTGGTACCACTTACAAGGTACTTATCTGTGTGCCAGGGATGCGCCAATTGAGAGAACAAAGGTACAGTTTAGGGAAAGAACACTGGTGCGCAGGGTCCCAGCACACTTTAAATCATAACTGGCATCAAACAAAAATCAAAAAGTTAGGGGGTGACCAAGCCAAGGGAGGCATTTCCCTACACAAGGTGACCCCAAGTGACCAGGAGGGCAGAGGTAACTATCTGGTCCTTCCAAAGACTAACAAGGGTACTTGGAAAGAAGAAGATTGCAAGACCAGGACGAATCCGGTGGAACCCAACTGTGGATTCTAGAAAAACTTAACCTGAAAAAGAAAGAGACAGAGTCCTGTCCACACAGGAGTGTCCAGATGGGGCAGGAGCCACTACCCACCTGGGGATGAAGATCCGGGTCAACAGTTGAAGAAGATCGGCTTTGTAGCCCAGGAGCTGCAGAGAGGTCCTTGGAGTCATGCAGATGATGTCCCACGCCGGTCGCCGGGTCGCAGATGGTCAGTGGTCAGGAGGACCACCAATTAGCCTTGGCAAATCCAAATCTGGGCAGAAGAGGATTTGCAGATCAGCAGTCACAGCCCTCAAAGGCAACCCACTGGCAGCAGACACAGTATGTGCATTGAGGCCCAATCAGTACACCTACAGAGGAGTCCCATGTCACTGGAGCAGCAGAGAAGAGACTGTCCGGGGCTACATGGAGCCTGAAGATTTTGTGGAGCAGGAGTCAACAAGCCTTGGTTGCTTCAAGAGTCGCAGTGCACAGGGATACTGTCGTGCAAGGACAGACAAGGGTTCTCTGTCTCCCAAGTTGGAAAGCAGGTAGAGAGGACCAAGGGAACCACTGAGACCCACCCCCTGTGTGGGAAATTCTTCCTGGAGTCAGATAGCAGAATATCCCAGCAGCCGGTTGTACATGCCTTAGGTGCTTGCAGGTGCAAGGGAGTGACTCCTTCACTCCAAGGGAGATCCCTTCTTGCTTCTTTGGTGCAGCTGAAGTCTTGACGACTCCAGAGTATGCACAATTGTGGAAATGTTGCACTTGCTGGAAGGAGCCGGTGAAACAATGTTGCAAGGCGAGGTTTTCTCAGGAGTTGCAGGCTTGCTCGGATCCTGAAGAGTCCAGCAGCGGTTCCGGTGGCCAGGAGCAGAAGAGGTTGTTGCAGAGGAGTCCTTGTGGAGTCTTCTACGCCGAATATGGAGACCTACTCCCAAGGGACTCCCTACATAGCCCTAACAGAGGGCTTGGTCACTATGCAGTGTGTCCACCTATCACAGGGGGTAACTGACATCAGTCACCTGTCGTGACCAACCAGATGCTCCCAGAAACCTGTACACATCTGGTTTTTAAGATGGCAGAATCAAGTGGCCACCTGGAGGAGCTCTGGGCACCGCCCCTGGGGGTGGTGATGGACAGGGGAAAGAGGTCACTCCCCTTTCCTTTGTGTGCTTGTAGGAAAGTACCACCTTGCCTGGCATGTTACCCCCATTTTTACTGTATGTATGCTTGTTTTTGCCTGTGTCACTGGGATCCTGCTAGCCAAGACCCCAGTGCTCATAAAATATGCCCTGTATGTTTTTCCTATGTGGTGCCTAACTGTATCACTGAGGCTCTGCGAACCAGAACCTCAGAGTTTATGCTCTCTCTGCTTTTAAAACTGTCACTGCAGGCTAGTGACTAATTTTACCAATTCTGATTGGCAGACTGGAACACCCTTATAATTCCCTAGTATATGGCACCTAGGTGATCCCTATGGGCTGCAGCATTTCTTTTGCCATCCATAGGGAGCTCAGACAATTCTTACACAGGACTGCCACTGTAGCCTGAGTGAAATAACGTCCACATTATTTCACAGCCATTTTACACTGCACTTAAGTAACTTCTAAGTCACCTATATGTCTAACCCTCACTTTGTGAAGGTTAGGTGCAAAGTTACTTGGTGTGAGGGTACCCTGGCACTAGCCAAGGTGCCCCCACATTTTTCAGGGCAATTTCCCCGGACTTTGTGAGTGCGGGGACACCATTACACGCGTGCACTACATACAGGTCAACACCTATATGTAGCGTCACCATGGTAACTCCGAACATGGCCATGTAACATGTCTAGGATCATGGAATTGTCACCCCAATACCATTCTGGTATTGGGAGGACAATTCCATGCATCCCGGGTCTTCAGCATAGAGCCCGGATACTGCCAAACAAACGTTCTGGGATTTCCTCTGCAGCTACCGCTGCTGCCAACCCTCAGACAGGTTTCTGACCCCCTGGGACCTGGGCAGCCCAGTCCCAGGAAGGCAGAACAAAGGATTTCCTAAGAGAGAGGGTGTTACACCCTCTCCCTTTGGAAATAGGGGTGAAGGGCCTGAGAGGAGTAGCCTCTCCTGGCCTCTGGAAATGCTTTGAAGGGCACAGATGGTGCCCTCCTTGCATAAGCCAGTCTACGCCGGTTCAGGGATCCCCCCAGCCCTGCTCTGGTGCGAAACTGGACAAGGGAAAGGGGAGTAACCACTCCCCTGACCAGCACCTCCCAGGGGAGGTGCCCAGATCTCCTCCAGTGTGTCTCAGACCTCTGCCATCTTGGATGCACAGGTGTGAGGGTACAATGGACAGCTCTGAGGGGCCAGTGCCAGCAGGTGATGTCAGAGACCCCTCCTGATAGGTGCTTACCTTTCTCTGTAGCCAATCCTCCTCTGAGGTCTCTAGGACACCTGCAAAACCGCAACAAAGTAGCAAGACGACTACCAGCAACATTGTAGCGCCTCATCCTGCCGGCTTTCGACTGTTTCCTGGTGGTGCATGCTCTGAGGGCTGTCTGCCTTCACTCTGCACTGGAAGCCAAGAAGAAATCTCCCGTGGGTCGACGGAATCTTCCCCCTGCCAACACAGGCACCAAACTTCTGCATCACCGGTCCTCTGGGTCCCCTCTCATCTTGAGGAGCATGGTCCCTGGAACACAGGAGCTGGATCCAAGTGTCCCCGACTGTCCAGTGGCCCTCTGTCCAAATTTGGTGGAGGTAAATCCTTGCCTCCCCACGCCAGACAGTAATCCTGTGTACTGTGTTAACTGCAGCTGCTCGGGTTTCTGTGTACTTTTGCAAGACTTCCTTTGTGCACAGCCTAGCCTAGGTCCCCAGCACTCTGTCCTGCATTGCCCAACTCACTTAGTTGGATTCCGACTTTGTGGGACCCCCTTTTGTTGTGCTGAGTCGACAGTCATGCTCAGATCTTCTGAACACCTGTTCAGGTGCTTCTGCGGGTGCTGCCTGCTTCTGCGTGGCTCTCCTTGTTGCTGAGTGCCCCCTCTGTCTCCTCCTCCAAGGGGCGACCTCCTGGTCCTTCCTTGGCCCTGGCAGCATCCAAAACCTTCAATTGCGACTCTTGCAGGTAGCAAGGCTTGTTTGCAGTCTTTCTGCGTGGAGACAACTCTGCATCCTCCAGCACGCTATGCGACATCTTCTGACCAAAGGAGAAGTTCCTGGCACCTTCCGTTTGCAGAATCTTCGGCTTCTTCCACCCGGAGGCAGCCCTTTTGCACCTTCATCCAGGGTTTAGTGGGCTCCTGCCCCCCCTGGACACTTGCGTGACTCTTGGACTTGGTCCCTTCCTTTGCAGTCCTCAAGTCCAGGAATCTGTCTGCAGTACCTTGCAGTCAGTTGTTGTCTTTGCAGAATCCCCTATCTCGACTTTACTGTCTTTCTGGGGTAGTAAGGTAAATTTACTCCTACTTTTCAGGGTCTTGGGGTGGGGTATCTTGGACACCCATAGAGTTTTCTTACACTCCCAGCGACCTTCTACACACTACACTAAGCCTGGGGTCCATTCGTGGTTCTCATTCCACTTTTGGGGTATATGGTTGGTGTTGCCCCTAGGCCTATTTTCTCCTATTGCATTCTATTGTGTTCTACAGTGTTTACACTACTTTTTTAACTGTTTACTTACCTGATTTTGGTTGTGTGTGTATATTTTGTGTATATTACTTACCTCCTAAGGGAGTATATCCTCTGAGATACTTTTGGCATATTGTCACTAAAATAAAGTACCTTTATTTTTAGTAACTCTGAGTATTGTGTTTTCTTATAATATAGTGCTGTATGATATAAGTGGTATAGTAGGAGCTTTGCATGTCTCCTAGTTCAGCCTAAGCTGCTCTGCTATAGCTACCTCTATCAGCCTAAGCTGCTAGAACAGTTCTAATCTACTAATAAGGGAGAACTGGACCTGGCACAAGGTGTAAGTACCACAAGGTACCCACTATAAGCCAGGCCAGCCTCCTACAGTGCTTTCACGCGAGAACAAGGACAAGGGGTCCCTGGACTGGTGCAAACCGTGTATTATGCAAGGAGGGCACCAAATGTGCCTTTCAAAGCAAACAGGTGGCGTGGGAAGACTACCCCTCCCCAGCCATGTAACACCTATTTCCAAGGGAGAGGGTGTTGCCTCCCTCTCCCACAGAAAATCCTTTGTTCTGTTTTCCCCTACTTGAGGTGATCAAGGAGCAGGAGGGAAGAAACCTGTGTGAGGGGGTGAAGCATCATGGGCTGCCCGCAAACCCTGAAAGACTGGCAGAAGCAAAACTGCGGGGTCCTCCAAGGAGTCCCCAGAGTGCAAGGAATCATGCCACCAATACTGGCATTAATATTGGGGTATGATTCCAATATGTTTGTTTGACACCAAACATGCCTAGGTTCAGAGTTACCATTATGTAGCTGGACCATAGGTAGTGAATGGCTTGAGGCCAGTACATGGGTAAAATGGCTTCCCTGCACTTACAAAGTCCAGTGCATTGGAATTGAAGTTTTTAGGGGCACCTCTGCACATGCAGGGGTGCCCAACACAGAGGAACCTCCACCCTGCCCTCTGGGCTAGGAGGGCCAACTATAGAGGTGAATTACAGTGACCTGGTGCAGTGACCAGCAGTGAAAATGTGCATGCACCTTTTCATGCAGTGGTACAATACATGCTGCAGCCCATGGTGGATCCCTGGTGCCCCAATGCCCTGGGTACCCAAGTAGAATATACTACGGACATATAGGGCTACACCAGTATGACAATTGTTGGGTGTAAAGGATACCGAAGCAACCACATTTAGAGGAGAAGGCATAATCACTAGGGTCCTGGTTAGCAAGATCCCAGTGAAAGCAGTATAAAAACACAGATAAACAGGCAAAAAGTGGAGGTAACCTTGCCAAAGAGAGTGACTTTCCTACAATCCATACAACATTAATTGGCGACAAGGAGGTGAACAAATAATCATTGCTTTAGCTCACAGAAGACGCAGCACACCATGGATAAGAATGCTGGTATTTAATTAGACTAGATGGTTGTCCAACTAATTGCCTGGGGGCAATGGAAGTTATTCCTGCTCGGCGCTATACATTTCCATAGCGCTCTTACCTGTCATCCAAGAAACATGCATGGTCACTGCCTGCAACGGATCATTCATGCTAGAGTGAGCGTCCAGCACCATGTGGAATTGGCGGGCATTGTGATTCCTTCTCTGACAATTTGCCGCATTGAATTCTGGGACTGCCATTAAGTTATGTTGTACCACAAAGAATTCTGGGGTGTGACACGGATCGTGCATAAAAAACTAGTAGGCGCACCTCAATTTGACAGTTGTGCTGCAAATTTGCATTTCACAATATTTTTCTTTGTATATTTAATGTGTGCAGCCATTATAAGCAGACTTCTCTGGATGTGACTTTTTACTTACTTGCTACAATGCATTTTTATCTTTAAAACAAGGTGCAATATATTACAATTACAAAAGGATATTTAGTTCTCTTTCAAGAGATGGCAAACCAATTACATCCATTACAAATTAACCTTTTCCTGCAGAATCCTGGAAAACCAATCCTCAAATGGCCACAATGGTCTAGGTAATTTGAAAACTATATAGGCACCATTGATGGTAAGAATTATTCAAATGAAAGAAAAAAGGCTCTGTTGTTCGGTTTATTAGGAGATGCTGGCCAGAAGATTTTTGATAATCTTCCTGAAGGTGAGACACCTCCTGGACAATTTATATCGTGAGATGTATATAGTGATGCTGTCAAGAGACTTGAGAAAAGATTTCGTGAACATCCCAATAATGTGATTGAGAGGCATAATTTCCTTCATAGAAAACAGCTTGCTGACAGATTATATTTCAAGTTTGCATATTATAGCTGCCAAATGTGAATTTGTAGAGCATCTAGATACTTATCTACGTGATCAGTTTGTATTTCACTGTTACAGCAAAAAAAAAAAAATACAAGGACGTCTTTTACCCTGCAGAAACCTTACTTTAAATGAGGTACTTGATATAGATAAGAGTATGGAACTTTCTTCTATTTCTACAAAAGTTATTATTGGAACTGAAGTAAATAATTATTCTGTTTGCGTCATTAGTAACAGAAGTAGACATAATTATAATTTCAAATAAAGATTAAATACAGGCTTCAAAAAAAAAAAAAATCGACATGTTACAGAAGCGAATATAAACAACATTTGGGAAATAACCCAAATTGCCAACACCCCCAAACGAAAGAGGATGATACTAACCTTTCCCAAGACAGTCTTCATTTTCTAAGTGGAAGAACCTGGAAAGGCCATCTGCATTGGTATGGGCAGTCCCAGGTGTGTGTGCCACTACAAAGTCCACTCCCTGTAGGAATATGGACCACCTCAAAAGTTTAGGGTTTTCTCCTTTCATTTGCATCAGCCATCTGAGAGGTCTGTGGTCAGTTTGAACAATAAAGGGTGTGCCAAACAAGTACGGACTCAACTTTTTCAGAGACCAGACCACAGCAAAGGCCTCCCTCTCAATGGGACTCCAACGCTGCTCCCTGGGGAGTAACCTCCTGCTAATAAAAAGCAACAGGATGGTCAAGGCTATCATCATTGGTTTGGGACAGGACTGCTCCTATCCCATGTTCAGAGGCATCTGTCTGCACAATGAATTGCTTACAGTAATCTGGAGCTTTTATAACTGGTGCTGAGCACATAGCTTCTTTTAGGGTGTCAAAGGCCTTTTGACAGTCAAAAGTCCAGTTCACTTTCCTAGGCATTTTCTTAGAGCTCAATTCTGTGAGGGGAGTCGGACCAGGGGGGTTTAAAGGAGCACTGGAGGGGCCCTAAGTAAGCACAAAAACCACACCCTCAGCGGCACAGGGGCGGGCGGATGCAGTGTGCAAACAGGGCGTCAGATTCTCAATAGAACTCAATGGGGTCACTTAGGCGCTGCAGGCAAGGCACAGGGGGGCTTCTCGGGCAAGCCACCAACTGGGGAAGGGTGAGGGCCGCCTGCTGGTCGTTGCTGCATCTGAGGTCAGTTTCTCACAGGCCTGGGAGCTGTGAGTGCAGTGCTTCTCCAGGCGATGGATATCTTCGTCCCGGGAAGTCGCGGTCAGGGGGTTCCTCGGGATTCCCTCTGCAGGCAGCGGCATGGGGATCTAGAGAGGTTAGCCCAGGGTGGACACGGAGTCAGAATTGCCTGGGGATCCTCTCTGGCTAGTTGGTTTCTCTGGACACGGGCCAGGGGCGGCGGGTGCAGAGTAGTTTTGGACTCACGCTTCTGGAGTGAGGTGAGGGTCCCTTTAAAGATGTCTTTGTCTTCTTGTTGGACAGGTCCGCTTTCCACGGGAGTAACTTGGTCCTCTGTGATGCAGGCAGTCCCCTGGAGGCTCTTCATGGGTCGCTGGTCCTGCAGAATGCATTGCTTTTCTTCTTGCAGCTTTTTGAAGCAAGAGATGGGCTGGTAGGGCTGGGGCCGAGTCAGTTGGTGTCTCATTCTCTTCTCTGCAGGAATATCATCAGTCATGCAGTCCTTTTTTTTTTTAGGTTGTCAGGAATCTCAAGACCTGGGTTTAGGATCGGCCCTAAATACTAAATTTAGGAGTGTGTTATGTTTAGAGGGCAGTAGCCAATAGCTACTGTTCCTGAGGGTGGCTACACCCTCCTTGTGTCCACTCCTTCTGGGGAGGGGGGCCCATCCCTATCCCTATTGGTCCTAATCCTCCAAAGTAAGATGGAGGATTTTTCAAGAAGGGGGTCACTTCAGTTCTGGTCACCTTAAGGGTGGATCTGACTGACAGTGTGACTCCTCCTTGTTTTTCTCATTATCCGTCCGGACTTGCTGCGAAAAAGTGGGGGCTTGTTGGGGGGTGAGGGGGCTATCATCTCCACTCACTGGAGTGCCCTGGAGCACTGCAATACCAGGCCTGACCCTTTGAAGCTCACCGTCAGATGTGACAGTTCCTTCAGGGGGAGGTATGAAGCACCTCCACCCAGGACAGGCTTTGTTTCTGACCCCACAAGGGTACTCACCCCATGTTGTCCGAACCTCATCTGGAAGTTCCAGGCTGGCACAGACTGGTCAGTCTTACACTATAATGGCTTCACTAAATACTGGAAAGTTTGGTATCAAACTTCTCAGCACAATAAACTCACACTGATGCCAGTGTGGAATGTACTGAAAAATGCACACAGAGGGCATTTTAGAGATGCCCCCTCTATGTTAGCCCAACTGCTAGTGTAGGACTGACCGGTTGGTGCCAGACTGTCACTTTCAGACAAGTTTCTGACAACATGGGGTGAGTGCCTTTGTGCACTCTGTGGTCAGAAACCAAGCCTGTCCTGGGTGGAGGTGCTTCACACCTCCTCCTGCAGGAGCTGTAACACCTAGCGGTGAGCCTCAAAGGCTCAACCTCGGGTTACAGTGCTCCAGGGCACTCCAGCTGGTGGAGATGCCCACCATCCGGACAAAGCCCCACTCTTGGCAGCAAGTCCGGCTGGAAAATTAGGGAAAACAGGGAGGAGTGACCACCCCAGCCAGGACCACCGCTAAGGTGTCCAGAACTGAGGTAGCTCCCTTCCTACAGAATCCTTCATCTTGGTTTGGATGACAGGGACCAATAGGATTAGGTTTGTGCCCACTTCCCCAAAGGGAGTGGGCACAAGGAGGATGTAGCCACCCTCAGGGACAGTAGACATTGGCTACTGCCCTCTGACCCCTATAATGCCCCTAAAACTAAGATTTAGGGGCCTCCCTGAACCCAGCTCACCAGATTCCTGGCAACTTAACAAGAAGAAGGACTGCTAAGCTGAAACCCCCAAAAGAGAAGAAGAAAGACGACAACGGCTTTGGCCGCAGCCCTACCGGCCTGTTTCCTGCTTCAGAGAACCTGCAAAAAGACCAGTGACACGTTCAATGGGCCCAGCGACCTCTGCTAACACCAGAGGACTGCCCTGCACCCAAAATGACGAAGAACTCCTGAAGACAGCAGCTTTGTCTAAAGAAACCTACAACTAAGGACTCCCACCTTATTCCAGATGCTGGAGTCCTGACCCCTGTGCACACGACGACCATGGCCCGTGTCCAGGTGGTCCACCCAGACAGAGAGGGTCCCCAGGGGATTGTTAGCAAGTGCCCACCCTAGATTGACCCCTCCATGATGACACCTGCAGACGGAATCGAGAGAACCCCCACACCTGACCGCGAGCTCCGGGCGAAGATATCCGCCTACTAGAGAACACACTGCACCCGCAGCTCCCAGGCCTTGGAGAAACAGACCCCTGCTGCCTCACTGTTCAGCAGGGGGCCCTCCTCCCTATCTGACCAGTGGTGTGCCTGAGATTCTCTCCCCATACCCCCCCAGACCTCACCTGCAGCCTCTGAGTGACCCCAGGGGTCTCCTCATAGACCTACATTGGAAACCCAACATCTTGTTTGCACCCTGCACCCAGCCGCCCCTGTGCCACTGAGGGTGTGTGTGGTGCCTACTTGTGGCCCCTTCAGTGCTCCTCTAAACCCCCTCGTCTGCCCTCCGAGTCGCAGGTACTCACCTGGTGGCTGACCGGATTCTGAGTACCTCCTGTCTCCATAGGAGCCCACGTTAATTTTGCTCAAATTTGACCTCTGCACCCGACCGGCCCCATGTAGCTGGTGGTAAGTGTTTGGGGTTAATTTGAATCCCAACCGGTGGACTTCCTAAGACCTGGCGACTGAGACTGTAAGTGTTGTACTTACCTGTAAACAGATCTAACTTTTCTTCCCACTAGGAACTGTTTGAAAATTGCACTGTGTCCATTTTTAAAATAGCTTTTTGCCAATAATTCAAAAACTGTATTACTTACCTATTGCAAACCAAGTACTGTTGATACCTGTGTGAAAAAGGAAACTTTTAAGGTACTTACCTGCACCTTGAATCTTCTGGTTCTAGAAATATGTTAAGAAAATATATTTTTACAATATAAAAACCACTGGTCTGGAGTTAAGTCATTGAGTGTGTGTTTTTTCTATTGCTTGTTATGTGTACAACAAATGCTTAACACTACCCTCTGATTAGCCTAACTGCTTGATCACACTACCACCAATACAGCATTAGTATTAGCTATTTTTGCCTCTGTCAAGCCTCTGGGGAACCCCTGGGCTTTGTGCACACTATATCTCACTTTGATATAGTATATACAGACCCAGCTTCTTACAATAAGTTACACAGTTTTTTAAATATTGGCAATAATCTGTTTTAAATGTTGACACTGCAATGGAAACAGGTCCTGGGAGAAGAAAAGTTGGATCGATTTGCAGGTTAAGTACAAAACTTACAGTTCCATTCTCCAGGTTATAGGAAGTCCACAGGTTAGGGGTTCAAGTTAACCCCAAAAACCCAACACCAGCAACACAGGGCCGGCATGGTGCAGAGGTCAATGTTGAGACAAAATGGACATGGGCTCCTATGGAGACTGGGGGCACTCAGAATCAGGCCTTCCTGCAGGTAAGTACCTGCGACTTCGGAGGACAGACGTGGATGGTTTAGAGCAGCACTGGGAGGGCCACACTTAGGCACCAAAGATACACCCTCAGCGGCACTGGGGCGGCCAAGTGTAGGATGCAAACAAGGCGTCGGGTCTCTAATGATTCTCTATGATGGGACCCTGGGGGTCACTAAGATGCTGCAGGCGAGGTCCAGGTGGTCGACTCGGGTAAACCACAGGCTGGACAGAGAGGAGGGCCACCTGCTGAGCATAGTTACACTAGAGGTCGGGTTCTCCATGGCCTGGGGGCTGCTGATGCAGTGTGCCTTTAGGCGTCAGATATTTTCATCCAGAGCTTTCGCAGCATGGAGGGGTCAACCCAGGGTGGGCACCTGCTCAGAATCGCCTAGGGATCCTCTCTAGTTGGTTGGACCACCCGGACTCAAGCTTTGGGCATCGGGTGCAAAGTGGTCTGGACTCACACATTCGGAGTGGTGCTGGAGTCCTTGTGTGTTGTTTCTTTTTAGAGAGGGCCGCTGTCCACAGGAGTTCTTGGTCCTTTTGGGTGCTGGGCAGTCCTCTGGAGCTTGGCAGAGGTCCTTGATCCCACTGGATGCGTCGTCTTTCTTGTGTAGGTTCTTTGAAGAAGGAGACATGCCTGTAGGGCTGGGGCCAAGTCAGTTGTCATCTCCCTTCTATGCTGGGGGTTCAGCTTAGCAGTCCATCTCCTTTCTTGTCAGTTCACAAGGAATCTGGTGAGCTGGGTTCAAGGAAGCCCTTAAATACAATATTGACAGGCGTTACAGGGGTCAGAGGGCAGTAGCCAATGGCTACTGTCCCTGAGGGTGGCAACACCCTTCCTGTGCCCACTTTCTTTGGGGAGGTGGGGCAGAAACCTAACCCAATTGGTCCCTGTCCTCCAAACTAAGATTGAGGATTCTGCAAGGGGGAGGGGGTCACCCCAGCTTTAAACACCTTAGGGGTGGTCCTAGCTGGAGGGGTCACTCCTACCTGTTTTTCTGAAGTTTCCTGCTGAACTTGCTGCCAAAGTGGGGCTTGGCCCGGGGGGCGGGCATCTTCACTAGCTGGAGTGCCCTGGAGAACTGTGACATGAAGCCTGAGCCTTTGACGCTCACCACCAGCTGTTACATTTCCCGCAGGGACGAGATGTGAAGCGACTCCACCCAGAGCAGGATTTGTGTTTGAACTCAAAGAGCACAATGGCCCTCACCCCCTGGGGTCAGAAACGTGTCTGCTAGTGGCAGACTGGCACAGATCAGTAAGTCCTACACTAGATGATTGGGTAAAATACAGGGGGAATCTCTAAGATGTCCTCTGTGTGCTTTTTAGAATAAATCCAACACTGGCATCAGTGTGGGTTTATTGTGCTGAGAAGTTTTGATACCAAACTTGCCAGTATTCAGCTGAGCCATTATGGGGCTGTGGAGTTCATAATGACAAACTCCCAGACAATATACTTAATATGGCCACACTGCACTGACAATGTCTAAGAATAGACTTAGACACTGTAGGGGCATATTTCTCATGCAGCTACACCCTCACCTGTGGTATAGTGCACCATGCCTGAGGGCTGTAAGGCCTGCTAGAGGGGTGAATTACCTATGCCACAGGCAGTGATTTGTGGGCATGGCACCCTGAGAGGGATGCCATGTCGACTTTGCCTTTTTTCTCCCCACCAATACACACAATTTGCAGTGGCAGTGTGCATGTGTTTGGTAGGGGTCCCTTAGGTTGGCACCACATGCTGCAGCCGTTAGGGACTCTCCCTGGCCACAGGGCCCTTCGTACCACTGGCACCCTTTACAAGGAACTAATCTGTATGCCAGAGGTGTGCCAATTGTGGAACAATGGTACCTTTTTTTTTTTTTTTTTTTTTTTAACGGAAAGAACACTGGTGCTTGGGCCTGGTTAGCAAGATCCCAGCACTCTCTCAGTCAAGTCAGCATCAAAATTAGGCAAAAAGAGTGGGGGGCAACAAGGGTCAGTTTCCTACACCCGCACACTGCAGATCATGCAAATATTTGGAGAGACCTCTGGTCTGTACATTAACCTCTCCAAATCAACAGTGTTCGCACTGGGCGCGGACCCTCCAGGAGACTTGAGTGGTCATAAGGACAGAGGATAGCCATTGATGGATTAAAGTACCTTGACGTCTATGTATCCCCAGATGAGAAAGCAGCATGGGCGCTCAATGTAGAGGCACTTTTGACCCACATAGGAGAGGAAATATAAACTTGGTTGGTGCTTCCCCTGTCCTTGTCTGGGCGATCTACACAGATTCCTCTATTAACTCTAAAATTTCCCATATCCTGTCCCACAATGATGGTTTAGCAAACTGCATTCCATTCTTAATTTGTTCCTATGGGGTACTGGCATGCCTGAGGCAAGTCTTATCCTGGCAGACCCCAAGGGACCCAGAGGTAGCCCTTCTACATCTCAGGGGTGACCTAGGTGGGAACAGGTATAAAATGTATCTTCTCTGCTTGGGACTGACTCTTGCTAAATGTGATATATCCTAAGAGTGGAAAGCTGAGGCATCCAGTCACTAGCAGTACGGATCACTGTATGGTTTTGGAAATTGCAGTTTACAAGGCTAGATGTTGCCTCAACAAACACCCCAAAATATGGAAGAGCTGGACAGATTACAGGGGTGTATTCCTATAACCTGTTTGTCCCACCCACCACATACAACAGATTGAAATCCAAACATTCCGGGATGGGGAGTGACCGGTTCGGGGAGAACTGGCAAAAGTGGCCTTTGAGACTTTTGTATGTATGACAATAAATTTGTGGAGGGAAGGGGATGGCAAGTTCTTTGGATTTTGCTTCATTGTTTGTTATAATATTGTTTTGATGTGGTCTTGTCAGCCGAGTTGATTGGTTACATCTTAAACTCAATAAAATATGTTTATTTAAAAGAAGATACTCCGGTGCAAAAACGATAAATCAAATGTTCTTTCAAATCTTGCCTAACACATGTCTCGCGAGATCCATTTTATTTCTTCAGGGCCACAAACCATAACTTTCTTCAAACATGTTTATCTTCATCACAAGAAATAAAGAAATAAAAATGTATGTCATGAGTGATCTCCTATTTAGTGTCTGATGCTCGGCTGTTGAAGGGCGAGAAAAGTGATCTTATCTGCTTAATAAAGTTATGGTCTGTTTTGAAAAATGGGTTCTGGTTGCAGAAGCCCCCCCTTTTTGCCTGGTTTTTGATACTTTGACTAAGTGCACTGGGTTTCAGTTAACCAGGTCCCAGTGCCAATGTTCCTTCCCCAAAACAAGACACCTGGTCAAGTGATCCCAAAGTGGCCAGGGCTTTTAGCACCTTTGTAAATCCCTTGTAAAATGGTGCCTCTAGTACTGAAGAGGATTCCTAAAGAGCTACTGCACAACTTGTGGAACTCCGAGGGATTCAGCACCAAACACACAGACTGCCACTGTAAACTGCTTCAGAAAGTGAAAACACGACATGGCACACACTTTGTGTGTCATGTTCCCTAACAATGCCTTTAACACTTGTAAGTCACCCCTACAGCAGGCCTTACACTACTAAGGCAGGGTGCAATATATTACAGGTGGGGTCATATCTGCATGAGCAAATATGCCCCTACCATGCCTCGCTTGCTTCGTAGACATGCTAAGTGAACAGGGAAACCAGTTTAAATACATGTGCTGGACACTGGTCAATACGAGTACCCCAGCTATGTGATGGCTTCACTGACAATGGGGATGTTTGTATCAAGCCTCTTGTATTAAACAACCCTCACTGATTCCAGTACCTAGAAGTGACCCCTGAAAACCTACCAACTGCTGGTGGGCTGACTGACTAGTGTCCACCAGTCAGCCAACAACAGACACATTTCTCCCCTCCCCCAAAAGGCAAGAGCCCTTGCTCTGTGGCAGCCAGGAACAAATCCTGCTCTGGCGGGCGTATTAACACACCCTCCCAAACAGGATGCCCGGCAAACCTTCATTCCAAGGCACTGGAACTTGAAAGAAGAATTTGCTTAATTTTCCTTGCAAAAATTACATGAAATGCCCTATTACCTAAAATTAGATAATTACGCGAAAGCTTGGCTTTGCCATTTTTTACTATTTTTGTGTAAAATGTGTCTTTTTGTTCTTATTGGATGCGGGAATGCCATTTCATTGCAAATAGTGCAAAACTGAGCATGATACCAATAGCTGAACATGTTTGCTTTGTTCATGTTGTCCCTGTACTCCTGTGATAGACTTCTTACCCGAACAAAGTCCCAATTAAACAACATTGCTGGACTGCGTAATCTCAGTAATTTTGTGTTACAATCATAATGCCGAAAAAGCGAGAAATTATTAAAGATTACATCAGTATCTGACACTTTGCCCTGGTCTACAGGAATCCTGGGGTAATGGAGGGCATGAACTAAGACTGACAGCTGTCTTACTGCAGGGCCATCAGTTCTGGCCCAATAGGGTTTAGGGTTATGGATAAGGAGTAACATGTTTGAATCAGAGAGGTGTGACATAAAGTACATGGTTTATTTTGCCTCTACGACGCAGGGATCCGCCACAAAGCTCTTGACTGGATCACGTCCCTCCTCTCCGGCAGAACGCAGAGAGTCCGCCTCCCTCCCTTCCTGTCGAGGGCCACCAAAACCATCTGCGACGTTCCCCAAGGATCTTCTCTCAGCCCAACCCTTTTTAACATCTACATGGCACTGCTCGCCAACATCGTCTGATCCCACAACCTCAACATCGTCTCCTACGCCGATACCCAGCTGATCCTCTCACCCACCAAGGACCCTGCCACCGCCAAAACCAACTTATACGACGGACTGCATGCCATCGCCACCTGGATGGAGAAGAGCCGCCTCAAACTTAACTCGGACAAAACAGAGATCCTCATCCTCAACTCCAACCACTCCGCAAGGGACGACTCCTGGTAGCCAGCTTCCCTAGGAACCGCACCTACACCTACCACCCACGCACCCAATGTAGGCTTCATCCTTGACTCATCGCTCACCATAACCCAGCAACTCAACGCCGTCTCATCCTCCTGCTTTAACACCCTCCGCATGCTTCGCAAGATCTTCAGATGGATCCCCACCGAAACAAGAAGGATGGTCACCCACGCGCTTGTCAGCAGCAGACTGGACTAAGGCAACGCGCTCTATGCAGGAACCATACCAGAGCTCCCGAAGAAACTATAACGCATACAGAACGCCTCCGCAAGCCTCATCCTCACCATCCCACGCCGCAACCACATCTCAGCCCACCTCAGAGACCTGCACCGGCTCCCTGTCACCAAGAGGATCACCTTCAAACTCCTCATCCACGC
This sequence comes from Pleurodeles waltl, assembly GCF_031143425.1. NCBI lineage: Eukaryota > Metazoa > Chordata > Amphibia > Caudata > Salamandridae > Pleurodeles > Pleurodeles waltl. The sequence continues at coordinate 183,973,824 of NC_090441.1, read as the reverse complement.
TCACAAAGCTCTTCACAACACAGGCCCTACCTCAACGAGCGACTCACCTTCTACACTCCCACCTGCTAACTCCCCGCCCCCAACCTTGCCCTCGCCACCGTCCCTCGCATCCATTGAACTACAGCTGGTGGCAAATCTTTCTCCCACCTCGCCGCCAAGACCTGGAACATCCCCGCCCACCTTCGACAGACCCAAGACTTCCTGACCTTCAGGAAACACCTCAAGACCTGGTTATTCGAGCAGTAGCAAACCTCTCCCCCCCCCCTTCCACAGCACCTTGAGACGCTAGCAGGTGAGTAGCGTGCTTTACAAATGTTTTGTTTTTTGAGCGACCTCTGACCTGCCTTAGGTCTAGAGCTCGCCCCCCACGTCCGCAGCACCAACCTGCTGTCTCCTGCCTCTGACCCCCGCCCCCGCTGCTGCTAGCGTGTTCGAGGCCCTCCTCCACCCGCAGGCATCCTCCTGCGCCTCATCCCTGGTGTCTAGTGGGCTCTAGTAAGCTTCACTTGACCCGTGTGCCGCTTTCCGCCGTCCTGTAAGTGTTTTTTGTATATTTTCAGCGCCTTGCCTCCTTGCGCTTCTGCCCCAGTCGTACCCCTTCTGATTGTGCCGCTTTCCGCCGTCCTGTAAGTGTTTTTTGTATATTTTCAGCGCCTTGCCTCCTTGTGCTTCTGCCCCCGTTGTGCCACTCTGACTGCTGTACCCCGATTGTATTTTGTGCCATTAGTGTATTTTTGTGACTGTTTTTCAAATTGTGCCCGACTTTTTTGTGCCTTGTTTTTCTTGTTTTCGTCCCTTGGGCGCTCCCCCTTGCCGATCTCACCTTGCCGCTGCCTCCCTGCGGCCCCGCACGCCTTGCGACCCCATTCGCCGATCCCTCCCGCCTCCCGCCTCCCAGCTGCTCCTCCCTCCCCCCTCCCTTCTTAATGGCTGGCGCTGCGTGTTGCGAGTGAGCGACCTCTGACCTGCCTTAGGTCTAGAGCTCGCCCCCCACGTCCGCAGCACCAACCTGCTGTCTCCTGCCTCTGACCCCCGCCCACGATGCTGCTAGCTTGTTCGAGGCCCTCCTCCACCCGCAGGCATCCTCCTGCGCCTCATCCCTGGTGTCTAGTGGGCTCTAGTAAGCTTCACTTGACCCGTGTGCCGCTTTCCGCCGTCCTGTAAGTGTTTTTTGTATATTTTCAGCGCCTTGCCTCCTTGCGCTTCTGCCCCCGTCGTGCCCCTTCTGATTGTGCCGCTTTGCGCCGTCCTGTAAGTGTTTTTTGTATATTTTCAGCGCCTCGCCTCCTTGCGCTTCTGCCCCCATTGTGCCCCTCTGACTGCTGTACCCCGATTGTATTTTGTGCCATTAGTGTATTTTTGTGACTGTTTTTCAAATTGTGCCCGACTTTTATGTGCCTTGTTTTTCTTGTTTTCGCCCCTTGGGCGCTCCCCCTTGCCGATCTCACCTTGCCACTGCCTCCCTGCGGCCCCACCCCCCTTGCGACCCCATTCGCCGCTCCCTCCCGCCTCCCCCCTCCCAGCTGCTCCTCCCTCCCCCCTCCCTTCTTAATGGCTGGCGCTGCGCGTCCGCGCTGCTGGCGCGCCAGAGGCAAGCCCGTCTGCGCCCGTCCACGCCTGGACCGCGCCCAGCGCCACCCCCCTGGTCCTCACGCCCCCCGCCCCCCCTGCCTCCGATACTCGGCCAGCGAACTCCTCGCCCTCAACCCTGGCCCCTCCACAGAGTGCTTCCAGGCCACCCCGAAGCACACCAAAGGACCTTTTTCCTGCCGCACCTGCAACTTCTCCTGCAACAGAACAACGAAGCCTGCAACAACCAACACAAACCACCTACACTGCATCCTCCTCAACACACGCTCCGCACGAAAACACGCCATCGAGCTCTGGGACCTGCTCGACACCACCGCCCCAGACGTGGCCTTCCTGACCGAAACCTGGTGGAACGACTCCTCGGCCCCTGACATCGCCATCGCCATCCCTGACGGATACAAGATCACCAGAAGAGATCGCACCAACGGAATCGGCGGAGGAATAGCCATCGCCCACAAATTTACCCTCAAGATCCACACCCACACGGACGACACCCTCAAGACAGCCGAACACTTCCACTTCCAGATTCACACGGACCCAAACACTACCCTCAGAGGAACCCTTATATACCGCCCTCCAGGACCAAGAGCCCCCTTCAGCGACACTGTCTCCGACCTCGCAAGCACCCATGCCCTCGCCTCTCCAGACTACATCCTCCTGGGAGATCTAAACTTCCACCTGGAGAACAACAATGACGCCAACTCTGCATCACTGACCACCAACCTCTCCAACCTCGGACTCCGTCAACTGGTCAACACTCCCACCCACATCGCCGGACACACCCTTGACCCACTCTTCACTTCAAGCAACCACATCTCATTCAGCAACACCTCCGAACTCCACTGGACCGACCATCACTGCTTACATTTCACCTTCAAGAAAAACACTGAACACCACCGCACCCCTCTACCGCCTCACCGCCGCTGGGGAAAAGTCACCGAAGATCAACTAGCCAGCACCCTCGCCAAAAACCCACCACCCGACCCCACCGACCCGGACTCCGCCGCCATCAACCTCCATCAATGGATACTCAACTGCGCCAACATCCTAGCTCCACTCAAGAGACCCACCGCCAACCAAGAAAAGAAAAAACCAGCCTGGTTCACAGACGAACTGACCACCTCCAAACGCACCTGCCAGAAACTCAAGAAAAAATGGATCCTTGAGCGCACACCCGACAATCTTGCTACCCTCAAGGAAGCCAACCGCGAACACCATCAACTGATCCAACTCGCCAAGCGATCCCACTTCACAGAACGCCTCAACAACAACGCTCACGACTGCAAAGAACTCTTCTGCATAGTGAAGGAACTTTCCAACCCCAACGCCAACGTCAACGACGTCCCTCCTTCCCAGGAACTCTGCGACGATCTCTCCACCTTCTTCTACCAGAAAATCGCAGCCATCCACGACAGCTTCAACACCTCACCTCCGCCAGACCCCACCCCCAACAACTCTTCTACGCCTACCGCATCACCTCCTGGACTCAAGTAGACGACGCCGAAACCCGAAAGACCACGAACTCCATTCACTCAGGATCTCCCGCTGACCCCTGCCCACATCACGTTTTCAACAAAGCCGACGCCACCATCACCCCCAAACTCCGCAAGATCATCAACCTCTTCTTCAACACCGCCACCTTCCCGGACAGCTGGAAGCACGCAGAACTCCAACCACTCCTCAAGAAACCTAAGGCTGACCTCAACGATCTCAAAAACTTCTGACCGATCTCCCTCCTCCCTTTCCCAGCGAAAGTCATCGAGAAGATCGTCAACGCACAGCTCGCCCACTTCCTAGAAGACAACTCCATCCTAGACCCCTCTCAATCTGGTTTCAGACGAAACCACAGCACTGAGACCGCACTCCTCGCCGCCACAGATGACATCAGACAACAAATGGACAACAGCGAAACCTCAGCCCTGATCCTCTTAGACCTATCAGCCGCTTTCGATACAGTCTGCCACCGCACCCTACTAACCCGTCTCCACGAAGCCGCCATCCAAGACAAAGCCCTCAACTGGATCTAATCCTTTCTCTCCGGCAGAACCCAGAGAGTCCGACTCTCACCCTTCCGCTCCGAAGCCACCAACCTCATCTGCGGCGTCCCCCAAGGCTCCTCACTTAGCCCAACGTTGTTCAACGTCTACATGGCCCCCCTCGCACAACTGGCCCGCCAACACAACCTCAGCATCATCTCCTACGCCGACGACACCCAGCTCGTCCTCTCCCTGACCAAAGATCCTCTCACCGCCAAAACCAACCTCCACGAGGGACTGAAATCCATCGCCGAGTGGATGAGCAACAGCCGCCTGAAACTTAACTCCGACAAGACGGAAGTCCTCATACTCGGGCGCACCCCCTCGGCCTGGAACGACTCTTGGTGGCCCACCACCCTCGGACCCCCACCCGCCCCAGCCACGCACGAAACCTCGGCTTCATCCTCGACTCCGCTCTCACCATGTTCAAACAGGTCAACGCTGTCTCCTCTTCCTGTTTTAACACCCTCCACATGCTCCGCAGGATCTTCAAGTGGATTCCAACAGGAACCAGAAAGACGGTGACCCAAGCCCTCGTCAGTAGCAGACTCGACTACGGCAACGCACTCTACACAGGAATCCCAACAAAAGACATCAAACGACTCCAACGCATCCAGAACGCATCCGCCCGCCTGATCCTCGACATACCCCGCCGGTGTCACATCTCCCCCCACCTGAAGGACCTCCACTGGCTCCCCGTGGACAAGAGGATCACCTTTAAACTCCTCACCCACGCACACAAGGCACTACACAACACCGGACCCACCTACCTGAACTCCAGACTCAACTTCTACGTTCCCTCACGCCAACTACGCTCTGCCAACCTTGCCCTCGCCATCGTCCCCCGAATCCAGCGCAAGACCTCTGGTGGCAGATCCTTCTCCTACCTCACCGCCAAGACCTGGAACTCTCTCCCCACCTCACTACGCCAGACCCAGGACCTCCTCACCTTCAGGAGACTCCTCAAGACATGGCTCTTCGAACGATAGCAGCAGCACCCCCCCCACCTCCCCCCCCAGCGCCTCGGAACCCTAACAGGTACATAGCGCGCTTTATAAATCTATTGATTGATTGATTGATTGATTTCCTGACTAGAAGCATTAGCACAGTGCAGTATCAATCTACTGTTAAAAGCCTATTGGCTTTAACATAGGGGTTTCCCAACAAACAAAGCAGGCCTACTGCAGTTGTCGTAAATTTGCAAGTCCAACATATGTGGCCCTTAGTCTAGATCAGTGGCTTGTTATCGTATCTACCCGAGTCCTGCTGTCCTTTTTTTTTTATTTATTTTTTTAAAGTAGGACACACATTCTGTCCAAACAAAAACTGTACTCAAGGTACTCAACATATGGGTGGAGCCAAAACTCCTCTCAATAGTGTTTCTTAAAGCTATTTTTCTGTTTATCTCATGAAGTGGAGCGACAGTTGCAGTCATGCCAGACATAAAACCCCTCAGAATAAACAATATTGTTTGAGGAGCACAAATTAGTGGACTAAGACCACAAGAAATACTGTAATGTGACTTGTACAGCTTCTGACCAAAAACCATAAACCTCTCTCTCACATGTCTTCACCCATCAAACTTCTAAGCGCTGCGTTCCATACGGACCTCAGTGGCATGGAAAGACTTTCCACATAGGAATAAAACCAAGGCAACACACTTGCAACCGTACAACCTACACTGGGAAGTGTGGTACCATTGTAGACAAGCGCTCCAGACCCTACATTGGGCAATGGGTAGTAAGCGCTATAAATGTTAATATACAATGGGTTGAGGAAAGAATTGTGAATGGTAACAGAGTGTGGGGTGACTGAAGTGAAAGGAGCTTCGAAGTGGCTTTCAGGGGTACTTTTAGTACCCAAGGTTTGAGTAAAAGTATCACACTTTGTGTAGACCTGCAAGAACTGGTCGGAGATGTTTCTAATGACAAACAACCAAATACCCAGCATTTCAGAAGAACCTGTAACTTTGGGAGGTGCACACACATTAACCATCACGGATAAGTGGTCAGTAAACTATCGAGTGCAGTGGCAGAAGAGTTGGGATCGCTGACGTCATTTATGTCGCGGTCAGGAGTGTATTGTTTTGCTTGGATGCCATCTGTGTTGGCATCGGCTGTGGCATGTTTTCTGTGTGTGATGGAAACGGTGTCTGAAAACATCAGTCGGGGTGAACCGACTGATGTACTGAAGAATGTCAGTCCTTCTCACTGAACGGCGACTGAGCACAAGCGCTCGTTTAAGAACCGGTCTCCCTGTTCTAACCCTCGCTAATAAATACATACACCCTGGGCCTGTCCACTCTCAAGGGTCTGATCATCACCCTTCACGCGCCCTCGGCACACTGCAGGGCAGACCCGCTCCCACCTCTTGGCATCGCTGGGGCTTTTTATGACACCGGAAGTGGGGTGCGCGCGGCCTCCTCCGTGTCGCATCGATAGTTTGCAAACAGCGCCCCGGGCACCGAGATTTAAATATTGACATAACGTATATGTGTAAATTCTAAATTCAAAGAGAAATCCGGGCTCCGAATCTGGGCTCCAGAGATGTGATCTTAACGAAACTTAACAGTAATTCACAGTATGTAAGTAAATACAAGCCCCACTTACACAAAATAACTTTATGAAACACTGTAGTCTCCACTCGAGCACAACGGTGTTGGCAGCACAGCCCGTATTTACACGCTCTCAGAGGTCCGGGCCCAACCCTCAGACTCTGGGACCGTGGACTCAGATCTCTTAAACCCTCTGGTAAAATCCCCCCTCTGCGAGGTTCAGGTACTTGTTTTCCACATACTTATAAATATATTTCGAATTGATATATTTTTTTTTCAATAACTAATTACAGGTAACAAAGGCAACACTTGGGTTTAAACTTTTCTATCGGGAAGGTTTCTTTTGCAAGGATATGACGGTCTGTTTTTCATACCGGGGGCTTTATCGAAAAACAGCTAGAAAATATTTTCGATTTTTAAATTCTGTGCCTAGAGCGTCGGATTTCTCTTCTGACACCCACAGACTCTAATCACTCGATTACTGGGTGCAGATTAAATAAACACGCGGCCAATGCGATCCCGCCAGGCATTACCAATATCATTTCTTTCTGCCAAATATTGTTTGTGCGTCATTTTTCTGAAAGCGTTTATACTCACGTTTTGGTTGAATAACGTATAATGAAGGTCACAGGTCCGGAGCGGAGTCTCGGAGTCTCTGATACCGACTTAAGTAGCCAACGAGTTCCACTTCGAAGTTTCCAAACTGGCCACGGGTTTTCCTGAATATACCAGTGAAGAGGCGACTCTCCGCTTCCATCGCTCACCTGTGAGGCCGGAGGAGCGGCTGGGGGGCCCCCGACACACAGAGCGTCAGAGGGGGCGCGGGGGGCACAGCTCTCGCAGGGACCCGTCCTCCGATCTAGAACATGCTGGAACTCGGGAGTTCATGCAGGGGGTGTTTATTTATTTAAATTTAATTCGATGCACCGGCTGTTTTTAAAAAGAAGATAACAGTGGCACGAATTCAAACACAAGAGTGGGAGATTATCATGAGGAATTTGTAATTTATTTCCATTTAAGAGACCCAACGCTATCACCCCCCGCCCAAGAGCTTGTTGTTTTGGGAAGCCGCCCCCTCCTCTCCATCACTACATTCACGGGGGGCACTGCCCACGTGAGGGGCGGACCTCTGCTTGTGAGGCACCTCTGCCCCCATCATAAATAAATAAAAACACCCCTTCACTTCTAAGGATGTCTTCACACCAGCAATGGGCACCGGCTCAGTCGGGGCTCCAGACACCACCTGCACCTCGCTCTACAGGGGGGCTCAAGCCAGCCCTTGATGCTCCCGGGCAGGGGGCGTCGGCTCCTGGGGTGACGTGTGCAGGGGACAGGTCCGTCTCTGTTGTCCTTGCACGGATAGATGTGTGCACGTGTTCACTCACGCACCGACACGCGCCGGGTGTTTCACCAGAGCACGTGCCTGCGCTACACGGTGGCCTCGCTGCACCCGGTGCTAGTGCAGGGACCGGGACGGGCTGATGCCGTAGGCTGCAAACAGCCAGGTATGAAACACAAAAATACTAACAGGAATGTCATCAAAATGGGCGCCTTAGAGCTGCCGAGTTTCCCAGCTCCGTGTGGGACGTACTGCTCCAGTATACGGTTCTGAAAGTGAATTCTGGGGCCTCCAGTCATGTTTTATAATGGATTAAAAATACAGAAAGTCCCAGAATACAAAGAAAACACTTGTACTGAAACAGCGCACACCGTGCGGAGTTGGACCCCCCCACCCCACACCTATAAATCAGGCTTACATCAGGCTGCCCTCCCTCATTCCTCTTCACTGGACACGTGTCCCCTTAGCCCTCTCTCCCCTTCACTTCCCCTCAGTCTCAGAACACCTTCTAATAGTATTTACACATTTCTCCTCATTCCGGCCTCAGAAGGGGATGTCGCTCAAAAACTGCTGAAATATGTCTTGTCCGTGAGGATGATATACCTACCCTTGGTACAGCTATGCCTCTGCCAGGGCCCCAGTACCCGACGAGAAGAGACAGGAGTGAGTAGTGGGAGGGGCTAAGAGAAGAGGCGTTTGTAAACAGAAACCGAGTCGAGGCGGAGGGGCCTTGGAAAGAGGGACCCTCTCAGCGCTTTAATTCCCGGTTTCTCTTCTCTCCAGTCACCCATCTCCTCCACTGCGTATATTCTTCCCTTGGGTAGCATAGCACCCGCCCCGCCCTCTAGTTTCAATGCTTTCAGAGGCTCCAGACCAGACAGAAGCTGCAGGAAAAGTTACATTTGTTGCAAATGCAGCCCGGAGACAAAATCACACACGCAGCTGTCTGCAATAATATTAAAAAAAATAAAAATAGAAAACGACCATTTGCAATTTAATAGGTCTCGTATTTTCTTGAGTTAGAGCTATTAGCATTGTAAATTCATAACTGAACTTTCCTTGCCACATAAATTGGTCAAACCTGTCTCATAATTTCGCCTTTTCCTGCCATATAATTCCAGTGGTCCAGCATTTAACAAAAGCACTTCCTTCATCCTTCTTACTCTATCTTAAAACATATACAATTATTATCATATAAACTTTTGTTATTAGAGTGCAATGCTCTAAACGCCATAACAAAAATTTAATTAGGGACGGATTGCAGGTTGAAAGGAAAGAGGGAGTCAGGAGTAAACATGGCGAGGACAAGTGGCGTAGTAACTGTCATGGGCCCTGGAGTAGGAAATGGTTGTGTAGGCAGCCGGCCTGGTGTGTGGTGTTACCACCCTAAAGCAGGCCCAGGTATCCCCTTATTAGTGAGGTGTAGACAGTGTCTAGGATGGCAGGGCTCTCTAGAAGTAGCTGTGGATGAGCAGCCAAGACCTATCTAGGAGACATGCAAAGCTTATGGAATACCACAGTAGTCACACAGCACTTACTCACAAGAAAGCACCACACAGCATTACAAAATAAAAGGGACTTTATTTTAGTGACACAAATACTAAACTACTATATAAGCAATACCCCAACTGGGGCGTGGCTTGAGAGCCACCAATGGCGGGCGTGTGAGCAGAGAGCTCCACTCCGGCGTGCCTAAAAATCCTGCAGAAACGTAATGGTAACTGGTCCGGGAGACTCCCCCACACAGCCCTCTCTCCTGAAGGCTGTGGTGACTGTGGGCTGCGGGGCCCCGTCGGTATGCGGGGAGAGGTGCCGGCAGCGGCCGGATATTGAGGCGCTTGGCCTGCACAAGGCCAATGGCAGCCCGGTTGGAGGGAAGACGGTGAGGACGGGAGCACAGAAGGTGACCGGAGGTGAGGCACCTGACCTGAGTGACTGCGGGGGCAAAACAGCGGGGGAGTGTAGGAGGCTGGCCTGGCTTATAGTGGGTACCTTGTGGTACTTACACCTTGTGCCAGGTCCAGGTATCCCTTATTAGTAGATTAGTAGTGTTCTAGCAGCTTAGGCTGATAGAGGTAGCTATAGCAGAGCAGCTTAGGCTGAACTAGGAGACATGCAAAGCTCCTACTATACCACTTATATCATATAGCACTATATCACAAGAAAACACAATACTCAGAGTTACTAAAAATATAGGTACTTTATTTTAGTGACAATATGCCAAAAGTATCTCAGAGGATACACTCCCTTAGGAGGTAAGTAATATACACAAATTATATGGACACAACCAAAAGCAGGTAAGTAACAGTAAGAAAAGTAATGCAAACAATGTAGAATCACAATAGAATGCAATAGGTAGAAATAGGAATAGGGGCAACATGAACCATATACTCCAAAAGTGGAATGCGAACCATGAATGGACCCCAGGCCTAGTGTAGGTTGTAGAGGGTCGCTGGGAGTGTAAGAAAACACTAAGGGTGTCCAAGATAACCCACCCCAAGACCCTGAAAAGTAGGAGTAAAGTTACCCTACTACCCCAGAAAGACAGTAAAGTCAAGATAGGGGATTCTGCAAGGACAACAACTGCCAGCAAAACACTGAAGACGGATTCCTGGACCTGAGGACCTGTAAAGGAAGAGGACCAAGTCCAAGAGTCACGCAAGTGTCGGGGGGGCAGGAGCCCACTAAACCCCGGATGAAGGTGCAAAAGGGCTGCCTCCGGGTGGAAGAAGCCAAAGATTCTGCACCAACGGAAGGTGCCAGGAACTTCTCCTTTGGTCAGAAGATGTCCCACGGCGAGCTGGACGATGCAGAGTTGTTTCCACACAGAAAGACCGCAAACAAGCCTTGCTAGCTGCAAGAGTTGCGGTTGAGGATTTTGAGTGCTGCTGAGGACCAGGAAAGACCAGGATGTCGCCCCTTGGAGGAGAAGAGAGAGGGGGCGCTCAGCAACTCAGAGTACCTTCAGAAGCAGGCAGCACCTGCAGAAGTACCGGAAAAGGCACTTAGAAGATCTGAAGACAGCAGTCGACTGAGTCACAAAGGAGGGTCCCACGACATCGGAGTCCAACTCATCGAGTTGGGCAATGCAGGACGGACTGCTGGGGACCTGGGCTAGGCTGTGCACGAAGGAAGTCTTGGAAAAGTGCACAGAAGCCCGAGCAGCTGCATATCACACAGTACACAGGATTACTGTCTGGCGTGGGGAGGCAAGGACTTACCACCACCAAATTTGGACAGATGGACCACTGGACTGTGGGAGACACCTGGACCCAGCTCCTGTGTTCCAGGGACCATGCTCGTCAGGATGAGAGGGGGCCCAGAGGACCGGTGATGCAGAAGTTTGGTGCCTGCGTTAGCAGGGGGAAGATTCAGTTGACCCACTGGAGATTTCTTCTTGGCTTCCAGTGCAAGGTGAAGGAAGACAGCCCTCAGAGAATGCACCACCGGGAAACAGTCCAGAAAGCCAGCAGGATGAGGCTCTACAATGTTGCTGGTAGTCTTCTTGCTACTTTGTTGTGGTTATGCAGGCGTTCTGGAGCAGTCAGCAGTCGATCCTTGGCAGAAGTCGAAGAGGGAAGTGCAGAGGAACTCTGGTGAGCTCTTGCATTCATTATCTGAGGAATAGCCCAGAGGAGAAACCCTAATTAGCCCACAGAGGAGGATTGGCTACTGATAAAGGTAAGCACCTATCAGGAAGGGTCTATGACGTCACCCACTCAGAGTTGTCCATTGTGCCCTCACACCTCTGCATCCAAGCTGGCAGAGGTCTGGGACACACTGGAGGAGCTCTGGGCACCTCCCCTGGGAGTTGCTGGTCAGGGGAGTGGTCACCCCCCTTTCCTTTGTCCAGCTTCGCGCCAGAGCAGGGCTGGGGGTTCCCTGAACCGGTGTAGACTGGCTTATGTAGAGATGGGCACCATGTGTGCCCATCAAAGCAGTTCCAGAGGCTGGGGGAGGCTACTCCTCCCCAGCACTTCACACCTATTTCCAAAGGGAGAGGGTGTAACACCCTTCTCAGCGGAAATCCGTTGTTCTGTCTTCCTGGGACCACGCTACCCAGGCCTCCGGGGGCAGAAACCTGTCTGAGGGGTAGGCAGCAGCAGTAGCTGCAGTGGAGACCCAGGAAAGCAGGTTTGGCAGTACCTGGGCTCTGGGTGGCAAAAGAAATGCTGCAGCCCATAGGGATCTCCTGGAACCCCAATACTCTGGGTACTTAGGTACCATATACAAGGGAATTATAAGGGTGTTCCAGTGTGCCAATGAGAATTAGTAAAATTAGTCACTAGCCTGCAGTGACAACTTTAAAAGCAGAGAGAGCATAAACACTGAGGTTCTGGTTCGCAGAGCCTCAGTGATACAGTTAGGCACCACACAGGGAACACCTATAGGCCACAATCTTATGAGCACTGGGGTCCTGGCTAGCAGGATCCCAGTGACACATATCAAACACACTGACAAACATAGGGTTTTCACTATGAGCACTGGGCCCTGGCTAGCAGGATCCCAGTGAGACAGTAAAAACACCCTGACATATACTCACAAACAGGCCAAAAGTGGGCGTAACAAGGCTAGAAAGAGGCTACCTTCCTACAGGGAGACTATGGAGAAGGGGTTCCACGGGCCCTATAGAGGTGACACCCAGTGTTCTTTCCCCAAAACTATACCTGCTTCCACAAGTGACACAACCCTGGCACACAGTCAAGATTGTTGTAAAAGGTACATATGGTACCAAGGGCCCTGTGGCCAGGGAAGGTATCTAAGGGCTGAAGCATGTAATATGACACTCTAGGGGACCCCTCACCAAGCACATACACACTGCCTTGCAGCTTGTGTGTGCTGGTGAGGAGAAAAAGACAAAGTCGACATGGCACCCCTCTCAGGATGCCATGCTCACAAATCACTGCCTGTGGCATAGATAAGACACCCCTCTAGCAGGCCTTACAGCCCTAAGGCAGGGTGCACTATACCACATAGCTGCATGAGCAAGGTGCCCCTACAGTTTCTAAGTCCATTCTTAGACATTGTACCTGCAGTGTAGCCATATTGAGATTATGTTCTGGGAGTTTGTCATTACTAACTCCACAGCTCCTTAATAGCTTCACTGAATACTGGGGAGTTTGGTATCAAACTTCTTAGTACAATAAACCCACACTGATGCCAGTGTGGGATTTATTGAAAAATGCACACAGGGGGAATCTTAGAGATGCCCCCTGTATATTAGCCATACTGATAGTGTAGGACTGACTGGTCTGTGCCAGCCTGCCACTTTCAGACAAGTTTCTGACCACATGGGGTGAGTGCCTTTGTGCAATCTGTGGTCAGAAACAAAGCCTGTCCTGGGTGGAGGTGCTTAACACCTCCTCCTGCAGGAGCTGTAACACCTAGCGGTGAGCCTCAAAGGCTCAACCTCGGGTTACAGTGCTCCAAGGAACTCCAGCTGGTGGAGATGCCCACCCTCCGGACAAAGCCCCACTCTTGGCAGCAAGTCCGGTGTAAAAATTAGGGAAAACAGTGAGGAGTGACCACCCCAGCCAGGACCACCCCAAAGGTGTCCAGAGCTGAGGTGACTCCCTCCCTGCTGAATCCTCCATCTTGGTTTGGAGGACAGGGACCAGTAGGACTATGTTTGTGTCCCATCCCCAGAGGGAGTGGGCACAAGGAGGGAGTAGCCATCCTCAGGGTGAGTATCCGTTGGCTACAGCCCTCTGACCCCTAAAATGCCCCTACATATAGGATTTAAGGGCCTCCCTGAACCCAAGTCATCAGATTCCTGGCGACCGGACAAGAAGGACTGCCAAGATGAAACACCCAGCAGAGAAGAAGGAAAACGACAACTGACTTGGTCCCAGCCCTTACGGCATGTCCCCTGCTTCAAAGAACCTGCAAAAGAACAGCGATGCATCCAGCGGGACCAGCGACCTCTGCCATGCTCCAGAGGACTGCCCTGCACCCGAAAGGACCAATAACTCCAGTGGACAGCATCCCTGTCCAAGAAGAAACTACAACTAGGGACTACCACTTCCCTCCGAATGCGTGAGTTCTAACCACTCTGCACCCAACTCCCACGGCTCTTGTCCAGGTGGTACAACCAGCTAGAGAGGATCCCCAAGCAATTCCGACCACGTGCCCACCCTGGGTTGACCTTGCCACCCCTCCACAATGATGCCTGCAGAGGGAATACTGAGGACTCCCCTGGCAGCAAAAGCTCTGGACAAAGATATCCAGCGCCAAAGGACCCACTGCACCCACATCCCCCAGGGCTTGGAGAAACCAACACCTGGTGCAGCCACATTCAACATGCGGCACTCCTCCCTGTCCAACCAGTGGTGTCCCCAAGACGCCACCCTGGACCTCGTCTGCAGCCACTGAGTGACCCTCGGAGTTCCCTCGTAGAGAATCATTGGAGACCCAACATCATTTCTGCACCCTGCACCCGGCCGCTCCAGTGACATTGAGCGTGTACGTATGGTACCTACGTTGGGCCCCACCAGTGCTCCTCTAACCACCCCCCCCCCAGGTCTGCCCTCTGAAGTTGCGGGTACTTACATGCCTGCAGATTTGAAACCGAGTGCCCCAGTCTCCTTAGGAGCCCATATTAATTTTGCCTACACTTTGACCTCTGCATCCGGCTGGCCCCGGGTTGCTGGTGGTGGGTGTTTGGGGTTAACTCAAACCCCAACCTGTGAACTTCCTAACCTCTGGAGAGTGGAACTGTAAGTGTTGTACTTACCTGTAAAACAATCTAACTTTTCTTCTCCCCAGGAACTGTTTCTGAAAATTGCAAAGTGAACATTTTTAAAACAGATTATTGCCAATATTACAAGAACTGTATAACTTCTGGATTTCAAACTAAGTACTGTTGATACATGTGTGAACTATGAATCTATTGAAGTACTTACCTACAACTTGAACCTTGTGGTTCTAAAAATAAACTCTGAAAATATATTTTTGCTATATAAAAAACATTGATCTGGAGTTAAGTCATCAAGTGTGTTCTTCTTCTATTGTCTGTGTGTGCACAACAAATGCTTTCCACTACACTATATCTCATTTTGATACAGCATATACAGAGCCAGATTCCTACAGGGAGTCACATGGGACCCAGGAGCAGAGGCAGCGCCCACAGGAGTCCCACAGGATGGGGACACATTAGTTGCAGAAGCAGCCCACGCAGCACTATAAAAGAGGATCCCATGTCGCTGGAGAACCACAGCAGGAGGCTGTGCTTTGCAGAAAGGGGTGCTGGAGCTACACGTCACCTGAAGATCCCTTGGAGGAGATGCAAACAAACCTTGGCAGCTGCAAGGGACGCAGTACATGGGGGTACTGTCCTAAGTGAGAGAGCAAGGGCTTACTTTCACCAAAGTTGGAAAGGTGGCAGAGAAGACCAAGAGGACTATTCCGGACCACCACCCGTGATCCAGGATCCACGCAGTTCAGGATGAAGGGAGAACCACGCAGCCGGTCGTCGCTTGCTGTATGTGCATACTGTTGCAGGGGAGTTACTCCTTCACTCCAAGGGCGATTCCTCCTTCTTCTTGTGCAGGCAGAAGAGTTGCAATCTTTTGAAGATGCACGACTGGGGAAATGCTGCAAAGCTGGCAGGAGACATGGAAACAAAGTTGCAGAAGAGTCTTCTCCATTGTAGCAGCGTTTGTCGATTCCTGGAGAGTCCAGCCATGGTTCCAGTGGTCAGAAGTCAAAGTGGAGGTTGCAGAGGAATCCTGCTGGAATCTATCTTGCAAGCCAAATCTGCGGACCCATCCAAGAGAGAGAACCTAAATAGCCCTGAAAAGGGGGATTGGTCACCTAACCAGGTAAGCATGTAAGACGAGGAGACTCTGACATCACCTGCCTGGCCACTCAGATGCTCCCAGCGTTTCCTGCCAAACTTGGAAACAAGATGGCAGAAACCAGGGACCCTCTGGAGGAGCACTAAGCACCACCCATGGGGTGGTGATGGACAGGGGTGTAGTCACTCCCCTTTCCATGGTACAGTTTTGTGCTGGATCAGGGACTGGGGGTCCCTTAACCGGTGTGGACTGGTTTATACATGGAGGACACCGAATGTGCCCTCAAAAGAAAAAAACTGTGGCTTGAGGAGGCTACCCCACCCAAGCAAGTCACACTTATTTTCAAAGGGAGAGGGTGTTACATCCCTCTCCCAAAGGAAATCCTTTGTTCTTCCTTCCTGGGCTTGATCAGATCAAGCAGCAGAAGGGCATAAACGTGACTGAGGGGTGACACCAGCTGGGCTGCCCAGAAAACCTTGTAAGACTGGTGGTCCTTCAAGGAGCCCCCAGAGTGCATGGAATCATACTTTCAGTCCTTGCAACAGTATTTGGGTATGATTCCAACATGTTTGATACCAAAAATGCCCTGGTTCGGAGTTACGATTATGTAGCTGGACATAGGTAGTGACCTATGTCCAGTACACGTATTTTTATTTTTATTTTTTAAATATGTTTTTATTATTATATCGGCCAACAGGCAACATTAAAGAAAGATACAGGTGATTACAGCTTGCTCCAGGGAATAGATACATTGAAATTTTCTTGGTTTGCCACATTTCCAATTCCTGTGCAGGAGCCTCCCCCCCCCCCATGCATACACAGACGCGCGGGAACCTGCGCTCCCGTGGGCAAAAGGGCGATTAGATAATGTACATTTGAGATGTATAATTGGCGCACCATATGAGATATCAGTAGAAAGAATTAAGGGTACAGAGGGAGGACACAAAGAAAAGAGCCGGAGCGGGTTGAGCGAGAGCCGCCGGGGAGGGCGGGTAGGGGGGGAAAGCAGAGGAGAAGAATAAGGTGTGGAGGGGAGTACAGCCCCCCTCAAGGTCTGACAAGCCAGCTCCCTGGCCAGGGCCACGCTGCCACCACCTCTGCCCAGGAGTGATTCAGGGAGAGGACCGGGGGCCCAGCCCCCACTCGGGGAGAAGGCGATGGCGTGGCAGCCCCAGAGCAAAAGAAGCACCCACGGCAGCTGGACCTATTAGGGCAGGCCATGTAATTAAGTGCTCCGACCCCCTAATAATATACCTGGGCTGTCCTCATAGGCCATATCTCGGTTAAGTATGGTGGTTTACGACTTGTTGTGTGTGTGACAATGAACACTTGTGTTGGTGTCTTGGAGTCATCGTTTAAATACCAGGTGTTGTCTGTTATTTACTATTTTCAGGGAGGACGCTCGTCATCCTTGCTTTCTACAGCAATCACGAAAGAGTTCCAAGTGTCCAGGCCCTTGACCGGGATTCCTTTGTCCAAGAGGAGCTGCAGTGTCTGCGCTTCAGCTTTAGTTAAGGCGCCTGTACATCACCAATGCTAGGGCTATACATCGAAGTGTTTGTGTTTTTTGGGACACGGTCCTATGCCCAGTAAGCATAATTCAGGACTGGGAGTTAGTGTAGTGTCTGTCCACTCGGCTAGCAAAGTTATTATGTCATTCCATATGTTTCGGATTGGGGGACAGTCCCATGTCATATGAAAGAAAGTGGCTTCTGCGGTTCTGCATCTGGGGTACGACTGCGGCGACTGGGGGAACATGCGCGTTATGCGGTGTGGCGATAGGTATATTTGATGCACATAATTGAACTGTGTGTACCGGAAGCGGGGGTTACGGGATACTTCATAAATCATTTTCATAGCTTGGTTCCATGAGTGTTGTGTTAGGGGTTCTGAGAGTACATAGTCCCATCTGTTTTTTGCTTGTTCCTGTGTATGTTCGATATGAGTGGTGAGAGTTTTGTATATTTTCGATACGCTTATTGGGGCTGTTATGCTTTCTAGCAAATCGTGAAGTATGGGAGAAACATTAGGTTCCGCGTTGCCGCATTTTCACCGTGATCGTATTACTTGTACTGCTCCCTAGGCTATGAAGCCATCTTGTCCTAGGGTATATTTGTTGGCCAGTGCCTCATATGTTTGGAGTTGCCCGTCATTATATCTGTCACCGATTGTACACACGCCTCTGTCTCCCCATACACTCAAACCCACGTTGGTTGCTATTTTTGCAAGTTTCGGATGAGCCAACAGTGGGATCCTAGGGGAGTATTGTGGGATTTTATCGCCTAATAGTGCGAATCGGCCCCAGACCCAGTGCGCAGTAGTCAATAGGATATTGCGTGCGTGCTTAGGACACTCGCGGTTCATGAGATAATGCAATACCTCGGTACTGCCGAGATCCGATAGAACCCTCTGTGTTTCTGCGCTGGTGGGGTTCCCGATCCAGGTGGCTATCCATTGCAGTTGAGCGGCTGCGTAGTATAATTCAAATCTGGGGGCCCCTGGTCCCCTCAGAGTAAGTGGTTGGTATACTTTGGATAACGCAACGCGTCTTCGGCCATTGCCCCATATTAGAGCAGTCAGTAAACTGCTCAAGGGTTTGAAAAAGGAAGCAGGTAGTACCAACGGCAGGGCCATAAAGAAATACAGGAGGCGTGGTAATAGTATCATCTTTGCTATGGCCACTCTGCCCATAGGCAACAGTGGGAGAGAGTACCAAAAGGGCAGGGAGACCCTTATGGATCTAAGCACTTGGCCGAGATTGCCGTCAGTACACGCATAAAATGGCATCCCCGCGCTCAAAATGTCCAGGAAAATGAATCTGAAGTTTGTGGGGGCACCTCTGCTAGTGCAGGGGGGCCCTAACACACAGGTACCTGCACCCTGCCCTCTGAACTGAGAGTGCCTACCATAGCGGTGACTTATAGTGACCTGGTGTAGTGACCTGAAGTGAAAATGGGGGCCTGCACCCGTTTCACGCAGGCTGCAATGGCAGACCTGCAGAACCCTTTGCATGGGTTCCCTACGAGTGGTAGAATAACTGCTGCAGCCCATAGGGATCCCCTTCAGCCCCAATTCCCTGGGTACCTATGTACTATATACTAGGGACTGACATGGGGGCAGTATGCCAATTGTGGGAAGACAAATGTACAGTTTAGAGGAGAGAGCAAAACTACTGGGGTCCTGGTTAGCAGGAACCCACTAGAGACAGTCAAACATACTGACAACAGGCATAAAATTGGGATAACCATGCCAAGAAAAGAGGGTACTTTCCTACACATACAGTGCAGTGTTGTACAATGCAGTGGTGTAGATTAGAACTGTGCATAGTAGAGGGAAGTGGTGCAGAGTGGAGTAGAGTGCAGTGGCATGGTGTGCAGTGAAGTAGAGTAGTATGGAAGAGTGGTGCAGAGTGGAATAGCGTTGAGTTCAGTGATGCAAAGCCAGTGGCACAGAGCAGAGATGAGTGTCATACAGTGCAGTGGCACAGAGATGTGCAAAGCAGAGTAGCAAAGAGTAGTGCTGAGTAGAGGATAGTGGCATAAAGTGCAGTGGCATGGAGTGCAGTAGTGTAGAGTGGTGTTGAGTTCAGTGGCTGTGAGTGCAGTGTTGCAGAGTAGAATGCAGTGGTGCATAGTTCTGTGCTGAAGAACAGCTTAGAGTAGCCTACAGTGGACTGGCATAGAGTGTAGGGGCATAGAGTTGAGTATTACATGTTGGTGAGTGACGCAGAGTGGAGCTCTGCAGAGTAGACTGGTGTGGTCCCAACTGGAGGGGCGTAGAGTGCAGTGGTATAGAGTACAGTGGCGTGGAGAGCACTCGCAGGGAGTAGAGCGGTACAGTGTACTGTAGGAAGTTGTACAATGCAGTTCCGTAGAGTGAAGTGGAGTGGTACAGAGTGCAGTGGTGTAGTATGGAGTGGTGCAGAGTGGAGTGGGGTGGTAAAGAGTGCAGTGATATGGAGTGATCTAGAGTAGTATGGAGAGGTGTAGAGTGGAGTATTCATGGTTTGGTGGCACACTGCCATTACAGAAAACGCACTTTCATTTGAAATGACCATTACATTTGAACATACATACAGTTTTACTACTAAAACTATACAGTGCACAGACAAAAACGTGTGGAAATAGCATCACCTGGTTTAAGGATCATTTTAAGGTATTTGTTTCCAACACACTTTAAAAATAACAAAAAATGTGCTTCATTTGTGCGTTCATAATTCTGATATATTCTGAAATACTTACACAGTACATTTAAACACTATGGTGCACAGGAAAAAAACTCTTTACTACCCTCAGTATCCAGCAAGATTGTCACATAAATCCTAACACTTTGAAGTCAGAGAAAGAAAGGTAAACAAACACTCTTGGAAGACAGAGCCTGACATTAGACCTCTCTCTGTCTCTGAATGCACAGCAAATGTGATGAGATAAGAACAAGATTTAAAGGCCTGTTAACAGAAAAAGAGTTTGTAGAAAGCGGTTTAGGCAACTGAAGGGACGCATTGAACCTGGAGAGCCTAAAACAAATAAAGCCAGCAAAAAGAAACCCAGAAAGTGTGAGTTACAAACCACAAAGCCAATAGTAATCAACGAGTGGAATGCATTCCTAGGTCAATTTTCTGAAAGTCCTCAAGATGTCTTTACCAAAGCTGCGACCTAATAAAAGGGACCTGGTGAACTGCTTAAAGCTGCCAGCTTAGTGAAAACCATAAACTGCATGCCTATCTCTCACATTTCTTCACCCATCACACTGCTCATGTTATGATCCATAACATCATAACTGCACCTTGGAAGACCTCACACACAACATGGAAACACTTCCCGCATAGGGTCAAAACAAAGACCACATTCTTCCAGGCACACACCCTTCACTGTGCACCATGCTGCCCATGCAGGCAGGTGCTTCAGTGTTGCACCTAGTGGTGGTAAGTGCTATGTAATTTTAACAATACAACTATTTAAATCAAGCAACAGACACATTCAAAGGAGCCAGAAAGACATTAGGAATGTCAAGCACTGACACTTTTCCCTACAATCACGGGACGCATGTGCTATTGTAAACTCAGTGAAACTCCAGGAAACTTCTCTTTAGGTCTTGACACTCATCGAGTAGTGAAGGCAGGCAGTCGATGTTTACTCCAGAGGATGATGAGTGGTAGGAGACATGGCTTACTCTGGTATGTGGTAGCAAACGAGGCTTACTCCAGAGGATGGTGTGTGTGAATAGTCAAGGCTTACTCAGGAGGATGGTGTGTGTGAGTTGTCACGGGCTTACTTCAGAGGACTGAGTGTGATAGCAGACAAGGCTTACTCCAGAGGGTGGTGTGTAGTAGCGCTCTCAGTATTTCCTGGTTTCACATGAGTGACTCAAACCTAAAGTTCCTTGTTTTCCAGGAGTAGAGTCTACACTTAAACAATGAGAAAATAGGAACAAAGGTACTGCAATGAACGGGAAAAACCTTAGACTAGATAACCTACTCACACATGAAAGTATGAAACTTGAGAGCTCTAGTATGGTAGAAACTCCTCTACAATAATATACACAGAATAGATGGACTATCCAGTCATTTTCAAATAATGTTAGTTCAGTTTGCCCACCTAACGAAAGTTTAAGCACATCGACTCAAGTTTACTTTAAAAAATGAGGACGGGAAAAGCAACTGCTACATTTGCACAATATGTTTTATGAAGTAACAGAGGCTGTCCTGGATGAATTTTCTAATGGAAGTAAGAAGTCAAATGCTTCCTAACCAAGTGGTTCTTAACCTTTTGACTTCTGTGGACCCCCGCGTAATCAATAATGGAAACCGGTGCCCCACAGAATCATTATTGGATCCCGGGAACCCCTTCTGAGTCATTGCTGTAAGCCAGGAACCCCAGCCTATGTATTTTCAGTCACTTGGACTGGAAAACAGTACAAATAAAATACAATAACAAGCATTCATCAAATACACAAATGATGAAATATTCCATTTAATTCTCAAACAAATACTTTTAAAAATATCAAACATTTCATTCAAACAGAAAGGTTGGAGCTTTTCTAAATACAATTAAGGCCACCCATTGACTATACTGTATTACTTGATGCACCTGCACTGCTGCCACAAATCAATCTGAGGACACCACCTCAATGTTTAGCCTCTAGTCTGAAACTGCTTCATTTACAGAACGTTTTCAAAGTTTTAATTTTACATTTTGCTTCTTTATGTGTAGTTTATTAATATGCTCATCATTTTTAGTTTTATAGACAGTCGCAGAACCCCTGAATAGGCTTTGCGGCCCTCAGGGGTCACCGGACCACAGTTTATGAACCACGGTCATAATGCAAAACAAAATTTCCCTCACTAAGGTGCCACAAGATTTAGATTTTGTTAAAGATAAGGAGATTATGACATCTTTTCTGCAACTCAAGCAGCAGAAAGAAGCCACAAAAACACTTTCAAAATGAAAATGTCAGTCCACCAATATACAATACTTTACTTAAAAAAAAAAAAAAGAAAAAGGGGAGCAAAAAAAAAATACTTCCGAATGGCCAGAGCCCGATCAGAGCCATTCCCCATACAGTGGGAAACGTGACAGGGCGGCTCCCTGCCTCCCCCTAATGTTAGCTCTGGCCAAGGAGCTGGTGACAGTGTGGGTTTGAATGGACGCTCGGGTACTGGGTTTCAAGTGGGATGGGGGGTGTAGGAAGCTGGCTCTGTATATACTGTATCAAAATAAGATATAGTGTGCACAACAGAGTCCAGGGGTTCCCCAGAGGCTTAACAAGGGCCAAAGTAGATAATACTAATGCTCCCTTTTTGTGGTAGTGTGGTCGAGCAGTTAGGCTTATCAGAGGGTAGTGCACAGCATTTGTTGTACACACACAGACAATAGAAGAAGAACACACAAAATGACTTAACTCCAGACCAATGGTTTTCATATAGCAAAAATATATTTTCTTAATGTATTTCTAGAACCACAAGATTCAAGTTGCAGGTAAGTACTTCAATAGATTCATATTTCACACATATACCAATAGTACGTTGTTTGAACTTGATAAGTTATAGAGTTTTTGAAATATTGGCAATAATCAGTTTTATTAGTTGACACTACAATTTTCAGAAACAAGTCCTGGTTGGGCGGGTTGGGGGGGTGGGAGTTAGATTGATTTGCAGGTTAAGTACTAAACTTACGGTTCCAATCTCCGGGATTTAGGGAGTCCACAGGTTGGGGGTTCAAGTTAATCCCTCAAACACCCACCACCAGCAACACAGGGCTGGGAGGGTTCAGAGGTCAAAGTTGAGGCAAAATTAATATGGGCTCCTATGGCGACTGGGAATCAGGCCTGTCTGGAGGTAAGTACCGCGATCTGAGAGGGCAGACCTGAAGGGCTTAGAGGAGCACTGGGGGGCCACAAGTAGGCTCTAAACATACACCCTCAGCGGCAATGGGGCAGCCGAGTGCAGGGTGCAAACAAGGCATCGCGTCTCCAATGATTCTCTATGAGGGGACCCTGGGAGTCACTCAGATGCTGCACGCGAGGTCCAGGGGGGCACTCAGGCAAAACACAGGCTGGACAGAGAGGAAGGCCACATGCTGAGTGTAGCTGCACCAGAGGTCGGGTTCTCCAAGGCCTGTGGGCTGCAGGGGCAGTGTGTCTTTAAGCGTCCGATATCTTCGTACGGAGCTTTCGCAGTCAGGGGGGATCCTCTGGATTCTCTCTGCAGGCGGCAGAGCAGAGGGGTGGAGAGGTCAACCCAGGGTGGGCACTTGCTCAGAATCGCCTCGGGATCCTCTCTAGCTGGTTGGGCCTCCTGGACACGAGCTGTGGATGACTTTTGCAGAGTAGTCTGGACTCATGCATTCAGTGTGGTGCTGGAGTCCTTGGGTGTTATTTCTTTTTGGATAGGGCCACTGTCCACGGGGGGAATTCTTGGTCATTTTGGGTGCAGGGCAGTCCTCTGGAGCTTGCCAGAGGTCCTTGGTCCCACTGCATGCGTTGCTGTTCTTGTGTAGGTTCTTTGAAGCAGGAGACAGGCAAGTAGGGCTGGGGCCAAATCAGTTGTCATCTCCCTTCTTCTCTGCTGGGGGTTCATCTTAGTAATCCTTCTTCTTTCTTGTCAGGTTGCCAGTAATCTAGTGAGCTGGGTTCGGGGATGCCCTTAATTACAAGATTTATGGGCGTTACAGGGGTCAGAGGGCAATAGCTAATGGCTAATGGACCTGAGGGTGGCAACACCCTTTCTCTGTCCACTTCCTTTGGGGTGGGGGTGGGGGACCACAAATCTAACCCTATTGGACCCTGTCTGCCAAACCAAGATTGAGGATTCTGCAGGGAGGGGGTCACCTCAGCTCTGGACACCTTAGGGTGGTCCTAGCTGGGGGGAGGGGTCAATCCTATCTGTTTTTCATACGTTTCCTGCTGAACTTGCCACCAAAAGTGGGGATTTGCTGGGGGGTTGGGGGTGGTCAAGCATCTCCACTAGTTGGAGTGCCCTGGGGCACGGTAACATGAAGACTGAGCCTTTGAGGCTCAATGCAAGGTGTTGCAGTTCCAGCAGGTTAGAGGTGTGAAGCACCTCCACCCAGAGCAGGCTTTGTTTCTGGACTCAGAGAGCACAAAGGTCCTCACCCCATGGGGTCAGAAACGTGTCTGCTAGTGGTATGCTGGCACAGACCAGTCAGTCCTACACTAGAGGATTGGGTAAAATACAGGGGAGCATCTCTAAGATGTCCTCTGTGTGCGTTTTTAGAAAAATCCATCACTGGCACCAGTGTGGGTTTATTGTGCTGAGAAGTTTTGATACAAAACTTCCCAGTAATGAGTGGAGCCATGATAGGGCTGTGGAGTTCATAATGACAAACTCCCAGACAATGGGCCTGATTACAACTTTGGAGGAGGTGTTAATCCGTCCCAAATGTGACGGTAAAGTGACGGATATACCACCAGCCGTATTACGAGTTCCATAGGATATAATGGACTCGTAAAACGGCTGGTGGTATATCCGTCACTTTACCGTCACTTTTGGGACGGATTAACACCTCCTCCAAAGTTGTAATCAGGCCCAATATACTTAATATGGCCACACTGCACAGACAATGTCTAAGAATAGAATTAGACACTGTAGGGGCATATTGCTCATGCAGCAATGCCCTCACCTGTTATAGTGCACCCTGTCTGAGGGCTGTAGTCCTGCTAGAGGGTGACTTACCTGTGCCACAGGCAGTGTTTTGTGGGCATGGAACCCTGAGAAGGATGCCGTGTCAACTTTGCCTTTTTTCTCCCCACCCACCAACACACACAATTTACAGTGGCAGTGTGCATGTGTTTGGTGAGGGGTCCCTTAGGGTGGCATAACATGCTGCAGCCCTTAGGGACCCTCCCTGGCCCAGGGCCCTTGGGACCACTGGCACCCTTTACAAGGAACTAATCTGTGTGCCAGAGGTGTGCCAATTGTGGAAACAATTGTACTTTTCTTTTAGGGAAAGAACACTGGTGCTGGGGCCGGGCTAGCACGATCCCAGCACACACTCAGTCAAGTCAGCATCAATATAAAGCAAAAAGTGTGTGGGGGGGGGTGCAACAAAGGCCAGTTTCCTACATCCAGACAATGCAGATCATGCAAATATTTGGAAAGACCTCTGGTCTGTACATTAACACCTCCAAATCGAATGTGTTTCACTGGGCACGGACCCTCCCCGAGACTTGAGTGGGCATCAGGACTGAGGATAGCCATCGATGGCGATGGATTTAAATACCTCGCCGTCTATGTATCCCCAGATGAGAAAGCAGCGTGGGTGCTCAATGTAGCGCCATTGTTGATCCACCTTTGAGAGGGCATAAAAAACGTGGTCGGTGCTCCCCCTGCCCTTGTCTGGGCGATCTACCCAGATTCCTCTATTAACTCCAGAATTTCCTTTACCCTATCCCACATTGGTGGCTTGGCAAACTGAATTCTAGTCTTAACTCATTCCTATGGAGTACTGGCAAGCCTGAGTGAAGCCTTACCTTGGCAGATCCCAAGAGACCCAAAGGTAGCCCTTCTACATCTCAGGGGTGACCTAGGTGGGAACAGGTATAAATTGTCACTTCTCTACTTGGGATTGACCCTTGCTAAACATGATATAGCCTAAGAGTGGAAAGCTGACGCGCCACCATCCCCAGCTGTGTGGAAGCAGGTTATAGATCGCTGTATGGTTTTGGAAATTGCAGTTTACAAGGCTAGATGTTGCCTCAACAAACACCCCAAAATATGGAAGAACTGGACAGCTTACAGGGGTGTATTCCTAGAACCTGTTTGTCCCACGCACCACATAATACAGGTTGAAATCCGAACATTCTTGGAGGGGGAGTGACCGGGTTGGGAGAATTGGCAAAAGTGGCCTTTGAGACATTTGTAAGTATGACAGTAAAAAACATTTGGGGGTGGGGGGGAGCAGGGAAGGGGGTCTGGTGGGTTGGCAAGTTCTTTGGATTTGGCTTGTTTGTTATAATATTATTTTGATGTGGTCTTGTCAGCCATGTCGATTGGTTACATCTTAAACTCAATAAAATATGCTTATTTTAAAAAAAGATACTCCAGTACAAAAAAGCTAAATCAAATGTTCTTTCAAATCTTGCCTAACACGTGTCTCGTGAGATCCACT
Organism: Pleurodeles waltl; assembly: GCF_031143425.1. Classification (NCBI taxonomy): domain Eukaryota; kingdom Metazoa; phylum Chordata; class Amphibia; order Caudata; family Salamandridae; genus Pleurodeles; species Pleurodeles waltl. Next base: position 183,947,881 of record NC_090441.1, on the reverse strand, counting down.
TTATTTCTTCATGGCCACAAACCATAACTTTCTTCAAACATGTTCATCCCATGAAATAAAGTAATAAAAATATCTGTAATGAGTGATCTCCTATTTAGTGCCTGATGCTCGACTGTTGAAGGACAAGAAAAGTGATCTTATCTGCTTAATAAAGTTATGGTCTGTATAGGAAAAAGGGTTCTGGTTGCAGAAGCCCACACTTTTTGCCTGGTTTTTGATGCAACTTTGACTGAAGTGCACTGGGTTCCTGTTAACCAGGTCTCTAGTGCCAGTGTTCCTTCCCCAAAACAAGACACGTGGTCAACTGATCCCGAACTGGCCAGAGCTTTGAGCAACTTTGTTTTTCCCCCATAAATGCTGCCTCTTTATATGTAGGGCAGGGCCTTTGCTCTCAGGCAGTCATGAACAAAGCCTGCTCTGGCAGTGGTGTTAACACACCCTCCCAAACAGGATGGCCTGCAAATCTTCATTCCAAGGCAGTGGAACCTCAAAGAAGAATTAGCTTACTTTCCCTTGCAAAAATTACATAAAATAACCTATGACCTAAAAATTAAATAATGACGCGAAAAATTAGCTTTGACATTTTGTACTATTTTTAGTATGAAATGTGTATTTTTGTCCTTATTGGACGCGGGAATGCCATTTCACTGCAAATAATGCAAAATTCAGCATAATACCAACAGCTGAACATGTTTGCTTTGTTCATGTTGTCCCTGTACTCCTGTGATAGCTTCACAAAGTCGCAATTAAACAACACTGCTGGACCGCGTAATCTCAGTAATTTTGTGTTACAATCATAATGCCGAAAAAGCAAGAAATTATGAAAGATGACATCACTATCTGACACTTTGCCCTATTCTACAGGAACCGGGGGGAGGGGGTGGGCATGAAGTGAGACTGACAGCTGTCTTACTGCAGGGCCATCAGTTCTAGCCCAATAGGGTTTAGGGTTTAGGGTCATGGATAATGAGTAACATGTTTGAATCAAGAGAGGTTTGACAAAGTACATGGTTTATTTCAGGTAACACAATTCTTGACTACAAGCATTAGCACAGTGCAGAATCAATCTCCCATTAAAAGCCTATTGGCTTTAACATATGTGTTCCTCAACAAACAAAGCAGGCCTACTGCAGTTGTACATTCGCAAGTGAAACATATGTGGCCCATAGTCGAGATCAGTGGCTTGTTATCGTATCTAAACGAGTCCTGCTGTAAAAAAAAAAAATATTTATTAAGTAGGACACACATTCTGTCCAAACAAAAACTGTACTGAAGGTAATCAACATATGGGTGGAGCCAAAACTCCTCTCAATAGTGTTTCATAAACCTATTTTTCTGTTTATCTCATGAAGTGGCGCTATAGTTGCACAGTCATGCCAGACATAAAACCCCTCAGAATAAACAATATGGTTTGATGAGCACAAATTAGATGACTAAGATTACAAGAAATACTGTAATGCGACTTGTACGGCTTCTGACCAAAAACCATAAACCTCTCTCTCACATGTCTTCACCCATCAAACTTCTAAGCGCTGCGTTCCATTACACAATGACTGGACCTCGGTGGTCAACATGCAAGACTTGGAAATACTTTCCACACAGGAATAAAACAAAGGCAACACACTTGCAACTGTACAACCTACACTGTGAAGTGTGGTACCATTGTAGACTAGCGCTCCACATCCTACATTGGGTAGTAAGCGCTATAAATGTTAATATAGAATCGGTTGAGGAAAGAATTGTGAAGGGTAACAGAGTGTGGGGTGACTGAAGTGAAAGGAGCTTCGAAGTGGCTTTCAGGGGTACTTTTAGTACCCAAGGTTTGAGTAAAAGTATCACACTTTGTGTAGACCTGCAAGAACTGGTTAGAGATTTTTCTATTGACAAACAACCAAATACCCAACATTTCAGAAGAACCTGTAACTTTGGGAGGTGCACACACATTAACCATCACGGATTAGTGGCCAGTATACTATCGAGTGCAGTGGCAGGAAGAGTTGGGATCGCTGACGTCATTTATGTCGCGGTCAGGAGTGTATTGTTTTGCTTGGATGCCATCTGTGTTGGCATCGGCTGTGGCATGTTTTTTGTGGGTGAAGGAAACGGTGTATGAAAACATCAGTCCGTGTGAACCGACTGATGTACTGAAGAATGTCAGTCCTTGCACTGAACGGCGACTGAGCACAAGCGCTCGTTTAAGAGCCGGTCTCCCTGTTCTATCCCTCTCTCATATATACATACACTCTGGGCCTGTCCACTCCCAAGGGTCTGATCATCACCCTTCCCCCCCTCGGCACACTGTAGGGCAGACCCTGGGCCTGTCCACGCCCAAGGGTCTGATCATCACCCTTCCCCCCCCTCGGCACACTGTAGGGCAGACCCTGGGCCTGTCCACGCCCAAGGGTCTGATCATCACCCTTCCCCCCCCTCGGCACACTGTAGGGCAGACCCTGGGCCTGTCCACGCCCAAGGGTCTGATCATCACCCTTCCCCCCCCTCGGCACACTGTAGGGCAGACCCTGGTCCTGTCCACTCCCAAGGGTCTGATCATCACCCTTCCCCCCTAACCCCCCCACCCCCCCACACCGGGGCACTGTAGGGCAGACCCTGGGCCTGTCCACTCCCAAGGGTCTGATCATCACCCTTCACGCGCCCTCGGCACACTGCAGGGCAGACCCGCTCCCACCTCTTGGCATCGCTGGGGCTTTTTATGACACCGGAAGTGGGTGCCTCTTTCGTGTCGCATCGAGAGTTTGCAAACAGTGCCCCGGGCACCGAGATGTAAATACCTACATAATAACGTATATACGTAAATTCTAAATAAAGTCAAAGAGAGATCCGGGCTCCGAATCTGGGCTCCAGAGATGTGATCTTAACGAAACTTAACAGTAATTCACAGTATGTAAGTAAATACAAGCCCCACTTACACAAAATAACTTTATGAAACACTGTAGTCTCCACTCGAGCACAACGGTGTTGGCAGCACAGCCCGTATTTACACGTTCTCAGAGGTCCGGGCCCAACCCTCAGACTCTGGGACCGTGGACTCAGATCTCTTAAACCCTCTGTTAAAATCCCCCCTCTGAGAGGTTCAGGTTCTTGTTTTACACATACTTATAAATATATTTCGAATTGATATATTTTTTTTTCAATAACTAATTACAGGTAACAAAGGCAACACTTGGGTTTAAACTTTTCTATCGGGAAGGTTTCTTTTGCAAGGATATGACGGTCTGTTTTATCACATATCCACCCATACCGGGGGCTTTATCGAAAAACAGCTAGAAAATATTTTCGATTTTTAAATTCTGTGCCTAGAGCGTCGGATTTCTCTTCTGACACCCACAGACTCTAATCACTCGATTACTGGGTGCAGATTAAATAAACACGCGGCCAATGCGATCCCGCCAGGCATTACCAATATCATTTCTTTCTGCCAAATATTGTTTGTGCGTCATTTTTCTGAAAGCGTTTATACTCACGTTTTGGTTGAATAACGTATAATGAAGGTCACAGGTCCGGAGCGGAGTCTCGGAGTCTCTGATACCGACTTAAGTAGCCAACGAGTTCCACTTCGAAGTTTCCAAACTGGCCACGGGTTTTCCTGAATATACCAGTGAAGAGGCGACTCTCCGCTTCCATCGCTCACCTGTGAGGCCGGAGGAGCGGCTGGGGAGCCCCCGACACACAGAGCGTCAGAGGGGGCGCGGGGGGCACAGCTCTCGCAGGGACCCGTCCTCCGATCTAGAACATGCTGGAACTCGGGAGTTCATGCAGGGGGTGTTTATTTATTTAAATTTAATTCGATGCACCGGCTGTTTTTAAAAAGAAGATAACAGTGGCACGAATTCAAACACAAGAGTGGGAGATTATCATGAGGAATTTGTAATTTATTTCCATTTAAGAGACCCAACGCTATCACCCCCCGCCCAAGAGCTTGTTGTTTTGGGAAGCCGCCCCCTCCTCTCCATCACTACATTCACGGGGGGCACTGCCCACGTGAGGGGCGGACCTCTGCTTGTGAGGCACCTCTGCCCCCATCATAAATAAATAAAAACACCCCTTCACTTCTAAGGATGTCTTCACACCAGCAATGGGCACCGGCTCAGTCGGGGCTCCAGACACCACCTGCACCTCGCTCTACAGGGGGGCTCAAGCCAGCCCTTGATGCTCCCGGGCAGGGGGCGTCGGCTCCTGGGGTGACGTGTGCAGGGGACAGGTCCGTCTCTGTTGTCCTTGCACGGATAGATGTGTGCACGTGTTCACTCACGCACCGACACGCGCCGGGTGTTTCACCAGAGCACGTGCCTGCGCTACACGGTGGCCTCGCTGCACCCGGTGCTAGTGCAGGGACCGGGACGGGCTGATGCCGTAGGCTGCAAACAGCCAGGTATGAAACACAAAAATACTAACAGGAATGTCATCAAAATGGGCGCCTTAGAGCTGCCGAGTTTCCCAGCTCCGTGTGGGACGTACTGCTCCAGTATACGGTTCTGAAAGTGAATTCTGGGGCCTCCAGTCATGTTTTATAATGGATTAAAAATACAGAAAGTCCCAGAATACAAAGAAAACACTTGTACTGAAACAGCGCACACCGCGCGGAGTTGGACCCCCCCACCCCACACCTATAAATCAGGCTTACATCAGGCTGCCCTCCCTCATTCCTCTTCACTGGACACGTGTCCCCTTAGCCCTCTCTCCCCTTCACTTCCCCTCAGTCTCAGAACACCTTCTAATAGTATTTACACATTTCTCCTCTTTCCGGCATCAGAAGGGGGATGTCGCTCAAAACCTGTTGAAATATGTCTTGGGGATGAAATACGTACCCTTGGTACAGCTATGCCTCTGCCCAGGGCCCCAGTACCCGACGAGAAGAGACAGGAGTGAGTAGTGGGAGGGGCTAAGAGAAGAGGCGTTTGTATACAGAGTCGAGGCAGAGGGGCCTTGGAAAGAGGGGCCCTCTCAGCGCTTTAATTCCCGCTTTCTCTTCTCTCCAGTCACCCATCTCCTCCACTGCGTATATTCTTCCCTTGGGTAGCATAGCACCCGCCCCGCCCTCTAGTTTCAATGCTTTCAGAGGCTCCAGACCAGACAGAAGCTGCAGGAAAAGTTACATTTGTTGCAAATGCAGCCGGGAGACAAGTGCAGCTGTCTGCAATAATATTTTAAAAAAAGAGCATTTGCAATGCAATAGGTCTCGCATTTTCGTGAGTTAGAGCTAGTAGCATAGTAAATTCATAACTGAAGTAAGAAAATCTTTATTGCATGATTAATTAAAATTGTTGCACCCAATTAAAAAAAAAAGCCCATAAAATACAAAAACTATTAACATAATCCCACATAAAACCCATGTGCATAAATCGCACAGCCTCCTAAATAAATACATTAAAATACAGATAGAATAATCCAATCCCTAAAGTTCTACTGTTGCACAAAGTAAGCTTCCATTGTCTCTCCCTGCACAAGCACTTTCTGGTTATTAGATCATTTGCACAATACAGTTGTTGAAAAGAAGGATTGATCCAACAAGTTTCAAGAGCGAGTCTTTATTATCTTTCTCTACTGCTCCATCTTCAAACAGCCTCTCACCTCACAGCTCCAACATTCTATCTTGAGCTCCTGCTCACATTCTAATTCTCTTGAAACATTCCAAGTCTTAAGAGCTTGGGGGGGGGGGGGATGAAGCACAATATTGAGCACATTAAGTTATCATATAAATGCCTAAAAAAATACATAAACTAATTACATATTAACTAACTAACTAATTAAACAAGATTACAACACATCTTCCATCCTGATGACGACAAAGCAAATGCTTGGATGTGCAAAGGGGAGATAGGAGGAAGGAGGAACAAAGAAGAATAGGACAATACCCTGGGAATTATGTGAGGACAAACTGGGGGAGGTAAAGCATCTCAGGATATAGGGGTGAAAGGGAAAGAGCAGGTTTACATCAAAGGTCATAAACTCAAAATAATTTTGAGGTGTTACCCGTATGTTCTTAAACGGAGAATCATACATTTGCATCATAGTCCTTATGCCAGATAGGAGCACGGATAAGTCTACTACGTGTCCTTTTAGAGGTGCCCAATTCAGTACTTTGATTCAGTATCTCCTTTCCACTCTTGTTGCTGTCATTGGAGATTCTCCTATCAGAATTGGTAGGGCCTGTTGTTTGACAATCCTATCCATACTCCAACATTGGCCATTTTCTAACACTACCACATTGTGCTTGACCTTGCTGATTCGAATGGGTCCCATATATTTCGTATCCCTCATGCTTGTTACCAACACCGGTCTTTTGACATACACCCAATCTCCCACCTTCCATAGCCGATTTTGTGTGCCATGTTTGATATCATAATGTGTTTTATACTTGTTTTGGTGTAAGGAAATCTGGTTTTCGTTGTCAACCACATGGGAAAGAACTTTGTGCTAGGTTTCCTGCCCTTAAGTGCGTAGAATGGGGCAATTTTAGTAACGGAGTTAGGAGTGGTGTGGTACGCCACATTCAAATGATTAATGCTGGCGAGCTGGATACATTCCTTGATCATGCGGTTGATTCTTTCGACCAAGCCATTTGCACGTGGACAATACAAAGCAGTGGTAAGGTGGTTAATGTTAAGAGGGGCAAAGAATTCTTTCATTGCAGATGAGGTCAATTGAATACTATTATCCGTGATGAGAGAGGCAGGGATGCCTTAGATTAGCTGGGGGAATTATTTTGTCATTTCTTGACAGGAAGTTATTGTTTTCAATAATCTCGTACCTTACTTCCCAGTAGCCTTTGATGATGTCATTGACGTCCATCCTCGAGTTAGGCCAACCCTCTTTAGTGTATTCTTTTAGCATACATAAGGACTTATCTTGCTGATACACAGAAATCCACTCATCTCTGGAGATAGAGGGTGTAGTGATTAACATAACAAGGTACTCTGGAGTTTCAAAGTCCTCTTTTATATCCAGAGGAACTCTGGATAGAAAGTCAGCAGCATAATTTTTCACACCAGGGAGAAATTCCACCTTGAAACAGAAACTTTCAAGGCCCAGGATCCATTTGGCGATCCTAGGAGTGCTGTTGGTTGACCCTTTTGTGGAGAATATGTAAACTAGCGGTTTATAATCTGTACAAATGGTGAACTGAATACCCAAAAGGAAGAATTATAAGTGCTTAACAGCCCAGAAGCAGGCTAGGGCCTCTCTCTCAATTACAGAGTAATTGGATTCCGCCTTGCTAAGGGCCCTAGAGGCAAAGGCAGCAATTCTTTCTTTACCTTCAATAAATTGTGATAAGGTTGCACCTAAGCCTTGTTTACTGGCATCCATAGAAAGGATAGTTTTTTATTTGGATCAAAGGAGCATAGATAGGGTGCTGCTAAAATAGCTTGTTTCACTTTTTGGAAAGTAGTGTCATGGCTATCAGACAATTGATAGGGAGTGTGGCTTTTTAATAATTCTCTTAGGTCATATGTGAGTTCAGAGAAGTTCTTAACATACTTTGCCATGAACTCTGCTAGAAGCAAGAACGACTTAAGTTCTTCTTTATTACCGGGTGCCTTTGCTTTTTTGATTGCTTCCACTAGGCACATCTTTGGTTTGAAACCATCCTTTGAAATTGTATGCCCTAAGTATTCTACCGCACTCACACCAATTTGGCATTTTTCTTTTTTTAAAGTGAGACCAGCAACTTTTAATTTGTTGAGTACGGCTTTTAAATTCATGTCATGTTCTTCAACTGATGCTCCAGAAATGAGGGTTTCATCCTGGAAGCAAAGGGTTTTGATTACATTGCGCAGGATGTGTTGCATGACCTTCTGAAAAACTGCAGTGGCTGACGTCAACCCAAAAGGCATTCTGTTGAACATAAAAGAGCCTAGAGGGGTGGTAAAAGCCGTTAACCATTTGGAATCAGGGTGTAGCTCCACCTGGTGATAAGCACTGGATAAGTCCAGAACTGAGAAACATACTGCCTCACCTATGGTGGCTAACATTTCATGGATTTTGGGGAGAGGATGTCTTTCAACCCAGATGTTCTTGTTCAAGTCTCGAAGGCCAATACAGACTCTGATGTCATTGATGTGATTTTTTTTTGCAATAACAATGGGGGCTAGCCATTCAGAACTATCAATGGGCTGTATTCTGCCTAAATATTCCAACCTGTTAAGTTCCTTCGAAAGAGCTTCTTTAAGTAAAAATGGTATCGGCCTGGTTTTGTGTACCACAGGTTTTGAGTTAGTTTTCATCTTTACCTTGTGCTTGAAACCTTTGAGCAGCCCCAACTTCTCATTAAAGACCTGAGAAAACTCCTGAAAAATTTGTGCTGCCGGGCCAGATTTATTGATGACCATAACCTGCTCTGGATTGTTGGGGTCTAGCCTGATTCTAACTTCTTTTTGATGTTGCCAGCCTAATAAGTTGGATCCTTCCTGCACTACATATATCTTCCCGACAGTGTAGCGATCTTTGAAAGAAATGAGGGCATCGAACATACTCTTGAGAGGAACAGGATCCTTGTTGTAACCCCCAGGGTTAATGACAGGGGTATGTAACTTTATTGCCTGTGCTCCTTCTGTCGTATCAAAATCAGAAACATTTATTGAAGTAAATGGTGAGCATGAGTCTGCAAAAACCTTTAACGGAATATCATCAATGTAAAGAGTGCACAAAAAATCCAATAACAAGCATTCATCAAATACACAAATGATGAAATATTGTATTTCATTCTCAAATATTTTTAAAAATCAAACATTTAATTCGAACAGAAAGGTTGGAGCTTTTCTAAATACAATTAATGCCACCCACTGACTATTCTGTATTACTTAATACACTTGCACTGCTACCACAAATCAATCTAAGGATACTACCTCAATGTTTAGCCTCTGGTGTGAAATTGCTTCATTTACAGAACGTTTTCAATTTTTTTATTTCACATTTTTCTTCTTTATGTGTACTGTACTAATATGCTAATAATATTTAGTTTTATACGCAGTCACAAAACCCCCTAGTAGGCTTCGCAAGCCCCCAGGGGTCGCCAGGCCACAGATTATGAATCACTGTCACTGTCATAATCCCCCCCCAAAAATTCCCTCACTAAGGTGCCACAAGATTTAGATTTTGTTTAAGTCAAGGAGATTATGACCCCTTTTCTGCAAACTCAAACAGCAGAAAGAAGACACAAAAACACTTTCCAAATGAAAATGTCAGTCCACCAATATACAATACTTTATCCCCCTCCCCCAAAAAAACAAAGGAGCAAAAAAAGATACTTCATAGTGGACAGAGCCCGATCAGTGTCATTCCCCATACAGTGGAGAACGTGACAGGGCAGCTCCCTGATTCCCCCCCAATGTTTGCTCTGGCCAAGGAGCTGGTGATAGTGTAGGTGTGAATGGACTCTCAGGTACTGGGTTTCGAGTGGGGTGAGGGAGCTGTCAGATAGAATAGTGCTGAGAAGATGACATCCTCTTTTTCTTGCGGCACCAAACTCCACAAGACCCCGGTGTAGGAAGCTGGCTCTGTATATACTATATCAAAATGAGATATAGTGTGCACAGAGTCCAGGGGTTCCCCAGAGGCTTAACAAGGGCCAAAGTTCGATTTATTTGCAGGTTAAGTACAAAATTTACAGTTCCAGTCTCTGGGATTTAGGAAGATCACAGGTTGGGGGGTTCAAGTTAACCCCCAAACATCCACCACCAGCGACAGAGGCCTGGTCAAAGAGAGGTCAAAGTTGAGGCAAAATTAACATAGGCTCCTATGGCGACTGGGTGCACGGGGAATCAGGCCTGCCTGCAGGTAAGTGCAGGTAAGTACAGCATCTTCAGAGGGGAGACCTGAAGGGCTTAGAGGAGCACTGTGGGGCCACACGTAGGCTCTCCATATACACCCTCAGCGGCAATGGGGCAGCCAGGTGCAGGATGCAAACAAGGCATCACGTCTCCAATGATTCTCTATGAGGGGACCCTGGGAGTCACTCAGATGCTTCACGCGAGGTCCAGGGTGTCAACTCGGGCAAACCACAGGCTGGACAGAGAAGAAGGTCAAGTGCTGAGTGTAGCTGAACCAGAGGTCCGGTTCTCCAAGGGCTGCGGGTGCAGTGTGTCTTTAAGCGTCTGATATCTTCGTCCAGGGCTTTCGCGGTCAGGGGGGGGGATTCTCTGGATTGCCTCTGCAGGCGGCAGCGCAAAGGGGTGGAGAGGTCAACCCAGGGTGGGCACTTGCTCAGAATCACCTCAGGATCCTCTCTAGCTGGTTGGGCACCCTGGACACAACTTGTGGATGACGGGTGCATAGTGGTCTGGACTCACGCATTCAGAGTGGTGCTGGAGTCCTTGGTGTTTCTTTTTGGACAGGGCCGCTGTCCACTGAATTCTTGGCCCTTTTGTGTGCAGGGCTGGCCTCTGGAGCTTGGCAGAGGTCCTTGGTCCTGCTGCATGTGTCGCTGTTCTTGTGTAGGTTTTTTGAAGCAGGAGACAGGCAAGTAGGGCTGGGGCCAAGTCAGTTGTCATCTCCCTTCTTCTCTGCTGTGGGTGCAGCTTAGCAGTCCTTCTTCCTTATTGTCAGGTCGCCAGGAATGTGGTGAGCTGGGTTCAGGGAAGTCCTTAAATACAAGATTTATGGGCATTACAGGGGTCAGAGGGCAATAGCCAATGGCTACTGTCCCTGAGGGTGGCAACACCCTTCCTCTGCCCACTCCCTTTGGGGTGGGTGGGGCACAATTCTAACCCTATTGGTACCTGTCCTCCAAACCAAGATTGAGGATTTTGCAGGGAGGATGTCACATCAGCTCTGGACACCTTATGGGCGGTCCTAGCTGGGGGGAGGGGTCACTCCTATCTGTTTTCCCCACGTTTCCAGCTGAACTTGCCACCAAAAGTGGCGATTTGCACGGGTGGGGGCGGGCTTCTCACTAGCTGGAGTGCCCTGGGGCACGGTAACATGAAGCCTGAACCTTTGATGCTCACTGCCAGGTGTTACAGTTCCAGCAGGAGGGAGGTGTGATGCACCTCCACCCAGAGCAGGCTTTGTTTCTGGCCTCAGAGAGCACAAAGGTACTCATCCTATGGGGTCAGAAATGTTTCTACTAGTGGCATGCTGGCCCAGACCTGTCAGTCCTATTCTAGAGGATTGGGTAAAATACAGGGGAGCATCTCTAAGATGTCTTCTGTGCATTTTTTAGAAAAAATCAACACTCACATCAGTGTAGGTTTATCATGCTGAGTGGTTTTGATATGAAACTTCCCAGTATTCAGTGGAGCCATGATGGGGCGGCTGTGGAGTTCATAATGACAAACTCCCAGACTATGGGGGTCATTACAACCCTGGCGGTCAGTGTTAAAGCGGTGGTAAGACCGGCAACAGGCCGGCGGAAAAAAAAATAGAATCACGACGTGGCGGAAACAGCCAACATAGACAGCCACTTTAACACTCCGACCGCCAAGGCGGTACAAACAAACACCGCAGCAGTAACCACCAACACACAGGTGGAAGACAATGTACCACCCACATTATTACAACAGTCCAATCCGCCACCTTTTCTGGGACGGATTCACCGCAAACAAAAACAAGGCGGAAACAGGAATTGGAAGGGGAAACACTCACCTCTACACACCCCACAAGGATTCAGGACGCCATGGAATGCGAGCTCCAGATTCTTCCAGCATTTATCTTCCTGCTCCTCTACCAGGAACAACAAAGACGGCGGCGAAGACCACAGTGAGTACTGCACCTACGACACAGGGGAGGGGAAAAAACAGTGACACACACACGCAACACTCCCAACCCCACCCTCACCCACTACAACACACACACAAGTACATGTTGATACATTACATTTACAACCCCCAAACCCCACTGGAAGAGTACAAGGACAAAAGGAAATGAGTTGAACGATTGTAATATATTCAAATACAGTAATCGAAAATATATACATATATAAAGATATTTACAATATAAAAAAATATGTACACCAAGAATACAAGTCCAAGGTATTCCACCATCATTGTCCGTGGACCACTGGGCCCAAAATGCATGGGCAAGGCCCACACTCAATACCCGAACAAGACGGAGAGAACACTGCTGGGGCATCAGATAGGAATAAAACAGGCACCACAGGGGGAAGGGAAGAGGGGGGCACCTCAGCCGGATGAGTGCACAACGCCAGATCCACGAGGGGGCTCCATGCCCACTGCTGTATCCTGGGGAGTGCAAAGCCACAGTCTCTCAAGTCTCTCCAGTGGGTGGGTTGCCCACTGCTCTATCCTGGGGAGTGCAAAGCCACAGTCTCTCAAGTCTCTACAGTGGGTGGTTTGCCCACTGCTGCATCCTGGGGAGTGTAAAACCACAGTCTCTCAAGTCTCTACAGTGGGTGGTTTGCCCACTGCTGCATCCTGGGGAGTGCAAAGCCACAGTCTCTCAAGTGGATAACAGTCTCCACTGGTTCTGGAGGGGGCATTGTGCCCAGAGTGCTTCATCCTGCCAAGGACTGAGGTAGTGGATGCCTTACTCCACTGGTTCTGGAGGGGGCTTTGTGCCCAGAGTGCTTCACCCTGCCAAGGACTGATGTATCTCTCCACTGGTTCTGGAGGGGGCTTTGTGCCCAGAGTGCTTCATCCTGCCAAGGAATGAGGTAGTGGATGTGATACTCCACTGGTTCTGGAGGGGTCTTTGTGCCCAGAGTGCTTCATCCTGCCAAGGACTGAGGTAGTGGATGCCTTACTCCTCTGGTTCTGGAGGGGGCTTTGTGCCCAGAGTGCTTCATCCTGCTCATGGTGGCCTCAGTAGTGTCGGAATCTTTGGCGCTCACTGGCCTGCGGTGCTGGTGGCGGCGGTGTCCTTGGCAGCAGTGCTGGTGGCGGCGGTGTCCTTGGCAGCAGTGCTGGTGGCGGCGGTGTCCCGTTCAGCGGTGCTGGTGGCAGCAGTGTCCCGTTCAGTGGTGCTGGTGGCAGCAGTGTCCCGTTCAGCGGTGCTGGTGGCAGCGGTGTCCCGTTCAGCGGTGCTGGTGGCAGCGGTGTCCCGTTCAGCGGTGCTGGTGGCAGCAGTGTCCCGTTCAGTGGTGCAGGTTGCGCTGGTGTCCCGTTCAACGGTGCTGGTGGCGGCGGTGTCCTTGGCAGCGGTGCTGGTGGCGCCGGTGTCCTTGGCAGCGGTGCTGGTGGCGCTGGTGTCCTTGGCAGCGGTGCTGGTGGCAGCGGTGTCCTTGGCAGCGGTGCTGGTGGCAGCGGTGTCCTTGGCAGCGGTGCTGGTGGCGGCAGTGTCCTTGGCAGCGGCGCTTGTGGCGGTCTTGTCTGCTGTGCAGGTTTTCCCAGACTTGCCAGTTTTACTGTGCCCCTTCCCCACCTTGGATAGTGGCGCAGCTGGATCCACACTCCCACCTGTACCCCTGGGAGCAGCTTTGGTTGAAGATTTTTTTCCTCTCTCCCGCCAAGCACTGGCCAACTTTTTGTGCTTTTGAGATGGGGGACTGTCCGTGCTCTGGCTCCTTGGCACACGGACTGCCCTGCTGCCTGGCACACTCCAGAAGCTGGTTACTACTGGCACCACTGCTCTTGCTGATGCTGTGGCTGAGGCGCTGGGTTGGGACCTGGAGAGGTGGGCCCTATGAGACTAAAGGGGTGGGGGAGGTGAGGGGAAGAGGTCAAGGTTGGACAGGAAAAGTTTTTTGGACACACTGGGATGGGTAGATGGAGGGGGTTTGGGAATGGAGGAAGAGGTAGTGGTTGTAGGAGGTGTACGTTTGGTGACTTTGGGTGAAGGTGCATGGGCTGGAGGCTGTTGTGAGGGGGATGGCTGTTGGGTGGGTGTGTGGCTGCGTTTGTGTACCTTGGGAGGTGGGCTCACAGACACACTGGTAGAGGACACAGGGAATGTGTGAATGGTAGTGGGGGTGATGACTGCATGTGAGCGGGGTGTGGTGGTGGGTGTTCTAGTGATGGAGGTAGTGGCTGAGGATGTAGTGCATGCAGGTGTGAGTGGAGACGAGACAGGGAGGGAGGAGGGAGACGAGGAGGAGGGGAACACAGTGGAGGCAGTGGCTGTTGGTATGTCTGCATGGGTATAATGCTTGCGTGAGTACCTGTGGGATGTGTGGTGCTTATGTTTGCCTGAGCTTCCCTTGCGTGTTGAGGTGTGTGCATGCTGGTCTGATGGTGTGCTTGGGATAGGCTGAGGTACAGGGGTTTGGGTCTGGGTGGAGGAAGTTGGAGGGGGGGAGGCTAGAGACAGGGACAGTGGCTGCCATCAGTGCTGAGGCCAGAGACTGAAAAGCTTGCTGATAGGCTGCCTGACCAGAATGAATGCCCTCCAAGTATGCATTGGTCTGTTGCAACTGCCTCTCTATACCCTGGATGGCATTCAAAATGGTAGACTGCCCAACAGTGAGGGACCTGATGAGGTCAATGGCCTCCTCACTGAGGGCAGCATGGGTGACACGGGGCAGGGGCTGAGGTGTCTGGGGCGAAGGAGATCCCCACCCTCCTGGGTGAGCGGCCACGGGGCAAACGCTGAGGGGCTGCTGGGAGGGCGGGGCTGGTAGGGGGTGGCAGCTGTACCTGTCGATGCAGGGGGCACAGAGGGTCCCGCCACCGCAGGGAGCTCCCATCAGAGGAGGAGTCTGTGTCGCTGGTCTCAGCTCCTGTCCCCGCTGTGGAGCTCCCCTCACCCTCCGTCCCACTGGTGGCTTCTGACTCCGTTGTCTCGCCCTCCAGGGCCATGTGGGATGCAGCTCCCTCCTGCTCCGGTGCCACTGCTCCTCCGCCTGATGATGCTAATTCACACAAGCACAGGGAGACCACAAAAAGGGGGGGGAAACAGAAGAAAGACATGTTGAGTGCATGCAATACCTCTACCGTTGGCGGACACTACAGACACAGAAGCCCCCTCCACTACGCCGTGCACTTGGAGTTCCCTAATCAATCCCAGGGACATGGGTTACAAGGCTATGCCCGATTGCTGCACACATGGATGTCACAGGAGCCTGACTAGGTGTAGTTGGCTCTGTACACAGGTGGGGTGGGGTGCAACAGGACCTGCCTTAAGAAGGGACCCTGCCTTCTAAACTCGCCCTGGCCTAGGGGAACCCCCAGCCCACCTCCCCCACCCAGACACCTCCACTGCACGCTGAATCAGCTCAATGAGAGTGTACTCACCCCCTTGTGGCAGCTGTGATGCTCTCAAGTGCCCATCCAACTCTGGGTACGCCACCACCAGGATCCACAACATCAGGGAGGTCATGGTGCGACGGGCACCCCTCCCACGTTGGGAGCCCATCCCCCAGCTGGGCCTCCGCCGTCTTCTTGCTGCAATGGCGAATGTCCTCCCATCTTTTCCGGCAGTGGGTGCTCCATCTGTGGTAGACCCCCAGGGTCCGGACTTCCTTTGCGATGACACGCCAAATATCCTTCTTCTGGTGGGTGCTGACCTACACAAATAGTACAGAGGAAAAGGAGAAGATATAAGCGTCCGCACCATCACAGTCATTGGCCTGCATCCCTACCCTTGCCGTGTCGCACATGCACTCACCGTTGTTTCAAGCACGCCTAATTCTCCCCCTCCTATCTTTCATCCACACCACTCCAAACAGCCATTGCCCATACAGCATGCTCACAGTGTATTCACCTGTTTGTCTGGAGGACCGTAGAGTAGCGTGTACTGGGGGAGGACCCCATCCACTAGTTTCTCCAACTCCTCCGTCCTGAAGGTAGGGGCCCTTTCCCCAGACACATGAGCCATTGTCTCTTCCAGACTGAGGTCACAGCAGCACTTGCAGTGTAGGTCCTCTCCTGTTGATCAGGTATCAAGTGAGGGAACAGATAGAAAATGGCGGTCACATCCGCGGCGGTGCATACCGTCACCGCTGGCGTACATCGTCATTGGCTCCTTGGACCCATAGGGTCCAATGTTAACCAATGCAGGTTTGCGCCGCGGTCTTCAACCGCCTACCGCGACGGTGTACAATGCCAGAGCAGTTACCTCATATCCCCTTGTCCCACCTTACAGATCAGGCAGCCGCCATTTCAGGGGGCCACATGGCATTAATTTCAAATGCGTCACACATATCTAGGCCTTGCTTATACACTAATACACCCATATGTCGATTTTAAAACATTTTCCTATAAAGTTGTGTTTACGTACTTCAGTGTTGGTTGAGTCTCTGCTCGCTGTTCTCCTCCATAGAGCACGTCCGCTGGGGCAGGTGAGGAGATGGCGGCATCCTCCGGTGTGCAGACCGCTGGTGGACCTGTCGACAATGGAGGAGCGACATGTGATCATCATCTACAGACTTGATTGTGCCATAATCCAGGAACTGTGTGCCCAGTTGGAGCCAGACCTGATGTCAGCTATCCGCCATCCCACAGGAATCCCCCCTCTAGTGCAGGTCCTGTCAGTACTCCATTTCCTAGCAAGTGGGTCTTTTCAAACATCAGTGGCCATAGCATCAGGGATGTCCCAGCCTATGTTTTCCAACGTGTTGTCCACAGTGTTGTCTGCCCTGCTGAAACTAATGCGGACCTACATCGTTTTCCCTCAGGTGGAGGATTTGCCTACAGTGAAAGGTGACTTCTATGCCCTGGGACATATCCCCAACATCATAGGTGCCATTGATGGGACACATGTGGCCTTGGTACCCCCCTGCAGGCGTGAACAGGTGTACAGAAACCGGAAGAGTTACCATTCTATGAATGTGCAGATGATGTGTTTGGCCGACCAGTACATGTCCCATGTGAATGTCAATTTTCCTGGCTCAGTGCATGACGCTTACATTCTGAGGAATAGCAGCATCCCTTATGTGATGGGGTAACTCCAGAGGCTCCGTGTGTGGCTATTAGGTGAGGACCCAATACAGTGTGACTAGATGTCTGGGGATGTCCCTAAGAGTTAGTGTGTGTCTAACAGTTGTCCCTCGATATTTGCAGGTGACTCTGGTTACCCCAACCTGTCATGGCTACTGACCCCCGTGAGGAATCCCAGGACAAGGGCAGAGGAACGCTACAATGAGGCACATGGGCGAACTAGGAGGATTATAGAGAGGACCTTCAGCCTCCTGAAGGCCAGGTTCAGGTGCCTCCATATGACAAGTGGTTCCCTATTCTACTCACCAAAGAAGGTGTGCCAGATCATCGTGGCCTGCTGTATGCTTCACAGCTTGGCTTTGCGATCCTTGACCCAAGGGTAGGTCGCTCCCCCTGCCGCTGCAGCTCCTCCAAGTTCCCGAGTTCCTGTGTTCCTGAGACCCACCTAACTGTAAGTACCCCCCTCCTCCCAGCCCCTCGCCCTGCCCCGCGCCACTCACCTTCTCTCCTGCTCCTGCTTCTTTTCCTCCTCTCTGTCTCTTCCTCCTCGCCCCCCCTCTGCAATCTTCTTCTGTGTTCTTCTGTTCTTCTCTTCTGTTCTTCTGTTCTTCCCTTCTGTTCTTCTGTGTTCTTCCGGTCTTCTGTGTTCTTCTTCTCTGTTCTTCTCGGTGCTTCTGTGTTCTTCTTCTCGGTTCTTCTGTGTTCTTCTGTGTTCTTCTCTGTTCTTCTCTGTTCTTCTGCTCTTCCGATCTTCTGTGCTTCTGTCTTCTGTTCTTCTGTCTTCTGTTCTCCTGTCTTCGGCTCTTCTACCTCCTCCGTCTTCTTCCCCCGAGCCTGCCCTCCTGCTCCTTCCTCATCCCCCTCCCTCACTCGCCTCCCCCTCTCTCACCCCTAGCTAACCCGTTCGCTATCTACCTCCCTCACTCCTCCTATCTTCCTATCTCTCTAGCTCCCTATCTCACTATCTAACTCCCCCACTCTCCACCTCCTCCTACCTACCTATCTGTCTATCTATCTATTTCCCTATCTATCGACTTCTCTATCTATTTTCTCTATCTATTTCTCTATCTCTCCCCCCCTCCCGCCACCCCCTCTACTACCTATCTCCCTATCCTCTCACTCTACCTCTCTCCCTCACCCACCTCTACAACCCCCCCTCCCCTATCTTCACAACCCTACTCCTATCTCTCTCCCTAACCTCCAAACCTCCTAACACTCACCCTCCTCCACCCTAAACCCCCTCCCCCAGCTCCTCTCACTCTACCTGTCCCCCCCCCTCCCTCGCGCTTTCCCGCCGCGACCTCCTGCACGCCCCCGCCCCCCAGCTCCCATTCGCCC
The DNA here is from genome assembly GCF_031143425.1 of Pleurodeles waltl. NCBI lineage: Eukaryota > Metazoa > Chordata > Amphibia > Caudata > Salamandridae > Pleurodeles > Pleurodeles waltl. Next base: position 183,929,756 of record NC_090441.1, on the reverse strand, counting down.
CCAGCTGACCCCTCCCCCCCCCTCCTACCTCTTATGGCGGCCGCTGCGCGACAGTGGTAGCGACCCTTGACCCAAGGGTAGGTCGCTCCCCCTGCCGCTGCAGCTCCTCCAAGTTCCCGAGTTCCTGTGTTCCTGAGACCCACCTAACTGTAAGTACCCCCCTCCTCCCAGCCCCTCGCCCTGCCCCGCGCCACTCACCTTCTCTCCTGCTCCTGCTTCTTTTCCTCCTCTCTGTCTCTTCCTCCTCGCCCCCCCTCTGCAATCTTCTTCTGTGTTCTTCTGTTCTTCTCTTCTGTTCTTCTGTTCTTCCCTTCTGTTCTTCTGTGTTCTTCCGGTCTTCTGTGTTCTTCTTCTCTGTTCTTCTCGGTGCTTCTGTGTTCTTCTTCTCGGTTCTTCTGTGTTCTTCTCTGTTCTTCTCTGTTCTTCTCTGTTCTTCTGCTCTTCCGATCTTCTGTGCCTCTGTCTTCTGTTCTTCTGTCTTCTGTTCTCCTGTCTTCGGCTCTTCTACCTCCTCCGTCTTCTTCCCCCGAGCCTGCCCTCCTGCTCCTTCCTCATCCCCCTCCCTCACTCGCCTCCCCCTCTCTCACCCCTAGCTAACCCGTTCGCTATCTACCTCCCTCACTCCTCCTATCTTCCTATCTCTCTAGCTCCCTATCTCACTATCTAACTCCCCCACTCTCCACCTCCTCCTACCTACCTATCTGTCTATCTATCTATTTCCCTATCTATCGACTTCTCTATCTATTTTCTCTATCTATTTCTCTATCTCTCCCCCCCTCCCGCCACCCCCTCTACTACCTATCTCCCTATCCTCTCACTCTACCTCTCTCCCTCACCCACCTCTACAACCCCCCCTCCCCTATCTTCACAACCCTACTCCTATCTCTCTCCCTAACCTCCAAACCTCCTAACACTCACCCTCCTCCACCCTAAACCCCCTCCCCCAGCTCCTCTCACTCTACCTGTCCCCCCCCTCCCTCGCGCTTTCCCGCCGCGACCTCCTGCACGCCCCCGCCCCCCAGCTCCCATTCGCCCCCAGCTGACCCCTCCCCCCCCCTCCTACCTCTTATGGCGGCCGCTGCGCGACAGTGGTAGCGACCCTTGACCCAAGGGTAGGTCGCTCCCCCTGCCGCTGCAGCTCCTCCAAGTTCCCGAGTTCCTGTGTTCCTGAGACCCACCTAACTGTAAGTACCCCCCTCCTCCCAGCCCCTCGCCCTGCCCCGCGCCACTCACCTTCTCTCCTGCTCCTGCTTCTTTTCCTCCTCTCTGTCTCTTCCTCCTCGCCCCCCCTCTGCAATCTTCTTCTGTGTTCTTCTGTTCTTCTCTTCTGTTCTTCTGTTCTTCCCTTCTGTTCTTCTGTGTTCTTCCGGTCTTCTGTGTTCTTCTTCTCTGTTCTTCTCGGTGCTTCTGTGTTCTTCTTCTCGGTTCTTCTGTGTTCTTCTGTGTTCTTCTCTGTTCTTCTCTGTTCTTCTGCTCTTCCGATCTTCTGTGCTTCTGTCTTCTGTTCTTCTGTCTTCTGTTCTCCTGTCTTCGGCTCTTCTACCTCCTCCGTCTTCTTCCCCCGAGCCTGCCCTCCTGCTCCTTCCTCATCCCCCTCCCTCACTCGCCTCCCCCTCTCTCACCCCTAGCTAACCCGTTCGCTATCTACCTCCCTCACTCCTCCTATCTTCCTATCTCTCTAGCTCCCTATCTCACTATCTAACTCCCCCACTCTCCACCTCCTCCTACCTACCTATCTGTCTATCTATCTATTTCCCTATCTATCGACTTCTCTATCTATTTTCTCTATCTATTTCTCTATCTCTCCCCCCCTCCCGCCACCCCCTCTACTACCTATCTCCCTATCCTCTCACTCTACCTCTCTCCCTCACCCACCTCTACAACCCCCCCTCCCCTATCTTCACAACCCTACTCCTATCTCTCTCCCTAACCTCCAAACCTCCTAACACTCACCCTCCTCCACCCTAAACCCCCTCCCCCAGCTCCTCTCACTCTACCTGTCCCCCCCCTCCCTCGCGCTTTCCCGCCGCGACCTCCTGCACGCCCCCGCCCCCCAGCTCCCATTCGCCCCCAGCTGACCCCTCCCCCCCCCTCCTACCTCTTATGGCGCCCGTCCGCGCCTGGCCCGCGCCCAGCGCCACGACCCCTGGTCCCCAGCTCCCCCAAGCCCCGCTGATCCGCTACGACCCCACCACCCTCCACGCCCTCAACCCAGGGCGCTCCAAAACCTGCTTCCTAGCTCACCCCAAACGCACCCATGGACCCTTCGCCTGCAACTCCTGCAAACGCATCTTCCACCACGCAACTACCACGACCACAAGCCCACGCGCCATCAACCACCTCAAGTGCATCCTGATCAACGCTCGTTCCGTCCACAAGCACGCCGTTGAACTTTGGGACCTCCTGGACTCCACAGCCCCGGACGTCGCCTTCATCACGGAGACATGGATGAACGCCTCCTCTGCTCCAGACATCGCTACCCGCCATCCCCGAAGGCTACAAGATCTCCAGAAAAGACCGCACCAACCAAGTAGGAGGAGGTGTCGCCATCATCTTCAAAGACTCCATCAGCGTCACCACCTCCACCGAAGACCCCCCCCTCGCCACTGAACACCTGCATTTTCAGATTCGCACCGACCCAAGGACCATCCTCAGAGGATCCCTCGTCTACCGTCCTCCCGGACCTCGCGCCTCTTTCAGCGACGCCATCGCCGACTTCATCTCCCCGCACGCCCTCGCCTCACCGGACTACATCCTCCTAGGCGACCTCAACTTCCATCTGGAACAAAACAACGACCCCAACACCACCACCCTGCTCGACAACCTCGCCAACCTCGGCCTCAAACAACTGGTGAACACCGCCACCCACATCGTCGGACACACGCTCGACCCTATCTTCTCCGCCAGCAAACACGTCTTCTTCAGCCACACCTCTGCCCTACACTGGACCGACCACAGCTGCGTCCACTTCACATTCCGACGCGAGACCTCCCACCTCCGCACTCAACCCATCCCTCATCGACAGTGGAACAAGATCCCTGAAGAGCAACTCTTCTCCGCTCTCGCCGCCAACCAACCCACCCTCACCACCGACCCCAACGACGCAGCTCTCAACCTCACAAACTGGATCTCCAACTGCGCTGACAACCTTGCTCCCCTCAAACGCACGCATCGACAGACCAACACCAAAAAACCTCTCTGGTTCTCTGACACCCTCAAAGAATCAAAGAAAACTTGTCGTGCCCTTGAGAAGGCCTGGCGCAAGGACCACACCGCTGACAACATGACCGCCCTCAAGAACGCTACACGCGAACACCACCACCTGATCCGCACTGCCAAAAGGAACTTTTTCACCGACAGACTAGACAAAAACAGCCACAACAGCAGAGAACTCTTCAGCATCGTCAAAGAGTTCTCCAACCCCAGCGCCAGCGCCAACGCCGTCACGCCCTCACAGGATTTGTGCGAATCCCTCGCCACTTTCTTCCATCGCAAGATCAGCGACCTCCACGACAGCTTCGGACACCAGACCCAACCATACACCACTGAACCCGCTTCCCCGGACATCACCCTCAACAACTGGACCCACATCAACACGGAAGAAACCAAATCCATCATGAACTCTATCCACTCCGGCGCCCCTTCGGACCCCTGCCCGCACTTCATCTTTAACAAAGCCGACAACATCATCGCCCCGCACCTCCAGACCGTCATCAACTCTTCTTTTTCTTCTGCTACCTTCCCTGAATGCTGGAAGCACGCTGAAGTCAACGCCCTACTAAAGAAACCTACGGCTGACCCAAGCGACCTGAAAAACTTCCGCCCCATCTCTCTTCTACCTTTCCCAGCCAAGGTAATAGAAAAGACCGTCAACAAACAGCTGACCACCTTCCTGGAAGACAACAACCTGCTCGACCCTTCACAAACCGGATTCCGAACCAACCACAGCACGGAAACCGCCCTCATCTCAGTCACAGACGACATCAGAACCCTGATGGACAACGGTGAAACAGTCGCCCTCATTCTCCTCGACCTCTCGGCTGCCTTTGACACCGTCTGTCACCGCACCCTAATCACCCGCCTACGCTCCACCGGGATCCAAGGCCAGGCCCTGGACTGGATCGCCTCCTTCCTCGCTAACCGCTCCCAAAGAGTTTACCTCCCTCCGTTTCGCTCAGAACCCACCAAGATCATCTGCGGCGTACCTCAAGGCTCATCGCTCAGCCCGACACTCTTCAATGTCTACATGAGCCCCCTCGCCGACATCGTACGCAAGCACGACATCATCATCACCTCCTACGCCGACGACACCCAACTTGTACTCTCCCTCACCAAGGACCCCGCCAGCGCCAAGACCAACCTACAAGAGGGTATGAAGGACGTCGCAGATTGGATGAGGCTCAGCCGCCTAAAGCTGAACTCTGAAAAAACGGAAGTCCTCATCCTCGGCAACACCCCGTCCGCCTGGGACGACTCCTGGTGGCCCACGGCCCTCGGCACCGCACCGACCCCCGCAGACCACGCCCGCAACCTCGGCTTCATCTTGGACCCTCTTCTCACCATGACCAAGCAAGTCAACGCCGTGTCCTCCGCCTGCTTCCTCACTCTCCGCATGCTCCGTAAGATCTTCCGCTGGATCCCCGCCGACACCAGAAAAACCGTGACCCACGCCCTCGTCACGAGCCGCCTGGACTACGGCAACACCCTCTACGCCGGGACCACAGCCAAACTCCAAAACCGCCTGCAACGCATCCAAAACGCCTCGGCCCGCCTCATCCTCGACGTACCCCGCAACAGCCACATCTCCGCACACCTGAGACACCTGCATTGGCTCCCAGTCAGCAAAAGGATCACCTTCCGTCTTCTCACCCACGCACACAAAGCCCTCCACAACAAGGGACCGGAATACCTCAACAGACGCCTCAGCTTCTACGTCCCCACCCGCCCCCTCCGCTCCGCTGGCCTCGCACTTGCTGCCGTCCCTCGCACCCGCCGCTCCACGGCGGGTGGGAGATCTTTCTCCTTCCTGGCGGCCAAGACCTGGAACTCCCTCCCCACCAGCCTCAGGACCACCCAGGACCACTCCGCTTTCCGGGGACTCCTAAAGACTTGGCTGTTCGAGCAGCGATAACCCCCCCTTTCCCCCCTAGCGCCTTGAGACCCGCACGGGTGAGTAGCGCGCTTTATAAATGTTAATGATTTGATTTGATTTGATTTGATTTGATTTGATTTGCGATGACAGGTGCCTTTTCTGCAGGAGGATGGTGGAGGTGTTGTGGCAGCTGTGGAGCCTGTGGACAGTGAAGACAAGGAAGCAGAAGAGGACATAGACAACAGGAACATGGTGATCCAGCAATACTTCCAGTGAGTCACAGGTAAGAAGACAACACTTCCTGCTACGTCTGTTTAATTCTTCTACCTCTCATCTGTCTGTTATTTTCGCCCAGTGTATAGAGCCTGAGTTATCACTTTCCCTTTCACAGATGTGGGTCCCATTGTGTGACATCTGCTTTGTTCCCTCATGGATTAGAGCTGTATGACATAGGTATGTTGCAATACAATGGATATATCATTTCTATTCAGTTATTGCAAATACACATTTTCGAAAGCACAGACAGACTCCAGATAGTTTTGTGATTTAAGGGTGTTTATTTAAGTGCAAAATAGTGGAGGGGGTTGTAAAATAGTCAGGGGTGATGGTGGAGGAATGTACATGGCAGAGTCCAGTCTATTAGTCTCACAGGTGCATTGTTCAAAGGGGCATAGGAAGTGGAGCCGGGGCAGTTTAAGGATGGACAGGGTGACAAAGTGGGACAAAAGGATGACAATCAGGGTAGTCTCATTTCTTGGCGGGGGTCTTGGCATTGTTCTCTGTCTTTGTCCTGGATCTCAGGGACCGTTTGTGGGCTGGATCTCCATCTCCAGGGGGTGGGGTGGTAGTGTGGTGGTCCTGTGGCGGTACCGCCTATCCACTAGCGCCGGCGGAGGTGGTGGGCAGTTCATCATCCAGACTAGTGTCAGGGCCCCTTGTTGTGCCACAGTGTCCCTCCTGGTGTTGACGAGTTCCTTCAGCACCCCTACAATGGTGCCCAGGGTGGAACTGATGGATTTGAGTTCCTCCCTGAACCCCAGATACTGTTCCTCCTGCAGCAGCTGGGTCTCCTGAAACTTGGCCAGTACCGTTGCCATCATCTCCTGGGAACGGTAGTATGCTCCAATGATGTTGGAGAGGGCCTCGTGGAGTGTGGGTTCCCTGGGCCTGTTTTCCCCCTGTCGCACAGCAGCCCTCCCAGTTCCCCTGTTTCCCTGGGCCTCTGTCCCCTGAACCGTGTGCTCACTACCACTGCCCCCCGGTCCATGGTGTTGTTGGGGTGGTGAGTTAGCCTGGGTTCCCTGTAGTGGTGGACATACTGCTGCTTGACTTGTCCTGGGGGCAGAGGTATGGGCCCGCTGGGTGGGTGCTGTGCTGGTGTTTCCAGAGGGGGGAAGCTCTGTGGTGGCCTGTGCCAGTGTGAGGGGAACCGACTGTCCTGAGGTCCCAGATGGGCCGGGCTGATCATCTAGATCCAGTTGGACAGAGCTGCTGTCATCACTGTAGGCCTCTTCTGTGGGTGGAGTGGACATGTCTGGACCCTCCTGTCAGGTGATGATGGGTAGGGGTCCTGCAAGGGTGTAAAAGCATGATTATTGCATCTGTGTTTGCCATGGTGTGCAATGGGTGGCTGACCCTGTACCCCAGAGCTTGCATTCTTGTGTGGGACCTTGTGTGATAATAGTTTAGGGGGGTGTATGGGTATGTGCAGTGGACATGCTTTGGTGTTACACGCAGGGCTTGGGTTTGGGATGTGTGGTTTGTGATATAGGGACATATGTGAGGAGTTGGAGTGATGGGGGTGAGGGCGAGGGTGGGGGTATGTGTTAGCATGCAGGTGGGTGGGGGATGAAGTAGTGAAAGATTTGACTTACCAGAGTCCATTCCTCCAGCTACTCCTGCCAGGCCCTCAGGATGCAGTATAGCCAAGACCTGCTCCTCCCATGTTGTGAGTTCTGGGGGAGGAGGTAGGGGTCCGCCGCCAGTCCTCTGAACCACAATCTGGTGTCTTGAGACCACGGAACGCACCTTCCCCCGTAGGTCGTTCTACCTCTTCCTGATGTCATCCCTAGTTCTTGGGTGCTGTCCCACTGAGTTGACCTTGTCCACTATTCTTCGCCATAGCTCCATCTTCCTAGCTATGGTGGTGTGCTGCACCTGTGATCCGGATAGCTGTGGCTCTACCTGGATGATTTCCTCCACCATGACCCTGAGCTCCTCCTCAGAGAACCTGGGGTGTCTTTGCGGTGCCATGGGGTGGTGTGGGTGATGTGTGGGGTGGGGTGGGGTGTGTTGTGATTTGTGGGGTGATATTTAGTGGTGTGTTGTGTAAGGTGCTCGGATGTAGTGTGAGTGATGGTGTTGAGTGCCTGTGGATGCTATTGTTATTTCTAGTGATGTCTCTCTATGGCCTTCAGTCGCAATTGTGGTCGTAAGGGTTTGTGGGTGATGTGGGTGTGTGTTTTATATTGTATTGGATGTGTGGGAGAGGTGTGTGTATGTGTATCAGGTGTGTGTATTTGGAATTGTCCAATGTGGTAGTGTTTTGTAAATGTGTGTGTATTTTGAGCGCAGTGGTGTGTACCGCCAATGGAATACCGTTGTTGAAAGACCGCTGCGTGGATTCGTGGGTCATGATGGTGTGGGCATATTCCTGTTGGCGTGACAGTGTCGGTTTTGTTATTGCCAGTTTATCACTAACCTTTCGTGTGGCAGACTTGTGTGGGTGTCTGGATTTTGGCGGATTCCAAGCTGTGGGTCATATTGGCAGTGGCGGTATACCGTGGGCCGCGTGTTGGCGGTCTTCTGCACGGCGGTAAGCAGCTTTTACCTGCCAATGTTGTAATGACCCCCTATATACTTAATATGGCCACACTGTACTGACAATGTCTAAGAATAGACGTAGACACTGTAGGGGCATATTGCTGATGCAGCTATGCCCTCACCTGTTATACTGCACCATGTCTGAGGGCTGTAGACCTGCTAGAGGGTTGACTTACCTGTGCCACAGGCAGTGTTTTGTGGGCGTGGAACCCTGAGAAGGATGCCATGTCAACTTTGCTTTTTTTCTCCCCACCAAATCACACAATTTGCAGTGGCAGTGTGCATGTGTTTGGTGAGGGGTCCCTTAGGGCGGCACAACATGCTGCAGCCCTTAAAAACCCTCCCTGGCCACAGGGCCCTTTGTACCACTGGAACCCTTTACATGGAACAAATCTGTGTGCCAAAGGTGTGCCAATTGTGGAAACAATGGTACATTTTTAGGGAAATAACACTGGTGCTGGGGTCTGGTTAGCACGATCCCAGCACACTCTCAGTCAAGTCAGCATCAATATAAGGCAAAAAGTGTGTGTGGGAGGGGGGTGCAACAAGGGCCAGTTTCCTACATCCAGACACTACAGATCATGCAAATATTTGGAGAGACCCCTGGTCTGTACATTAACACCTCCAAATCAAAAGTGTTTGCACTCCCCAAGACTTGAGTGGCCATCAGGACTGAGGATAGCCATCAAAATTTAAATACCTCAGAATCTATGTATCTGTAGGAGGCTGGCTTGGCTTGTAGTGGGTACCAAGGGGTACTTACACTCTGTGCCAGGTCCAGTTATCCCTTAGTGTAGAAGAGGTGTTTCTAGCAGCTTAGGCTGATAGAAGGTAGCTATAGCAGAGCAGCTTAGGCTGAACTAGGAAACATGCAAAGCTCCTACTATACCACTGGTGTCATATGCACAATATCATAAGAAAATACAATACACAGATATACTAAAAATAAAGGTACTTTATTTTTATGACAATATGCCAAAAGTATCTCAGTGAGTACCCTCAGTATGAGGATGCCAAATATACACAAGATATATGTACACAATACCAAAAATATACAGTAATAGCAAAAGGAAGTAATGCAAACAGTGTAAAGTTACAATAGATTGCAATCGGAGCACATAGGTATAGGGGCAACACAAACCATATACTCCAAAAGTGGAATGCGAACCACGAATGGACCCCAAACCTATGTGAGCTTGTAGAGGGTTGCTGGAACTGTAAGGAAACAGTGAGGGTTAGAAAAATAGCCCACCCCAAGACCCTGAAAGGTAGGAGTAAAGTGCACCTACTACCCCCAGAGAGCACAGAAGTCGTGATAGGGGGATTCTGCAGGAAGAACAAACCCCAGCAATGCAACAACAGTGGATTCCCGGACCTGAGTACCTGTAAGACAAGGGGGACCAAGTCCAATAGTCACGACAGTGTCGAGAGTGGGCAGGAGCCCAGGAAATGCCAGCTGAGGGTGCAGGGAAGCTGCCACCGGGTGGAAGAAGCTTGGTGTTCTGCAAGAACGAAGAGGACTAGGAATTTCCCCTTTGGAGGATGGATGTCGCACGTTGTGAAGAAGCTTGTAGAGGTGTTCCCACGCAGAAAGACCGCAAAGAAGCCTTGCTAGCTGCAAGGGTCGCTTTTAGGGTTTTTGGATGCTGCTGTGGCCCAGGAGGGACCAGGATGTCGCCACTTGGATGAGGAGACAGAGGAGGCGTCCAACAAGTCAGGGAGCCCTCACAGAATCAGGCAGCACCTGCAGAAGTACCAGAACAGGCACTTGGAAGAGGAGTGAACCGGAGTCCACCCGAAGTCAGAAAAGGGAGTCCCACGACGCCGGAGGACAACTCAGAAGGTTGTGCACTGCAGGTTAGAGTGTCGGGGACCCAGGCTTGGCTGTGCATGAAGGAAATCCTGGAAGAGTGCACAGGAGCCGGAGCAGCTGCAATTCATGTGGTACCCAGCAATGCAGTCTAGCGTGGGGAGGCAAGGACTTACCTCCACCAAACTTGGACTGAAGAGTCACTGAACTGTGTGAGTCACTTGGACAGAGTTGCTGAGTTCCAGGGACCACGCTCGTCGTGCTGAGAGGGGACCCAGAGGACCGGTGATGCAGTCTTTTGTTGCCTGCGGTTGCAGGGGGAAGATTCCGTCGACCCACTGGAGATTTCTTTAGAGCTCCTGGTGCAAGAAGGAGGCAGGCTACCCCCAGAGCATGCACCACCAGGAAACAGGCGAGAAAGCCGGCAGGATGAAGCGATACAAGGTTGCAGTAGTCGTCTTTGCTACTTTGTTGCGGTTTTGCAGGCATCCTGAGCAGTCAGCGGTTGATCCTTTGGCAGAAGTTGAAGAGGGAAATGCAGAGGAACTCTGGTGAGCTCTTGCATTCGGTATCTGGAGAATTCCCCAAAGCAGAGACCCTAAATAGCCAGAAAAGGAGGTTTAGCTACCCAGGAAGGAGGATAGGCTAGTAAGAAAGGTAAGAGCCTATCAGAAGGAGTCTCTGACATCACCTGCTGGCCCTAGCCACTCAGAGCAGTCCAGTGTGCCAGCACACCTCTGAATCCAAGATGGCCGAGGTCTGGGGCATGCTGGAGGAGCTCTGGGCACCTCCCCTGGGAGGTGCAGGTCAGGGGAGTGGTCACTCCCCTTTCCTTTGTCCAGTTTCGCGCCAGAGCAGGGCTGGGGGATCCCTGAACCGGTGTAGACTGGCTTATGCAGAGATGGGCACCATCTGTGCCCATCAAAGCATTTCCAGAGGCTGGGGGAGGCTACTCTTCCCCAGCCCTGACACCTATTTCCAAAGGGAGAGGGTGTAACACCCTCTCTCTGAGGAAGTCCTTTGTTCTGCCTTCCTGGGCTAGGCCTGGCTGGACCCCAGGAGGGCAGAAACCTGTCTGAGGGGTTGGCAGCAGCTGCAGTGAAACCCCGGGAAAGGCAGTTTGGCAGTACCCGGGCTCTGTGCTAGAGACCCGGGGGATCACCAGAATGGCATTGGGGTGACAATTCCATGATCCTAGACATATTACATGGCCATGTTTGGAGTTACCATTGTGACGCTGTACATAGGTAGAGACCTATGTACAGTGCACGCGTGTAATGGTGTCCCTGCACTCACAAAGTCCGGGGACTTTGCCCTGAACGATGTGGTGCACCTTGGCTAGTGCCAGGGTGCCCACACACTAAGTAACTTTGCACCCAACCTTCACCAGGTGAATGTTAGACATATAGGTGACTTATGAGTTACTTAAGTGCAGTTGTTAATGGCTGTGAAATAACGTGGATGTTATTTCACTCAGGCTGCACTGGCAGGCCTGTGTAAGAATTGTCAGATCTCCCTATGGGTGGCAAAAGAAATGCTGCAGCCCATAGAGATCTCCTGGAACCCCAATACCCTGGGTACCTCAGTACCATATACTATGCAATTATAAGGGTGTTCCAGTATGCCAATGTGAATTGGTGAAATTGTTCACTAGCCTGTTAGTGACAATTTAGAAAGCAGAGAGAGCATAACCACTGAGGTTCTGGTTAGCAGAGCCTCAGTGAGACAGTCATCACACAGGGAACACATACAGGGCACACTTATGAGCACTGGGACCCTGGCTGGCAGGGTCCCAGTGACACATACACTAAAACAACATATATACAGTGAAATATGGGTGTAACATGCCAGGCAAGATGGTACTTTCCTACACAAACCCCCCCCCCCACCGAAACGAAGGACAATAAGACTAGCCATGACCTGATGAGTCTTCATTGTCTAAGTGGAAATATCTGGAGAGTCCATCTGCATTGGAGTGGGTACTCCCAGGTCTATGTTTCACTGTATAGTCCATCCCCTGTAGAGATATGGACCACCTCAACAATTTAGGGTTTTCACCTTTCATTTGTTTTAGCCAAAGTAGAGGTTTGTGGTCTGTCTGAACAACGAAGTGAGTGCCAAACAGGTATGGCCTCAACTTCTTCAGTGCCCAGACCACAGGAAAGGCCTCCCTCTCTATGGCAGACCAACGCTTTTCTCTAGGGGTCAACCTCCTGCTGATAAAAGCAACAGGTTGATCCTGGCCCTCAGAATTGAGTTGTGATAAGACTGCCCCTACCCCTAATTCAGATGCGTCAGTTTGAATAATGAATTTCTTGGAGTAACATGGGCTTTTTAGGACAGGTGCAGTGCACATGGCCTGTTTCAGCTCCTCAAAAGCTTTCTGACAGCTAGCTGTCCACAATACCTTTTTAGGCATTTTCTTGGAAGTGAGATCATTAAGTGGGGCTGCAATGGAGCCATAATTCTTAATGAATCTCCTGTAATACCCAGTGAGGCCTAGGAAGGCTCTCACCTGGTTCTGTGTTGTAGGGGGAACCCAATCTATGATAGTTTGGATTTTCCACTGAAGTGGTGCAATCTGTTCTCCACCTACCAGGTGTCCCAGATAAACCACTTTCCCATACCCTATCTGGCACTTTGAAGCCTTGATAGTGAGGCCTGCCTTTTGCAGGGCCTCCAAAACTTTCCGCAGGTGGACCAGGTGATCATCCCAGGTGGAGCTAAAGACAGCTATATCGTCCAGATATGCTGCACTAAAAGCCTCCAACCCTTGCAGGACTGTATTCACCAACCTCTGAAAAGTGGCAGGTGCATTTTTCAAACCAAAGGGCATTACTGTGAATTGGGAGTGCCCTCCAATAGTCGAAAATGCAGTTTTTGCTCTAGCATCCTCTGATAACTTGATTTGCCAATACCCTACATTCAAATCAAAGGTGCTTAGATACTTGGCAGATGCCAGTGTATCTATGAGCTCATCTGCCCTGGGTATAGGGTTAGCATCAGTTTTTGTTACCTGGTTGAGACCTCTGTAATCTACACAAAACCTCATCTCCCTTTTTCCATCTTTTGAGTGAGGCTTTGGTACAAGCACCACAGGAGAGGCCCATGGGCTTTCAGAGTGTTCAACCACTCCTAATTCAAGCATTTTCTGAACTTCTTGTTTTATGCAGTCCCTGACATGGTCAGGCTGCCTATAGATTTTACTTTTTACAGGCATGCTGTCTCCGGTATCTATTGTGTGCTCACACCAAGATGTGGTGCCTGGCACAGTTAAAAAGAGTTCAGAAAACTGACCTAGGAGATTTATGCAGTTGTCTTTCTGCTCAGCAGTAAGACAGTCTGCCAAAACTACACCTTCCACTAGAGCATCCTCTTCTGTGGAAGAGAAGAGATCAGGGAGAGGGTCACTCTCTTCTTCCTGTCCCTCATCTGTTGCCATGAGCAGGGTGAGATCAGCCCTGTCATAGTAGGGTTTTAGGCGATTGACATGGAGCACCCTAAGGGGACTTCTGGCAGTGTCCAGGTCAACCAAGTAGGTGACCTCGCCCTTCTTTTCAACAATGAGATGGGGTCCACTCCATTTGTCTTGAAGTGCTCTTGGGGCCACAGGCTCCAATACCCACACCTTCTGTCCTGGTTGGTACTGAATCAGAACAGCCTTCTGGTCATGCCATTGCTTTTGGAGCTCTTGGCTGGCCTGAAGGTTTTTACTGGCCTTTTTCATGTACTCAGCCATTCTGGATCTTAGGCCGAGTACGTAGTCCAAAATGTCTTGCTTAGGAGCTTTTAAAGGTTGTTCCCAACCCTCCTTTACAAGTGTTAGGGGACCTCTTACAGGGTGCCCAAAAAGGAGTTCAAAGGGGCTGAAGCACACTCCTTTCTGGGGTACTTCCCTATAAGCAAAAAGGAGGCAAGGTAACAGGACATCCCATCTCCTCCTGAGTTTTTCAGGGAGTCCCATTATCATTCCTTTGAGATTTTTATTAAACCTCTCTACCAGTCCATATGTTTGTGGATGATAAGGTGTGGTGAATTTGTATGTTACACCACATTCCTTCAACATGGCCTTCAAGTATGCAGACATAAAGTTGCTACCCCTGTCTGATACAACCTCTTTTGGGAAACCCACCCTGGAAAAGATTCCCAGGAGGGCTTTTGCCACTGCAGGCGCTGTAGTGGTCCTTAGAGGAATTGCTTCAGGATATCTTGTGGCATGGTCCACTACCACCAAAATAAACCTATTGCCTGAAGCAGTAGGAGGGTCAAGGGGGCCAACTATGTCAACCCCTACCCTTTCAAAGGGAACCCCAACCACAGGCAGTGGAATAAGGGGAGCCTTTGGGGTGCCACCAGTCTTGCCACTGGCTTGGCAGGTCACGCAAGATTTACAAAAGTCTTTTGTGTCCTCTGACATCCTAGGCCAGTGAAACAGGGGGACAAGCCTTTCCCATGTTTTAATCTGACCCAAATGTCCAGCCAAAGGAATGTCATGTGCCAGAGTTAGGAGGAACTCTCTGTACTGCAGGGGAATGACCAATCTCCTGGCTGCTCCAGGTTTTGGATCCCTTGCCTCTGTGTACAAGAGGTTGTCCTCCCAGTAAACTCTATGTGAGTCACTGACATCCCCATTTTGCTGTTTGACAGCTTGCTGTCTGAGACCCTCTAATGTGGGACAGTGTTGCTGTGCCACACTCAGCTCTTCCCTGGCAGGCCCCCCTCCACCCAAAAGCTCAGCAGTGTCTGCTGCCAGCTCATCTGGTGAAGGTTCTGCACAGGGAGGAAATTCTTCTTCCTCAGAAGTAGAATCATCTGTAGAGGGAGGGATAGTCGGTAGGGATTTACCCTTACTAACCCTAGCTTTAGGGAGAACTTGGTCCATTGTTCCAGGATCCAAGTCACCCTGTCCTTTTTGCTTTTTGGCCTGAGCCCTTGTTAAAGCAAAAAATGCCCAGGAATGCCCAGCATTGCTGCATGAGCCTCCAACTCCACTTCTGCCCAAGCTGATATCTCTAAATCATTCCCTAGTAGACAGTCTACAGGTAAATCTGAGGCAACAACAACTTTCTTTGGACCAGTAACCCCCCCCCCCAGTTGAGATTCACAACAGCCATGGGGTGGCTAAGAGTGTTGTTATGAGCATCTGTCACTTGGTACTGGTGACCAAGTAGGTGTTGTTCAGGGTGTACCAGTTTCTCTATTACCATAGTAACACTGGCACCTGTGTCCCTGTAGGCCTGAACCTCAACACCATTTATTAGGGGAAGATGCTTGTACTTATTCCATATTAAGGGGACAAGCAACCAAGGTGGCCAAATCAATGGCACCTTCAGAGACTAGTGCAGTCTCTGTGGTCTCCCTAACAAGACCAACCCCAAGTAAACTACCAAAAGTGAGCCCAGCTACTCCCTTGGATTGGCTATTAGTAGGTTTGCTCCCACCACCACTGCTATTACTAGGGGCACTAGAGGTTGCAGTAGGGGTTGTGGTAGTGGTAGTGGGAGGTTTGGTGCTTTTCTTTGGACAACTGGCATCAGTTGTCCAATGGCCTTTTACTTTACATTAATAGCACCAAGGTTTTTTTTTTACTTGATTAGAAGAGGATTTGGACCCACCATCCCACCAGAGTGTTTATGTGGGCCTGATGAAGACTCATTTTTAGATTGGTCCCCACCCTTGTCTGAAGACTTACCATCCTTCTTCTTGCCATCCTTGTCACTCCCTGTATGAACTTTTCTGTTCACTCTTGTTCTGACCCATTTGTCTGCCTTCTTTCCAAGTTCTTGGGGTGAGGTCAGATCTGAGTCCACTAGATATTGGTGTAACAAATCAGACACACAGTTATTCAGAATATGCTCTCTCAGGATTAGATTGTACAGGCTTTCATAGTCAGAAACTTTACTGCCATGTAACCACCCCTCCAAGGCCTTCACTGAATAGTCAACAAAGTCTACCCAGTCTTGTGAGGACTCTTTTCTGGTTTCTCTGAACTTAATCCTGGATTGCTCAGTGCTTAAGCCAAATCCATCCAAGAGTGCATCCTTCAAAACTTCAAAATTATTGGCATCACTTTCTCTCACAGTAAGGAGCCTATCCCTACCCTTTCCATTGAAAGATAGCCATAGGATAGCAGCCCACTGCCTTTGAGGGACCCCCTGTACCATACAGGCCCTCTCAAGTGCAGCAAACCACTTGTTAATGTCATCCCCCTCCTTGTAAGGGGGAACTATCTTCTGCAGATTCCTGGAATCATGCTCTCTCACAGGATTGCTATCAGGAATACTGCTGCTGCCACCATGGGGTCCAAACCCCAACCTCTGTCTCTCCTTCTCTAAGTCTAGGGATTCCCCGTCTAGAGCCAGCTGTTGCTGTTTAAGCTTCAGCCGGGTCTCTTCCACTCACAACTTATTGAGTTCCCTTTCTAACATTTTGTCATCAGGGTGGGTGGGTTGGGAATGTTTTGACACAGAAGAAATATTGGAATGAACAGAGGGAGACCTGTCCCTAACAACTGGCACTCTAACAACCTGGCCTTCAGGAATAAAACCATCCCTACTATGATGAGAGCTTCTATTACTACCAGCATTGCTATGAGGTCTGCTAGGGGGCAGGTTTGGAAGAGAACCCTGTACCACTCCCACTAGGGTCTCCCCTGGGTCAGAGTGTGAGCTATCTACTAACCTTTCGGATGAAGTCCCACCCTGGGCCTTATCATTCTCAATGAGCATGTTAGATAGAAATTCTCAGAAGGGTTCCTTCCTACCACTAAACCTCTATCAATGCAGACTCCCCTTAGGCTCTTAAAGTTAAGATTGTCATATGTTGTATTGACTAAATTAAGAGGAGTTCCTACACCAGACATGATAGAAGAAGGTTTAGAGACAGATAAAAGAGAGAAAAAGTTTCAGGACTTTTTTAAAGAACAGAAAACATTTTTTTCAACTTTTTGAAACTTTTAGAAAGTTTAGAAGTACTTTTCAGCACTTAGCAGATAGTGTAAGAGAAGAAAAGCAAAACTTTTTGGTTAGGTGTACATACACTGAACTTGTTTTGTATATTATTCTCTTATGAAAAGTACACAATGACAAATTGGTAAGTAGTTGCAAGTACTTATCCCACCGCTGCACAACCAATGTAGGAAGCTGGCCTGGCTTGTAGTGGGTACCAAGGGGTACTTGCACTCTGTGCCAGGTCCAGTTATCCCTTATTAGTGTAGAAGAGGTGTTTCTAGCAGCTTAGGCTGATAGAAGGTAGCTATAGCAGAGCAGCTTAGGCTGAACTAGGAGACATGCAAAGCTCCTACTATACCACTGGTGTCATATGCACAATATCATAAGAAAACACAATACACAGATATAATAAAAATAAAGGTACTTTATTTTTATGACAATATGCCAAAAGTATCTCAGTGAGTACCCTCAGTATGAGGATGCCAAATATACACAAGATATGTGTACACAATACCAAAAATATGCAGTAATAGCAAAAGGAAGTAATGCAAGCAGAGTAAAGTTACAATAGATTGCAATAGGAGCACATAGGTATAGGGGCAACACAAACCATATACTGCAAAAGTGGAATGCGAACCACAAATGGACCCCAAACCTATGTGAGCTTGTAGAGGGTCGCTGGGACTGTAAGAAAACAGTGAGGGTTAGAAAAATAGCCCACCCAAGACCCTGAAAGGTAGGTTTAAAGTGCACCTACAACCCCCAGAGAGCACAGAAGTCGTGATAGGAGGATCCTGCAAGGAAGACCAACACCAGCAAGGCAACAACAGTGGATTTCCAGACCTGAGTACCTGTAAGCAAGGGGACCAAGTCCAAGAGTTGCGAAAGTGTCGAGAGGGGGCAGATGCCCAGGAAATGCCAGCTGAGGATGCAAGGAAGCTGCCACCGGGTGGAAGAAGCTTGGTGTTCTGCAAGAACGAAGAGGACTAGGAACTTCCTCTTTGGAGGATGGATGTCCCACATCGTGAAGAAGCTTGTAGATGTGTTCCCACACAGAAAGACGGCAAACAAGCCTTGCTAGCTGCAAGGGTCGAGGTAAGGGTTTTTGGATGCTGCTGTGGGCCAGGAGGGACCAGGATGTCGCCACTTGGATGAGGAGACAGAAGGGGCGCCCAGCAAGTTAGGGAGCCCTCACAAAAGCAGGCAGCACCCGCAGAAGTACCGGAACAGACACTTGGAAGAGGAGTGAACCGGAGTCCACCCGAAGTCCAAAAAGGGAGTCCCACGACGCCAGAGGACAACTCAGAAGGTTGTGCACTGCAGGTTAGAGTGTTGGGGCCCCAGGCTTGGCTGTGCACGAAGGAAATCCTGGAAGAGTGCACAGGAGCCGGAGCAGCTGCAAATCACGCGGTACCCAGCAATGCAGTCTAGCGTGGGGAGGCAAGGACTTACCTCCACCAAACTTGGACTGAAGAGTCACTGAACTGTGTGAGTCACTTGGATAGAGTTGCTGAGTTCCAGGGACCACGCTCGTCGTGCTGAGAGGG
The DNA here is from genome assembly GCF_031143425.1 of Pleurodeles waltl. Taxonomy (NCBI): domain Eukaryota; kingdom Metazoa; phylum Chordata; class Amphibia; order Caudata; family Salamandridae; genus Pleurodeles; species Pleurodeles waltl. Next base: position 183,911,534 of record NC_090441.1, on the reverse strand, counting down.
GACCCAGAGGACCGGTGATGCAGTCTTTTGTTGCCTGCGGTTGCAGGGGGAAGATTCCGTCGACCCACAGGAGATTTCTTCAGAGCTCCTGGTGCAAGAAGGAGGCAGGCTACCCCCAGAGCATGCACCACCAGGAAACAGGCAAGAAAGCCGGCAGGATGAAGCGATACAAGGTTGCAGTAGTCCTCTTTGCTAATTTGTTGCGGTTTTGCAAGCGTCCTGAGCAGTCAGCGGTCGATCCTTTGGCAGAAGGTGAAGAGAGAAATGCAGAGGAACTCTGGTGAACTCTTGCATTCGGTATCTGAAGAATTCCCCAAAGCAGAGACCCTAAATAACCAGAAAAGGAGGTTTGGCTACCTAAGAAGGAGGATAGGCTATTAAGAAAGTTAAAAGCCTATCAGAAGGAGTCTCTGACGTCACCTGCTGGCCCTGGCCACTCAGAGCAGTCCAGTGTGCCAGCACACCTCTGAATCCAAGATGGCAGAGGTCTGGGGCATGCTGGAGGAGCTCTGGGCACCTCCCCTGGGAGGTGCAGGTCAGGGGAGTGGTCACTCCCCTTTCCTTTGTCCAGTTTTGCGCCAGAGCAGGGCTGGGGGATCCCTGAACCGGTGTAGACTGGCTTATGCAGAGATGGGCACCAACTGTGCCCATCAAAGCATTTCCAGAGGCTGGGGGAGGCTACTCCTCCCCAGCCCTGACACCTATTTCCAAAGGGAGAGGGTGTAACACCCTCTCTCTGAGGAAGTCCTTTGTTCTGCCTTCCTGGGCCAGGCCTGTCTGGACCCCAGGAGGGCAGAAACCTGTCTGAGGGGTTGGCAGCAGCAGCAGCTGCAGTGAAACCCCGGGAAAGGCAGTTTGGCAGTACCCGGGCTCTGTGCTAGAGAACTGGGGGATCATGAAATTGTCCCCCCAATGCCAGAATGGCATTGGGGGGACAATTCCATGGTCCTAGACATATTACATGGCCATGTTCGGAGTTACCATTGTGACGCTGTACATACGTAGAGACCTATGTACAGTGCACACGTGTAATGGTGTCCCCGCACTCACAAAGTCCGGGGAATTTGCCCTGAACGATGTGGGGGCACCTTGGCTAGTGCCAGGGTGCCCAAACACTAAGTAACTTTGCACCCAACCTTCACCAGGTGAAGGTTAGACATATAGGTGACTTATAAGTTACTTAAGTGCAGTGGTAAATGGCTGTGAAATAACGTGGACGTTATTTCACTCTGGCAGCACTGGCAGGCCTGTGTAAGAATTGTGAGATCTCCCTATGGGTGGCAAAAGAAATGCTGCAGCCCATAGGGATCTCCTGGAACCCCAATACCCTGGGTACCTCAGTACCATATACTAGGGAATTATAAGGGTGTTCTAGTATGCCAATGTGAATTGGTGAAATTGATCACTAGCCTGTTAGTGACAATTTAGAAAGCAGAGAGCATAACCACTGAGGTTCTGGTTGGCAGAGCCTCAGTGAGACAGTTAGTCATCACACAGGAACACATACAGGGCACACTTATGAGCACTGGGGCCCTGGCTGGCAGGGTCCCAGTGACACATACACTAAAACAACATATATACAGTGAAATATGGGGGTAACATGCCAGGCAAGATGGTACTTTCCTACAGTATCCCCAAAAGAGAAAGCAGCGTGGGCGCTCAATGTAGAGCCACTGTTGACCCACCTTGGAGAGAGCATAAAAACTTGGTCGGTGCTCCCCCTGTCCTCGTCTGGGTGATCTACCCAGATTCCTCTATTAACTCTAGAATTTCCCTAACCCTATCCCACATTGATGGTTTAGAAAACTACATTCTAGTCTTAACTCATTCCTATGGAGTACTGGCAAGCCTGAGTGAAGCCATTTCTTGGCAGATCCTGAGGGACCCAAAGGGAGCCCTTCTACATCTCAGGGGTGACCTAGGTGGGAACAGGTATAAATTGTCCCTTCACTACTTGGGATTGACCCTTGCTAAACATGATATAGCCTAAGAGTGGAAAGCTGACACACCCCCATCACCAGCTGTGTGGAAGCAGGTTATAGATCGTTGCATGGTTATGGAAATTGCAGTTTACAAGGCTAGATGTTGCCTCAACAGACACCCCAAAATATGGAAGAACTGGACAGATTACAGGTGTGTATTCCTAGAACCTATATGTCCCCCTCACTCATACTACAGGTTGAAATCCAAACATTCTTGGAGGGGGAGTGACCGGGTCAGGAGAATTGGCAAGAGTGGCCTTTGAGACATTTGTAAGTAGGACTGTATTTTATTTATTTTTGGGGGGTGGGGGGAGGGGGATGAGCAGGCAGGGAAGGGGTTCTGGTGGGTTCGCAAGTTCTTTGGATTTGGCTTGTTTGTTATAATATTGTTTTGATGTGGTCTTGTCAGCCGTGTCCATTGGTTACATCTTAAACTCAATAAAATATGTTTATTTAAAGAAAAAAAAAAAGATACTCCGGTACAAAAAAGCTAAAGTAAATGTTCTTTCAAATCTTGCCTAACACGTGTCTTGCGAGATCCACTTGTCTTGCGAGGGCCACAACCATAACTTTCTTCAAACATGTTTATGTTCATCACATGAAATAAAGTAATAAAAATATATGTCATGCGTGATCTATTTAGTGTCTGATGCTCGGCTGTTGAAGGACAAGAAAAGTGATCTTATCTGCTTTGCTTGGTAAAGTTATGGTCCGTATGGGAATATGGGTTCTGGTTGCAGAAGCCCCCACTTTTTGCCTGGTTTTTGATGCAACTTTGACTGAAGTGCACTGGGTTACTGTTAACCAGGTCTCCAGTGCCAGTGTTCCTTCCTCAAAACGAGACACCTGGTCAATTGATCCCAAGGTGACGAGGCCTTTGAGCACCTTTGTTTTTCCCTCGTAAATGATGCCTCTAGTACGTAGGGCAAGGCCTTCGTCCTCGGGCAGTCATGAACAAAGCCTGCTCTGGCAGCGGTGTTAACACACCCCTCCAAACAGGATGGCCTGAAAATCTTCATTCCAAGGCAGTGGAATCTCAAAGAAGAATTAGCTTAATTTTACTTGCAAAAATTACATAAAATACCCTATGACCTAAAATTAGATAATGACGTGAAAAATTGACAGACATTTTGTACTATTTTTAGAATGAAATATGTATTTTTGTCCTTATTGGACGCGGGAATGCCATTTCACTGCAAACAATGCAAAATTGAGCATAATACCAATAGCTGAACATGTTTGCTTTGTTCATGTTGTCCCTGTACTCCTGTGATAGCTTCTCACCCGAACAAAGTCCCAATTAAACAACATTGCTGGACCGCGTAATCTCAGTAATTTTGTGTTATAATCATAATGCTGAAAAAGCAAGAAATTATGAAAGATTACATCACTATCTGACACTTTGCCCTGGCCTACAGGAACCCGGGGGGGGTGGGGCATGAATTAAGACTGATAGCTGTCTTATTGCAGGGCCATCAGTTCTAGCCTAATAGGGTTTAGGGTTTAGGGTTATGGGTAATGAGTAACATGTTTGAATCAAGAGAATTTAAAGTACATGGTTTATTTCAGGTAACACATTTCCTGACTAGAAGCGTTAGCAAAGTGCAGAATCAATCTCCCATTAAAAGCCTATTGGCTTTAACATATGTGTTTCTCAACAAACAAAGCAGGCCTACTGCAGTTGTCGTAAATTCGCAAGTCAAACATATGTGGCCCTAAGTCTAGATCAGTGACTTGTTATCGTATCTAAACGAGTCCTGCTGTACATGTTTTTTTTTTTTTTTTTTTAAGTAGGACACACAAGTAGTAGGAAGGGATACCTTTAATCACCATATTAAAAGTGACAGTTATCCCGCCCCGGAAGTGACGCCATTTCCAGTGGCTGGGACTTCCGGTGTCCCTGAGAGCCCTCCCCGGAAGTGCCATGTGTGTAGGGTGTGTCACGTGGTCTGTGACCTCATGGTGTCATGTGTTAGCTATGTGGTTGTGTCCTAGCTCCCATGGGTGCTGGTCTATGGGCTTTTGCAAGATGTGGGCCTTTGTGTTGTGCAAGTGTTTTCAGAGCCCGTGAGGACAGGTCTGGACATGTCAGACAATCAGGGGCAAGTGACTGTTCGGGGGTCTCTGCACAGGGCTGCGAAGGGGGCGGTCTGTCCAAACCTCCACAGTGCTGGCAAATCCAAAAAGAGGGGCAGGTCAAACATCCAAGCTGTTGGCTAATCCTAAAAGAGGGGTTGGTCAAATTATATGGTTGTTAGAGCCAGCCAATCATGGTAGAAATGCATGTCTAAAATAGATGTAGCACTAAGAGGTCCCAGGCCAGGGACCACAGGTGTTCAGCATATGCCAGAGAGGGGTTCCCAGGCCAGTGTCCAAAGGTGTTCAGCAGATGTCAGAGTCTAAACTGCCCATACAGTTAAAATAGTTTTGAGATAAACAGGAGCCAGACAACTACCCCGGGGAGGGGGCTTGGACAATCGGACATTATCGTGCTTACAACCCCAAATGCCCAACAGTTTGTACCGTGTGAGCCCTCTGGAGGGACCCCAAAACAGTGCAGCAATCCTAAAATAAATCGGCTGTTAAAGAATCGTAGGAAGAAGTTCCAGACCCCTGAGCTACAATCTGTGCCTTTAGACCTATCTTTTAAAACTTTTGTTAAGGTGCAGCCGGTTCCGCCTATGTCCCAACGTTCTAATACAGGTGTGTCTGTCAACACCCTAACCCCTCCAGGTTGTACAACTATCCCATCCCTGTTACATGACTCGCCATTGGAAAATGATCACCCCTTAGAGGATCCTTATTCCCATTGTATAGGACTTCTTAAGGCTCTAGCAGGTACTGACCAGAGTTCTGAAGCCCCCACATCCCCTTGTGACACTTCTAAGACGAGCCCCTCAAGGTTACAATCAGCAGGGTCTCAATCAGCAGCACCCGGCCACAACACTGTCTCTACATCAGCGGCCATCAGTTATTACGATAAACATTTAGCCTCCCCATGTCTGATGTCCCCCGATACACCCCCAGGGGCATACAACCCCACCAGTCCTACACCAAGTGCCTGTGCGCAGTGATCTTCACCATCCTCATCAATATACCCCGCTAGCAGTATAGGGTGTAGCGGATCACAAAATCAGAGTTTTGGAACACCCTCGAGCGATGATCAGGCCTCTCAAACTCCTGGGTGTTCACACTGGAACCCTGTTTTTACGTCCCGCTCCGGTCCATCAGCAGTGAATGGGGTGATAACGTCAGCCATTGTCCTATAACAGGGGTGTCTCTAGGAGTTGGCAATCATACCTCTAATCTCTCAATTACTGGCCTTGAAACCAACCTTTCAAACCGTACTAGAGTTCTAGACACCTACATAAAAGAAATACATCAGTCGTTTAGACAATTAAAATTCCAACTCCATCTAAAAACTTTAAAATTGCGTAAGAACGACTGTAATACAGGGACATCCAGAGCTAACATAAAGGCTTTATAACAGCTGCTGGCTCGGTGTAGAAGCATGGTGGCCCAAGCTTGCGTTTCAGCAGTTGTAGGCATGGGTAACATGTGTGACTAGGCGATCGTGCAGACCAGGGGAATGTGAGAGCAACATTTACCAGTAAAATGGGCCTTAGGTCTAAATATAAAAAGAAGTCACAGTACCTGCTTAGTAGAGCTCTAAGAGTTTTACGCGTGCTAAAAAGTCAGAGGCCATGTGAGCCCCCAAAACCACAGCCCATAAGGCCTCAAAATATACTTTTAGGAGGTGCTGATGGTATTTACAGGCCCTCTGGGGATGATGGTCAGAGCAGTCTCAGCCCTAAACAATCTGAAGGACCCCCACCCACAGTAGGTGAAGTGTCAGTGTCACCACTTGTAAACATCCCAAATATTGTTCAGATCGGCGGGGGACAGTTACCAAAAACCAGATGGACCCATAAGAAGCCAATTGGTAGCGCTAGAAACCGCAAGCTTGTAATAAAAAAGTTAAAGAAAGCCAGACTCTGCGTTACCGGAAGCTCTAAAAACACACTTACAGCTAACCACACCCCTGCGAGCTCTCCAACAACCAGTAATTCTCATGCTGAGGCTTCAGAACCAGTATTTATAGAAAGTGTGAGACAGTATAGTCACGTTGTAGAGCGGTTTAATGCTACAGAACACTAGGAGGAGTTTAGGTTAGTTAACCTTGATCGCCTACACTCCTCAGATCATGGCGTTATAGCTATACATCAGGCTGTGCAAACGCTAATCGAACGATTGTTACACGATGTGGGGCCTAATGATTTCTTTCAGATGCGTTTTCAGGGACAGGGTCTCAATAGTCCCCTGTTCACCAGACGGTCGTCTCGGGATGTGTTTGACGCTGTGATGTTTTTAGAAAACCTATCTAAACTTTTACAGAGCAAGGCTGAATTACTGGCGTACGGGTCCTTTAGAATCATCGCCCTCGTTGTTAAGGGTCGCGAGAGTGGTGCTTACAGAACCTTAAAGAGCGTTATGTACAGTAAAATCATCGGCAAGAAATCTCGTTGGTAGCTCGATTTTAATACCGGAGTTACCAATATGTGTCTAGCCGCAAGCATTGCAGGCTTATTGGTGGACCGCTCTGCCCCAGACGCTGTTATTATGTCGATGGCAGTAGCAGCCCATGAGGCTCTTCAACTACCGTCCGACAGAATGGTTGGTTTTGGGGACCTGGGACTTTTTGAGAACCACTTTGCCGTGACGGTAAAAGTTCTATACCACGCTGGTTCTTGAAAGTACTTCACTACCAATGAAGGTGTGAAAAACAGAACCGTGTATGTGCTACATCATGAAAACCACTTTTACGGTGTCTTGAACCTGAACGGTTTTCTAGGTGCCAAGTATGTGTGTGAGCATTGCGATCACATATACAACAAACGGACCAAACATCAGTGTGAATTACACTGTAAAATGTATCAAAGGGACGGATGTGTCAATGACGATACTCAGAAAGTGAACTGCACAACGTGCAAGCTGTTTTGTCGGTCGCAAGACTGCTTAAACACGCACATCAGCCTAGCCCAATGTGTTCTTAATGCAGACTGTGGGGTTTGCGGTCGTTACAAGCCTGTCAAACACAACTGTAAAGGTATGCAATGCCCTAGGTGTACAGAGGCTTTTAAAGCCGGAACAACCCACTCGTGTTACATGCTCAGAAGTCATCACCAGAAAAAAACAGAAGACTATATCGTGTTTGATACAGAGTGTACGCAAGAGACAGGGGTGCACCAGCCAAACTATATTTATGCCCACCGTCTAACAGGTGATGGGAGCTGGGAGTTTGAAGGGCGGTCACGCGTGAATGATTTCCTCAACACGTTCATGCAACCGTGATACCAGAAGTATACATTTCTGGCTCACAACTCCAAAGCATACGACTCGTTCTTCATTATCCGCGACCTGATACGTGAAAAGCTGCCCGTTAATCTCATTACCCAAGGTTCCAAACTAAAGTTGCTAAATGTTGTGCCTTTTGACATTAGGTTCATAGACACCTTGAATTTTCTGCCCATGAAGTTGAGCAAGCTGCCAAAAGCCTTTGGTTTTGAAGGTTGTAAAGGTTATTTCCCTCACTTTTTTAACACATGGGCGAATCAGAATTACAGCGGCCCTATGCCTCTGCCCGACAGTTATGGTTACGAGTACATGATGCCCTCTGAAAAAGAGAGTTTTCTACAGTGGTACGATGAAAACCGTGAAAAATGGTTTCATTTTCAAACCGAATTGAAAGCTTACTGTCAGGCAGATGTTATGATATTGCGAAAAGCATGCAAACTTTTCAGAGACTTTGTGGTGACGATGACGAAGCGGGTCAGGTTTATTAAAGCCAAATCACGCAAGAGTAAAAAAAAAACAAAAAAAAAAACTGTATACCTGGACCCATTTCAAAACATTACTTTGGCTTCAATTTGTATGTCTATTTATAAACACGTTTTTATTGTATGGAACTATCGCCTTAGTACCGCCTGACCTCTATAACGGTAAACAGAAACGTTACTCCACCCAGTCTATTCAGTGGCTCATGTACGTCTCTGCAAATGAGAACATCTTCACTCAGCACGCTTTGCAGGGTGGCAAATACCGTCTGGGTCGCTACTACCTAGACGGGTATGCATTAATTAAACAGTGTGCCAACCGCCTTTGAGTTCAACGGTTGCTTTTACCATGGGTGTCCACAGTGTTACAAACCCCATGAGTTTAACAGACTGCAGGGCACCACATTTGAACATCTGCACCGTCGGACTCTGGCGAAGGCGCAGTATATTGAGAGCTGTGGCTTTGTTCTGAGAACTCTCTGGCAACATGATTGGGTAGCGGAGCTATGGAAAGATGGTGAACTGGGCACTTTTTTTAAGAGCCAGCAGTTACCTTCACAGTTGGAACCCCGTGACGCCTTATTCGGCGGTCGTACAAACGCCATACAATTGTACCGCATAGCTGGACCGGGTGAGAAAATACACTACTATGACTTCACGAGTCTGCATCCGTTTGTGAACAAGGTGAAGTTGTACCCTGTGGGACATCCTACGATCATATACAGGAACTTTAAACCTCTCAAAGAGTACTTTGGAATCGTTAAGTGCCAGATTCACCCTCCGCGGAAACTTTATTTTCCGGTGCTACCTTATAGAGTCGACGGTAAGCTAATGTTCCCCCTATGCCGAACCTGCACTGGAAGTAAACAGACTAGCGAATGCTTGCATAGTGATGAGCAGAGGCTGCTGGAAGGGACTTGGTGTACCATCGAGGTGCAGACGGCCCTCGAGAAAGGGTATCGTCTCGGTAAAATCCTGGAAATTTGGCACACTCCAAACACCACCACCCAGCTCTTTTCTGAGTACATCAGCTTGTTTCTCAGAGACAAACAGGAGGCCTCAGGGTATCCAGACTGGTGTGTCGATGAGCCCTCAAAGAAAAAGTATATAGCTGATTACAAAGCTCGCGAGGGTATTAAACTGAGACCTGCGTTCATTAAGGTTAACCCCGCCCGCCATCAGCTAGCTAAGCTCTGTCTCAATTCCTTGTGGGGAAAATTCGCACAGCGTATCAATGTGTCAAACACATCCATCGTCACAGATCCAGATGAGATTTTTAAGTATATATTCATCCCGGTTTATGACATTTCCAGTTGTGAATTTATCGACGACGAGACGGCCGTTCTATGTTGGAAATACGCCAAAGAGTACCCCACAACGTGTAACAATATAAACATCTTTATAGCATGCTTCACAAGCGCTCACGCCCGGCTAGAGCTTTACAGATTGCTGGACAAGCTTCAGGATCGTTGTTTGTACCACGACACTGACTCTGTGTAGGAATTTGGCTCTGTATGTACTATTTCAAAGTAAGAAATAGCATACACAGAGTCCAAGGGTTCCCCTTAGAGGTGAGATAGTGGCAAAAAGAGATAATTCTAATGCTCTATTTTGTGGTAGTGTGGTCGAGCAGGAGGCATATCAGTGAGTAGTGTTAAGCATTTGTTGTACATACACACAGGCAATAAATGAGGAACACACACTCAGAGACAATTCCAGGCCAAAAGGTTTTTGTATAGAAAAATATCTTTTCTTAGTTTATTTTAAGAACTATAGGTTCAAGATTTACAAACAATACTTTAAATGAAAGGTACTTCACTTAGGAACTTTAGAAACTTTGAATTAGCAAAATAGCATATACAGTTTTCACATAAACGACATATAGCTATTTTAAAACTAGACACTTACGGGGTTCAAGTTTGGATCCAAGGTAGCCCACTGTTGGGGGTTCAGAGCAACCCCAAAGTTACCACACCAGCAGCTCAGGGCCGGTCAGGTGCAGAGGTCAAAGTGGGACCCAAAATGCATAGGCTTCAATGGAGAAGGGGGTGCCCCGGTTCCAGTCTGCCAGCAGGTAAGTACCCGCGTCTTCGGAGGGCAGACCAGGGGGGTTTTGTAGGGCACCGGGGGGGGGGGGACACAAGTCCACACAGAAATTACACCCTCAGCGGCACGGGGGCGGCCGGGTGCAGTGTGCAAACAAGCGTCTGGTTCGCAATAGGATTCATTGGGAGACCAAGGGGTCTCTTCAGCGATGCTGGCAGGCAAGGGGGGTGGGGCTCCTCAGGGTAGCCACCACCTGGGCAAGGGAGAGGGCCACATGGGGGTCGCTCCTGCACTGGAAGTCGGATCCTTCAGGTCCTGGGGGCTGCGGGTGCAGTGTCTTTACCAGGCATCTGGTCTTTGAAGCAGGCAGTCGCGGTCAGGGGGAGCCTCAGGATTCCCTCTGCAGGCGTCGCTGTGGGGGGTCAGGGGGGTCAACTCTGGCTACTCACGGTCTCGTAGTCGCCGGGGAGGCCTCCCTGTGGTGTTTGTTCTCCACAAGTCGAGCCGGGGGCGTCAGGTGCAGAGTGTAAAGTCTCACGCTTCCGGCGGGAAACGTGTGTCATTTCAAAGTTGCTTCTTTGTTGCAAAGTTGCAGTCTTTGGTGAACAGAGCCGCTGTCCTCTGGAGTTCTTGGTCCTTCTAGATGCAGGGTAGTCCTCTGAGGCTTCAGAGGTTGCTGGACCCTGGGAACGCGTCGCTGGAGCAGTGTGTTTAGAAGTGGGGAGACAGGCTGGTAGAGCTGGGGCCAAAGCAGTTGGTGTCTCCGTCTTCCCTGCAGGTTTTTCAGTTCAGCAGTCCTCTTCTTCTTAGGTTGCAGGAATCGGAGTTCCTAGGTTCTGGGGGGGGCCTAAATACTGAATTTAGGGGGGTGTTTAGGTCTGGGGGGTTAGTAGCCAATGGCTACTAGCCCTGAGGGTGGCTACACCCTCCTCGTGCCTCCTCCCTGAGGGGAGGGGGGCACATTCCGATCCCTACTGGGGGAATCCTCCATCTGCAAGATGGAGGATTTCTAAAAGTCAGAGTCACCTCAGCTCAGGACACCTTAGGGGCTGTCCTGACTGGCCAGTGACTCCTCCTTGTTTTTCTCATTATCTCCTCCGGCCTTGCCGTCAAAAGTGGGGCCGTGGCCGGAGGGGGCGGGCAACTCCACTAGCTGGAGTGCCCTGGGGGGCTGTAACAAAGGTAGTGAGCCTTTGAGGCTCCCCGCCAGGTGTTACAGTTCCTGCAGGGGGAGGTGACAAGAACCTCCACCCTGTACAGGTTTTGTTACTAGCCAGAGAGTGACACATGCACTCTCCCCATGTGGCCAGCAACATGTCTGGTGTGTGGCAGGCTGCTAAAACTAGTCAGCCTACACAGGTAGTCGGTTAAGGTTTCAGGGGGCACCTCTAAGGTGCCCTCTGGGGTGTATGTTACAATAAAATGTACACTGGCATCAGTGTGCATTTATTGTGCTCAGAGGTTTGATACCAAACTTCACAGTTTTCAGTGTAGCCATTATGGTGCTGTGGCGCTCGTGCATGACAGACTCCCAGACCATATACTCTTATGGCTACCCTGCACTTACAATGTCTAAGGTTTTGCTTAGACACTGTAGGGGCATAGTGCTCATGCACTTATGCCCTCACCTATGGTATAGTGCACCCTGCCTTAGGGCTGTATGGCCTGCTAAAGGGGTGACTTATCTATACTTCATAGGTAGTGTGAGGTTGGCATGGCACCCTGAGTGGAGTGCCATGTTGACTTAGTCGTTTTATCCCCACTAGCACACACAAGCTGGCAAGCAGTGTGTCTATGCTGAGTGAGGGGTCCCCAGGGTGGCATAAGACATGCTGCAGCCCTTAGAGACCTTCCCTGGCATCTGGGCCCTTGGTACCAGGGGTACCAGTTACAAGGGACTTACCTGGATGCCAGGGTGTGCTAATTGTGGAAACAAAGGTACAGGTTAGGGAAAGAACACTGGTGCTGGGGCCTGGTTAGCAGGCCTCAGCACACTTTCAAATCATAACTTGGCATCAGCAAAGGCAAAAAGTCAGGGGGTAACCATGCCAAGGAGGCATTTCCTTACACTCTGTTATCTTTGTGAGTAAAGAGGGTGATGAAGATCCTCCGCTGGGTGATTATCTAGGGGATTTGACCAGCGAGCTCGAAAACAGGGAGTATATACACAAATTTACCTCATCAGGACCTAAGACGTACAGTTATAAGACCTCAAACAACAAGGTTTGCATGAAAGTCAAAGGTATCACTTTAAATATCAACAATACAATTAAAATAAACTTTGACAGTCTGAAGGGTCTGGTGCATGAGTACTACGCCTCGAGCGATCACAAAAATAGCAAAGCCATAGTCGTAAACCACCCGAGCATATTCAGGTCCAAGAAAAAGTGGGAAATTACAACCCAACCGTTGTATAAAACCTTAAGAGTAGTGTTTGACAAACGGGTCCTCACAGAGGACTACAAAACACTGCCTTATGGTTATTAAAAGACATTAGAGGCTCGAACCCCACCCAGATATGGACACCAGGCTACAACACCCGTTCTCCTGCGTTTTAGCAGGTCCCTCCAATAGTAGTAAAAGTTTTTTTTATAAAGAAACTGCTAGAAAACGCTCCCGGTGTTTTATCTCAGACCCCTAACAAAATCGTGTGGCTTTATTCCTGCTGGCAGGATCTTTACACGGAGCTCACCCTAAAGTTCCCACACATCCGGTTTATAGAAGGCATCCCGGTAATCTCAACGACGATGACTTGTTACCTAAACAACTTGTAAACATGGTTGTGGTGGACGATCTCATGCGTGAAGGCGGGGACCACCCCGAGATTGAGCGGGCTTTTACGCAATATTCACACCACCGTAATCTGAGCATATGCTATATAGTGTAGAACTTGTTTTACAAGGGTAAGAGCAGCCGGTCCATAACTCTCAACGCCTCATACCTGGTCTTATTTAAAACCCCCTGAGACTTCAGATCTCAATTATAGCTAAACAAATGTACCTCGGAAACATGCAGTTTTTCATGGAGGCCTTTAACGATGCTACAGCAAAACCCCACGGCTACTTACTGGTGGATTTAAAACCCAACACTCTAGAAGACTACAGACTGCGCGCAGGTATACTACCACCTGACTTCCCAGTCGCCTACATGCCTAAAACAGGACCCAAAGCCCATAAAAAGAACAAGTAAAAAGACTTTTAGAACATTTACACTCTAAACCTTGTAATATAAGGTCCCCACAATGTCTGCGAGGCTGCAGCGTAATTTAGGCCTCCTAAAAAGGCTGATCACAGCCAACCCCTCGAAAAGAAAGGCCATCCTTTGCGCTGCCTCGGACGATTTAGTGGCTGCCATTTCAGAAATAGCCCTAAACACCCTCAAAGGTAATGTCCCGATATCAACGAGCCAGTTCCGCGTTCTGAAGAAGAAGCGCCACATTATTAAGAAGCTCAGCAATAAGAGGACGTTGCTCCTTTCTAAAAGAAAACTGGTCAAACAGTCTGGTGGTTTTATAGGGTCACTGCTAGGTATAGCTATACCCCTAATCACAGGGCTACTGTTAAGACCCTGATGGAGCACGCCCACAAAATGTACCTCATACCCCAGCAACAGCTGGAACATCTGGGCCCTTCTACCACTGATGTCTGGGACATGCGCAAAAATGAAACACAGCGTCTCAACGCTGAAATCAAAGCCATTTTGAACCGAACTGATTTAAAACCAAAGCGGGGCTTTACTCAGGAGACCTTCAAAGCTTTCTACAGTACTACAAGCAACTAACCTCTGAAAAAAACAAACTGACTCTGTATACCCCAGATGCTGAACAGCAGCCAGTACCATCTAAGGCGCCTCAAGACCTAGGACACTCACCCGCACCGGATGCCTTTGTCTTAGACCTTTTGAAAAATATAAGTCAGAAATATAGAGGGGCTGCTCAAATGTTGCTCAGTAAAATGACTGCTACTAAAGATTTGACCACGTGGAACGACCAGGGTGAATTCGTTTACAAGGGTCAGCCGGTTGTTGGTTCCCACATGTATGATCTGGTCAGGGGTCTCACACACGGTAAAACCCTATCAACACAAGACGATCCTAGAGGTTCGGAGCAGTTCCTAAGTGCCGCTGCGGAACTCAACATTCCCTCAACGATTATTGGTAACGCAGAGAATAGTTGTAAGCTTGAAAGTTTAAAAGATTCGACCCCTGCTGTTTTTACAAGGAGCCCCGCCGTATCGACGTCGCCTTTCTTTCCACAACTAACACCAGCTATGAGCAGCGTTGCTCTTCCTCTGGGGTCTAAAAAGAGACTGTTCAAAATGAACACCTGGCTACCGCTCTAAATTTGCACCCATGTACAGTTTTTGTTAAAAGTTTTGCGGGTCAAAAAATGTTGCTTCATTTTATGTGTTTACCCTTGTAAATGTTTGTGCTGAAACAGGTTTGTAATAAAAACTTTTACATTTTCAACAGTAGTCTGACATCTTTTTTTTTTTTTTAAATGGTTTGAAAATGTGCACCGTGTGAATAAAAAAAAAATGCCTAGGCTGAAATCATGTTTAAGATTTTTTATTTTTTATTTTAGACACTCTGTACAAATAGCGGTTTACAATACCTTACACTTTTGACAAAGACCATATTCTGTTTTAACAGCGCTCAACATTGTCCTGGAGTTTTCATTCACATATTTCAGAACAACACCGTCGTTGTTTACTAGATCGGCTGATTACAGATTTAAAACATTTCTAAATGTCATACCTTCAGACATTTTACTAATAAAACATATACAATGTTCCCCGCATGTGATGGCCAAAGGATCCTGCACACATAGGCCCTCATTCTGACCTTGGCGGTCGGCGGAGAGGCGGCGGTCGGACCGCGAACAGACCGGCGGTATTAAAAATGGCATTCTGACCCTGGCGGGAACCGCCAACACAGCCCGCCAACTTAACACTCCGACCGCCACAGCGGTACAAACAAACAGCGCGGCGGTTCCCGCCAACAGCCCGGCGGCAGACAAAGTACCGCCCACCCTATTACGACCCACCAATCTGCCACCTTTTCCGGGGCGGGAGCACCGCCGATAAGAACACGGCGGAAACAGACTACGAACGGGAAAACGCTCACCTCTACGCACTCCACGCGAGATTCCGGCAGTATGGAGCCAGAGTTACAGGTCATCCCCGCACTCCTATTCCTCCTCATATACCAGGAGCACGCCCGGCGGCGCGGAAGACATCGGTGAGTACTGCACCTACGACACAGGGGAGGGAAAAGATTACCGGCACACACCCACCCACCCACACCCACTACAACACACACATCAATGCATTCCCACAGATCACTGTCACAACCCACAAACCACCCCCCTCCGAAATAATGCAAAGACCAAAAGAAGAGATCATAAACGGGCAGATATATTGAAATATGTACGCCATTAATCCCAATAAATAAATAAACTATGTACAAAATATATACAGCTACTAAATGTAGTCCAACCACTGTCCGTGGATCACAGGGGTCCTGTGCAAAGGGGCAAGGCCCAGTCCCACGACAAGAACTCCACGGAGAGAACACTGCAGGGGCATCAGAAAGAAAATAGGACAGGCACCTCAGGGGGAAGGGAAGGGGGGGCACCTCAGCCACTTGAGTACACGACGCCAGATCCACGAGGGGACTCCATGACCACTGGGCCATCCTGGGGAGAGCAAAGCCACAGTCCATACAGTCCATACAGTGGGTGGCCTGCCCACTGGGCCACCCTGGGGAGAGCAAAGCCACAGTCCATACAGTCCATACAGTGGGTGGCCTGCCCACTGGGCCATCCTGGGGAGAGCAAAGCCACAGTCCAAACAGTCCATACAGTGGGTGGCCTGCCCACTGGGCCATCCTGGGGAGAGCAAAGCCACAGTCCATACAGTCCATACAGTGGGTGGCCTGCCCACTGGGCCATCCTGGGGAGAGCAAAGCCACAGTCCAAACAGTCCATACAGTGGGTGGCCTGCCCACTGGGCCATCCTGGGGAGAGCAAAGCCACAGTCCAAACAGTCCATAACAGACCCCACTGCCACTGGAGGAGGCAAGTTGGCCAGAGGACATCCTGCAGCCCTGCCCGAGATAGATCCTGCCCTGCCCCGTCTGCCAAAGGGCCAGCGGTTCTTGCCTTGAAGGGCCCAGTTCAGCGGTTCTTGCCTTGAAGGGCCCAGTTCAGCGGTTCTTGCCTTGAAGGCCCCAGTTCAGCGGTTCTTGAGACGGCGGGGCCCAGTTCAGCGGTTCTTGCCTTGAAGGGCCCAGTTCAGCGGTTCTTGCCTTGAAGGGCCCAGTTCAGCGGTTCTTGAGACGCCGGGGCCCAGTTCAGCGGTTCTTGCCTTGAAGGGCCCAGTTCAGCGGTTCTTGCCTTGAAGGGCCCAGTTCAGCGGTTCTTGAGACGGCGGGGCCCAGTTCAGCGGTTCTTGCCTTGAAGGGCCCAGTTCAGCGGTTCTTGCCTTGAAGGGCCCAGTTCAGCGGTTCTTGAGACGGCGGGCCCAGTTCAGCGGTTCTTGCCTTGAAGGGCCCAGTTCAGCGGTTCTTGCCTTGAAGGGCCCAGTTCAGCGGTTCTTGCCTTGAAGGGCCCAGTTCAGCGGTTCTTGCCTTGAAGGGCCCAGTTCAGCGGTTCTTGCCTTGAAGGCCCCAGTTCAGCGGTTCTTGAGACGGCGGGGCCCAGTTCAGCGGTTCTTGCCTTGAAGGGCCCAGTTCAGCGGTTCTTGCCTTGAAGGGCCCAGTTCAGCGGTTCTTGCCTTGAAGGCCCCAGTTCAGCGGTTCTTGAGACGGCGGGGCCCAGTTCAGCGGTTCTTGCCTTGAAGGGCCCAGTTCAGCGGTTCTTGCCTTGAAGGGCCCAGTTCAGCGGTTCTTGCCTTGAAGGGCCCAGTTCAGCGGTTCTTGAGACGGCGGGGCCCAGTTCAGCGGTTCTTGCCTTGAAGGGCCCAGTTCAGCGGTTCTTGCCTTGAAGGGCCCAGTTCAGCGGTTCTTGAGACGGCGGGGCCCAGTTCAGCGGTTCTTGCCTTGAAGGGCCCAGTTCAGCGGTTCTTGCCTTGAAGGGCCCAGTTCAGCGGTTCTTGAGACGGCGGGGCCCAGTTCAGCGGTTCTTGCCTTGAAGGGCCCAGTTCAGCGGTTCTTGCCTTGAAGGGCCCAGTTCAGCGGTTCTTGCCTTGAAGGGCCCAGTTCAGCGGTTCTTGCCTTGAAGGGCCCAGTTCAGCGGTTCTTGCCTTGAAGGCCCCAGTTCAGCGGTTCTTGAGACGGCGGGCCCAGTTCAGCGGTTCTTGCCTTGAAGGGCCCAGTTCAGCGGTTCTTGCCTTGAAGGGCCCAGTTCAGCGGTTCTTGCCTTGAAGGGCCCAGTTCAGCGGTTCTTGCCTTGAAGGGCCCAGTTCAGCGGTTCTTGCCTTGAAGGGCCCAGTTCAGCGGTTCTTGCCTTGAAGGGCCCAGTTCAGCGGTTCTTGCCTTGAAGGGCCCAGTTCAGCGGTTCTTGAGACGGCGGGGCCCAGTTCAGCGGTTCTTGCCTTGAAGGGCCCAGTTCAGCGGTTCTTGCCTTGAAGGGCCCAGTTCAGCGGTTCTTGAGACGGCGGGGCCCAGTTCAGTGGTTCTTGCCTTGAAGGGCCCAGTTCAGCGGTTCTTGCCTTGAAGGGCCCAGTTCAGCGGTTCTTGCCTTGAAGGGCCCAGTTCAGCGGTTCTTGCCTTGAAGGCCCCAGTTCAGCGGTTCTTGAGACGGCGGGGCCCAGTTCAGCGGTTCTTGCCTTGAAGGGCCCAGTTCAGCGGTTCTTGCCTTGAAGGGCCCAGTTCAGCGGTTCTTGCCTTGAAGGGCCCAGTTCAGCGGTTCTTGCCTTGAAGGGCCCAGTTCAGCGGTTCTTGAGACGGCGGGGCCCAGTTCAGCGGTTCTTGCCTTGAAGGGCCCAGTTCAGCGGTTCTTGCCTTGAAGGGCCCAGTTCAGCGGTTCTTGAGACGGCGGGGCCCAGTTCAGCGGTTCTTGCCTTGAAGGGCCCAGTTCAGCGGTTCTTGAGACGGCGGGGCCCAGTTCAGCGGTTCTTGCCTTGAAGGGCCCAGTTCAGCGGTTCTTGAGACGGCGGACGGTCTATGGCCAACTGCTAAATGCCTGGTGGTGCCCTCCTGGGCAGCGGAGATGGTGCTCCTTCACTGCCCACCTGGGCTGTGGGTGGTGGGGCCCTCCTGGCCAGCTGGGCTGGGTCCTCCCTGGGCAGCGGCTATGGGGCTGGTGGGCTCTCCCGGGGCAGCTGTGCCGGTTCCTCCCGGGGCAGCGGCTATGGTGGTTGTGGGCTCCTCCTGGGCAGCAGGCCTGCTGCCTGACCTCTCCAACTTGCTGCCCTTGCCCTCCTTAGTCGTCGGCCTGTGGCCCTTTCCTCCCTTTGGAGCTGTGGCAGGTGACTGTCTCTGGGTGGTGTCCGGGGGGGATGTAGAAGGCGGGCTCCTGCGGCGCCCCTTCCGCCTTCTGCTCCTCTTCCCAGGGGGTGGGCTGGCTGTCCCCTTGCTGCTGGGCGAAGATCCAGACATGCGGGCTGGCGGGCTCCAATACCCCTGCACCCTTGTCAAGGGGGCTGCAGGGCTGGTGGTGGCTGAGGTGCTCTTCTTACCCCGACGAGAAGGAGGGGGGGGCTCAGGGTCAGGAAAGAAGTTAGTAGTGGCGAGGAAGAGCTTCTTGGGACAATGGAGAGTGGTAGGTACAGTGGGAATGGGAGTGGAGGGAGAGGATGTGGTTGTAGGTGAGTCACGTTTGCTGTCTTTGGGTGCAGGTGCAGGAGGGATAGGCTGTCGTGAGGTGGATGGCTGTTGGGTGGGTGGGTGGCTGCGTTTGTGTGGTGTGGAAGAGGGGGTGACAGACACAGTGGGAGAGGACACAGGGGACGTGTAAATGGCAGTGGGGGTGGTGACTGCACGTGTGCGGACTGGAGTGGAGGGTGTGCTGGTGATGGAAACACTGGCTGATGGTGAGGTGAATGGAGGTGTGAGTGTAGACGTCACAGGGAGGGAGGAGGGAGACGAGGAGGTGGGGGTCACAGAGGTGGTAGTGACTGTTGGCATGTCTGCATCGGAATGTTGCGTGTGTGAATGTCTGCGTGATCTGTGGTGCTTATGTTTGGATGAGCTTCTCTTGGGTGTTGAGGTGTGTGCAGGCTGGTCTGATGGTGTGGGTGGGACAGGCAGAGGAACAGGAGACTGGGAGGAGGGAGTTAGTAGAGGCAGGCAGGAGACAGGGACAATGGCTGCCGTCAGTGCTGAGGCCAGAGCCTGGAACGATCGCTGATGGGCAGCCTGACCCGAATGAATGCCCTCCAGGTACGCATTGCTGCGATGAACCTCCCTCTCCACCCCCTGGATGGCATTCAAAAGGGTAGTCTGCCCAACAATGAGCGTTCGGAGGAGGTCAATGACCTCCTCACTGAGGGCAGCGGGGGTAACAGGGGCAGGGCCTGAGGTGCCTGGGGCGAAGGAGATGCCCGGCTTCCTGGCAGAGCGGGCACGGGGCGAACGCGGAGGGGCTGCTGGGAGGGCGGAGATGGTGCGCTGGGTGGCGGCTGTACCTGTAATGGCGGGGGGCACGGATGGTGCCACCCCCGCAAGGGAGCCCCCTTCCGAGGACGTGTCCGTGTCGCTGCAGGCTCCAGTCGTCCCCGTCGTGGAGCTCCCCTCGCCCTCCGTCTCACTGGTCCAGTCTGACTCTGTGGCATGGCCCTCCTGGGCCATGTGAGATGCAGCTCCCTCCTGCCCCGATGCCACTTCTCCTCCGCCTGATGATGCTGATGCACACAAGCACAGAAAGACAAACAAAAAGGGGGGGGGAGAGAGAAATAAAGGGATATTGAGTACATGGATCTCCGGTACAGTTAGCGGACATGACAGACACAGATGCCCCCTGCACTAAGTTGCGCACTTGGGGTCCGCTACGCATTCCGTGGAACATGCCCTACACGCCTAGAGTTGTCAACTGCACCCATGGATGACACGGCCCAGGGATGGCTGTACTGACACACTACTGAGGGTGGTGGCTGGGGACACAGGGGCTTACGGGGGTGCCCAGCCTACAGATATCGCCCTGGCCTAGGGGGACCCACAGCCCTCCTCCCCCACCCAGACACCTCCACTGCACGACAACAGAGTAGATGATGCTTGTACTCACCCCCTTGTGTCTGCTGTGCTGCCCTCACGCGCCCATCCAAATCAGGGTAGGCCACCGCCAGGATCCGGAACATCAGGGGGCTCAGTTGACGGCAGGCACCCCGCCTACGTTGGGAGGCCATCCCCAGCAGAGACTCGGCGGTCTTCTTGGTCCCGCGGCGGATGTCCTCCCACCTCTTGCGGCAGTGGGTGCCCCGTCGATGGTGGACCCCCAGGGCCCGGACTTCCTTGGCGATGGCACGCCAAATCCCGATCTTCTCATGGGCGCGGACCTATGTGACACGTACAGGGAGGGAGAAATACCACGTTCAAGTTACTCAGCATTTTCCTTTCCAGTGGCCCAACGCCCCCCATCCCCGCCAGGCCCCCCGCCAGGCCCAACATGCCCCCCATCCCCGCCAGGCCCCCCGCCAGCCCCAACATGCCCCCCATCCCCGCCAGGCCCCCCGCCAGGCCCAACATGCCCCCCATCCCCGCCAGGCCCCCCGCCAGCCCCAACATGCCCCCCATCCCCGCCAGGCCCCCCGCCAGGCCCCCCGCCAGCCCCAACATGCCCCCCATCCCCGCCAGGCCCCCCGCCAGGCCCCCCACCATGCCCAACATGCACCCCATCCCCGCCAGGCCCCCCGCCAGCCCCAACATGCCCCCCATCCCCGCCAGGCCCCCCGCCAGCCCCAACATGCCCCCCATCCCCGCCAGGCCCCCCGCCAGCCCCAACATGCACCCCATCCCCGCCAGGCCCCCCGCCAGCCCCAACATGCCCCCCATCCCCGCCAGGCCCCCCGCCAGCCCCAACATGCCCCCCATCCCCGCCAGGCCCCCCGCCAGGCCCCCCGCCAGCCCCAACATGCCCCCCATCCCCGCCAGGCCCCCCGCCAGGCCCCCCGCCAGGCCCAACATGCCCCCCATCCCCGCCAGGCCCCCCGCCAGCCCCAACATGCCCCCCATCCCCGCCAGGCCCCCCGCCAGCCCCAACATGCCCCCCATCCCCGCCAGGCCCCCCGCCAGGCCCCCCGCCAGCCCCAACATGCCCCCCATCCCCGCCAGGCCCCCCGCCAGGCCCCCCGCCAGGCCCAACATGCCCCCCATCCCCGCCAGGCCCCCCGCAAGCCCCAACATGCCCCCCATCCCCGCCAGGCCCCCCGCCAGCCCCAACATGCCCCCCATCCCCGCCAGGCCCCCCGCCAGCCCCAACATGCACCCCATCCCCGCCAGGCCCCCCGCCAGGCCCCCCGCCAGCCCCAACATGCCCCCCATCCCCGCCAGGCCCCCCGCCAGGCCCCCCGCCAGGCCCAACATGCCCCCCATCCCCGCCAGGCCCCCAAGCCAGCCAGTGGCCCCAAATCCAGATAGAATTAAACTCACTTGTTGGTCTGGAGGACCGTAGAGTAGCGCATACTGGGGGAGGACCCCATCCACAAGTTTCTCCAACTCCTCTCCAGTGAAGGCAGGGGCCCTTTCCCCAGTCGCAGCAGCCATTGTCCCTTCCAGACCGAGGTCACAGCAACACTTGCAGTATAGGTCCTCTCCTGTGAAAGTTCAAGTCGCAAGTGGATAAGTAGATAGAAAATGGCGGTCACGTCCGCGGCGGTGCGTACCGCGGCGGTGTGTCCCGCCACCGCCGGCGCCCTTCGCCATTGGCTCCTGAAACCCATAGGCTTCAATGTTAACCAATGCGGCTTCGCGCCGCGGTCTTGGCCCGCCGCCCGCCGCGGTGTGCCACGCCAGCGCATTGACCTCACATCCCATTGTCACACTTCACAGGTCAGGCAGCCGCCATTTCCAGGGCCCACATGGCTCAATTTCAACTGCGTCACACAGGCCTAGGCCTTGCATAGCCACTCATACACGCCATTCACTGCATAGAGAATCGTATACTGTGCTAGCTGTGAGTACGTACCTGTGGGTTGCCTGACTGTGTGCTCCATGTTGTCCTTCCTAGGCACCGTCCGCTGGGTTGGGCGAGGAGACGGATGAATCCTCCCGTGTACCGACCGCTGGTGGACCTGTCGACAATGGAAGAACGCCACATTATCCTGAACTACCGTCTTAACCGTGCCACTATCCATGAACTGTGTGCCCGGCTGGAGCCCGACCTGATGTCCCCCATCCGCCAACCCACAGGGATTCCCCCTCTGGTGCAGGTCATGTCAGTACTCCATTTCTTGGCAAGTGGGTCATTTCAGACAACCGTGGGAATTGCTTCTGGGATGTCTCAGCCCATGTTTTCAAAGGTGTTATCCAGAGTGTTGTCTGCCCTGATGAAATCCGTGAGGAACTACATCATTTTCCCTGAGGTGGGCGAACTGGCTACAGTGAAGGGTGATTTCTACGCCCTTGGACATATTCCCAACGTAATTGGTGCCATTGATGGGACCCATGTGGCTTTGGTTCCCCCAAGAGACAGGGAGCAGGTGTACAGGAACAGAAAAAGTTACCATTCAATGAACATCCAGGTGGTGTGTTTGGCTGACCAGTACATCTCGCATGTAAATGCCAAATTCCCAGGGTCAGTGCATGACGCCTACATCCTCAGGAATAGCAGCATCCCTTACGTGATGGAACAGCTACAGAGACACCGTGTATGGCTAGTGGGGGACTCTGGGTACCCCAACCTGTCGTGGCTACTGACCCCAGTAAGGAATCCCCGGACCAGGGCAGAGGAACGGTACAATGAGGCCCATGGGCGTACTAGGAGGGTGATCGAACGCACCTTTGGCCTCCTAAAGGCCAGGTTTCGCTGCCTGCATATGACCGGTGGATCCCCAATGTACTCACCTAAGAAGGTGTGTCACATCATCGTGGCCTGCTGCATGCTTCACAACCTGGCTTTGCGCCGCCAGGTGCCTTTCCTGCAGGAGGATGGTCGAGACGGTGGTGTTGTGGCAGCGGTGGAACCTGAGGAGAGTGACGAGGAGGAAGACGACGGGGCTGAAACAGACAACAGGGACAGAATCATTGAACAGTACTTCCAATAGGACACAGGTAACATTTCAAAGATAATTTAGTAAAAGTTAACTACTCTGCAGCATCTCTGCTGCCTGTCTATTTGCCCCAGTGTATGATGACTGAGTTTTGGCTTTTCCCTCCCTATTTCAGATCTGGGGTCCCCACTACGAGTCCTGTGCTTCGTTTCCCCATGGACTACAGCTTTGTGGCAGCTGTTTGTTGACTTCACCATGTACAAGGACATATTTGCACTGTCATGTCAATTACAATCTATTGAAATCACAGCCAGACTCCTGATATTTTGGTGCAAAATAGGTGTTTATTGAAGTGCTCAAAATGGGATGGGTGGTTTCAAGTGGGTGGGGGCTATGGTGAAGGAATGTCCATGGCAGAGTCCAGAGTAACAGTCACACAGGTGCATTGTCCAGAGGCCTGTGAAGAGATGGAGCATGGGCAGTTCGAGGATGGACAGGGTGACAAGGTGGGACAGTGGGATGACATCAGGTGGTATCCATTGCTGGCGGGGGTCTTGACATCCTACTCTGTCTTGCGAGATCTCAGGGCCCTCTTGCGGGGTGGTTCTTCTCCTGCAGGAGGTGGGGGTCTGGTGGGCTGCTGCTGTGCGGGGGCCTCCTGTCCACTAGCGCCGGCGGAGGTGGATGGCTGTTCTTGGTCCCGGCTAGTGGCAGGGGCCCTTGGGTGTTGTTCAGTGTCCGCCCTGCTGTTTACGAGGTCCTGCAGCAGCCCTACCATGGTAACCAGGGTGGTGTTGATGGCTCGGATGTCCTCCCTGTACCCCCGATAGTGTTCCTCCTGCAGCACCTGGATCTCCTGGAACCGGGCCAGTACCGTCGCCATCGTCTCCTGGGAGCGGTTGTATGCTCCCATGATGGTGGTGAGGACCTCGTGGAGAGTGGGTTCCCTGGGCCTCTCCTCCCCCCCCTGTCGCACAGCTGCCCGCCGAGTTGCCCTGTTTCCCTGGGCCTCTGCCCCCTGGCCGGTGTGCCCACTACCACTGCCCCCAGGTCCCTGTTGTTGTTGGGGTGGTGGGTTATCCTGGGTGCCCTGTAGTGGTAGACACACCGCAGATTGACGCGCCCTGGAGACAGAGGCATGGGCCCGCTGGGTGGGAGCTGTGCTGGTGTTCCCAGAGGGGTTAGGGTCTATAGTGGCCTGTGCCTGTGTGAGGGGAACCGACTGTCCAGAGGTCCCCGATGGTCCGGGCTGGTCATCGGTGTCCAGATCGACAGAGCTGCTGTCATCGCTGACGGCCTCTTGGGTGGGGGGTGTGGATAATTCTGGCCCCTCCGCCGCGGTGTGTTGACGGTCGGGTCCTGCAGGGGTATAGAGGTATGGTTATAGTTTCAATGTGTCGCATATGGGTGTATCTGTGGGTTCTCGTGTCCCCAAGTGCTGGCATTCGTGTGTGGGGGCTTTGGTGAGGGTGGCTTGTGGGGGGGATGTGTATATGCATTGGGCATGCTTTGGTGATGGGTGTCCATGCTTAGTGGACGCATGCAGGCCTAGGTTTTGGGATGAGTGGGTTGTGATGGTGAGACATTGGCGGGGAATAGGTTTGGTGGGGGTGGGGGTGAGGATGGTGGTGGGGGTGAGGATGGTGGTGGGGGTGAGGGTGGGGGTGAGGGTGGGGGTGAGGGTGGGGTTCGAGGATGGGGGTGAGGGTTGGGGTCTGATTTGGCATGCAGGTGGGGGGGAAGCAGTATTGAAGCTTCAACTTACCAGTATCCATTCCTCCGCCGACTCCTGCGAGGCCGTCAGGATGCAGGATGTTCAAGACTTCCTCCTCCCATGATGTGAATTGTGGGGGTTGAGGTGGGGGTCCTCCGCCAGTCTTCTGCACGGCGATGTTGTGCCTGGATACCATGGAACGCACCTTCCCCCGTAGGTCGTTCCATCGCTTCCTGATGTCTTCCCGATTTCTGGGGTGCTGTCCCACTGCGTTCACCCTGTCGACAATCCTCTGCCATAGCTCCGTCCTCCGGGCAATGCTGGTGTATTGGACCTGTGTGCCGAACAGCTGGGGCTCTACACGAACGATTTCCTCCACCATAACCCTGAGTTCTTCGTCTGTGAAGCGGGGTTGTCTTTGGGGTGCCATGGGGTGGTGTGTATGATGTGTGGGGTGGAGTATGTGTATTTAAGTGAGTTGAGTGTGGTGGTGTGTGTTGTTTTGTGTGTGGATAGTGTGTGGGTGATGGTGTTGAGTGGCTGTGGCTGTTATGTTTTGGATGCTGGTGTCTCGCTCTTGCCTTCTTTACGATTTTGTAAGCGTAGGGGTTTGTGGGTGATGTGGGTGGGTGTTTTATATTGTATTGTGTGTGTGGGAGTGGTGTGTGTATGTGTATCAGGTGTGTGGGATTCAAATCGTCCAATGTGGGTGAGTTTTGTTCGTTGGTGTGTATTCTGACCGCGCCGGTGTGTCCCGCCAATGGAATACCGCGTTTGAATGACCGCCGCGTGGATTCGTGGGTCGTAATGGGATGGGCGTATTTCTGTTGGCGTGGCGGTGGAGGTTTGGTCACCTCCACCTTTACGCCGACCGCTGGTCTGGCGGTCTGTTGTGGCGGTCGGATTTTCGGAGGTTTGCCTTCTGCGGGTCAGAATGACCGTGGCGGGTTTCCGCGACCGCGGCGGGATTATGGAGGATTTCTGACCGGCGGTAGGCGCCTTTTACCGCCGAGGTCAGAATGACCACCATAGTTTGTTATACTCAACGGTGGGTGATGCTTTTTTTTTTACATATTTGAATATCGGCTTTGTATAAATGCTATGCTCAGGGAACTCTGCTAAACTATCAAACACTATAACCGTGTCCACATCCAGAAACAGAGCCGCCCAATGTGTACCGTCCTTGTAATGGGGATCGGTGTTAAAGACTAGGGTGCAGGGTCTTTCTGGGCCCATCTTTTCAGGTAGTCCATCGCTAGGGAATACACCTAGAAAGTATTTCTTAGCATATTTATGTCTACTTAAGAAGTCTCCTATCTCCGCAGTGTCCATTTTTATTTTTTTACACTCTGTTTATGGTAGTCAAACATAAGCTGACGGGCGTGGTTTACCCGGATAACGCTGTCGAATACAGAGAACACAACAATGTTCACATTGGCAGCCAGCGCCTGTGTAAAGCGTATTTCCGCTTTTAGATTTCCGTTTTTTATCAGGTTGTAGTGGTCACCGTCTTCCATGTCAGGCGTCAGGTCGCATACCCTTCTCTTGAAACAACTACTCCCGAGTCCCGCAGATGTTTCCCGTTATCGAGACCAGCCCGAGATATTCCCTGACAAAATTTGATGTTCCAAAATTCGGCGTGAAGGGTTTTGCGGGTATCATGGCGCCCTCGTGAACCAAAGCAGCATAGTTGATATCGTAGTGTTTAATTTTGAAAGGGTTTGAGTTGTAGAGGCCTCTAAAAGCTGTATTGTCCACAAACCCTATGATGATGAGTTTTGGTAATTGTCCCAGAAATAGATTCTGCTGCTGCGTTAATCGGGTACCGGCGGGGATGCTGAATATCTTTAGAGCAACTCTTTCAATGGCATACTTGGCGTTCGATAATTGTAAAGCTTCTGCATGGGCCAGTCTGACGCTCGGGACACTTTCACTCTCTTTACAAACAGGCTCGTTGACAATATAACCAGTTTATACTGCTCCGCATCACCGCTTATGAGACAGAAAGCATCTTTGTTACGATTGAGTTTGATCTTAAGAACTATACCATTGACTAGCAGTTTGTCTTGGAAGAAAAGGGCTGAATGTACGCGCCCCAGGAGGTCAAACTGCCTACTGTCGGCGACGAAGCTGGCTCTATTTTTAAAACCCTTGTTGTCCCCGTACAAAGCCGTGTTCTCCAAATGCGCTTCGGTATCTCTGTAGAAAAGCCCCGCTGAAAGCTGTGTGTCCAGAGCGTCGTGACTGTAATTTAGAATACTCTCTATGTAGGCCCTGTAGGCATACATGTTATCACTCTGCATGACGAGTCGATCTCCTAGGTTAATGTCCACTTGATTAAACATGGTTGCGATGGGGTAGGAGATGTTAGCACCATTCGCTTTGGTTATTTTACAGACGAGGTGCAGAAGAGTGTTGTTGAGATCCAGGTACATATCCGTGGACCCCGACACATAAAACTCTATTGGTGCAAGCGGCGTCAGAGCGGCCATAGGCGACACTTCAATAAAAAAACTGTTTTCAATACTGGTCTGTGTGGGTTTGAGCGAAAACAGATCTAACTCAGATTTGGCACATTCACCCGATGCATGGTGTACGAAGGCCATGACCGATGCTTTAAAAAAATATTCGCACTAGAACGTGTTCTCTTCTTCTTGGAAGATCTCTTCCGTCTTACGGCTCTTCTTTTGTGTGGGCCTTTTGAAGTAGTCCTACGCTTCTTATAGGGCATTGGTGGTCCCCTACGCCTCAAAGCCCTTCGCTTCCTTTTAACACCAGCACGCGCATTGTACATCATCCCAGCTCCTCCTTGGGGCTGTTAGTTCATACGCTCGGCGACCGCAGACGTTACACTACCCACGACGTCCTGGGCTATGTTCGTAGCAGCCGCTTTAACATGCGGTTTTGCAATTTCGAACCCTCTTCTCAAAAAGGGCATGGCTCGCCTAAACAGGCTCCGGAAGAAACCCCCCAATCCAGCCCCGTACATAACAGGAGCCCCTTGAAAGTAGGGCGGGTGACCTCCATACCCAGCCTGAACTCTATAATAGTCCCTATACATAAAGGGATCCCCGTAGGTTTTCGTGATGACCATCGCAGCAGCCTAATAGTCACCGTCGCGACGGGGTCTTAAATGAAGCTTAACAATAACTTTCCCGTATTTAAAGGGCACCGGCTCCGACTGATCGTTGTACACCATGATGGTTATAGTGTCAAAATGGTTTTTAGAAATTGCTCTTCAACGGTGTTTATAGATTTGCGATGGCCTCGACCACCGACGCTACGGTTTGGTAATAGCCGTGTGGGAATGTCTGGGGAAAGCTCAGGGCATCCTGAGTGCGCTTTATATGAAATTTAGCCTCGGACTTTGTAAATGTATTCCAAGTTCTAGGGTACTGTATCTCCATTAGCGCCACCTCCCAGGGTCCTTTCAAATCCACTGGCTTTGCCAGTTTCACTGTATAACTAGAAATCTGATTGTCTGGGAATATGTCCTTCGAAGCGTTGGACGGCAGCGTGATATAAAAAGGTGAGTTCTCCATCTCGGCGCTTACAGCTTGACCTCACACACAGTGCAGCGAGCTGGCCAGAACCCAACTGTTAAATTTCTCGGGCCACCCCCTCCATTTGACCAACGCCTGTCTCCTGGCACCGCTCCCTTTCCTTTTCAGAACCTTTTCAACCCTGTACACCCTGTTCGGATCGTAGGGAACCTTCTGTAACTCTTCGCTGTAAAAGACACCTGCTACCTTTTCACCACTGTAATCCTTTAACCTGTAAAAATATACCCCTTCTTTAAGCTCAACACTTTCCACTATGAATATCTCATCGCTGAATGTCTGTTGGTAGCCTTTGGTGAAGACACCCTTCAACTTTGAAACCCTGACATGATCCCCTTCTTTTAAAGACCGTTTCTTGACCTTCAATGTAAGACGACTACCGTACACAGTTCTCCACACCATTAACTAATTATCCCGTGTTACCTCAACGGGGGCCATTTTGATTGTCCTGTGGTAGGTGGCGTTATAAACAGCTATAAAAGCCTGTAGAACATCCACGTATCTGTAGGTGTTGTTGGCGGTGAAATATTGCCACATCTTTGACTTTAAAGTTCGGTTAAAACGCTCTACAACCGCAGCCTTTACCTCTGTGTGCGTGACAAAATGTTAAACAGCGTGCTGGTTTAATAATTTTTGGAAAGGTTTGTTTAAAAATTCCTTTCCGGCGTCTGTTTGTAGTTTCTGAGGTACGCGACCTCTAGCGAAGATGTCTTTAAAAGCGGCTGTGGCGCTGGTACCACTTTTATCGTTTAACGACTCTGCATAGGCATACTTGGACAAGACGTCTATGATGGTTAATATATACATGGAGCCATTGTTATGTTTTGCTAGATCCTGAAGACTGATTATATCAGCTTGCCACTGTTAATCGAGCTGTGCGCTAACAACGGTGGCCCGCCTCTTAAGGCGTCTCCTGGCCGGTTTGTGGAGCGAATAAGCCTCTTCCCCAGCTAACCATGTCTTCACAACGGCGCGGTTTACAGATTCATTTTCAGCTCGAGCCCTTCTAAATAGAGCTTCGGAGCCTCCGAAGCTTCCAACCCCCTGGGTATCGTAATAAAGCTTCCTTAAAGCTGCACCAGTCATCCTGTCCCCCACCATCACCACGAAATTAAAGACGCATGTTTTGTGTAAGGTAATTTTATTAAACATAAAAAACATTAAAGTGTGGCGGGACTACACAACCAGCGTGTATTTGACATTTTGTGGTACATAGCTTATAACTGTCAAAACGGTGGCCCCCTGGGGCCTTTTTACAAGTGTATACATAGTAAAACACCCGTTACACATGTTACTCAGAGCAGGTCCTTTTACAAGCCCTAAGCGTCACGAACTTTGATATTTTCATAGCTATACTCTCAATAGCTCTAGACATGACTTCCCGTTCCCCACGCCTATAACTCTGAACGCTCAGGATACTGACAGAATTCAACAGTTCATACAGTTCTAGGTAGGACAATACAGAACCTTTATTTGTGAGATAATCTTCAGTCATGTGCTCCAAAGCCCCGTGTATCCCAGTCAATGGTGAAAGTCTTAACTCGCAAGCGTGATCTTTGTCCGAGTTCCGGCATTTAACAGATGCGGTTAGCCGGGCATTGATACACCACCTGGCGATACCCACATGACTGCTGCACTGCAACAAGGACGAAGGTTCCGAAATGTTCAGATACCGCAGAGTCAAAGGGTGTATTTCAGCTATTCTTTCTTTAACCAGCACAAATATCAATCTCCCGATACAGATGTAGCCCGCGTGTAACTCATAGACATCTTGCACCACGATACTCGGATTCACCGCCTAAAATTGAGTAAGTATGGAGCGTTAAGTAACACATTTATGGTCTGCTTTTTTAAAAACAACTTTCGTGGGGCTAAAGACTTCATTCTTCTGTTTTTATAATAAATGTCACACATTTGTCTTTCTATAACCCTTTCTGTCATACTTTTGTGAAAGTGGGGACACAGCCCCTGCATACGGTCGAGTTTTGAGCAGGGCTCAGCAGCGTATCTGATCTCATTGAGAGCAGCAGCCAAGACCTTAATCATATCAGCGTGGACACCTTTCTTCACAGCTGACAGCCCGTACACCACCCTTAACAAATTATAGTCCCGGTGAGGCTCTAGCCGACTACAAATGTGGCGAATTGTTCTTGCAGTGTACGACTCGTATAGACATTCGTGAGCCGCCTGCTGAGGTTCATTAATTTTATGCCCGTAACACAGGTCATAATAGTCCCGTTTAACACACGTGTTCACAACGGTCGCTGCAAAACATTTAACTGGCCATATGGCATCATAGGGCACGGCCGGAATTTCCTTTTCGAAATCGTGGCTAGTCTAGGTGCAAACACATTTCTCTTGTTCTGGCTTGTAATACTCTCAGACTGTCTGGAACAGCATAAGCAGTAAAAGAAATTGTCGTTAACCTTTGGCACGGACCCTTCTAGAGGCTCTCTTTCTTCAGTTGTTTTCTATGGTTCAAACAGAAAGCACAAGACAAATTATTAGTTAAAAGTATGACACCAGAGTATACATGAAAAAAAAAAAAATGTCTATAGAGTTTTACTAACCTCAAGATTCTCGCTACACTCAGAGGCTCCTCTGAAATCTTGCGAGTCGCAGAGGTCCATCGGGGTAGAAGCATCATCGGAGTTTACAACGGATGGCTGTACAACAACGGCCTCTGGCTCGGGGTCCTCCTGGAATCCCATGTCATCATAGATGGGTGAATTTGGCGGTGCTACACACTCTTCAACATCTTCAATGTCGATGAAGTTAACTGCAACACTTAATTCATCTTTCGAGGCATCGCTGTCGCTGCTGTCCCCCTTAATAGAGGATTTCAGGTTCGGCAAATCCTTGAGATTGAGCTTTTCAAGCCGCTGGCAAAGTTCCTCTTGAAAACAGGTAACATCGGTATCCCTGTCATCAGTGACAGCCAGTTGTGCATTCTCATCCATCGTAAGAGGTGTTAAGGTCCGGTAATATCTACCAATAGTGTTCAGGGCCCCTGAGGAGGCGGCTTTTCTGGTGATTGGATTGTATCTCTTCATGGCACCTTGACAAGCTGTTTCAGCAGTGGTTCACGGTTTGGCAGACGCCTCTAACCCGCTCCTTATATGCCACAGTTCAAAAAGGGCGGGCACTACTCTACAACACCACGAGGTCACAGACCACGTGACACACCCTACACACATGGCACTTCCGGGGAGGGCTCTCATGGACACCGGAGGTCCCAGCCACCGGAAATGGCGTCACTTCCGGGGCGGGATAACTGTCACTTTTAATATGGTGATTAAAGGTATCCCTTCCTACTACTCACACATTCTGTCCAATCAAAAACTGTATTCAATGTAATCAACCTATGGGTGGAGCCAAAACTCCTCTCAATAGTGTTTCTTAAAGCTATTTTTCTGTTTATCTCATGAAGTGGAGCGACAGTTGCACAGTCATGCCAGACATAAAACCCCTCAGAATAAACAATATGGTTTGATGAGCACAAATTAGATGACTAAGATCACAAGAAATACTGTAATGCGACTTGTACGGCTT
The DNA here is from genome assembly GCF_031143425.1 of Pleurodeles waltl. NCBI lineage: Eukaryota > Metazoa > Chordata > Amphibia > Caudata > Salamandridae > Pleurodeles > Pleurodeles waltl. The sequence goes on along the minus strand of NC_090441.1, from coordinate 183,879,761 downwards.
CTGACCAAAAACCATAAACCTCTCTCACATGTCTTCACCCATCAAACTTCTAAGCGCTGCGTTCCATTACACAATGACTGGACCTCGTGGTCAACATGCAAGACATGGAAAGACTTTCCACACAGGAATAAAACAAAGGCAACACACTTGCAACTGTACAACCTACACTGTGAAGTGTGGTACCATTGTAGACAAGCGCTCCACACTCTACATTGGGTAGTAATCGCTATAAATGTTTATATACAATGGGTTGAGGAAAGAGTTGTGAAGGGTACCAGATTGTGGGGTGACTGAAGTGAAAGTAGCTTCGAAGTGGCTTTCAGGGGTACTTTTAGTACCCAAGGTTTGAGTAAAAGTATCACACTTTGTGTAGACCTGCAAGAACTGGTCAGAGATGTTTCTATTGACAAACAACCAAATACCCACCATTTCAGAAGAACCTGTAACTTTGGGAGGTGCACAGACATTAACCATCACGGATTAGTGGTCAGTATACTATCGAGTGCAGTGGCAGGAAGAGTTGGGATCGCTGACGTCATTTATGTCGCGGTCAGGAGTGTATTGTTTTGCTTGGATGCCATCTGTGTTGGCATCGGCTGTGGCATGTTTTCTTTGGGTGATGGAAACGGTGTCTGAAAACATCAGTCGGGGTGAACCGACTGATGTACTGAAGAATGTCAGTCCTCCTCACTGTGTCAGTTCTCCTCACTGAACGGCGACTGATGTACTGAAGAATGTCAGTCCTTCTCACTGAACGGCGACTGAGCACAAGCGCTCGTTTAAGAACCGGTCTCCCTGTTCTAACCCTCGCTAATAAATACATACACCCTGGGCCTGTCCACTCTCAAGGGTCTGATCATCACCCTTCACGCGCCCTCGGCACACTGCAGGGCAGACCCGCTCCCACCTCTTGGCATCGCTGGGGCTTTTTATGACACCGGAAGTGGGGTGCGCGCTGCCTCCTCCGTGTCGCATCGACAGTTTGCAAACAGTGCCCCGATATGTAAATATTTACATAACGGATATGTGTAAATTCTAAATTTAAAGAGAGATCCAGACTCCGAATCTTGGCTGCAGAGATGTGATCTTCGGGAGACTTAATAGTAATTCACAGTATGTAAATATAAGCCCCACTTACAAAAAATAACTTTATGAAACACCGTAGTCTCCACTCGAGCACAACGGTGTTGGCAGCACAGCCCGTATTTACACGCTCTCAGAGGTCCGGGCCCAACCCTCAGACTCTGGGACCGTGGACTCAGATCTCTTAAACCCTCTGGTAAAATCCCCCCTCTGAGAGGTTCAGGTTCTTGTTTTACACATACTTATCAATTAGAAATATATTTATATTTTTCAAGAACTAATACCGGGGGTTTAAAATATTCTATCTGGAAGTTTTTTTTTTTGCAAGGATATGACGGTCTGTTTTTATCACATATCCACCCATCCCGGGGGATTTATCGAAAAACAGCTAGAAAATATTTTCGATTTTTAAATTCTGTGCCTAGAGCGTCGATTTTCTCTTCTGACACCCACAGAGTCTAATCACTCGATTACTGGGTGCAGATTAAATAAACACGCGGCCAATGCGATCCCGCCAGGCATTACCAATATCATTTCTTTCTGCCAAATATTGTTTGTGCGTCATTTTTCTGAAAGCGTTTATACTCACGTTTTGGATGAATAACGTATAATGAAGGTCTCAGGTCCGGAGCGGAGTCTCGGAGTCTCTGATACCGACTTAAGTAGCCAACGAGTTCCACTTCGAAGTTTCCAAACTGGCCACGGGTTTTCCTGAATATACCAGTGAAGAGGCGACTCTCCGCTTCCATCGCTCACCTGTGAGGCCGGAGGAGCGGCTGGGGGGCCCCCGACACACAGAGCGTCAGAGGGGGCGCGGGGGGCACAGCTCTCGCAGGGACCCGTCCTCCGATCTAGAACATGCTGGAACTCGGGAGTTCATGCAGGGGGTGTTTATTTATTTAAATTTAATTCGATGCACCGGCTGTTTTTAAAAAGAAGATAACAGTGGCACGAATTCAAACACAAGAGTGGGAGATTATCATGAGGAATTTGTAATTTATTTCCATTTAAGAGACCCAACGCTATCACCCCCCGCCCAAGAGCTTGTTGTTTTGGGAAGCCGCCCCCTCCTCTCCATCACTACATTCACGGGGGGCACTGCCCACGTGAGGGGCGGACCTCTGCTTGTGAGGCACCTCTGCCCCCATCATAAATAAATAAAAACACCCCTTCACTTCTAAGGATGTCTTCACACCAGCAATGGGCACCGGCTCAGTCGGGGCTCCAGACACGACCTGCACCTCGCTCTACAGGGGGGCTCAAGCCAGCCCTTGATGCTCCCGGGCAGGGGGCGTCGGCTCCTGGGGTGACGTGTGCAGGGGACAGGTCCGTCTCTGTTGTCCTTGCACGGATAGATGTGTGCACGTGTTCACTCACGCACCGACACGCCCCGGGTGTTTCACCAGAGCACGTGCCTGCGCTACACGGTGGCCTCGCTGCACCCGGTGCTAGTGCAGGGACCGGGACGGGCTGATGCCGTAGGCTGCAAACAGCCAGGTATGAAACACAAAAATACTAACAGAAATGTCATCAAAATGGGCGCCTTAGAGCTGCCGAGTTTCCCAGCTCCGTGTGGGACGTACTGCTCCAGTATACGGTTCTGAAAGTGAATTCTGGGGCCTCTAGTCCTTTTTTATAATGGATAAAAAATACTGCAAGTCCCAGAATACAAAGAAAACACATGGAATAAAACAGCGCACACCGCGCCGACTTGGAAGAATACACCCCCGCCCCCCAAACCCCCCCCCCCCCCCACCTATAAATCAGGCTAACATCAGGCTGCCCTCCCTCATTCCTCTTCACTGGACACGTGTCCCCTTAGCCCTCTCTCCCCTTCACTTCCCCACAGTCTCAGAAGAGCTTCTAATAGCATTTACACATTTTCTCCTCATTCCGGCCTCAGAAGGGGATGTCGCTCAAAAACTGCTGAAATATGTCTTGTCCGTGAGGATGATATACCTACCCTTGGTATAGCTATGCCTCTGCCAGGGCCCCAGTACCCGACGAGAAGAGACAGGAGTGAGTAGTGTGAGGGGCTAAGAGAAGAGGCGTTTGTAAACAGAAACCGAGTCGAGGCGGAGGGGCCTTGGAAAGAGGGGCCCTCTCAGCGCTTTAATTCCCGCTTTCTCTTCTCTCCAGTCACCCATCTCCTCCACTGCGTATATTCTTCCCTTGGGTAGCATAGCACCCGCCCCGCCCTCTAGTTTCAATGCTTTCAGAGGCTCCAGACCAGACAGAAGCTGCAGGAAAAGTTACATTTGTTGCAAATGCAGCCGGGAGACAAAATCACACAGGCAGCTGTCTGCAATAATGTTACAAAAAAAACAAAAACAAATAGAAAACAAGCATTTGCAATGCAATAGGTCTCGCATTTTCTTGAGTTAGAGCTAATAGCATTGTAAATTCATAACTGAAGTATGACAATCTTTATTGCAGGATTAATAAAAATTGTTGCACCAAATGACAATAATAAAAAAAAGCCCATAAAATACAAAAACTGCTAACCAACATAATCCCACATAAAACCTATGTGGGTACATAAATCGCATAGCCTCCTAAATAAACCTTTAAAATACAGATAGAATAATCCAATCGTGCAACCACCTAAAGTTCTACTGTTGCACAAAGTAAGCTTCCATTGTCTCTCCCTGCACAAGCACTTTCTGGTTGTTAGATCATTTGCACAATACCGTGTCTAACGTTCTGCGAGGTCCACTAATCAGCCCATTTCTTGGCGATAAAAGTACAAGATACTACATTCCATCACCCAGTCATATGCACCACAGAGCCTTGCCTGTCTCAATGGACTTTTCCATGAGCTCCTAAATTCTCAGTTCGATGAGCTATATTAAGCCAATATAGAGGACAACGCTGACTCCACTAGGCCACTTAGATTCATTATGAAACGGTGCAAATGCAAGCATCGATGAGCCCAAAGCTGCTTTAGTGCTCGACCCATTGGGTATCCTCTTACTTCTCATCATTCCAGAGCCATCAAGAATAAATATGGGGTAACTTGGGAGGTAGGAGCCATTTCGTCAGTGCCGTTTCTTTGTAGACCTCACCCTTTCTGTGAGTACCCTCACTAATTTGGCCCCTTGCCTGGTGTGGAGCCAGTCTCAGTTTATAAAAACAATTCCCAAAGCAGGCTAGTTCCATGGGGACCACTGCAGTGATTAACAGTCTTATAGCTTCATTACATGTTCTCACCCCATGTTTCAAGAACAAGGGTTTTAAAAGTTGACGTCTTCCTGAGGCCAAACATGGGCAGCAGAATACAAGATGTGTTATAGATTCATTGTGATATTTACACAGAGTGCATTCCTGCAAGTGCACCTGAGCCATCCTCCACTTACGTCGATAGTCCCAGGCAGGTAGAGTTAAGAGGCGTATCTGCAGGATGCTCTAGAACGCTCGCTCTCCTAAAGGTGCTTTAAAAAAAAGGCTGGCTGTCAGTAGTTGCGTAAGATTCAAGCAAGCCGTAAGCTCTGCTGATTTCCCTGACTGTTGAGATATCTGGAGGCTTGCACGCCTAACTCTTTCAATGTTTTTCTTCAGCACCGCTTTCGTGATAGAGGGGTCTGTAGTATAGGAGGGAGCCAGATTGAACTGTTCCTCAGGCCTGTGTTAGATAAATGGCCCAACTGCTTGTTTAGTCTTTAAAGAATGGTTTCAAATCCCCCCTCAGGCTGACTGCAACTGCCTTGCAGACACTCCAATAGAGCTTTATCATGTCCATTTTGCACGTTATGTCCATTCTTATCATATCTTATTCCAGGCATATCCCTTTATGCCTAGTTGGTCTGGGGATCTTAAAAACCCCTTTATAGGCTTTCATCTGGCAATTCTCCAGTGTAGTTGTCAATCTGCCAGGGAATGCCAGATGGCCATCGGTAACTGCAGATAGCAATTTAGCCTTTAACACTCTCCTTATTGGCTCTGATGTTGGTGCCTTAAGCCGTTGATGGAATTTTGCTCATGCATTAGAGATTGTCTCTGCTTTGGATGTCAATGCCACTGCCTGGTGTGATATTCTCCCTGTGTTTGATAGCCAGACTCCCAGGTAGTGATATTTATCTTCCAGCTCTACGCTTAATGGTCCAAGTTTCCATGTTCTTTGCTGCTTTTTTGCCAGGCGGCAGAAGACAAGGACCTTGTTTTTGTCTCCATTCGCTTTTAAGGCATTTCTCTCATTACAGCTGCACAGCATGTCGAGGCCCTTTTTAACCCAATCCAAGTTTGGGTGAGCAAGACCAAATCATGCGCATATTGGATTATGGGGAGCACAGATTGTCCCAGTCTCAGAGGGAACGTATTTCCTCTAAGCAACTCTGCACCCAGATCAGCTGTGTATAAATTAAATAAAGAGTGGGGACAACAACACAGCCCTACTGTAGACCTTTGTTGGTAAGAATCTTCCTGGTAACGTGTGTTTGTGATTTTTATCCGTACCCAAGTGTCGGTGTATAGTGCCATTACTGATGCAAGCAGTTTCCTTGGTATCCCCCAGGTCGCCAGTTTCTTTCAAAGGATGTGGCGCACCACCCCATCGAAGGCCGCGCTATAATCAATAAAACATGCAAAGAACGGTTGAGATGATGGTTTCAATCCTTTTCTACCAAGATATGAAAGTGCAAGGACATTATCTAACGTCGAAGAGCTAGGTCTAAAGCCAGTTTGATATGAGGGAATGATGTCATTTGCTGATATCCAGCTTTCTAGCTCTTGAAGCAAGACCCTTGCGTAAGCTTTGCCATCTACATCTATTAAGGCTATCAGCCTATAATTTTACGGACGGGTAGTACCCTTTTTTTTTGTAAATGGGTTGAAGTATTGAGCCCTTCCAGGCCTCTGGAACCACTGAAAAGTGTAGACAGTCATTAAATAGAGCGGTCAGAGGTTCATCCCAATACACTTGATCGTCTCCGAATATGCTCCCCGGAAGGCCATTGGGCCCAGGAGCCCAATCTCGCCTCATGTTAGCAACGATCATTTGCACAGCTTTAATAGTGACTGTTACTGTTTTGTCATCTAACCCATCGACTTCGCAGTACCCGTCAGCGAGTTCTTGAGCTTCTACATATTTTGGGTCCACATAAAGATTTAACACATGCCTTTCCCAATCTGTGGCAGAGATCACATTAGCACTGGTTTCGGATGCATATAGCAAAGAACTGATATAGTTCCAGAATTCTCTGCTTCTATTAGGCAGCAGCAGTGCAACCAAGCGTTTCCATCATTCGTCAGTCTTTTTTACCTTTAATGACCATAGTGCCTGTAGGAAAATGGCTCCCTGTTGCATTTACCCCCCACTTTTTGCCTGATACTGATGCTGACTTGACTGAGAAGTGTGCTGGGACCCTGCTAACCAGGCCCCAGCACCAGTGTTCTTTCACTAAAAAATTTACCATTGTTTCCACAATTGGCACACCCCTGGCACACAGATAAGTCCCTTGTGAAAGGTACTAGGGCCCTGTGACCAGGGAAGGTCTCTAAGGGCTGCAGCATGTGTTGTGCTGGACCCCTCACCTAACACATGCACACTGCCATTGCAGATTGTGTGTGTTGGTGGGGAGAAAAAGGCAAAGTCTACATGGCATCCCCCTCAGGGTGCCATGCACACAAAATGCTGCCTGTGGCATAGGCAAGTCACCCCCTAGCAGGCCTTTCAGCCCTAAGGCAGGGTGCACTATACCACAGGTGAGGGCATAGCTGCATGAGCAATATGCCCCTACGGTGTGTCTCAGTCCATTCTTAGACATTGTAAGTACAGTGTGGCCATATTAAGTATATGGTCTGGGAGTTTGTCAAAAAATTAACTCCACAGCTCCATATTTGCTACACTGAATACTGGGAAGTTTGGTATCAAACGTCTCAGAATAATAAACCCACACTGATGCCAGTGTTGGATTTATTAAAAAATGCACACCGAGGGCATCTTAGAGATGCCCCCTGTATTTTACCCAATCTTTCAGTACAGGACTGACTGCTCTGTGCCAGCCTGCTGCTGAGAGATGAGTTTCTGACCCCCTGGGGTAGAGCCTTTGTGCTCTCTGAGGCCAGAAACAAAGCTTACACTGGGTGGAGATGCTTACCACCATCTCCTCTGCAGGAACTTTAACACCTAGCAGGGAGCCTCAAATGCTCAAGTTTCGTGTTACAATGCACCAGGGCACTCCAGCTAGTGGAGATGTCCGCCCCCTGGACCCAACCCCCACTTTTGACGGCAAGTCCAGGGGAGATAATGAGAAAAACAAGGAGTAGTCACCCACCAGTCAGGACAGACCTAAGGTGTTCAGAGGTGACCCCTGCCTTTAGAAATCCTCCATCTTGATTTTGGAGGATTCCCCCAATAGGATTAGGGATGTGCCCCTCTCCCCACAGGGAGGAGGCACAAAGAGGGTGTAGCCACCCTCAAGCATAGTAGCCATTGGCTACTGCCCTCCCAGATCTAAACACACTCCTAAATTTAGTATTTAGGGGCACCCAAGAACCCAGGAAATCAGATTCCTGCAACCTGAAGAAAGAAGGACGGCTAACCTACAAGCCTGCATAGGAGGAGGAAGACGACAACTGATTTGGCCCCAACCTTACCAGCCTGTCTCCAACTTCGAAAACCTGCTCCAGCAACGCATCCGACAGGGACCAGAAGACGTCTGAAGCCTCAGAGGACTGCCCTGGACTACAGGACCAAGAAACTCCCATGAACAGCGGCCCTGTTCAAAACCTGCAACTTCTTTGCAACAAAGAAGCAACTTCCAAGGACTTCACGTTTCCCGCCGGAAGCGTGAGACTCTACACTCTGCACCCGACGGCCCCGGCTCGACCTGCAGAAATCCAACACCTCAGGGAGGACTCACCGACGACTGCGAGCCCGTGAGTAACCAGAGATAACCCCTCTGAGCCCCCACAGCGATGCCTGCAGAGAGAATCCAGAGGATCCCCCTACCGTGACTGCCTGTAACAAGGGACCTGACGCCTGGAACCAACACTGCACCCCCAGCCCCCAGGACCTGAAGGAACCGAACTTCAACGCAGGAGTGACTCACAGACGACCCTCTGCCGAGCCCAGGTGGTGGCTGTCCCGAGAAGGCCCCCGTGCCTGCCTGCACCGCTAGAGTGACCCCCGGGTCCCTCCATTGAAACTTATACAAAACCCGACTCCTGCTTCCACACTGCACCCCGCCGCCCCTGTGCCGCTGACGGTGTGTTTTGTGTGCCTTCTTGAGTCCCCCCCCAGTGCTCTAGAAAAACCCCCTGGTCTGCCCCCCCAGGACGCAGGTACTTACCTGCTGGCAGACTGGAACCAGAGCACCCCTGTTCTCCATAGGCGCCTATGTGTTTTGGGCCCCTCTTTGACCTCTGCACCTGACCGGCCCTGAGCTGCTGGTGTGGTAACTTTGGGATTGCCTTGAACCCCCAGTGGTGGGCTGCCTATGCCCCAGGACTGAGACTTGTAAATGTTTTACTTACCTCCTAATCTAACCTTTACTTACCTCCCCAGGAACTGTTGATTTTTCCACTGTGTCCACGCTGAAAATGGCTTATTGCCATTTTTATAAAGACTGCACATGATATTGTTTTCATTCAAAGTTCCTAAAGTATATAAGTGAAGTACCTTACTTTTAAAGTATTAACTGTAAGTCTTGAACCTGTGGTTCTTAAAATAAACTAAGAAAATATATTTTTCAATATAAAAACCTATAGGCCTGGAGTATGTCTTTGAGTGTGTGTTCCTCATTTATTGCCTTTGTGTGTACAATAAATGCTTAACACTACCCTTTGATAAGCCTACTGCTCGACCACACTACCACAAAATAGAGCATTAGAATTATCTGCTTTTGCCACTATATTACCTCTAAGGGGAACCCTTGGACTCTGTGCACACTATTTCTTACTTTGAAATAGTATATACAGAGCCAACTTCCTACAGTGCCCTTTTGTACTCTTTCCGTGCCATCCTCCTTAGGACGTCCATTCCAGGGGTTTTGTTTCTCCTATAGTGCCTTTCTACCTGCTGGCACCTCCTTTTCTACTGTATACATCCCTTGGTACCTGGCAGTTTGTCCACCCTTTGTTTTTTACCCCCAGTGTGGCCAGCCTGCGCTCAATTGTAAAGGTGAGCTTGAAAGTTCTTAAGCACGTGCCTCCATTGGTCAGTTATCTGGCCTGCCCCATGTTGGAATTTTATTTGGCTGTTAGCCTTCTTCCATGCCTCGTATTTTGTTTTGCAGGCTGCACTCCATTTAATTTGTTTTGTTAATGGGCATAAGCCTGCAATAAGTTGACGGCCACTAGCTTTATAGAGTTCATGTCTCATTGTGCCAAGATCAACTTCTATTACCACTGGGTTATGATCACTTTTAGGTCTATGAACTGCCTTGTGGCTTGAGCACCTACACATCAGTGCTGAGCTTAAAAAGATATAGAGGGTCATTCTGACCCTGGCGGCCGGTGGCCGCCAGGGCCACCGACCACGGGAGCACCGCCAACAGGCTGGCGGTGCTCAAATGAGCATTCTGACCGCGGCGGTTCAGCCGCGGTCAGAAGCGGAAAGTCAGCGGTCTCCCGCTGACTTTCCGCTGCTCTTTGGAATCCTCCATGGCTGCGGAGCGCGCTCCGCAGCCATGAGGATTCTGACCCCCCCTACCGCCATCCAGTTCATGGCGGGAAAGCCGCCATGAACAGGATGGCGGTAGGGGGGGTTGCGGGGCCCCTGGGGGCCCCTGCCGTGCCCATGCCAATGGCATGGGCACGGCAGGGGCCCCCGTAAGAGGGCCCCGAAAAGTATTTCAGTGTCTGCCTTGCAGACACTGAAATACGCGACGGGTGCCACTGCACCCGTCGCACCTTCCCACTCCGCCGGCTCGATTACGAGCCGGCATCCTCGTGGGAAGGTCGTTTTCCCCTGGGCTGGCGGGCGGTTTTACTGGAACCGCCCGCCAGCCCAGGGGAAAACTCGTAATACCCGCCGCGGTCTTTTGACCGCGGCGCGGTAATTTGGAGGGCGGGATCCTGGCGGGCGGCGGAGGCCCATAATCTATTGTGAATATATTTCTAAAAGTTGAAATGGGTGTGCCCGCTGCTAAGCTGCTACTGTCCGTCGTTTTGAGATCATATTGTTTAAGGGCAGTTTCTATAACTGATCTTACTGGGTCTTGACAGGTCCCTGATTCCTGACCAAGCTGGTGAATGTTAAAATCTCCTGCCATCACATATTCATGCCCTGGGTGTTCATAAACAAACTCCTTCAGCAAGTCCAAAATAGATTTAACCATCATCTGTTTCTTTCCTTGATGGGGGTTAGTATAAACATTTCCAACTGTTACCGGGATGCTTTTTTTATATAAGGCTAAGCCATTAATAGTTATCACTTGCATGTTGCTCGTTGATTTCTCCCAAATTACTAGTTTGATAGCCAAGTCTAACTTAACGTATATTGCAAGACCTCCAATAAGTCTTCCAACACATTTTTTTGTGGGCGGGAGGCTGGATTGTAGTGAAAACCCTCTACAGTCAGAGGTTCTGCCGACCTTGTTTCTTGGAAGCACATAATATCTACATCATTTAAAAAGTTCTTAATACTAAAGCTGGCTATAAAGGGAAGCCAAGCCGGCCACGTTTCAGCTAATTATTTTGATTTATATTCGATTTTAAAGGTGGGCATTTGTAGTTAAATATATGTTTTCCCTTTGATAGACAGAGCTGCTGGGAGCCATTCCCATCCTTGCCCCCTCACAATACCGTGACCGTCATTTATCCCATCAGAATGACACTCTCCTGTGTTCCTTTTCCCATCAGAGTAGGACTCACCCTTGTTTCTTGTCAACTGTAGGGTTATTTTTCTCCTCTACCAACAGTGGTTTCATGACCGGAGTTCCTCTCAAGACGCTAAATGTTTTCCTGTCCAAGTGTGTTGGACATTTTTTTGCCACATAAATTGGTCAACCCTGCCTCATAATTTCTCCTTTTCCTGCTTTAGAATTCCAGTGGTCCAGCATTTAACTAAAGCACTTCCTCTATCCTTCTTCCTCTATCCTAAAACACATACAATTATCATATAAACCTTCACCAGAAATAAACTTTTGTCAGAGTGCAATGCTCAAAACACCATACAAAAATATAATTTGGGATGGATTGCAGATTGAAAGGAAAGAGGAAGTCGGGAGTAAAGATTGAGAAGACAATTGGCGTAATAATGGTGTCATGGGCCCTGGAGTAAGAAACAAAAATGGTTGTGTAGGAAGGTGGCTTGGTGTGTGGTGTTACCACCCTAAATCAGGTCCAGGTATCCCCTTATTAGTGAGGTGTAGACAGTGTCTAGGAAGGCAGGGCTCTCTAGAAGTAGCTGTGGATGAGCAGCCAAGACTTATCTAGGAGACATGCAAAGCTTATGGAATACCACAGTAGTCACACAGCACTTACACACATTAAAGCTCCACACAGCATTACACGATAAAAGGTACTTTATTTTAGTGACACAAATACTAAACTACTACATAGGCAATATCCTAACTTGGGGGAAGCCAGCAATGGCGGGCGTGTGAGCAGAGAGCTCCGATCCAGCGTGCCTAAAAACCCTGCAGAAATGTCATTGTAACCAGTCCGAGAGACAACTCCGCACAGCCCAGTCTCCTGTGGGCTGCAGTTACTGTGGGCTGTGGGCCCCCCGGCAGTATGCAGGGAGAGATACCGGCAGCAGCCAGAGGTGCGACACCCAGCCTGCATGAAGCCAGTTGCGGTGCGGTTGGAGGGAAGACAGTGAGGAGGAGAGCACAGAAGGTGACCAGAAGTGAGGCACCTGGCCTGAGTGATTGCGGAGGCGGCACAGAGGGCGAGACAATGGAGAAGAGGTTCCACGGGCCCTATAGAGGCGGAGCCCAGAGGCGACTGAAGAGGAGTGACTGCCTGGCAGTACAGAGGGCTGAGTGACCAGCAGAGGGGGGGCGGCTCCGCACATAGAAGGTGAGAGTGAGGAGAGGCCTGGGCCTGCAGTGCACCGAGCAGGCCACCGACATTCGGGCACCTACACTACTGGAAGATTTCCAGTAGATGCTGATGGTGCCACGGGCGGCCGGTAATACAGGGGCCTGGATGCCAATTGTAGTAAAGTGCCACTGTTGGCATGGTTGCCCCCCCACACTTTTTGCCTAGTATTAATGCCAACTTTGGATTGAAAGTGGGCTGGGACCCTGCTAACCAGGCCACAGCTCTAGTGGTCTTTCCCTAAAACTGGACCTTTGTTTCCACAATTGACACAACCCTGGCACACAGTCAAGTCCCTTGTGAAAAGGTACCTATGGTACCAAGGGCCCTTTGGGCAGGGAAGGTTTCTAAGGGCTGTAGCATGTATTATGCCACCCTAGGGGTCCCCTCACCAAGCATATACACACTGCCTTACAGCTTGTGTGTGCTGATGAAGAGAAAAAGACAGTCGACACAGCAACCCTCTGAGAACGCCATGCTCACAAATCACTGCCTGTGGCATAGGTAAGTCACCCCTCTAGCAGGCCTTAAAGCCCTAAGGCAGGGTGCGCTATACCACAGGTGATGGCATAGCTGCATGAGCAATATGCCCCTACAGTGTCTAAGTCCATTCTTAGACATTGTAAGTTCAGGGTAGCCATACTGAGTTTATGTTCTGGGAGTTTGTCATTACAAACTCCACAGCACCATAATGGCTTCACTGAATACTGGGAAGTTTGGTATCAAACTTCTCAGCACAATAAACCCACACTGATGCCAGTGTGGGATTTATTGAAAAATGCACACAGAGGGCATCTTAGAGATGCCCACTGTATGTTAGCCATAATGCTAGTGTTGGACTGACCGGTCTGTGCCAGCCTGTCACTTTCAGACAAGTTTCTGACCACATGGGTTGAGTGCCTTTGTGTACTCAGTGGTAAGAAACAAAGCCTGTCCTAGGTGCAGGTGCTTCACACATTCCTCTACAAGAAATGTAACACCTAGCTGTGAGCTTCAAAGACTAACGTGAGATTACACTTCCCCAGGGCACTCCAGCTAGTGGAGCTGCCCGTCCCCCGGACAAAGCCCCACTTCTGGCGGAGTGTTCGGCAGGAAAATTAGGGAAAACAGGGAGACCACCCCAGCCAGGACCACCCCTAAGGTGTCCAGAGCTGAGCTCCCTCCTGAGTCCTCCATCTTGGTTTGGAGGACAGGGACCAGTAGGACTAGGTTTGTGGCCCCTCCCCGGAGGGAATGGGCACATGGAGGGTGTAGCCATCCTCAGGGATAGTAGTCGTTGGCTACTGCCCTCTGACCCCTAAAATCCCACTAAATTTAGGATTTAAGGGCCTCCCTGAACCCAAGTCGTCTGATTCCTGGCGACCTGACAAGAAGGACAGCCAAGACGAAACACCCAGCAGAAAAGAAGGAAGACGACAACTGATTTGGTCCCAGCCCTTACGGCATGTCTCCTGGTTCAAAGAAGCTGCAAAAGAACTGCGACACATCCAGCAGGACCACCTCTGCCAAGCTCCAGTGGACTGTCCTGCACCCGAAAGGAACAATAACTCCTGTGGACAGCGTCCCTGTCCAAGAAGAAACCAACAACTAGGGACTACCACCGCCCTCCGAATGCTTGAGTCCTAGCCACTCTGCACCCGACGCCCACGGCCAGTGTCCTGGTGGTCCAACCAGCTAGAGAGGATCCCCAAGCAATTCTGAGCACATGCCCACCCTGAGTTTGACCTCTCCGCCCCTCCACTAGGACGCCTTCAGAAGGCATCATGAGGACCGCCCTGACAGCGAAAGCTCTGGACGAAGATATCCGATGCCAAAGGACCCAACCCGCATCCCCCAAACCTTGGAGAAACCGACACCCAGTGCAGCCACGTTTAGCAGGCAGCCTTCCTCCCTGTCCAACCAGTGGTGTGCCCGAGACACCACCCTTGACCTCGCCTGCAGCCACTGAGTGACCCCCGGAGTTCCCTCATAGAGAATCATTGGAGACCTGACACCTTGTTTGTACCCTGCACCCGGCCGCCACAGTAACACTGAGTGTGTACGTATGGTCCCTACGTGGGGCCCCACCAGTGCTCCTCTAAACCCCCACCAGGTCTGCACTCCTTAGTCGCGGGTACTTACCTGCCTGCAGATCTGAAACTGAGTGACCCAGTCTCCTTAGGGGCCCATGTTAATTTTGCCTACACTTTGATCTCTGCACCCAGCCGGCCCTGGGTTGCTGGTGGTGGGTGTTTGGGGTTAACTTGAACCCCAACCTGTGGACTTCCTAACCCCTGGAGAGTGGAACTGTAAGTGTTGTACTTACCTGTAAAACAATCTAATTTTTCTTCCCCCAGGAACTGTTTCTGAAAATTGCACTGTACACATTTTTAAAACAGATTATTGCCAATATTACAAGAACTGTATAACCTCCAAATCGAATGTGTTCGCACTGGGCGCGGACCCTCCCTGAGACTTGAGTGGGCATGAGGACTAAGGATAGCCATCAATGGATTTAAATACCTCGGTGTCTATGTATCCCCAGATGAGAAAGCAGCGTGGGCGCTCAATGTAGCGCCATTGTTGACCCACCTTTGAGAGGGCATAAAAACTTGGTCGGTGCTCCCCCTGTCCTTGTCTGGGCGATCTACCCAGATTCCTCTATTAACTCCAGAATATCCCTTACCCTATCCCGCATTGGTGGTTTAGCAAACTGAATTCTAGTCTTAATCATTCCTATGGAGTACTGGCAAGCCTGAGTGAAGCCTTACCTTGGCAGATCCCAAGAGACCCAAAGGTAGCCCTTCTACATCTCAGGCGTGACCTAGGTGGGAACATGTATAAATTGTCCCTTCTCTACTTGGGATTAACCCTTGCTAAACATGATATAGCCTAAGAGTGGAAAGCTGACGCGCCCCCATCACCAGCTGTGTGGAAGCAGGTTATAGATCACTGTATGGTTTTGGAAATTGCAGTTTACAAGGCTAGATGTTACCTCAACAAACACCCCATATATGGAAGAACTGGACAGATTACAGGGGTGTATTCCTAGAACCTGTTTGTCCCGCGCACCACATACTACAGGTTGAAATCCGAACATTCTTGGAGGGGGGAGTGACCGGGTCGGGAGAATTGGGAAAAGTGGCCTTTTGAGACATTTGTAAGTATGACATTTTTTTTTTTTGGGGGGGGTGGGGTCTGGTGGGTTGGCAAGTTCTTTGGATTTGGCTTAATTGTTTGTTATAATATTGTTTTGATGTAGTCTTGTCAGCCATGTCGATTGGTTACATCTTAAACTCAATAAAATATGTTTATATTAAAAAAAGATACTCCAGTACAAAAAAGTTAAATCAAATGTTCTTTCAAATCTTGCCTAACTCGTGTCTCGTGAGATCCACTTTATTTCTTCAGGGCCACAAACCATAACTTTCTTCAAACATGTTCATGTTCATCCCATGAAATAAAGTAATAAAAATATATGTCACGAGTGATCTCCTATTTAGTGTCTGATGCTCGGCTGTTGAAGGACAAGAAAAGTGATCTTATCTGCTTAATAAAGTTATGGTCTGTATAGGAAAAAGGGTTCTGGTTACAGAAGCCCCCACTTTTTGCTTGGTTTTTGATGCAACTTTGACTGAAGTGCACTGGGGTCCTGTTAACCAGGTCTCCAGTGCCAGTGTTCCTTCCCCAACACAAGACACCTGGTCAACTGATCCAGAGTGGCCAGCGCTTTGAGAACCTTTTTTTCCCCCCGTAAATGGTGCCTCTAGTACGTAGGGCAGGGCCTTCGCTCTCAGGCAGTCATGAACAAAGCCTGCTCTGGCAGTGGTGTTAACACACCCTCCCAAACAGGATGGCCTGCAAATCTTCATTCCAAGGCAGTGGAACCTCAAAGAAGAATTAGCTTCATTTTCCTTGCAAAAATTACATAAAATACCCTATGACCTAAAATTAGATAATGACGCGAAAAATGATCTTTGGCATTTTATACTATTTTAGTGTGAAATATGTATTTTTGTCCTTATTGGGCGCGGGAATTCCATTTCACTACAAATAATGCAAAATTGAGCATAATTCCAACAGCTGAAGATGTTTGCTTTGTTCATGTTGTCCCTGTACTCCTGTGATAGCTTCTCACCCAACAAAGTCCCAATTAAACAACATTGCTGGACCGCGTAATCTCCGTAATTTTGTGTTACAATCATAATGACGAAAAAGCAAAAAATTATGAAAGATGACATCACTATCTGACACTTTGCCCTGGTCTACAGGAACCGGGGGGGGGGGGGAGAGGGTGGGCATGAAGTGAGACTGACAGCTGTCTTATTGCAGGGCCATCAGTTCTAGCCCAATAGGGTTTAAGGTTATGGATAATGAGTAACATGTTTGAATCAAGAGAGGTCTGACAAAGTACATGGTTTATTTCAGGTAACACAATTCCTGACTAGAAGCATTAGCACAGTGCAGAATCAATCTCCCATTAAAAGCCTATTGGCTTTAACATATGTGTTCCTCAACAAACAAAGCAGGCCTACTGCAGTTGTACATTTGCAAGTCAAACATATGTGGCCCATAGTCTAGATCAGTGACTTATCGTATCTAAACGAGTCCTGCTGTACATTTGTTTTTTATTTATTAAGTAGGACACACGTTCTGTCCAATCAAAAACTGTACTCAAGGTAATCAACTTATGGGTGGAGCCAAAACTCCTCTCAATAGTGTTTATTAAAGCTATTTTTCTGTTTATCTCATGAAGTGGAGCGAGAGTTGGACAGTCATGCCAGACCTAAAAACCCCTCAGAATAAACAATATGGTTTGATGAGCACAGATTAGTGAACTGAGATCACAAGAAATACTGTAAGGAGACTTGTACGGCTTCTGACCAAAAACCATAAACCTCTCTCTCACATGTCTTCTTCACCCATCAAACTTCTAAGCTCTGCGTTCCATTACACAATGACCGGACCTCGGTGGTCAACATGCAAGACTTGGAAATACTTTCCACACAGGAATAAAACAAAGGCAACACACTTGCAACTGTACAACCTACACTGTGAAGTGTGGTACCATTGTAGACTAGCGCTCCACACCCTACATTGGGTAGTAAACGCTATAAATGTTAATATATAATGGGTTGAGGAAAGAGTTGTGAAGGGTAACAGTTTGGGGTGAATTAAGTGAAAGGAGCTTCGAAGTGGCTTTCAGGAGTACTTTTAGTACCCAAGGTTTGAGTAAAAGTATCACACTTTGTGTAGACCTGCAGGAACTGGTCAGAGATGTTTCTATTGACAAACAACTAAATAGCAAACATTTCAGAATAACCTGTAACTTTGGGAGGTGCACACACATTTACCATCACAGATTAGTGGTCAGTATACTATCGAGGGCATTGGCAGGAAGAGTTGGGATCGCTGACGTCATTTGTGACGCAGTCAGCAGTGTATTGTTTTGCTTGGATGCCATCTGTGTTGGTATCGGTTGCGGTATGTTTTCTGTGGGTGAAGGAAAATGTGTCTGAAAATAACAGTCAGTGTGAACCGACTGATGTACTGAAGAATGTCAGTCCTTCTCACTGAACGGCGACAGAGCACAAGCGCTCGTTTAAGAGCCGGTCTCCCTGTTCTAACCCTCTGTAATATACATCCACCCTTGGCCTGTGCACTCTCAAGGGTCTGATCATCACCCTTCTCGCGCCCTCGGCACACTGCAGGGCAGACCCGCTCCCACCTCTTGGCATCGCTGGGGCTTTTTATGACACCGGAAGTGGGGTGCGCGCTGCCTCCTCCGTGTCGCATCGAGAGTTTGCTAACAGTGCCCCAGGGCCCGAGATGTAAATATTTACATAATAACGTATATACGTAAATTCTAAATAAATTCAAAGAGATCTGGGCTCCGAATCTGGGCTCCAGAGACATGATTTTAAGGAAATTTAACAGTAATTCAGAGTTTGTAAATATAATCCCCACTTACACAAAATAACTTTATGAAACACTGTAGTCTCCACTCGAGCACAACGGTGTTGGCAGCACAGCCCGTATTTACACGTTCTCAGAGGTCCGGGCCCCAACCCTCAGACTCCGGGATCGTGGACTCAGATCTCTTAAACCCTCTGGTAAAATCCCCCCTCGGCGAGGTTCAGGTTCTTGTTTTACACATACTTATAAATATATTTGTAATTGATATTTTATTTTTCAAGAACTAATTACAGGTAACAAAGGCAACACTGGGGTTTAAACTTTTCTATCGGGAAGGTTTCTTTTGCAAGGATATGACGGTCTGCTTTTATCACACATCCACCCATCCCGGGGGTTTATCGAAAAACGGCTAGAAAATATTTTCCATTTTGAAATTCTGTGCCTAGAGTGTTGGATTTCTCTTCTGACACCCACAGAGTCCAATCACTCGATTACTGGGTGCAGATTAAATAAACACGCGCCAATGCGATCCCGCCAGGCATTACCAATATCAATTATTTCTGCCAAATATTGTTAGTGCGTCATTTTTCTGAAAGCGTTTATACTCACGTTTTGGTTGAATAACGTATAATGAAGGTCACAGGTTACGGTGACCAACTGGCATTGAGGCAAATTCTGGACAGGATTGTAAAAAATTCAGGACAAAGGGTCAAAATTCAGGACAAAAATTCAGGACAAAGGGTCAAAATTCAGGACAAAAATTCAAGAACAAACGTCAGTTTTACAGACACGCAAGAGAGGCCATGCCTCACTATGTTGTCAGTGAACTTATTTACTCTTTTTTAACATAGCACTATTTATTCACTGTGGTCTTTTTGTGATTGCCTCCTGGTATGCTACATTCGGGTGTCACATTACGTCCTTGTTCAGTAGTAAATTAATGCCCTTCAGTACTGCGGCAAGGCCATCACCCCTACCCAAATCTACCCGATCTTTCCTGAAGAGAAAGTAACAGCAAAATTTTGATTATGTTTCTGAACATTTTAAAACCCCTGGCAAACAGTTTGGGAAACATTAAGGTAATTAACCTTATGCTAGTTTAAACAAATTGAACAAAAACATCTGGCTTACCCCAACCGCCCATGGACTTTCAACTTAACGAGGCAGGGCAGATGGTGTGGGCGACAGTCTCACACCTAATGTCAGGATGTGATGTACCCATAGCTTGTCTGTGGTCTCACAGTACTAGAGTGTATGTCTGGGACTCTACATTTATCTCAGAAATGGGAGCCCGGACTACCAATCAAAGATAATAAAAGAGGAGGATGAAATTGAGAGCAAATGGGAGATCCACGGCAAGTAATTCAAAGGGTTGTTGCCAAGAACTGGGTAAATAAGGAAGAGAACTACAAGGTGGGACAATTCCTAAAATCAGACAAGATGGGTCCACCAAGACTATCCTAAGGTATTGGGTACCTGGGGAGTTGTCACTGCACACAGGAGCGAAACAGAAGGGGCACTGTCAAGTGGTTGAACAAGCAACACCCATCCACCTTGGTAAACTCTTCTGGTGCAATGGTCCGCTGTTAGTGCTTTTGAAGGGTGAGCAGGGGCCAGACCCCTTGCAAGGTTGTGCAAGGCAATTACCCGCTTTGTCCATGTCTTTATATGGTTTTGAAATTGAGCAAAAGCCAAACTAGAGATCTGGGTTATCCCTAAGTGTCAAGTACACATAGAATCTTCAAAATATTTGGGATGTAAATTGCACAAACACAATTTACAAATTTTAAAATTTAATTAGTGTTTCTTTGACATATGGCACTGTTTTTGCCTTTATATACATTTAGATCTCAGATTGAACTGGGAACCAGTCACCTCTTGATACCTAATGATTAGTATCTACCATTCTTACACTGATTTCCAGGAAGAAAATCTCGGCAGAGCGAACGGTCCCTCCAAGCCCAGTTTGCTTTTTGGTCTTCTCTTCTGCTTTCTGTAGAGGCCATGTGGCACTAGTGAACGTGGTGTGCTACCCCAATGATAGTATTATTTTGCAAACCTTCCTCTGCTCGTCCTTCATTCCTTCTTCAGACAGGCCACACATCTGATTTGGTCACTGCGGCGCCATCAGGAGCTCTTTCCACTCTAAAGCTAACTGTGACTGCTGGTGGATTAGGTCTTCTGGACTTAGAATGCTATTGTTCATCTGCACAGGTCCAATGGGTGGCTCGCTGGCTTTCTGCCCACCTCCCTGCATGAGATGGGGTTTCCAGTAAAGACTTTTAAGAAAGGCTTAATGCACTGCTCATTGTTTCCTACTGACCATTCTACGGATCACCATTCAGGGTTATCATGCACAGCTTTCTCTTGCCTTGCCAGAACCTGTACACCACTGCACTGACACTCTACTTTTCAACTCTGCACTCTACACCACTCTACTCTATGCCACTGCACTCTAGGCACTATACTCTACTCTACACCACTCTACAGTACTCCACTCTGCACCACTCTACACCACTGCACTCTATGCCACGAGTCTACTCTGCACTCTGACACTGCACCACTCTGCATTACTGCACTCTCTGCTACTCTATTGTATGCCACACTACTCCACTGCACTCTATGTAACTCTACCCCATGCCACTCTATGCCACTGCACTCTGCGCCAATGCACTCTAAACTGCACTGTACGCCAATGCCCTCTACTCTGTACCACTGAACTCTTTGCCACTGCTCTCTGTGCCACTCTACTCCACTCTACATCACTGCACTGACACTCTACTCTGCAGCGTTCCACTCTCCACCACTGTACTATACACCAATGTACTATGTACTACTGCATTCTATGCCACTGCACTCTATGCCACTCTACTCTGCATCACTCCACTCTACAGCACTTTGCTCTACTCTGCACCACTCTATACTACGCCACTGCACTCCCTGCAATGTCAGTCTACTCTGCAATCTATGCCATTGCACACTCTACACTACTGCTCTCTCTGCTACTCCATTGTATGCCACTCTACTCCACTGCACTCTATGCCACTCTACTCTGTCCCACGCCACTGCACTCTAAACCACTGCACTCTACGCTAACGCACTCTAAACAACTGCACTGTACCCCACTGCACTGTACTTTGCACCACTGGGCTCTACACCACTGCTCCTATGCCACTCTACTCCACTCCACACAACTATGCCACTAACTTTAAGCCATGCTGAACAGCAGCTACTCTGGTGTACAACATTGCTATTGGCTAAAACACATTAGCAAAGCCAATAACTCTTTTGTAGATGAGACCTATTGGCTTTGCCAATGTTTGTTAGTACTATGAGGTACCGAGGTACCTGAAAGAACTGTGAAAAATACAATTACATCATAATAAAGGCTGCTACAAAGTGCGCAAATACATTTTGGTTAAATAAAAAAAAAAGTGCTTCTCAAATACAGATTAGAATAATATACAGTTTATACCTAGTACTAAATAATTGTATAACACTCCATTAAAACCACACACCCCACAGCTCACTTTGGAACACCATTACAATACCTCTCTAAAAGAAATATCTTTGCTGCCAGAAAACTTCAAGTGACTCCTTTTAGTAAAGTCAATGCAGGTTTTCAAGCCCCTTTGTATTTGCAGATTTACCAGTTGGGCACATTTGCATATCTTTAAGGAAGGAGACCCCCTGGCAAGAAGGTCTGATTCTTATCTGTCTGCCCCTCCCTGGGAGCACAGGAGACTCCCTGCCTTCCAGTCCAGCTGGGGAGACTGATCTGCCCCTAATTTCGCCCTGCCTCAGTTGTCGACAAATGCCGTGGCCACCCTAGGGTCCGGGGCGGAGACTCGGAATCTCTGATGCCGACTTAAGTAGCCAACGATTTCCACTTCGAAGTTTCCAAACTGGCCACGGGTTTTCCTGAATATACCAGTGAAGAGGCGACTCTCCGCTTCCATCGCTCACCTGTGAGGCCGGAGGAGCGGCTGGGGGGCCCCCGACACACAGAGCGTCAGAGGGGGCGCGGGGGGGCACAGCTCTCGCAGGGACCCGTCCTCCGATCTAGAACATGCTGGAACTCGGGAGTTGATGCAGGGGGTGTTTATTTATTTAAATTTAATTCGATGCACCGGCTATTTTTAAAAAGAAGATAACAGTGGCACGAATTCAAACACAAGAGTGGGAGATTATCATGAGGAATTTGTAATTTATTTCCATTTAAGAGACCCAACGCTATCACCCCCCGCCCAAGAGCTTGTTGTTTTGGGAAGCCGCCCCCTCCTCTCCATCACTACATTCACGGGGGGCACTGCCCACGTGAGGGGCGGACCTCTGCTTGTGAGGCACCTCTGCCCCCATCATAAATAAATAAAAACACCCCTTCACTTCTAAGGATGTCTTCACACCAGCAATGGGCACCGGCTCAGTCGGGGCTCCAGACACGACCTGCACCTCGCTCTACAGGGGGGCTCAAGCCAGCCCTTGATGCTCCCGGGCAGGGGGCGTCGGCTCCTGGGGTGACGTGTGCAGGGGACAGGTCCGTCTCTGTTGTCCTTGCACGGATAGATGTGTGCACGTGTTCACTCACGCACCGACACGCGCCGGGTGTTTCACCAGAGCACGTGCCTGCGCTACACGGTGGCCTCGCTGCACCCGGTGCTAGTGCAGGGACCGGGACGGGCTGATGCCGTAGGCTGCAAACAGCCAGGTATGAAACACAAAAATACTAACAGGAATGTCATCAAAATGGGCGCCTTAGAGCTGCCGAGTTTCCCAGCTCCGTGTGGGACGTACTGCTCCAGTATACGGTTCTGAAAGTGAATTCTGGGGCCTCCAGTCATGTTTTATAATGGATTAAAAATACAGAAAGTACCAGAATACAAAGAAAACACTTGTACTGAAACAGCGCACACCGCGCGGAGTTGGACCCCCCCACCCCACACCTATAAATCAGGCTTACATCAGGCTGCCCTCCCTCATTCCTCTTCACTGGACACGTGTCCCCTTAGCCCTCTCTCCCCTTCACTTCCCCTCAGTCTCAGAACACCTTCTAATAGTATTTACACATTTCTCCTCATTCCGGCATCAGAAGGGGGATGTCGCTCAAAACCTGTTGAAATATGTCTTGGGGATGAAATACGTACCCTTGGTACAGCTATGCCTCTGCCCAGGGCCCCAGTACCCGACGAGAAGAGACAGGAGTGAGTAGTGGGAGGGGCTAAGAGAAGAGGCGTTTGTATACAGAGTCGAGGCAGAGGGGCCTTGGAAAGAGGGGCCCTCTCAGCGCTTTAATTCCCGCTTTCTCTTCTCTCCAGTCACCCATCTCCTCCACTGCGTATATTCTTCCCTTGGGTAGCATAGCACCCGCCCCGCCCTCTAGTTTCAATGCTTTCAGAGGCTCCAGACCAGACAGAAGCTGCAGGAAAAGTTACATTTGTTGCAAATGCAGCCCGGAGACAAAATCACGTGCGGCTGTCTGCAATAATATAAAAAAACAAAAACAAATCGAAAACAAGCATTTGCAATGCAGTAGGTCTCACATTTTCTTGAGTTAGATCTATTAGCATTCTAAATTCATAACAAGACTTTTCTTGACACATTAATTGGTCAACCCTGCCTCATAATTTCGTGTTTTCCTGCCATATAATTCCAGTGGTCCAGCATTTAACTAAACCACTTCCTCTATCCTTCTTCCTCTACCCTAAAACATATACAATTATCATATAAACCTTCACCAGGAATAAACTTTTGTCATTAGAGTGCAATGCTCAAAATGCCATAACAAAAATATAATTTGAGTCGAATTGCAGGGTGAAAGGAAAGAGGGAGTCGGGAGTAAAGACTGTAAGGAAAAGGCTCCCTGTTGCAGTTACCCCCCACTCTTTGCCTGGTATTGATGCTAACGTGAGTGAGAAGTGTGCTGGGACTCTTCTAACCAGGCTCCAGCACCAGTGTTCTTTCACTTAAAAATGTACCATTGTTTCCACAATTGGCACACAGATAAGTCCCTTGTGAAAGGAACCAGTGGTACCAAGGGTCCTGTGACTAGGGAAGGTCCCTAAGGGCTGCAGCATGTGTTGTGCCACCCTAAGGGTCCCCTCACCGAACACATACACACCCATTGCAGATTATGTGTGTTGGTGGGAACAAAAAGGCAAAGTCGACGTGGCATCCCCCTCAGGATGCCATGCAGACAAAATACTTTCTGTGGCATAGCTAGGTCACCCCTCTAGCAGGCCTTATAGCCCTAAAGCAGGGTGCAGTATACCACAGTTGAGGGCATAGTTGCATGAGCAATATGCCCCTACAGTGTCTAAGGCTATTCTTAGACATTGTAAGTTCAGTGTGGCCATATTAAGTATATGATCTGGGAGTTTGTCAAAACGAAAACCACAGCTCCATAATGGCTACACTGAATACTGGGAAGTTTGGTATCAAACTTCTCAGAATAATAAACCCACACTGACGCCAGTGCTGGATTTATTATAAAATGCACACAGAGGGCATACTAGCGATGCCCCCTGTATTTTACCCAATCCTTCAGTGCAGGACTGACCGGTCTGTGCCAGCCTGCCACTGAGGGATGAGTTTCTGACCTGGTGTGAGAGCCTTTGTGCTCTCTGAGGTCAGAAACAAAGCCTGCACTGGGTGGAGGTGCTTCACACCTCCCCCTGAAGGAACTGTAACACCAGTCGGTGAGCCTCAGAGACTCAGGCTTCGTGTTACAATGCCCCAGGACACTCCAGCTAGTGGAGATGCCTGACTCCCTTAGACATTGTAAGTGCAGGGTAGCCATAAGAGTATATGGTCTGGGAGTTTGTCAGACACAAACTCCACAGCACCATAATGGATACACTGAACACTGGGAAGTTTGGTATCAAACATCTCAGCACAATAAATGCACACTGATGCCAGTGTGCAATTTATTGTAAAATACACCCAGAGGGCATCTTAGAGTTGCCCCCTGAAAACATACCCAACTTCCAGTGTAGGCTGACTAGTTTTTGCCAGCCTGACACACACCAAACATGCTGCTGGCCACATGGAGAGAGTGCCTTTGCCACTCTGTGGCCAGGAACAAAGCCTGTACTGGGTGGAGGTGCTTCTCATCTCCCCCTGTAGGAACTGTAACACCTGGTGGTGAGCCTCAAAGGCTCACCCCCTTTGTTACAGCGCCACAGGGCATCCCAGCTAGTGGAGATGCCCGCCCCTCCGGCCACAGCCCCCACTTTTGGCAGCAAGACTGGAGGAGATAATTAGGAAAACAAGGAGGAGTCACCCACCAGTCAGGACAGCCCCTAAGGCAGGGGTCTTCAAACTGGGGGGCTGCCCCCCCTAGTGGGGCCTCAAGTGATCCCAAGGGGGGTGCCAGGCCCTGACCAAAAGAAGCATTATAGAGCTAACAGGGCTTTGTTTTGAGCAGAAACATGTTATCACATTTTTAAAAAGGTAACAGTACTTAACTGCAATGTTTAAATAAGTCTAGACATATTTAAACATTGGCAGTTAAAAAAAATAATTGTGAAAAATTCTGAGGGGGGCCCAATGGTTTTTATTTTTCAACTGGGGGGGGGGCACGGCATTAAAGAGTTTGGGGACCACTGCCCTAAGGTGTCCTGAGCTGAGGTGACCCTACTTTTAGAAATCCTCCATCTTGTGGATGGAGGATTCCCCCAATAGGATTAGGGATGTGCCCCCCTCCCCAAAGGGAGGAGGCACAAAGAAGGTGTAGCCACCCTCAAGGACAGTAGCCATTGGCTACTGCCCTCTCAGACCTAAACACACCCCTAAATTCAGTATTTCGGGGCTCCTCAGAACCTAGGAAACTAGTTTCCTGCCACCTTAACA
Source organism: Pleurodeles waltl (assembly GCF_031143425.1). NCBI lineage: Eukaryota > Metazoa > Chordata > Amphibia > Caudata > Salamandridae > Pleurodeles > Pleurodeles waltl. Next base: position 183,853,949 of record NC_090441.1, on the reverse strand, counting down.
AGAAGAAGGACTGCTGACCTGAAGCCCTGCAGTGAAGACGGAGATGACAACTGCTTTGGCCCCAGCCCTACCAGCCTTTCTCCCAACTTCGAAGAAAACTGCAACAGCGACGCATCCAACAGGGACCAGCAACCTCTGAAGCCTCAGAGGACTGCCCTGCTACCAAGGACCAAGAAACTCCTGTGAACAGCGGCCCTGTTCAACAATCTACAACTTTCTTGAAACTTTAAAGACTTCACGTTTCCCGCCGGAAGGGTGAGACTTTCCACTCTGCACCCAATGCCCCCGGCTCAACCTGCGGAAAACCAACACTACAGGGAGGACTCCCCGGCGACTGCGAGCTCGTGAGTAGCCAGAGACGACCCCCCTTATCCCCCACAGGAACGCCTGCAGAGGAAATCCAGAGGCTACCCCTGACCGCGACTGCCTGTAACAAGGGACACAACGCCTGGAACCAATACTGCACCCGCAGCCCCCAAGACCTGAAGGAACCAAACTCCAGTGCAGTAGCGACCCCCAGGCGACCCTCTGCCTAGCCCAGGTGGTGGCTACCCTGAGGAGCCCCCCCTGTGCCTGCCTGCATCGTTGAAGAGACCCCCGCGTCTCCCCTTTGCTTTCTATACAAAACCTGACGCCTGTATGCACTCTTGCACCCAGCCGTCACAGTGCCACTGAGGGTGTACTTTCTGTGCCTGCTTGTGTCCCCCTGGTGCCCTACAAAACCCCCCTGATCTGCCCCCGAGGACGCGGGTACTTACTGGCAGACTGGAACCGGGGCACCCCTGTTCTCCATTGAAGCCTATGTGTTTTGGGCACCTCTTTGACCTCTGCACCTGACGGGCCCTGAGCTGCTGGTGTGGTAACCTTGGGGTTGCCTTGAACCCCCAACGGTGGGCTACCTTGGACCCAACTTTTAACCCTGTAAGTGCTTTACTTACCTGTGAACTTAACATTTACTTACCTCCCCCAGGAACTGTTGATTTTTGCAGTGTCCACTTTTAAAATAGCTTATTGCCATTTTTGTCAAAACTGTACATGATATTGTGATTATTCAAAGTTCCTATAATACCTGAGTGAAATACCTTTCATTTAAAGTATTACTTGTAAATCTTGAACCTCTATATAAAAATCTATTGGCCTGGAGTAAGTCTTTGAATGTGTGTTCCTCATTTATTGCCTGTGTGTGTACAACAAATGCTTAACACTACCCTCTGATAAGCAGTGCTTAATTTGTGCTTGTTGTTTCCAGTGCTGAGCACCAGCACTTATTTTTGAGGGCCCGCGCTTATTCTTCTACCTCAAGCATTTGCTGCAAGCAAAAGACACATATGGGACAGATGGAGGAAGGGAAAAACAAAAAAGCGTCACAAAGGGAGAAAGAAAGCTGCAAGAGTGAGCTGAAGGGGCAGGGAGTGGCTTTATATGGATTGAAGAGGCCCGAGATGGCTTCAGGATGACGCCGCCTCAGTATTCCATGTTTACACATTCAATTGCAGCAGCCGCGTGTTTAAGAAGAGGGCTTTGGGCACCAGCACCTTTTTATTTACAAATTAGGCACTGCTGATAAACCTACTGCTCGACCACACTACCACAAAATATAGCATTAGAATTATCTCTTTTTGCCACTATCTTACCTCTTAGGGGAACCCTTGGATTCTGTGCACACTATTTCTTACTTTGAAATAGTATATACAGAGCCAGCTTCCTACGTTGGTGGCAGCGGTGGGATACAACACTTTGCATTTGCTGGACTACTGAGCCAATACCTGATCACACAACTAAATTCCCAAAATTGTCATTAGAAACTGATTTTTGAAATTTGAGCTATTTTTCTAAGTCCTGCCAGGCCTGGTGTTAGTCCCTGTTAGCATTTCTTTTAGAATTTAAAAGCTTTGTAAAAGTTTGGATTAAGTTCTAGAGATAGTTTTAGATTCTTAAAAAGTATCCCAACTTTTAGAGAAATTGGTGGTCATTACAACCCTGGTGGTCGGTGTTAAAGCGGCGGTACAACCGCCAACAGGCCGGCAGTAAAAAAAATTGAATCACAACTGTGGCGGAAACCGCCAACATAGACAGACACTTGTAGGAAAGTACCATCTTGCCTGGCATCTTACCCCCATTTTTCACTGTATATATGTTGTTTTAGTTGTATGTGTCACTGGGACCCTGCTAGTCAGGGCCCCAGTGCTCATAAGTGTGCCTGAATGTGTTACCTGTGTTCTGACTAACTGTCTCACTGAGGCTCTGCTAATCAGAACCTCAGTGGTTATGCTCTCTCATTTCTTTCAAATTGTCACTAACAGGCTAGTGACCAATTTTACCAATTTACATTGGCTTACTGGAACACCCTTATAATTCCCTATTATATGGTACTGAGGTACCCAGGGTATTGGGGTTCCAGGAGATCCCTATGGGCTGCAGCATTTCTTTTGCCACCCATAGGGAGCTCTGACAATTCTTACACAGGCCTGCCACTGCAGCCTGAGTGAAATAACGTCCACGTTATTTCACAGCCATTTTACACTGCACTTAAGTAACTTATAAGTCACCTATATGTCTAACCTTTACCTGGTAAAGGTTGGGTGCTAAGTTACTTAGTGTGAGGGCACTAGCCAAGGTGCCCCCACATTGTTCAGGGCCAATTCCCCGGACTTTGTGAGTGCGGGGACACCATTACACGCGTGCACTACATATAGGTCACTACCTATATGTAGCTTCACAATGGTAACTCCGAATATGGCCATGTAATATGTGTATGATTATGGAATTGCCCCCTCTATGCCATCCTGGCATAGTTGGCACAATCCCATGATCCCAGTGGTCTGTAGCACAGACCCTGGTACTGCCAAACTGCCTTTCCCGGGGTTTCACTGCAGCTGCTGCTGCTGCCAACCCCTCAGACATGCTTCTGCCCTCCTGGGGTCCAGCCAGGCCTGGCCCGGGATGGCAGAACAAAGGACTTCCTCTGAGAGAGGGTGTTACACCCTCTCCCTTTGGAAAATGGTGTGAAGGCAGGGGAGGAGTAGCCTCCCCCAGCCTCTGGAAATGCTTTCATGGGCACACATGGTGCCCATTTCTGCATAAGCCAGTCTACACCGGTTCAGGGACCCCTTAGCCCTGCTCTGGCGCGAAACTGGACAAAGGAAAGGGGAGTGACCACTCCCCTGACCTGTACCTCCCCTGGGAGCTGCCCAGAGCTCCTCCAGTGTGCTCCAGACCTCTGCCATCTTGGAAACAGAGGTGCTGCTGGCACACTGGACTGCTCTGAGTGGCCAGTGCCTTCAGGTGTTGCTAGCCTATCTTCTCTCCTAAGTAGCCAAACCCTCTTTTCTGGCTAGTTAGGGTCTCTGTCTTTGGGGATTCTTTAGATAACGAATGCAAGAGCTCATCCGAGTTCCTCTGCATCTCTCTCTTCACCTTCTGCTAAGGAATCGACTGCTGACCGCGCTGGAAGCCTGCAAAAGTGCAACATAGTAGCGAAGACGACTACTGCAACTCTGTAACGCTGATCCTGCCGCCTTCTCGACTGTTTTCCTGGTGGTGCATGCTGTGGGGGTAGTCTGCCTCCTCTCTGCACTAGAAGCTCCGAAGCAATCTCCCATGGGTAGACGGAATCGTCCCCCTGCAACCGCAGGCACCAAAGAACTGCATCACCGGTACCCTGGGTCTCCTCTCAGCACGATGAGCGAGGTCCCTTGAATCCAGCAACTCTGTCCAAGTGACTCCCACAGTCCAATGACTCTTCAGTCCAAGTTTGGTGGAGGTAAGTCCTTGCCTCCCCACGCCAGACTGCATTGCTGGGAACCGCGACTTTTACAGCTACTCCGGCCTACGTGCACTTCCGGCGGAAATCCTTGGTGCACAGTCCAGCCTGGGTCCACGGCACTCAAACCTGCATTGCACAACCTTCTAAGTTGTTCTCCGGCGATGTGGGACTCCTTTGTGCGACTTCGGGTGAGCACCATTTCATGCATCCTCGTAGTGCCTGTTTCTGGCACTTTTGCGGGTGCTGCCTGCTGCTGAGAGGGCTCCTTGTCTTGCTCGATGCCCCCTCTATCCCCTGACGCAATTGGCGACATCCTGGTCCCTCCTGGGCCACAGCAGCATCCAAAAACACTAACCGCACAATTTGCAGCTAGCAAGGCTTGTTGGGGGTCTTTCGGCGGGAAAATACTTCTGCACGACTCTCCACGGCGTGAGGGATCCGTCCTCCAAAGAGAAAGTCTCTATCCCTTGTCGTTCCTGCAGAAACCTAAGCTTCTACTGTCCAGTAGCAGCATCTTTGCACCCACAGCTGGCATTTCCTGGGCATCTGCCCATCTCCGACATACTTGTGACTTTTGGACTCAGTCCCCTTGTTCCACAGGTACCCTCGACTGGAAATCCATCGTTGTTGCATTGTTGGTTTGTGTCTTTCCTGCAGAATTCCCCTATCACGACTTCTATGTCCTTTGGGGAACTTTAGTGCACTTTGCACTCACTTTTCAGGGTCTTGGGGTGGGCTATTTTTCTAACCCTTACTATTTTCTAATAGTCCCAGCGACCCTCTACAAGGTCACATAGGTTTGGGGTACATTCGTGGTTCGCATTCCACTTTTGGAGTATATGGTTTGTGTTGCCCCTATCCCTATGTGTCCCCACTGCATCCTATTGTAACTATACATTGTTTGCACTGTTTTCTAATACTATTACTGCATATTTTGGTATTGTGTACATATATCTTGTGTATATTTGCTATCCTCATACTGAGGGTACTCACTGAGATACTTTTGGCATATTGTCATAAAAAATAAAGTACCTTTATTTTTAGTATATCTGTGTATTGTGTTTTCTTATGATATTGTGCATATGACACTAAGTGGTACTGTAGGAGCTTCACTCGTCTCCTAGTTCAGCCTAAGCTGCTCTGCTAAGCTACCATTATCTATCAGCCTATGCTGCTAGACACCCTATACACTAATAAGGGATAACTGGGCCTGGTGCAAGGTGCAAGTACCCCTAGGTACTCACTACAAGCCAGTCCAGCCTCCTACAACACTTTAACACTCCGACCGCCACGGCGGTACAAACAAACACCGCAGCGGTAACCGCCAACAGACAGGTGGAAGACAAGGTTCCGCCCACTGTATCACAACAGTCCAATCCACCACCTTTTCCGGGGGCGGATTCACCGCAAACAAAAACACATCGGAAACAGGACTTGGAAGGGAAAACACTCACCTCTACACACCCCACGAGGAACCAGGACGCCATGGAACCGGAACTCCAGATACTCCAAGCCTTTGTCTTCCTGCTCCTCTACCAGTAACATCGAAAATGGCGGCGAAGACCACAGTAAGTACAGCACCTACGACACAGGGGAGGGGGGAGGGAAAAAAGAGTGACACACACACATGCAACACGCAACACGCAACACGCCCACCCCCACCCTCACCCACTACAACACACACACACAAGTACATGTCGATACGTTACATTTACAACCCCCAACCTCCCCCCCGGAAGAATGAAAGGACAAAAAGAAATGAGTTGAACGTTTGTAATCTATTAAAATACAGTAATAAAAAATATATATATATATATATATTTACACTATAAACAAATATATACACCAAGAATACAAGTCCAAGGTATTCCACCATTAAAGTCCGTGGACCACTGGGCCCAAAATGCATGGGCGAGGCCCACACAAGATACCCGATCAAAACAGAGAGAACACTGCTGGGGCATCAGATAGAAATACAACAGGCACCTCAGGGGGAAGGGAAAGGGGGCACCTCAGCCGGATGAGTGCACAATGCCAGATCCTCAAGGGGGCTCCATGCCCACTGCTGTATCCTGGGGAGTGCAAAGCCACAGTCTCACAAGTCTTTACAGTGGGTGGTTTGCCCACAGCTGCATCCTGGGGAGTGCAAAGCCACAGTCTCTCAAGTCTTTACAGTGGGTGATTTGCCCACTGCTGCATCCTGGGGAATGCAAAGCCACAGTCTCACATGTCTTTACAGTGGGTGGTTTGCCCACTGCTGCATCCTGGGGAGTGCAAAGCCACAGTCTCTCAAGTCTTTACAGTGGGTGGGTTGCCCACTGCTGCATCCTGGGGAGTGCAAAGCCACAGTCTCTCAAGACTTTACAGTGGGTGGGTTGCCCACTGCTGTATCCTGGGGAGTGCAAAGCCACAGTCTCACAAGTCTTTACAGTGGGTGGTTTGCCCACTGATTTATCCTGGGGAGTGCAAAGCCACAGTCTCACAAGTGGGTAACAGTCTCCACTGGTTCTGGAGGGGGCCTTGTGCCCAGAGTGCTTTATCCTGCCAAGGACTCAGGTAGTGGATGCCTTTCTCCACTGGTTCTGGAGGGGGCTTTGTGCCCAGAGTGCTTCATCCTGCCAAGGACTCAGGTAGTGGATGCCTTTCTCCACTGGTTCTGGAGGGGGCTTGGTGCCCAGAGTGCTTCATCCTGCCAAGGACAGAGGTAGTGGATGTGAATTTCCACTGGTTCTGGAGGGGGCCTTGTGACCAGAGTGCTTCATCCTGCCAAGGACTGAGGTAGTGGATGCCTTTCTCCACTGGTTCTGGAGGGGGCTTGGTGCCCAGAGTGCTACATCCTCCCAAGGACAGAGGTAGTGGATGTGAATCTCCACTGGTTCTGGAGGGGGCTTTGTGCCCTGAGTGCTTCATCCTGCTCGTGGCGGCCTCAGTAGCGTCGGAGCTTTTGGCGCTCATTGTCCTGCGGTGCTGGTTGCGGCGGTGTCCTGTTCAGCGGTGCTGGTGGCGGGGGTGTCCTTTGCAGCGGTGCTGGTGGCGGCGGTGTCCTTGTCAGCGGTGGTTGTGGCGGTGGTGTCCTGTTCAGCAGTGCTGGTGACGGCGGTGTCCTGTTCAGCTGTGCTTGTGGTGGCGGTGTCCTTGGCAGCGGTGCTTGTGGCGGTGGTTTCCTTGACAGCGGTGCTGGTGGCGGCGGTGTCCTGTTCTGCGGTGCTCGTGGCGGCGGTGTCCTGTTCAGCGGTGCTGGTTGCAGCGGTGTCCTGTTCAGCGGTGCTTGTGGCGGCGGTGTCCTTGGCAGCGGTGCTTGTGGCGGCGGTGTCCTGTTCAGCGGTGCTGGTGGCGGTCTTGTCCGCCGTACAGGTTTTTAGCGACTTGCCTGTTTTTCTGTGCCCCTTCCCCACCTTGGATGGTGGCTCAGCTGTCTTCCCACTCCCAACTGTACTCCTGGGAGAGGCTTTGGTGGTAGATGTTTGGTCTCTCTTCCGCCGGGCACTGGTCAACTTTTTGTGCTTTTGAGGTGGGGGACTGTCCGTGGTCAGGCTCCTTGGCACACTGGCTGCCCTGCTGTTTGACGCACTCCAGAAGCCGGTTACTACTGGCACCACTGTTCCCGCAGATGTTGTGGCTGAGGTGCTGGGTTGGGACTTGGAAAGGCGGACCCTAGGGGACTGAGGGGGTTGGGGAGGTGAGGGGAAGAGGTCAAGGTTGGACAGGAAAAGTTTTTTGGACACACTGGGACGGGTAGATGGAGGGGGTTTGGCAGTGGAGGAAGAGGTAGGGGTTGTAGGAGGTGTACGTTTGCTGACTTTGGGTGAAGGGACATGGGCTGGAAGCTGTCGTGAGGTGGATGGCTGTTGGGTGGGTGTGTGGCTGCGTTTGTGTACCTTGGGAGGTGGGCTCACAGACACACTGGGAGAGGACACAGGGGATGTGTGAATGGTAGTGGGGGTGGTGAGTGCAAGTGAGCGGGTGTGGTGGTGGGTGTGCTGGTGATGGAGGTAGTGGCTGAAGATGTAGTGCATGCAGGTGTGAGTGGAGACGAGACTGGGAGGGAGTTGTGCCACCCTCCAGGGCCATGTGGGATGCAGCTCCCTCCTGCTCCGGTGCCACTGCTCCTCCACCTGATGATGCTAATGCACACAAGAACAGGGAGACCACAAAAAGGGGGTGGGAAGACAGAAGAAAGACATGTTCAGTGCATGCAATACCGCTACTGTTGGCGGACACTACAGACACAGAAGCCCCCTGCACTACGCCGTGCACTTTGAGCTCCCTAATTAATCACAGGGACTTGGGGTACAAGGCCTATGCCCGATTGCTGCACACATGGACGTCACAGGAGCCTGACTAGGTGTAGTTGGCTCTGAACACAGGTGGGGTGGGGTGCCACATGGCCTGCCTTAAGAAGGGACCTTGCCTACTAATCTCGCCTTGGCCTAGGGGAACCCACAGCCTACAATGCGCGCTGAATCAGCAGAATGAGAGTGTACTCACTCCCTTGTGGCTGCTGTGATGCCCTCAAGTGCCCATCCAACTCCGGATACGCCACCGCCAGGATTTGGAACATCAGGGGGGTCATGGTGCGACGGGCACCCCTCCCACGTTGGGAGGCTATCCCCAGCTGGGCCTCCGCCGTCTTCTTGCTCCAGCGGCGAATGTCCTCCCATCTTTTCCGGCAGTGGGTGCTCCGTCTGTGGTAGACCCTCAGGGTCCGGACTTCCTTGGCGATGGCACGCCAAATATCCTTCTTCTAGTGGGCGCTGATCTACAGGAATGGTACAGGGGAAAAGGAGAAGATATAACCGTTTGCACCATCACAGTCATTGGCCCGTGTCCCTACCCTTGCCCTAAAGCACATGCACTCACCGTCGTTTCATGCACGCCTTATTCTCCCCCTCCCTATCTTTCATACACAGCACTCCACACAGGCATTGCCCATTCGGCATGCTCACAGTGTACTTACTTGTTTGTCTGGGGGACCGTAGAGTAGCGTGTACTGGGGGAGTACCCCATCCACTAGTTTCTCCAACTCCTCCGTGCTGAAGGCAGGGGCCCTTTCCCCAGACACATGAGCCATTGTCTCTTCGAGACTGAGGTCACAGCAGACTTGCAGTGTAGGTCCTCTTCTGTCGAAGATCAGGTATCAAGTGAGTGAACAGAGAGAAAATGGCGGTCACGTCCGTGGCGGTGCGTACCGTCACCGCCTGCGTACATCGTCATTGGCTCCTGGGACCCATAGGGTCCAATGTTAACCAATGCAGGATTGCGCCGCGATCTTCGACCGCCTACCGCGACGGTGTACAACGCCAGCGCAGTTACCTCATATCCCCTTGTCCCACCTTACAGGTCAGGCAGCCGCCATTTCAGGGGGCCACATGGCATTAATTTTGACTGCGTCACACATGTCTAGGCCTTGCATAAACACTAATACAGGCATATATTGATTTAAAAAAATTATGGAATAAAGTTGTGTTGGTTGACTCTCTACTCGCTGTTCTCCTCCATAGAGCACATCCGCTGGGGCAGGTGAGGAGATGGCAGCATCCTCCGGTGTACAGACCGCTGGTGGACTTGTCGACAATGGAGGAGCAACATGTAATTGTCACATACAGACTTGATCGTACCACAATCCTGGAACTGTGTTCCCAGTTGGAGCCAGACCTGATGTCAGCTATCCGCCATCCCACAGGAATCCCCCCTCTAGTGCAGGTCCTGTCAGTACTCCATTTCCTGGCAAGTGGGTCTTTTCAAACAACAGTGGCCATTGCATCAGGGATGTCCCAGCCTATGTTCTCCAATGTGTTGTCCAGAGTGTTGTCTGCCCTGCTGAAACACATGTGCAGCTACATCGTGTTCCCTCAGGTGGAGGATTTGCCTACAGTGAAAGGTGACTTATATGCCCTGGGACATATCCCCAACATCATCGGTGCCACTGATGGGACACATGTGGCCTTGGTCCCCCCCTGCAGGAGTGAACAGCTGTACAGAAACCGGAAGAGTTACCATTCTATGAATGTGCAGATGGTGTGTTTGGCCGACCAGTACATCTCCCATGTGAACGCCAAGTTTCCTGGCTCAGTGCATGACGCTTACATTCTGCGGAATAGCAGCATCCCTTATGTGATGGGGCAACTCCAGAGGCACCGTGTGTGGCTATTAGGTGAGGACATGGACCAAATACAGTGTGACTAGGAGTCTGGGTCTGGGGATGTCCCTAAGAGTTAGTGTGTGTCTAACAGTTGTCCCTCGACATTTGCAGGTGACTCTGGTTACCCCAACCTGTCATGGCTACTGACCCCAGTGAGGAATCCCAGGACAAGGGCAGAGGAACGCTACAATGAGGCACATGGGTGAATTAGGAGGATTATAGAAAGGACCTTCGGCCTCCTGAAGGCCAGGTTCAGGTGCCTCCATAAGACAGGTGGTTCCCTATTCTACTCACCAAAGAAGGTGTGCCAGATCATCGTGGCCAGCTATATGCTTCACAACTTGGCTTTGCGACGACAGGTGCCTTTTCTGCAGGAGGATGGTCCAGATGGAGGTGTTGTGGCAGCTGTGGAGCCTGTGGACAGTGAAGACGAGGAAGCAGAAGAAGAGGACATAGACAACAGGAACACAGTGGTTCATCAATACTTCCAGTGAGACACAGGTAAGAAGACAACACTGCCTGCTACATCTGATTTAATTCTTCTACCTCTCATCTGTCTGTCACTTTCACCCAGTGTATGGACCCTGATTTGTCACTTTCCCTTTCAATTTCACTGATGTGGGTCCCACTGTGTGACATCTGCTTTGTTTCCACATGGACTAGAGCTGTGTGACATAGGTATGTTGACAATACATTGGATATATCATTTTTCCACAGTTATTGCAAATACACATTTGTGAAAGCACAGACTGACTCCAGATTGTTTTGTGATTTAAGGGTGTTTATTTAAGTGCAAAATAGTGGAGGGGGTGATGGTGGAGGAATGTCCATGGCAGAGTCCAGTATATTAGTCTCACAGGTGCATTGTTCAAAGGGGCATAGGAAGTGGAGCTAGGGCAGTTTAAGTATGGACAGGGTGACAAAGTGGGACAGAAGGATGACATTCAGGGTGGTCTCATTTCTTGGCGGGAGTCTTGGCATTGTTCTCTGTCTTTGTCCTGGATCTCAGGGACTACTTGCGGGGTGGTTCTCCATCTGCAGGGGGTGGGGTGCTGGTGTCGTGGTCCTGTGGCGGTGCCTCCTGTCCACTAGCACCGGTGGAGGTGGTGGGCAGTTCATCGTCCAGGCTAGTGTCAGGGGCCTCTTGTTGTGCCACAGTGTCCCTCCTGGTGTTCACGAGTTCCTTCAGCACCACAATGGTGCCCAGGGTGGTATTGATGGATTTTAGTTCCTCCCTGAAGCCCAAATACTGTTCCTGCTGCAGCTGCTGGGTCTCCTAAAACTTGACCAGTACCGTTGCCATTGTCTCCTGGGAATGGTGGTAGGCTCCCTTGATGTTGGAGAGGGCCTCGTGGAGAGTGATTTCCCTGGGCCTGTCCTCCCTCTGTCGCAAAGCAGCCCTCCCATTTCCCCTGTGTTCATTGGCCTCTGTCCCCTGAACCGTGTGCCCACTACCACTGCCCCAGGTCCCTGGTGTTGTTGGGGTGGTGGGTTAGCCTGGGTTCCCTGTAGTGGTGGACACACTGCTGCTTGACGTGTCCTGGGGACAGAGGTATGGGCCCGCTGGGTGGCCTGTGCCTGTGTGAGGGGAACCGTCTGTCCCGAGGTCCCAGATGGGCCGGGCTGGTCATCTAGATCCAGTTGGACAGAGCTGCTGTCATCACTGTGGGCCTCTTCTGTGGGTGGAGTGGACATGTCTGGACCCTCCTGTCCGGTGACATTGGGTAGGGGTCCTGCAGGGGTGTAAAGGCATGATTATTGCATCTGTATGTGCCATGGTGTGCAATGGGTGGGTGACCCTGTACCCCTGTGCTTGCATTCTTGTGTGGGACCTTGTGTGATAATGGTTTAGGGGGGTGTATGGGTATGTGCAGTGGCCATGCCTTGGTGATGGGTGTCCATGCTTTGGTGTTGCATGCAGGCCTTGGGTTTGGGATGTGTGGTTTGTGATAGTGGGACATGTGTGAGGAGTTGGAGTGATGGGGCGAGGGCGAGGGTGGGGGATGAAGTAGTTAAGACTTGACTTACCAGAGTCCATTCCTCTAGCTACTCCTGCGAGGCCCCCAGGATGCAGTATAGGCAAGACTTGCTCCTCCCATGTTGTTAGTTGTGGGGGAGGAGGTGGGGGTCCTCCGCCAGTCCTCTGAACTGCAATCTGGTGTCTAGAGACCACAGAACGCACTTTCCCCCATAGGTCGTTCCACCTCTTCCTGATGTCATCCCTAGTTCTTGGGTGCTGCCCCACTGCATTGACCCTGTCCACGATTCTGCACCATAGCTCCATCTTCCTAGCTATGGTGGTGTGCTGCACCTGTGATCCGAATAGCTGTGGCTCTACCCGGATGATGTCCTCTACCATGACCCTGAGCTCCTCCTCAGAAAACCTGGGGTGTCTTTGCGGTGCCATGGGGTGGTGTGGGTGATGTGTGGGGTGGTGTGTGTTGTGATGTGTGGGGTGATATTTAGGGGTGTGTTGTGTGAGGTGCGTGGATGTTGTGTGAGTGATGGTGTTGAGTGCCTGTGGATGCTAGTGTTGTTTCTGGTGGTGTCTCTGTAGGAGGCTGGACTGGCTTGTAGTGAGTACCTAGGGGTACTTGCACCTTGCACCAGGCCCAGTTATCCCTTATTAGTGTATAGGGTGTCTAGCAGCTTAGGCTGATAGATAATGGTAGCTTAGCAGAGCAGCTTAGGCTGAACTAGGAGACGTGTGAAGCTCATACAGTACCACTAGTGTCATATGCACAATATCATAAGAAAACACAATACACAGATATACTAAAAATAAAGGTACTTTATTTTTATGACAATATGCCAAAAGTATCTCAGTGAGTACCCTCAGTATGAGGATAGCAAATATTCACAAGATATATGTACACAATACCAAAATATGCAGTAATAGTATTAGAAAACAGTGCAAACAATGCATAGTGCCAATAGGATGCAAAGGGGACACATAGGGATAGGGGCAACACCAACCATATACTCCAAAAGTGGAATGCAAACCACAAATGGACCCCAAACCTATGTGACCTTGTAGAGGGTCGCTGGGACTGTAAGAAAACAGTGAGGGTTAGAAAAATAGCCCACCCCAAGACCCTGAAAAGTGAGTGCAAAGTGCACTAAAGTTCCCCAAAGGACATAGAAGTCGTGATAGGGGAATTCTGCAGGAAAGACACAAACCAGCAATGCAACAACGATGGATTTCCAGTCGAGGGTACCTGTGGAACAAGGGGACCAAGTCCAAAAGTCACAAGCAAGTCGGAGACGGGCAGATGCCCAGGAAATGCCAGCTGTGGGTGCAAAGAAGCTGCTACTGGACAGTAGAAGCTGAGGTTTCTGCAGGAACGACAAGGGCTAGGAACTTCCCCTTTGGAGGACGGATCACTCACGCCGTGGAGAGTCGTGCAGAAGTGTTTTCCTGAAGAAAGACCACCAACAAGCCTTGCTAGCTGCAAGTCGTGTGGTTAGCATTTTTGGAGGCTGCTGTGGCCCAGGAGGGACCAGGATGTAGCCAATTGCGTCTGGGGACAGAGGGGGCGTCGAGCAAGACAAGGAGCTCTCTCAGAAGCAGGCAGCACCCGCAGAAGTGCTGGAACAGGCACTACGAAGAGGAGTGAAACGGTGCTCACCGAAGTCGCACAAAGGAGTCCCACGTCGCCGGAGGACAACTTAGAAAGTCGTGCAATGCAGGTTAGAGTGCCGTGGATCCAGGCTTGGATGTGCACAAAGGATTTCTGCCAGAAGTGCACAGAGGCCGGAGTAGCTGCAAAAGTCGCAGTTCCCAGCAATGCAGTCTGGCGTGGGGAGGCAAGGACTTACCTCCACCAAACTTGGACTGAAGAGTCACTGGACTGTGGGAGTCACTTGGACAGAGTTTCTGGAATCAAGGGACCTCGCTCGTCGTGCTGAGAGGAGACCCAGGGTACCGGTGATGCAGTTCTTTGGAGCCTGCGGTAGCAGGGGGACGATTCCGTCGACCCACGGGAGATTTATTCGGAGCTTCTAGTGCAGAGAGGAGGCAGACTACCCCCACAGCATGCACCACCAGGAAAGCAGTCGAGAAGGCGGCAGGATCAGCGTTACAGAGTTGCAGTAGTCGTCTTCGCTACTTTGTTGCAGTTTTGCAGGCTTCCAGCGCGGTCAGCAGTCGATTCCTTGGCAGAAGGTGAAGAGAGAGATGCAGAGGAACTCGGATGAGCTCTTGCATTCGTTATCTAAGGAATTCCCCAAAGCAGAGACCCTAAATAGCCAGAAAAGAGGGTTTGGCTACTTAGGAGAGAAGATAGGCTAGCAACACCTGAAGGAGCCTATCAGAAGGAGTCTCTGACATCACCTGCTGGCCCTGGCCACTCAGAGCAGTCCAGTGTGCCAGCAGCACCTCTGTTTCCAAGATGGCAGAGGTCTGGAGCACACTGGAGGAGCTCTGGGCACCTCCCAGGGGAGGTGCAGGTCAGGGGAGTGGTCACTCCCCTTCCCTTTGTCCAGTTTCGTGCCAGAGCAGGGCTGAGGGGTCCCTGAACCGGTGTAGACTGGCTTATGCAGAAATGGGCACCATGTGTGCCCATGAAAGCATTTCCAGAGGCTGGGGGAGGCTACTCCTCCCCTGCCTTCACACCATTTTCCAAAGGGAGAGGGTGTAACACCCTCTCTCAGAGGAAGTCCTTTGTTCTGCCATCCTGGGCCAGGCCTGGCTGGACCCCAGGGGGGCAGAAACCTGTATGAGGGGTTGGCAGCAGCAGCAGCTGCAGTGAAACCCCGGGAAAGGCAGTTTGGCAGTGCCAGGGTCTGTGCTAGAGACCCGTGGGATCATGAGATTGTACCAACAATGCCAGGATGGCATAGAGGGGGCAATTCCATGATCTTAGACATGTTACATGGCCATATTCGGAGTTACCATGGTGAAGCTACACATAGGTAGTGACCTATATGTAGTGCACGCGTGTAATGGTGTCCCCGCACTCACAAATTCCGGGGAATTGGCCCTGAACAATGTGGGGGCACCTTGGCTAGTGCCAGGGTGCCCACACACTAAGTAACTTAGCACCTAACCTTTACCAGGTAAAGGTTAGACATATAGGTGACTTATAAGTTACTTAAGTGCAGTGTAAAATGGCTGTGAAATAACATGGACGTTATTTCACTCAGGCTGCAGTGGCAGGCCTGTGTAAGAATTGTCAGAGCTCCCTATGGGTGGCAAAAGAAATGCTGCAGCCCACAGGGATCTCCTGGAACCCCAATACCCTGGGTACCTCAGTACCATATACTAGGGAATTATAAGGGTGTTCCAGTAAGCCAATGTAAATTGGTAAAATTGGTCACTAGCCTGTTAGTGACAATTTGAAAGAAATGAGAGAGCATAACCATTGAGGTTCTGGATAGCAGAGCCTCAGTGAGACCGTTAGTCATAACACAGGTAACACATTCAGGCACACTTATGAGCACTGGGGCCCTGACTAGCAGGGTCCCAGTGACACATACAACTAAAACAACATATATACAGTGAAAAATGGGGGTAACATGCCAGGCAAGATGGTACTTTCCTACACAACCCCCCCCCCCCAACGAAGGACAATAAGACTAGCCATGACCTGATGAGTCTTCATTGTCTAAGTGGAAATATCTGGAGAGTCCATCTGCATTGGGGTGGCTACTCCCAGGTCTATGTTCCACTTTATAGTCCATTCCCTGTAGGGATATGGACCACCTCAATAATTTAGGATTTTCACCTTTCATTTGTTTTAGCCAAAGTAGAGGTTTGTGGTCTGTCTGAACAATGAAGTGAGTGCCAAACAGGTATGGCCTCAACTTCTTCAGTGCCCAGACCACAGCAAAGGCCTCCCTCTCAATGGCAGACCAACGCTTTTCTCTAGGGGTCAACCTCCTACTAATAAAAGCAACAGGTTGATCCTGGCCCTCAGAATTAAGTTGTGATAGGACTGCCCCTACTCCTAATTCAGATGCATCAGTTTGGACATAGAATTTTGTAGAGTAACAGGGGCTTTTCAGGACAGGTGCAGAGCACATGGCCTGCTTCAGCTCCTCAAAAGCTTTCTGACAGCTAGCTGTCCATAATACCTTTTTAGGCATTTTCTTGGATGTGAGGTCATTAAGAAGGGCTGCAATGGAGCCATAGTTCTTAATGAACCTCCTGTAATACCCAGTGAGGCCTAAAAAGGCTCTCACCTGGGTCTGAGTGGTAGGGGGAACCCAATCTATAATAGCTTGGATTTTCCCCCTGAAGTGGTGCAATCTGGTCTCCACCAACCAGGTGTCCCAGATAAACCACCTTCCCCTGCCCTATCTGGCACTTTGAAGCCTTGATAGTGAGGCCTGCCTTTTGCAGGGCCTCCAAAACTTTCCATAGGTGGACCAGGTGATCATCCCAACTGGAGCTAAAGACAGCTATATCATCCAAATATGCTGCACTAAAAGCTTCCAGCCCTTGCAGGACTGTATTCACCAACCTCTGAAAAGTGTCAGGTGCATTTTTCAAACCAAAAGGCATTACTGTGAATTGGTAATGTCCTCCAATGGTTGAAAATGCAGTTTTTGCTTTTGCATCTTCTGATAATTTGATCTGCCAATACCCTGCAGTCAAGTCAAAAGTGGTTAGATACTTGGCAGATGCCAGTGTATCTAGGAGCTCATCTGCCCTGGGTATAGGGTGAGCATCAGTTTTGGTTACCTGGTTGAGACCTCTGTAGTCAACACAAAACCGCATTTCCTTCTTTCCATCCTTGGAATGAGGTTTTGGTACAAGTACCACAGGAGAAGCCCATGGACTTTCAGAGTGCTCAACCACTCCCAGTTCTAACATTTTCTGCACCTCTTGCTTTATGCAGTCTCTGACATGGTCAGGCTGCCTATAGATTTTACTTTTGACAGGCAAGCTGTCTCCAGTATGTATAGTGTGCTCACTCCAAGAAGTGGTACCTGGCACAGTAGAGAAGAGTTCAGAAAACTGACCCAGGAGATTTATGCAATGGTCTCTCTGCTCAGCAGTGAGACAATCAGCCAAAACTACACCTTCCACTAGAGCATCTTGCTCTGTGGAAGAGAAGAGATCAGGGAGAGGGTCACTCTCTTCTTCCTGTCCCTCATCAGTTGCCATGAGCAGGGTGAGATCAGCCCTGTCATAGTAGGGTTTCAGACGATTGACATGGAGCACCCTAAGGGGACTCCTGGCAGTGCCTAAGTCAACTAAGTAGGTGACTTCACCCTTCTTTTCAACAATTATGTGGGGTCCACTCTATTTATCTCGGAGTGCTCTTGGGGCCACAGGCTCCAAACCCACACTTTCTGCCCTGGTTGGTACTGAACCAAAACAGCCTTCTGGTCATGCCATTGCTTTTGGAGCTCTTGGCTGGCCTGAAGGTTTTTACTGGCCTTTTTCATGTACTCAGCCATCCTTGATCTGAGGCCAAGTACATTGCCCACTATGTCTTGCTTTGGAGCTTTTAAAGGTTGTTCCCAACCCTCTTTAACAAGTGTTAGAGGACCTCTTACAGGGTGTCCAAAGAGGAGTTCAAAGGGACTGAAGCCCACTCCTTTCTGGGGTACCTCCCTGTAAGCAAAAAGGAGGCATGGTAAAAGGATATCCCATCTCCTGCGGAGTTTTTCTGGGAGTCCCATAATCATGCCTTTGAGAGTTTTGTTAAATCTCTCTACCAGTCCATTTGTTTGTGGATGATAGGGTGTAGAGAACTTGTATGTCACACCACACTCCTTCCACATGGCCTTTAAGTAAGCAGACATGAAATTGCTTCCCCTGTCTGATACTACCTCCTTTGGGAAGCCCACCCTGGAAAATATTCCCAGGAGGTCCTTTGCCACTGCAGGTGCTGTAGTGGTCCTTAGAGGAATTGCTTCAGGATACCTTGTGGCATGGTCCACTACCACCAAGATAAACCTATTGCCTGAAGCAGTAGGAGGGTCAAGGGGGCCAACTATGTCAACCCCTACCCTTTCAAAGGGAACTCCAACCACAGGTAGTGGAATAAGGGGTGCCTTTGGGGTGCCACCTGTCTTGCCACTGGCTTGACAGGTTTCACAGGACTTACAAAATTCCTTTGTGTCCTCTGACATTCTAGGCCAATGAAACAAGGGAACAAGCCTGTCCCAAGTTTTCATTTGCCCCAAATGTCCAGCTAAGGGAATGTCGTGAGCAAGAGTTAGGAGGAACTTTCTGTACTCCTGAGGAATCACTAACCTCCTGGCAGTTCCAGGTTTAGGATCCCTTCCTTCAGTGTACAAAAGGTTGTCCTCCTAGTAAACTCTGTGAGAGTCACTGACATCCCCATTTGCTTGTTTGACAGCTTGCTGTCTTAGACCCTCTAGTGTGGGACAGGTATGCTGTGCCACACTCAGCTCCTCCCTGGCAGGCGCCCCTTCACCCAAAAGCTCAGCAGTGTCTGCTTCCAGCTCCTCTGGTGTAGGTTCTGCACAGGGTGGAAATTCTTCTTCCTCAGAAGTAGAATCCACTGTAGAGGGAGGGATAGTAGGTAGTGTTTTACTTCTACTAGCCCTAGCTTTAGGGAGCACTTGGTCCATTGTTCCAGTATCCAAGTCACCCTGTCCTTTTTGCTTTTTGGTCTGAGTCCTGGTTAAAGGAAAAATATGCCCTGGGATGCCCAGCATTGCTGCATGGGCCTCCAACTCCACATCTGACCAAGCTGATGTCTCTAAATCATTCCCTAGTAGACAGTCTACAGGTAAATCTGAGGCAACCACAACTTTCTTTGGACCAGTAACCCCCCCCAGTTGAGATTTACAACAGCCATTGGGTGGCTAAGTGTGTTGTTGTGAGCATCGGTTACTTGGTACTGGTGACCAAGTAGGTGTTGTTCAGGGTGGACCAGTTTCTCTATTACCATAGTCACACTGGCACCAGTGTCCCTGTAGGCCTGAACCTCAACACCATTTATTAGGGGTAGTTGCTTGTACTTATCCATGTTAAGGGGACAAGCAACCAAGTTGGCTAAATCAATAGCCCCCTCAGAGACTAACACAGCCTCTGTGGTCTCCCTAACAAGACCAACCCCAACTAAGTTACCAAAAGTGAGCCCAGCTACTCCCTTGGATTGGCTATTAGTAGGTTTGCTCCCACCACCACTGCTATTACTAGGGGCACTAGGTGTAGCAGCAGGGGTTGTAGTGGTAGGAGGCTTGGTGCTTTTCTTTGGACAACTGGGGTCTGTTGTCCAATGGCCTTTTATTTTACATAAATAGCACCATGGTTTCTTTTCTTTGTTTTGATTAGAAGAGGATTTGGGCCCACCACCCCACCAGAGTGTTTTTGTGGGCCTGATGAAGACTCATTTTTAGATTTGTCCCCACCCTTGTCAGAAGACTTACCATCCTTCTTCTTATTGCCATCTTTGTCACCCCCTGTATGAACTTTTCTGTTCACCCTTGTTCTGACCCATTTGTCTGCCTTCTTTCCCAATTCTTGGGGAGAGGTCAGATCAGGGTCCACCAAGTACTGGTGCAACAAATCAGACACACAATTATTAAGAATATGCTCTCTCAGGATCAAGTTATACAGGCTTTCATAATCAGTAACTGCCATGTAACCACCCCTCCAAGGCCTTCACTGAATGGTCAACAAAATCAACCCAGTCTTGTGAAGACTCCTTTTTGGTCTCTCTGAACTTCATCCTGTACTGTTCAGTGGTTAAGCCATAACCATCCAGGAGTGCATTCTTAAGAACTGTAAAATTATTGGCATCACTTTCTTTCACAGTAAGGAGCCTATCCCTACCCTTTCCACTAAATGATAGCCATAGGATAGCAGCCCACTGCCTTTGAGGGACATCCTGTACAACACAGGCCCTCTCAAGTGCAGCAAACCACTTGTTAATGTCATCCCCCTCCTTATAAGGGGGAACTATCTTGTGCAGATTCCTAGAATCATGCTCTTTTGCAGGATGACTATGGGGAATACTGCTGCTGCCACCATGGGTTTCTAAACCCAATTTCTGTCTTTCCCTCTCCACTTCCAAGGACTGTCTATCCAAATCCAGCTGTTGCTTCTTGAGCTTCAGTCTGGTTTATTCCACTCTCAATCTATTGAGCTCCCTTTCTAACACTCTGGCATCAGGGTGGGTGGGTGGGACATTCCTTGAAACAGAAGTATGGTGAGGGCATCCTAACAGCTTGGTTAACAGAAACATCACTTCTACTATGATGTGAAGGAATACTCTTGTTATGATGTGAGACAACACTATCAGTATGGTGTGACTTTACATCAGTACCAACTATGCTAGGCTGTCTTGTAATGGGCAGGCTAGGAAGTTTCTTTCCTGAATCTTTTTCTAGGGGAGTCCCTGGATCAGATTGGGAACCATTAGCTACTTTTTCAACAGAAGGGGCACATCTGGCCTTATCCTGTTCTATAAGCATGTTAACCAACAGTTCTCTGGGGGGATTCTTACCTACACTTATACCTCTTTCTATGCAGAGACTCCTTGCTCCTTTCCAGCTAAGGTGATCACAAGCAAGTTTGGACAGATCAACAGTTTGGCCTGTGCCAGACATTTTAGAAAGAGTTAAAGTGATAGAAAAAGGAACAAAAAGTTTGTCAGAACTTTTAGAAAGACAGAAAAAAAACGTTTTCAACTTTTTAAGAACTTTTTGAAAGTTTAGAAGTACTTTTCAGCACTTTAGAAAAGAAGTGAGAAAAGAAATGCAAAACATTTTGGTTATGTGTACATACACTGAACTTGTTTTGTATATTTTTCTCTTATGAAAAGTACAATGACAAAAGTGGTAAGTAGTTGCAAGTACTTATCCCACCACTGCACAACCAATGTAGGAGGCTGGACTGGCTTGTAGTGAGTACCTAGGGGTACTTGCACCTTGCACCAGGCCCAGTTATCCCTTATTAGTGTATAGGGTGTCTAGCAGCTTAGGCTGATAGATAATGGTAGCTTAGCAGAGCAGCTTAGGCTGAACTAGGAGACGAGTGAAGCTCCTACAGTACCACTAGTGTCACATGCACAATATCATAAGAAAATACAATACACAGATATACTAAAAATAAAGGTACTTTATTTTTATGACAATATGCCAAAAGTATCTCAGTGAGTACCCTCAGTATATGTACACAATACCAAAATATGCAGTAATAGTATTAGAAAACAGTGCAAACAATGTATAGTTACAATAGGATGCAATGGGGACACATAGGGACAGGGGCAACACAAACCATATACTCCAAAAGTGGAATGCGAACCACGAATGGACCCCAAACCTATGTGACCTTGTAGAGGGTTGCTGGGACTGTAAGAAAACAGTGAGGGTTAGAAAAATAGCCCACCCCAAGACCCTGAAAAGTGAGTGCAAAGTGCACTAAAGTTCCCAAAGGACATAGAAGTCGTGATAGGGGAATTCTGCAGGAAAGACACAAACCAGCAATGCAACAACGATGGATTTCCAGTCGAAGGTACCTGTGGAACAAGGGGACCAAGTCCAAAAGTCACAAGCAAGTCGGAGATGGGCAGATGCCCAGGAAATGCCAGCTGTGGGTGCAAAGAAGCTGCTACTGGACAGTAGAAGCTGAGATTTCTGCAGGAACGACAAGGGCTAGGAACTTCCCCTTTGGAGGACGGATCACTCACGCCGTGGAGAGTCGTGCAGAAGTATTTTCCTGAAGAAAGACCGCCAACAAGCCTTGCTAGCTGCAAGTCGTGTGGTTAGCGTTTTTGGATGCTGCTGTGGACCAGGAGGGACCAGGATGTCGCCAATTGCGTCTGGGGACAGAGGAGGTGTCATGCAAGACAAGGAGCCCTCTCAGAAGCAAGCAGCACCCGCAGAAGTGCCGGAACAGGCACTACAAAGAGGAGTGAAACAGTGCTCACCCGAAGTCGTACAAAGGAGTCCCACGTCGCCGGAGGACAACTTAGAAAGTCGTGCAATGCAGGTTAGAGTGCCGTGGACCCAGGCTTGGCTGTGCACAAAGGAGTTCTGCCGGAAGTGCACAGAGGCCGGAGTAGCTGCAAATGTCACGGTTCCCAGCAATGCAGTCTGGCGTGGGGAGGCAAGGACTTACCTCCACCAAACTTGGACTGAAGAGTCACTGGACTGTGGGAGTCACTTGGACAGAGTTGCTGGAATCAAGGGACCTCGCTCGTCGTGCTGAGAGGAGACCCAGGGTACCGGTGATGCAGTTCTTTGGTGCCTGCAGTAGCAGGGGGACGATTCCATCGACCCACGGGAGATTTCTTCGGAGCTTCTAGTGCAGAGAGGAGGCAGACTACCCCCACAGCATGCACCACCAGGAAAGCAGTCGAGAAGGCGGCAGGATCAGCGTTACAGAGTTGCAGTAGTCGTCTTCGCTACTTTGTTGCAGTTTTGCAGGCTTCCAGCGCGGTCAGCAGTCGATTCATTGGCAGAAGGTGAAGAGAGAGATGCAGAGGAACTCGGATGAGCTCTTGCATTCGTTATCTAAGGAATTCCCCAAAGCAGAGACCCTAAATAGCCAGAAAAGAGGGTTTGGCTACTTAGGAGAGAAGATAGGCTAGCAACACCTGAAGGAGCCTATCAGAAGGAGTCTCTGACGTCACCTGCTGGCCCTGGCCACTCAGAGCAGTCCAGTGGGCCAGCAGCACCTCTGTTTCCAAGATGGCAGAGGTCTGGAGCACACTGGAGGAGCTCTGGGCACCTCACAGGGGAGGTGCAGGTCAGGGGAGTGGTCACTCCCCTTCCCTTTGTCCAGTTTCGTGCCAGAGCAGGGCTGAGGGGTCCCTGAACCAGTGTAGACTGGCTTATGCAGAAATGGGCACCATGTGTGCCCATGAAAGCATTTCCAGAGGCTGGGGGAGGCTACTCCTCCCCTGCCTTCACACCATTTTCCAAAGGGAGAGGGTGTAACACCCTCTCTCAGAGGAAGTCCTTTGTTCTGCCATCCTGGGCCAGGCCTGGCTGGACCCCAGGAGGGCAGAAACCTGTCTGAGGGGTTGGCAGTAGCAGCAGCTGCAGTGAAACCCCGGGAAAGGCAGTTTGGCAGTGCCAGGGTCTGTGCTAGAGACCCGTGGGATCATGGGATTGCATCAACAATGCCAGGATGGCATAGAGGGGGCAATTCCATGATCTTAGACATGTTACATGGCCATATTCGGATTTACCATGGTGAAGCTACACATAGGTAGTGACCTATATGTAGTGCACGCGTGTAATGGTGTCCCCGCACTCACAAAGTCCGGGGAATTGGCCCTGAACAATGTGGGGGCACCTTGGCTAGTGCCAGGGTGCCCACACACTAAGTAACTTAGCATCTAACCTTTACCAGGTAAAGGTTAGACATACAGGTGACTTATAAGTTACTTAAGTGCAGTGTAAAATGGCTGTGAAATAACGTGGACGTTATTTCACTCAGGCTGCAGTGGCAGGCCTGTGTAAGAATTGTCAGAGCTCCCTATGGGTGGCAAAAGAAATGCTGCAGCCCATAGGGATCTCCTGGAACCCCAATACCCTGGGTACCTCAGTACCATATACTAGGGAATTATAAGGGTGTTCCAGTAAGCCAATGTAAATTGGTAAAATTGGTCACTAGCCTGTTAGTGACAATTTGAAAGAAATGAGAGAGCATAACCACTGAGGTTCTGGATAGCAGAGCCTCAGTGAGACAGTTAGTCATAACACAGGTAACACATTCAGGCACACTTATGAGCACTGGGGCCCTGACTAGCAGGGTCCCAGTGACACATACAACTAAAACAACATATATACAGTGAAAAATGGGGGTAACATGCCAGGCAAGATGGTACTTTCCTACAGTCTCTCTGTGGCCTTCTGTCGTACTTTTTGTCGTAGGGGTTTGTGGGTGATGTGGGTGTGTGTTTTATATTGTATTGAGTGTGTGGGAGTGGTGTGTGTATGTGTATCAATTTTGTGTATTTCGATTTGTCCAATGTGGATGTGTTTTGTAAGAGTGTGTGTATTTTGAGCGCAGCAGTGTGTACCGCCAATGGAAAGACCGCCACGTGGATTCGTGGGTCGTGATAGTTTGGGCGTATTCCTGTTGGCGTGAAGGGTGGAGGTTTTGTTATCGCCAGTTTATCACTGACCTTTGGTGTGGCGGACTTGTGTGGGTGTCTAAATTTTGGCGGATTCCGCGCTGTTGGTCATAACAGCTGTGGTGGAATTCCGCGGCTGCAGCGGTGTGTTGGCAGTCTTCTGCACGGCGGTAAGCGGCTTTTACTGCCAATGTTGTAATGACCCCCATAATGTCTAATACAGAAGAGATGGTGATGGAGCTCAACCTCACCCCTTACCTGCATCTTAGGATGTCAGAGTTAAGTACTCTCTGTAAAATTAAAAAGATAAAAACTGGATCAAACCATACCAAAGTAGAGCTCCAGGAGCTCTTGGCAGAGTTTGCTAGAGACAACCCATCTGAAGACAACCTTACAGAGGGGGAAGCTAATGACCAGGAGGAGAATTTCCCCCCTCCTGTCCTAGTTGGGGAGCCTAGGGTTTCTCAAACCCCGACTCAACAAGTGATAGTCAGAGATGCTGCTTCTCCCACAGGGAATTCCAACAGCTCGGGAAGCATTGAGGGCAGCCTCAATGAAGATGACCTCCTGTTAGCCAGGATGGCCAAAAGATTGGCTTTGGAGAGACAGCTCCTAGTCATAGAAAGGGAAAGACAAGAGATGGGCTTAGCTCCCATCAATGGTGGCAACAATTTCAATAGGGTCAGAGAAAATATTGACATGCTAAAAATCCCCAAAGGGATAGTAACAAAATATGAAGATGGTGATGATATCACCAAATGGTTCACAGCTTTTGAGACGGCTTGTGCAACCAGAAAAGTAAACAAAACTCACTGGGGTGCTCTTCTTTGGGGAATGTTCACTGGAAAGTGTAGGGATAGACTCCTCACACTCTCTGGAAAAGATGCAGAATCCTATGAGCTCATGAAGGCTACCCTGATTGAGGGCTTTGGATTCTCAACTGAGGAGTACAGGATTAGGTTCAGGGGGGCTCAAAAATCCTTGAGCCAGACATGGGTTGATTTTATTGACTTCTCAGTCAAAACACTGGATGGTTGGATTAATGGTAGTGTTGTAAATTATTATGAAGGGCTGTATAATTTGTTTATGAAGGAACACCTTTTAAGTAATTGTTTCAATGATAAACTGCATCAGCATCTGGTAGACCTAGGTCCAATTTCTCCCCAAGAATTGGTAAAGAAGGCAGACCATTGGGTCAAGACTAGGGTGACCAAGACTTCCACAGGGGGTGACCAAAGAAAGGGGTCACAAAGACTCCCCAGGGGAAGAGTGTTGAGACATCCAAGGGAAAAAGTAAAGAGTCTTCTACAGGGCCCCAAAAACCTGCTCAGGAGGGAGGTTCCAAAGCCTCTTCACAATCCTCATTTGGGTACAAGGGTAAAATGTTTGATCCCAAAAAGGCCTGGTGTAGTAGCTGTAATCAGCAGGGGTACCAAACTGGAGACAAGGCCTGTCCCAAGAAAGGTTCCACTTCTACTACTACTCCAGTTAGCACTGGAATAGCCAGTCTCCAGGTGGGATCAACAGTGTGCCCAGAGCAAATCAGAGTCCACACTGAAGCTACATTAGTCTCTGAGGGTGGGATGGACCTAGCCACACAACCTGCCTGGCCCCCTAATATGCAAAAATGCAGGCAGAAACTCTTTATTAATGGGACTAGAGTGGAAGCTCTGAGGGATACAGGTGGTAATGTCACAATGGTGACAGACAAATTGGTTTCCCCAGGACAATACCTGACTGGACAAACTTATCCAGTCACCAACGCTGACAATCAGACTAAAGTACATCCCATGGTTATGGCGACTTTAGAATGGGGAGGGGTCACTGGCCTGAAACAGGTGGTAGTCTCCTCTGCTATACCAGTAGACTGTTTGCTTGGAAATGATCTGGAGTCCTCAGTATGGGCTGAGGTAGAACTCAAAACCCATGCAGCCATGCTGGGTATCCCTGAACTGGTGTGTGTCAAGACAAGGGCACAGTGCAAGGCTCAGGGTGGAAAAGAGGTGTTGGAGTCTGGAATAATGACCCAACCCTCCAAGAGAAAAGGAAAGAAGACTGGGGAACCAGCTTCAGCACAGCAAAAGAAAAAGAACCTCTCTTCGCAGGAAGAAGTTCTATCCCCAGAGGGAACTGAGCCTACGGTGTTGGAACCTTATCAGGTTGAACTTTTGGGCCCAGGGGGACCCACAAGGGAACAACTGTGCAAGGGGCAAGAAACCTGTCCCTCTCTTGAAGGCCTTAGGCAGCAAGCTGCTGAGGAAACAAAAGGAATTGTCAGTGGAACCCACAGGGTCTATTGGGAAGATGGACTCCTTTACACTGAGGCAAGAGATCCAAAACCTGGTGCCAATAGGAGAGTGGTAGTGCCTCAGGAGTTTAGGGAGTTCATTCTGACCTTAGCCCATGACATTTCACTTGCTGGGCATTTGGGACAAACCAAGACTTGGGAGAGGTAAATCAACCATTTCTATTGGCCCAACATGTCCCAGAAACTTAGGTACTTTTGTAGCTCCTATGTCACTTGTCATGTCAGTGGCAAGACAAGTGGCCACCCAAAGACCTCCCTTACTCCACTTCCATTGGTGGGGGTGCCCTTTGAGAGGGTTGTGTAGACATTGTGGGTCCACTTGAACCTCCCACAGCCTCAGGGAATCGGTACATACTGGTAGTAGTGGATCATGCAACCAGATACCCTGAAGCAATTCCCCTTAGGTCAACTACTGCCCATGCAGTATCCAAAGCCCTAATGGATATTTTTACCAGAGTGGGTTTCCCTAAGGAGGTGGTTTCTGACAGAGGTACAAACTTCATGCCAGCGTACCTAAAACACATGTGGAATGAGTGTGGGGTGACTTACAAATTCACCACACCATACCATCCACAAACCAGTGGTCTTGTTGAAAGGTTTAACAAGACATTGAAGGGCATGATCATGGGGCTCCTTGAAAAGCTCAAAAGGAGATGGGATGTCCTCTTGCCATGTCTGCTTTTTGCCTACAGAGTGGTGCCTCAGAAGGGAGTAGGGGTTCCCCCTTTGAACTTCTGTTTGGCCATCCTGTTAGGGGACCACTAGCTCTTGTGAAAGAAGGCTGTGTGAGACCTCTTCATGAGCCAAAGCAAGATATAGTGGACTATGTACTAGGCCTACATTCCAGGATGGCAGAGTACATGGAAAAGGCAAGCAAAAACCTTGAGGCCAGCCAACAGCTCCAGAAGATGTGGTATGACCAAAAGGCTGCTATGGTTGAGTTTCAGCCAGGGCAGAAAGTCTGGGTTCTGGAGCCTGTGGCTCCCAGGGCACTTCAGGACAGATGGAGTGGCCCTTACCCAGTGCTAGAAAGAAAGAGTCAGGTCACCTACTTGGTAGACCTAGGCACTAGCAGGACCCCCAAGAGGGTGATCCATGTGAACCGCCTCAAACTCTTTCATGACAGGGCAGATGTAAACATGTTAATGGTTACAGATGAGGACCAGGAAGCTGAGAGTGAACCTCTCCCTGCTCTCCTCTCCTCTGACCCTAAAGATGGCTCAGTAGATGGAGTGGTCTATTCAGACACCCTCTCTGGCCAACAGCAAGCTGACTGCAGGCAAGTCCTCCGACAGTTTGCTGAGCTCTTTTCCCTAACCCCTGTTCAGACACACCTGTGTACCCATGATGTGGACACAGGGGACAGCATGCCTGTCAAAAACAATATTTTTAAACAGTCTGATCAAGTTAAGGAAAGCATCAAAGTGGAAGTCCATAAGATGCTGGAGTTGGAAGTAATTGAGCACTCTGACAGCCCCTGGGCTAGTCCGGTGGTCTTAGTCCCCAAACCTCACACACAAGATGGCAAGAGAGAGATGAGGTTCTGTGTGGACTACAGAGGGCTTAATTCTGTCACCAAGACAGATGCTCATCCCATCCCAAGAGCAGATGAGTTAATTGACAAATTGGGTGCTGCCAAATACTTAAGTACCTTTGACTTGACAGGAGGGTACTGGCAAATAAAAATGGCACCAGGAGCAAAAGAGAAAACAGCATTCTCTACACCTGATGGGCACTATCAGTTTACTGTGATGCCCTTTGGCTTAAAGAATGCCCCTGCCACCTTCCAAAGGTTGGTGAATCAAGTCCTTGCTGGCTTGGAGTCCTTTAGTGCAGCTTCTCTTGATGATATTGCTGTCTTTAGCTCCAGCTGGCAGGATCACCTGGTCCACCTGAAGAAGGTTTTGCAAGCCCTGCAAGCAGCAGGCCTCTCTATCAAGGCATCTAAATGTCAGATACGGCAGGGCACTGTGGTTTACTTGGGACACCTTGTAGGTGGAGGCCAAGTTCAGCCACTCCAACCCAAGATCCAGACTATTCTGGACTGGGCAGCTCCAAAAACCCAGACCCAAGTCAGGGCATTCCTTGGCTTGACTGGTTACTATAGGAGGTTTGTGAAGGGATATGGATCCATAGTGACACCCCTCACAGAACTTACCTCCAAGAAAATGCCCAAGAAGGTAAACTGGACTGTAGATTGCCAACAGGCCTTTGACACCCTGAAACAAGCTATGTGCACAGCACCATTTCTGAAAGCTCCAGATTACTCTAAGCAGTTAATTGTGCAGACTGATGCCTCTGAACATGGGATAGGAGCAGTCCTGTCCCAAACAAATGATGATGGCCTTGACCAGCCTGTTGCTTTCATTAGCAGGAGGTTACTCCGCAGGGAGCAGCGTTGGAGTGCCATTAAGAGGGAGGCCTTTGCTGTGGTCTGGTCCCTGAAGAAGCTGAGACCATACCTCTTTGGTACTCACTTTGTAGTTCAAACTGACCACAGACCCTCAGATGGCTCATGCAAATGAAAGGGGAAAACCCTAAACTGTTGAGGTGGTCCATATCCCTACTGGGAATGGACTTTATAGTCAAACACAAACCTGGGACTGCCCATGCAGATGGCTTTTCCAGGTTCTTCCACTTAGAAAATGAAGACTCTCTTGGGAAAGGTTAGTCTCATCCTCTTTCGTTTGGGGGTGGGGGGTTGTGTAAGGAAATGCCTCCTTGGCATGGTTACCCCCTGACGTTTTGCCTTTGCTGATGTCAAGTTATGATTTAAAAGTGTTCTGGGACCCTGCTAACCAGGTCCCAACACCAGTGTTCTTTCCCTAAACTGTACCTTTGTCTCCACAATTGGCACAACCCTGGCACCCAGGTAAGTCCCTTGTAACTGGTATCCCTGGTACCAAGGGCCCTGATGCCAGGGAAGGTCTCCAAGGGCTGCAGCATGTCTTATGCCACCCTAGAGACACCTCACTCAGCACATGCACACTGCTTCACAGCTTCTGTGTGCTGGTGGGGAGAAAATGACTAAGTCGACATGGCACTCCCCTCAGAGTGCCATGCCAACCTCACACTGCCTGTGGCATAGGTGAGTCACCCCTCTAGAATGCCTTATAGCCCTAACGCAGGGTGCACTATACCACAGGTGAGGGCATATGGGCATGAGCACTATGCCCCTACTGTGTCTAAGCAAAACCTTAGACATTGTAAGTGCAGCGTAGCCATAAGAGTATATGGTTTGGGAGTTTGTCAAACACGGACCCCACAGTTCCAAAATGGCTACACTGAAAACTGGGAAGTTTGGTATCAAACTTCTCAGTACAATAAATGCACACTGATGCCAGTGTGCAATTTATTGTAAAATACACCCAGAGGGCATCTTAGAGATACCCCCTGAAAACATACCCGACTTCCAGTTTAGGCTGACTAGTTTTTGTCAGCCTGCCACACACAAGACATGTTGCTGGCCACATGGGGAGAGTGCCTTTGTCACTCTCTGGCCAGGAACAAAGCCTGTACTGGGTGGAGGTGCTTCTCACCTCCCCCTGCAGGAACTGTAACACCTGGCGGTGAGCCTCAAAGGCTCACCCCCTTTGTTACAGCGCCACAGGGCATCCCAGCTAGTGGAGATGCCCGCCCCTCCAGCCACTGCCCCCACATTTGGTGGCAAGGCTGGAGGAGATAATTAGGAAAACAAGGAGGAGTCACCCAACAGTCAGGACAGCCCCTAAGGTGTCCTGAGCTGAGGTGACCCTTACTTTTAGAAATCCTCCATCTTGTGGATGGAGGATTCCCCCAATAGGATTAGGGATGTGCCACCCTCCCCACAGGGAGGAGGCACAAAGAGGGTGTAGCCACCCTCAAGGACAGTAGCCATTGGCTACTGCCCAACCGGACCTAAACACACCCCTAAATTCAGTATTTAGGGGCTCCCCAGAACCTAGGAAACTAGATTCCTGCAACCTTAACAAGAAGAAGGACTGCTGACCTGTAGCCCTGCAGTGAAGACGGAGACGACAACTGCTTTGGCCCCAGCGCTACCGGCCTGTCTCCCAACTTCGAAGAAAACTGCAACAGCTACGCATCCAAAGGGGACCAGTGACCTCTGAAGCCTCAGAGGACTGCCCTGCAACCAAGGACCAAGAAACTCCTGTGAACAGCGGCCCTGTTCAACAATCTACAACTTTGTTGCAACAAAGAAACAACTTTAAAGACTTCACGTTTCCCGCCGGAAGCGTGAGACTTTCCACTCTGCACCTGACGCCCCCAGCTCGACCTGCGGAAAACCAACACTACAGGGAGGACTCCCCGGCAACTGCGAGCCTGTGAGTAGCCAGAGACGACTCACCTGAGCCCCCACAGCGACCCCTGCAGAGGAAATCCAGAGGCTGTCTGTAACAGGGGACCCAACGCCTGGAACCAACACTGCACCCGCAGCCCCCAGGACCTGAAGGAACCAAACTCCAGTGCAGGAGCGACCCCCAGGCGACCCTCTGCCTAGCCCAGGTGGTGGCTACCCCGAGGAGCCCCCCCCTGTGCCTGCCTGCATCGTTGAAGAGACCCGCAGGTTTCCCCATTGATTTCTATACAAAACCCGATGCCTGTCTGCACTCTGCACCCGGCCGTCCCTGTGCCGCTGAGGGTGTACTTTCTGTGCCTGCTTGTGTCCCCACTGGTTCCCTACAAAACCCACCTGGTCTGCCCCCCGAGGACACAGGTACTTACCTGCTGGCAGACTGGAACCGAGGCACCCCTGTTCTCCATTGGCGCCTATGTGTTTTGGGCACCTCTTTGACTTCTGCACCTGACCGGCCCTGAGCTGCTGGTGTGGTAACTTTGGGGTTGCCTTGAACCCCCAACGGTGGGCTACCTTGGACCCAGCTTTGAACCCTGTATGTGCTTTACTTACCTGTGAACTTAACATTTACTTACCTCCCCCAGGAACTGTTGATTTTTGCAGTGTCCACTTTTAAAATAGCTTATTGCCATTTTTGTCAAAACTGTACATGATATTGTGATTATTCAAAGTTCCTAGAATGCCTGAGTGAAATACCTTTCATTTAAAGTATTACTTGTAAATCTTGAACCTGTGGTTCTTAACATAAACTAAGAAAATATATTTTTCTATATAAAAATATATTGGCCTGGAGTAAGTCTTTGAGTGTGTGTTCCTCATTTATTGCCTCTGTGTGTACAATAAATGCTGAACACTACCCTCTGATAAGCCTACTGTTCGACCACAATACCACAAAATAGAGCATTAGAATGATCTCTTTTTGCCACTATCTTACCTCTAAGGGGAACCCTTGGACTCTCTGCACACTATTTCTTACTTTGAAATAGTACATACAGAGCCAACTTCCTACACCTTCCCATTGTCCAGTTTCGCACCAGAGCAGGGACTGGAGGTCCCTGAACTGGTGTGGACTGGTTTATGCATGGAGGTCACCAAATGTGCCCTTCCAAGCAAACCAGTGGCTTGGGGAGGCTACCCCTCTCAAGCCAGTCACACCTACTTCCAAAGGGAGAGCGAGTCACCTTCCTCTCCCAAAGGAAATTATTTGTTCTTCCTTTCTGAGCTTGATCAGATAAAGCAGCAATAGGGCAGAATCCTGTCTGAGGGGTGGCAGCAACTGGGCTGCCCGGAAAACCCTGTAAGACTGGTGGTAGTAATCCCGGTGGTCCTCTATGGAGCTCCCAGAGTGTATGGAATCATACTTCTAATACTTGCAACAGTATTGAGGTATGATTCCAACATGTTTGATACCAAACATGCCCAGGTTCGGAGTTATCTTTGTGTAGCTAGACATTGGTAGTGACCAATTTCCAGTACAAGCGTAAAATGGTGTCCCCGCACCCACAAAGTCCAGAAAAATGGATCTGGAGTTTGTGGGACAACCTCTGCTAGTGCAGGGGTGCCCTTACACACAGGTACCTGCACACTGCCCTATGGGCTGAGAGGGACTACCATAGAGGTGACTTACAGCGACCTGGTGCAGTGACCTGTAGTGAAAACAGGTGCATACACCTGTTTCACACAGCCTGCAAAGGCAGGCCTGCAGAACCCTTTGCATGGGCTCCCTGTCGGTGGCAGAATAATTGCTGCAGCCCATAGGGATCTCCTGGAACACCAAAGCCCTGGGTACCTAGGTACCATATACTAGGGACTTACATGGGGGACAAGTATGCCAATTGTGGAAAGAAAAAGGTACAATTTACAGGAGAGAACACAGCTACTGGGGTCTTGGTTAGCAGGATCCCAGTAGACACAGTCAAACATACTGACAACAGGCAGAAAGTGAAGGTAACCATGCCAAGAAAGAGGGTACTTTCCTACACAACACCCCCCAAAACGAGGGACAAGAAGGCTAACCTTGCCCAGATGGGTCTTCATTGTCTAAGTGGAAATATCTGGAGAGTCCATCTGTAGTGGATGGTTGGTCCCAGGTCTATGTTCCACTGTATAGTATATTCCCTGTAGGGATATAGACCACCTCAACAATTTGGAGTTTTCTCCTTTCATCTGTTTGAGCCATAGAAGGGGCGTGTGGTCTAATGAAGTGAGCGCCAAATAGGTATGGCATCAGCTTCTTCAAGGCCCAGACCACAGCAAAGGCCTCCCTTTCTATAGCTGACCAATACCTCTCTCTGGGGGCCAACCTTCTGCTTATAAAATCAACTGATTGATCATGGCCCTTAGTGTTGAGTTGAGAAAGAACTGCCCCAACCCCTACCTCAGAAGCATCAGTTTGGACATTTAGGGGTTATTCCAACTTTGGAGGAAGTGGTAATCCGTCCCAAAAGTGATGGTAAAGTGACGGATATACCACCAGCCATATTACGAGTCCATTATATCCTATGGAACTCGTAATACGGCTGGTGGTAAATCCGTCACATTTGGGACGGATTACCACCTCCTCCAAAGTTGTAATAACCCCCTTAATTTCTTGGAGTAGTCATAGCTTTTTAACACTGGTGCTGAGCACATGGCCTGTTTGAGGTCCTCAAACATTTTTAGGCATCTTTTTGGATGTGAGGTCATTAAGAGGGGCTACAATGGAGCCATATTCTTAACCCCTTCGCTGCGAGGCCTTTTCCCCCTCAGTTGCCAAGCCTTTTTTTGGTTGTTTGGGGCAGTTTGGGCTTAGGCCCTCATAACTTTATGTCCACATAACCTACCCATGCCAAATTTGCGTCCTTTTTTCCAACATCCTAAGGATTCCAGAGGTACCCAGACTTAGTGGGTTCCCGTGAAGGAGACCAAAAAAGTAGCCAAAATACAGTGAAAAGTATGTTTTTTTTAAAACAAATGGGGAAAAGGGGCTGCAGAAGAAGGCTTGTGTTCTTTCCCTGAAAATGGCAACAAAAAAGGGGTTGCAGTGCTAAAATCACCAGCTTCCCAGCTTTCAGGAACAGGCAGGCTTGCATCAGAAAAACCCATTTTTCAACACAATTTTGGCATTTTACTGGGACATAACCCATGTTTATTATTTTTTCTGCTTCCAGCCTCCTTCCAGTTAGTGACAGAAATGGGTGTGAAGCCAATGCTGGATCCCAGAAAGCTAAACATTTCTGAAAAGTAGACAAAATTCTGAATTCAGCAAGAGTTAATTTGTGTAAATCCTAGAAAGGTTTCCTACAGAAAATAACAGCTGAAATAAAAAATATAGAAATTGAAGTAAAAAAACAGCAATTTTTCTCCACGTTTTACTCTGTAACTTTTCCCTGCAGTGTCAAATTTTTTGAAGCAATATACTGTTACATCCGCTGGACTCTTCTGTTTGCAGGGATATATAGGGCTTGTAGGTTCATTAAGAACTCTAGCTACCCCGAGCAAATAAATGAGCTGCACCTTGTAAGGTTTTTTTTATTCTATACCGGGTATACAGCAATTCATTTGCTGAAATATAAAGAGTGAAAAATAGGTATCAAGAAAACCTTTGTATTTCCAAAATGGGCACAAGATAAGGTATTGAGAAGCAGTGGTTATTTGCACATCTCTGAATTCCGGGGTGCCCATACTAGCATGTGAATTATAGGGCATTTCTCAAATAGATGTCTTTTTTATACACTGTCTTACATTTGGAAGGAGAAAATGTAGAGAAAGACAAGGGGCAATAACACTTGTTTTGCTATTCTGTGTTCCCCCAAGTCTCCCGATAAAAATGGTACCTCACCTGTGTGGGTAGGCCTAATGCTCGTGACAGGAAACGCAACATGGACACATCACATTTTTACATTGAAATCTGATGTGTTTTTTGCAAAGTGCCTAGCTGTAGATTTTGGCCTCTAGCTCAGCCGGTACCTTGGGAAACCTACCAAACCTGCACATTTTTAAAAACTAGACACCTAGGGAAATCCAAGATGGGGTGACTTGAGGGTCTCGCACTAGGTTCTGTTACCCAGAAGCCTTTGCAAACCTCAAAATTTAGCCAAAAAAACACTTTTTCCTCACATTTTGGTGACAGAAAGTTCTGGAATCTGAGAGGAGCCACAAATGTCCTTCCACCCAGAATTCCCCAAAGTCTCCTGATAAAAATTGTACCTCACTTGTGTAGGTAGGCCTAGTGCCCGCGAAAGGAAATGCCCCAAAACACTATCTGGACACATCAAAATTATCAAATACAAAACTACCTGTTTTTTTGTTTTGGGGGGGCACCTACGTTTTTGGTCCTGGGCTCAGCAGCCATCTAGGGAAACCTACCAAAACCAGAAATTTCTGAAAACTAGACACCCGAGAAAGTCCAGGGAGGTGTGACTTGTGTGGATCCACCAATGTTTTCTTACCCAGAATCCTCAGCAAACCTCAGATTTAGATAAAAAATTGAATTTTTCCCCCATTTCTGTGTGGGATCACCGCACCAGGACAAATTTCCTACCACCCAAAGTTCCCCTCAGTCTCCCAGTAAAAATGATACCTCACTTTTGTAGGTGGGCCAAGTGCCTGTGACAGGGAAGAGCCAAAAACATGTTGAATTTGAGGGGGAACCAAAGCAGGTACAAAAGGGCAGTTCGAAAAAAAGGGAATTTTGTAGATTTGTGTAGATTCCGGAAGATTCCATCACAGAAATTTGAGAAAAATGTGTGATTTCCAGCAAAGTTAGAGGTTTGCAGGGCATTGTGAGTAAGAAAATGGAAGCACATCACCCTGGAATCACCCAGATGTTTAGTTTTCAGATGTGTCTAGGCCTTGTGGATTTTTCTACATGGCAGCGTCCCAAAGTCCAAAGTCCAAAAAGTGCAGCCCTCATGATTCCAAGTGGGACGATTTTGAGAGTTAGCCAAGGTCTCATGGCCCAAATGTAAAATCAAAACCCAAAATAATCAAATGTCCTCTTGCTTGCCGTGGGATAAGATGTTTTAGTGTGCGGGGGAGAGCTGAAAGACTGTTACCCCCTTCAGTTGGGGTGGGGGCATAACCAGGCCCATACTTATTATTTTTTAAATTCCCTAGCATCTAGTAGACTTTCTGCCCCCGAGGTGTGGATTGGGGGTAATTGTCCCATCTGCCCACTAGTGGGTAGAACAACTGTGGCCCCATTTATTTGGGATGGGGGCATGGCCATACCCCCACCCCCTTATTTTGGAAAAAAAATCTTTCCTGGTCTCTGGTGGGCTTTGGCCTTCCAAAAATAGGCCGATCTGCCCCCAGGGCAGATATGGCCAACAGTAATGTGCCCCCATGGGGAGCGACCCTTGGCCAAGGGGCCGCCCCATCAAACAAACACAGACACACCAATCCCTGGTGCCTAAGTGGTTTCGGCCCCCCGGAAGCAGATCGGTCTAATGAAAATAGGCTGAAATAAATCCCCCCCCCAGGGGAGCGACCCTCGCCTAAGGGGTCACCCCCCTTGCGTGAAATTGACACAAAAATATAAAACTCCCTGGTGTCTAGTAGTTTCTGCCCGCCTTTGGGGTAGATTGGCCTAACACAAATAGTCTGATCTGGCCCCAAGGGGGGCAGAAGTGGCCTAAAGACAATTCCCCCCCAGGGGAACAACGCTAGCCTAAGAGGTCACTCCGCCCGCGTGAAATTGATGAAAAAAATTAAAAATCTCTGGTTTCTAGTGGTTCCTGTCCCCCTTTGGGGCAGATTGGCCTAATAAAAATAGGCCAATCCACCCCCAAGGGGGGCATGAATGGCCTAAATACAATTTCACCCCAGGGGAGCGACCCTTGCCTATGGGGTCGCTCCCCATATATATAAAACAAAAGTAAACATAAATAAAAAAATATATCCCTGGTGTCTAGTGGTTTTTGCCCCCAGGGTGGGGCAGAAAAGGCCTAAAAATATTCCCCCCCAAGGGAGCGGCCCCTGCCCAAGGGGCCGCTCCCCTCATTCAATAATATAAAAAATAAAAAAAATCCCTGGTGTCTAGTGGTTTCTGCCTAATAAAAATAGACCGATCTGCCCCCAAGGGGGGTAGAAATGGCCTAAAAGTAATTTTTTCCCCTGGGGAGCGACCCTTGCTTAAGGGGTTGCTCCCCATATATATAAAAAAAAAAAAGATCCCAGGTGTCTGGGGAGGGGGGATCTGCCCTTGCCCAAGGGGCCGCTCCACTTATTCAATAAAACAAAACAAAAAAAAATCCCAGGTATCTAGTGGCCATTTCTGCTATCGGGAGAAAGACATCAAAGGAAGGCCTTTCCTTTCCTTTGATGCCTTTCTCGAGTCCTCCACGTGATCGGAGAAGAGATGCAAAAGCATTTCTCCTCCGATCATCAAGCGCGGAGGGGCAGGCCTCTCATGAGGTCGCGCGCTGACGTCATCAGATGCCACGGGGGTAGACGGGTGGCGGATCTGGAAGGGGAAGCAATTCCCCTTCCATCCCTGCAGTGGGGGCGCCGAGGCGAGGCTCATAGGGGGAGTGCTAGTGCTCCCCTATGAGTCAGTCCAAGGACGCAACGGTTTCGTCCTTGGTGCCTCAGTGCCGCAGCCAAGGACGTAACCGTTAAGTCCTTGGCTGCCAAGGAGTTAATGAACCTCCTGTCGCGTAGGCTCTCGTTATTCTAATGAGACTACTGGATTTTGAGCAGCAAGATCGTCCACGGTGTGGGAGACTGAGTCTGACCCACGGTGGGTGACACCTGTCGCTCTAAATCCGGGTTTTGCTCCGGCTAACTAGCAGAGCCTCATCTCTACCAGAAGATAGGGATGATTGGGTAGCCGAGCGCATGACAGATTAGGCTTCTCAGGGAAGTCGTGGTCACTCAGGTCACATCCGGTTCTCTCATTCACAATACAGTCTCATATACAAATGATAAACAGAAGCAATATATGTTTCATTGATAGGTTTAATAAAAACGACTGCATCTTAGATAGCAAAGCGTGAGCTGCAATAACCAGGACGACACAACATGACAATATTAAAATGGTGACAAGAAGAGTGACGCATATGAATAACGCTATCATATTGTCTATAGGATTGATAGACTATTTCCTATCTAAGTCATAATCTGAGCACAGCATGTTAAGCTCTAATTCGGCCTTTCAGGTTCCCCCGGGAGGACATCAACCCTCATAGCTGAGCAAAGGCCTGTAGTCTACATTAGCATCTGTAGCGAAGCATTCAGCAATCAGCATCCAGTCATGGTTCCCTGGCTGGAATCTCCGTCTTAATGTGTAATGGGACTAGGAAGTGTTTTTATAATAACACAGCGGATGTTCTAAGAAAATGTCCCTACGTAAGGATGTGTATTTTCTACGAATTTTGGAGACTAAACTTCTACCACGTTCACCGGCAATGTACCAAACACTAGCCTTGACTGAAGCACAGAGTGATCAAGAATGTCTTGTTTAAGAACATAGTGCTGAATTAAGAAAAAAACAGTTAGATAGATGAAAATAAAAAAAGACCGTAAAACAGGTTATTGTAAAAATAACAATGCGAAGCCGAATAAAATATATCTAGGTTAAAGTGCACGGCAGCCTAATGTGTCAAGCTAATGTGCATGGAGCTATTTCTAAAATGGCTGCACAACACCCTCCCCTTGTCGGTTGAAAGTGGAGTGGTTTAAAGCCAAAACTAAAATCTCATAGCTAAAAAGATCAACCTAAGATACATATAAAAACTACATCAATCTGGACAAGTTAAAACGACATACAAGCATACTACATGGCAATTTAAAACATAAGCATGTGACTTTATAATCGAATCAAAAGGACATGTCAATTTAGAAAAGTTCCAAACTAGGTACGAGTCATGGAGAACAAGAGATCTTCCACTTCGGCAGATGTCAAAGCCGGAAAGCCCTCGCCAAAAAGGATCAAGGAGCAAGTGTGTTCCATAGCTCTTGTGTCAACCAAGGCGGCATCCCGTGGAGTGCCCATTGATGAGTTGTCAGCAACTTTCTCCAGGAAGGGTAACTAATAAGTAGCTTCACGCAGCAAACGCAACCTTAATTCGCATGTCTGATAATGAACCCTCAGCGAGAACATCAACAGATCAGCATCTACTGCAGGCAAACGCTGCTGTGAAAGACAGATTTCCAGTGCATGTTCAAAAGAGCACCAGGGGCACTGAAACACGGCCTGCACACAATACAAAACCGGTCTAAATGACAAAGACCAGTAACACTCCAATTGCTCCAGGAGTGTTGCTCCAAAGTACTGCATCATTCGCTCACAACACAGCTGCGCTGATGGGAGCGCCGTCATTTCTCCTCTTTGTGGTGGGACAGCCATTGCGTATAAACAATAGCAACAGCAGGATGCCAGCTAATAAAGCCAAAGTTATTGGAAATCCCCCAAAAATACTACCGAAAATTGGGGGGGCGTGGCTGGCGACCGATGGAGCTGCACTCGTAACGCTGAGCTCCGAGCAGCGTCCACTGGGCCCTATAGTATCCTGAAATTAAAGAGCCCTCAATCACCTGCTTAAACCGCGATTTACAAACCAGAATATACAGAGCACGCAGAGGGAGGATAGCTTGTCCAAACAAGCACTGGAATGCAGAGAAAAGCCATAAAGAAAAACCTGTTCGGCGGATCCAAGATGGTGGCCGTGAGTCCATGATGAAGCGAAACGAAGGACCTGCGGCGTCCGGAGCAGCACCACAAAACCCCCAGAACCCACAGTAGGTACAAGCCCCTATACCCCTCCTCCCCCCTCTTTATAAGGAAAGGGGGGGTAAAAACACAAAAGAAAGAAAGACTGACTTACCGAGGGGTCGGGGAGGGAGCGAGACGCAAGTGGATGAGCGAGACGATCAGCTAAGACCAAGCGAGTCAGGAGAGGAGCGGAGAACCTGGGACACTGCTATCCCCTTTGGTTCTGGCGACACAAGAGATGGCGGAGCCCTGATGACTCTGCCCCCAGTAGGAGAAGCAGGGTCGCCACGCAGCAGCACAATGCCCAGCATTCAGGGAGGTGGAGTATGACTGGATAGGGGTAACGAAATGGACTAACACTTGGAGAGAGTGCTCACTGGGGTGAAGGATAGCGCAACCCCTGGCTGCCTTTGACCAGCAACCCTCACACCAACGATCTGTAGCTGCACTACTGGTGGATCCAGAGTTAGGATAAACAGAAACCCTAATAATAACAGTTGGCCCACCAAACACTGCACAATGGGTAAACCCAAGAATAGATAAGGACCAGAACAAGAGGACACTAACTTGGTAAAACCCTGTCTCGTCCGCAAGTGGGAACAGCAAACACCGACTCACCTTCCACAGAAACCACGCTGGACACGATACTGTTAGCGATACAAGAATCCAGGGAAGCTCTAGAACAAAAAATAGACTCTGACAACGGATCTCTCCCTTCTGAGAGACGATCATAGGAGATTGACAGATAGAGTGTGTGCAAACGAGAGAACACTGGAACAACTGATCCCAGGTCATAAAACCAACACTGCTGACCTGAACAATCTTGCTGCCAGAGTGAGACACCTCGAAAACATAGCCGAAGATGCCCGGAAAAGTAACATTCATATAGTGGGTCTCCCTGAAAAATCAGATCTTGGAACACACTGTATGGAGTCATTCCTTGAAGGCTGGGTAAAACAAATAATCGCACCAGATGGGCTGTCCTCATTTTTCGCAGTCGAAAGAGCACATAGAGTACCAACTAGACTCCCCCCACCAGGAGCAGGACCAAGACCAGTAGTCGCTAAACTACTACATTTTAAAGATAGAGACTACATCCTCTCACAGGCAAGACTCAAAGGGGAAATTATGCTCGACAATCAACGAATAATGCTTTTCCCAGACTTCACCAGGGAAACACAAAAGCAAAGAGCATCCTTTAGAGACGCCAAAAAACGGCTCCGAGACATGGGAATCCAATATGCCATGCTTTACCCAGCTAAGTTGAGAATGGCACACGGAGATAGGACTCTCTTTTTCACATCACCTCAACTGGTATGGGACTGGTTGGAATAGATGGAGCAGCCTACGTCCACTCCACAAAAAAAAGAGACAGACGACGACCAAAAAGCAGTGGACTGGTGCAGGCAAATGCAACCCAAGAAGAACACCGCTGGACCATCTGCCATCTAAGGAGAGACAAGAAGCGGTGTCCAACGTAGCTACAATAAGTGAAGGAGACTTTACCATTACTAGTCATTGGAATCACTCTCTGATCATGACTCCAACTCGGGTCACACGTCCATTTCTTCCCAAGGCACTTCAGTTAGCATGCCAAAAGTAACTCCGAAGACGTCAGAAGATCTTTTTTGAACTTTTGGCCTCGAAACACTAAGAACGCGGGAAAAAAGGATAGCCCAGATGCTACCAAACAAACAAACAAACTGTGAGAACTGCATAAAACAATCGAGAATCCCAATTAGGTGCAAATAATACCAGATGACTCCTTTCTGCAACGGACTGAATCACGCAAGACTCATAAGCCAAGAGCTAAGAGTCACTAATCTAAATGTGATAAAGAACTATGTTTTAAATTGATAATGGGCTATAATATAATGTGTATGGGCTTGGTGGGCCAGCCTGGAGACAGACTCTGAGTCCCTGGTACACTGCCTTACCCAATAGTTACTAGTCTTAGACCTAATAGTTTGGACGGGGATAGTTCTAAATACCGGTCCTGGGGTGGGGAGGGGGGGATTTGGGGAAGTAATCTGTTGAGTAATAAGGGAGTTACAACCAGCACCAATATGTTAACCACATTGTACTGTATAGAAGCAAGAGGAAGGAGAAACCTAGGAGGGGATTGGAAGGAAGGGCAGAAAGTGAACATCTATGACTGTATAATATGGATTCCCTACTGAAATACAAAATTCTTACTTGGAATGTTAGAGGCCTGAATAAAATGAGCAAAAGATATAAAATGTATAAACAACTCAAAAGGAGAGGCACCCATAAAGCAATATTACAGGAAACCCACTTACTGGAGCAAGAAGTCAGAGCTCTAGCAAAACAATGGCGTGGCCAGGTTTTTGCGACAACCTACTCAACCTTCGCTAGGGGGGTATTGATCTGGATACGCTCTGGGGTCCCCTTCCAAAAAACCCAAGAGATACTAGATAAAAAAGGTCGATATGTCCTGATCACTGGGAGACTGGCGGGTAGAGATATTACAATAGGAGGAGTGTATGCCCCAAACCAAGAACAGGGTTCCTTCCTAACTAGGCTCTCAAGGGAATTAGGCTCTAACTTTACCCAAGATACCCTAATAGGGGGGCATTTTAATTGCATTGCGAACCCCACTCTTGATAGATCTCACCCTCCCTTACAGGGATCACCAACCATTAAAACGGCTAAACAATTCTCTGAATGGCAATGCCAATGGGAATTTAGCGACTGCTGGAGACGTGTCCATTCTACCACTAAGGATTACTCATTCCACTCTACAATCCATGACCTGCATGTCAGACTAGACACAATCCTAGCCTCCCCGGAGATACAAAGTATGGTGGGTTCCGCAGAATATCTATGTCGTACCCTCTCCGATCATAACCCTTTCCTGATTTCAATTGTCTGGGGGAGGGAAAGAGCCTCCATCCCAACCTGGCGACTTAGAGCAGAAATGTTGGAAGATGAAGCATTCAAATGCTCCATACCCGAATCCATTAAAGATTTTTTCACTCTCAATAC
The DNA here is from genome assembly GCF_031143425.1 of Pleurodeles waltl. Classification (NCBI taxonomy): domain Eukaryota; kingdom Metazoa; phylum Chordata; class Amphibia; order Caudata; family Salamandridae; genus Pleurodeles; species Pleurodeles waltl. Next base: position 183,811,660 of record NC_090441.1, on the reverse strand, counting down.
AGGAACAGCATCTAGTAAGGCAATAGGATGGGAGACTTTTAAATCTGTAATTCGAGGGAAGTGTATAGCAGACAATTTTGGATTGCGGAGATCGTTGGAACAAGATATCCTAAAACTTGAGGACATTCTTAGAGAATTAGAGCGCCAGAGACCTGTTCACCCGGAGGTAGCCTCTGACATCACAACTATTAAGGGGAAAGTAGCGGAAGCCACAGAAATACTATGCAAATTTGACTATAAGAAATTTCTAGACAGACAACACACAGAGGGAGACAGAGCAAGCTCACTCTTGGCATGGATGGCGGCCCCACTGAGACAGCAATCAGTGATAATGGAGATAGGAGACATAGACGGGAGTCATTTATTTGAACGAAAATCAATTAATCAAAGATGTGCAAAATATTACGCTCAGCTTTACGCCCCTCCCCCAGAGTTGTTAACCCCCACTCAAGTGAAGTCCTTAGAGGATCTTGACCTCCTACACCTAGAAGAGAGAGAAACATCAACCCTAGCTGAACCTGTTTCGATACCCGAGATCAGAACTGCAGTACAAAACATGGCCAGAGGGAAAGTACCCGGGGCAGATGGGATCCTGGTAGAGTTCTACAGTCCGTTCCTCGAACAACTAGCCCCACACTTATGTAACCTGTATATAGAAGCCAAAGAAAAGAAAGCCCTCCCTCTAACAACCAATGAGGCGATTATGATCCCTCTACTAAAACCCAATAAACCAATGAGAGATGTACGCTCATACCGCCCTCGCTCCATGTTAAATCTAGATTATAAAATACTTAGCAAAATACTAGCCTCCCGAGTGTTACCCTTTATGACAAAACTAATCCATAAAGATCAAGCTGGATGTATCCCACAGTGTAGTACCGCACAGAATATACGGAGACTAGTATCCGTTATCCAATCGGGATCACCATCCCTACAACGGGCCGCGATAATCTCAGTAGACATAGAGAAAGCCTTTGATAGTCTCCGGTGGGACTACCTTGAAAAAGTAATGCTGAAATTGGGTCTTAGACCTGAATTTGTGAAATGGACGCAGTTACTTTACACGAAACCTACAGCACGTGTTCGAACAGATGGATCAATCTCAGACCCCTATATAATTGGCAGAGGCACCAGACAAGGGTGTCCACTGTCACCATTACTCTTCGCTATTGCAGTGGAACCACTGGTCAGAATGGCTAGATCAGGGTTACATTTTGAAGGGCTTCAAGTGGGAGCACAGAGACACCATATTGCACTGTATGCGGACGATATGTTAATTTTCCTCGGAGACAGAGAACTTCCAGGAGCTATGTCCATGTTGGAGGGCTTCAGCGAGGCCTCAGGTCTTAAGATAAGCTGGAGAAAATCATCAATCTTCCCGTTAACGGAGGGAGTCCAAACAATGACCGATACTAGAGGTCTCCCCTGGACACCTACCAGATTTCGCTATCTAGGCGTCAACATATATCATAAACCCACAGATCTATTAGACGGAAATATACATACTGCAATCAGGAAACTTGAAACCAATATACAGTTTTGGAGGACACTACCCCTGGCAGTTATGGGAAGAGTAGCAATACTAAAAATGATAGTGCTCCCAAGATTTCTGTATTTTTTCTCCACCATACCCCTACTCATACCCAAATCAGTATTCAATGAAGTCTATCATGTCTAACATTATATGGGGAACAGGCAGACATAGACTAGCTCTGAACATGCTTAAGAGGCCTACTTTGGAAGGAGGCCTTGCAGCCCCTGATATGGAAACCTACTACTGGGCAGGCCAACTACAATGGTTGGCAAGATTCCTAAATGAAGATTCAACAATCTTGGAACTACAGAACAGTTCCAGGTCATTTTCCCATACTCTGTTGGGAGTACTGGTATCCCCGGGAGGGAAAAAACTATTACTATCTCCAGATTGGCAAGCAGTTAAATTCACCTGGGAGAGAGCACTTAGACGTTCGCACTCACGCATCCCATATGCACCAGACATACCAATAATGAGCCTATTAAATCTGATAGGAAATCAGGCTTTAACCGGTCTAAATAAACTAATCGGGTATAATATTACCTCACTGGGAGACTTATGTCATAATGGGCAACTTAGGACCTTCGCTGAATTGCGCGCTTTGAGATTCCACCAGGGACATACATAATACATTCCACAATAACTAGGATTATCCAGAGAACTTGGAAATTGGGATTACAAGAACCACCTATACATGAGGGCTGCAGAGTTATTTGTACCTGAGGAGGAGATAGAGGGTTGGTTTCTATACTATACAAAGCACTACACATAGACACTCTTACTCCACTAGATAACCTTAGACTGAAATGGCAAACAGAACTAGATACCACGATAGAAGTACAACAATGGGATAGAATCACCTCACATATATACCCCATATCAAGAAATGCTTGCTTTAAACTAATAAGTATTTATATTTAGCATAGAGCTTACCTTACCCCCGTAGACTTGCAAAGATGTCCACCTCCAGTGGAAGCGGCTGCCCCAGATGCACAGAGACAGAAGCAGGCCTGGAACACATGCTTTGAAACTGCCAGCAGGTAGTACCATACTGGATGGAAGTATTTAAAATCTTGGAAACGATCACGGATCGTAGACTCCGGCCTTCCCCGATGACCGCCTTATTAGGGGACATCCCCCGCCCTGCTATAAAAAAAACTACTAATAAATTTATTGATTTAGCATTACTTCTAGCTAAAAGAGAAATTACAAGCCACTGGAAAGCAATGGAAGGTCCTCAAATTCAAAGATGGTTGAGTGCATTGTTAAAGTGGGCGGAAGTAGAGGGATGTATTTTACACAGAGAGGCTGCCCAAGGAAGGGGATCCAGAGACACTGCAAGCCAATGGGACACAATAGTAGATGAACTCAAATACCCTGAGGAACCAGAATCAGAAAACTCACAAAAAATATCTGATCTAAGCTCAGATGAAGACTCTTAATATACATGACAAGAAGTTAATGACCCTAAGAGAGATTGGTTTACTGTACAGTATTCACTTATAAATCAGAAAGAATGTAACTGGTTGCTGGATGGGGGGATGGGTGGAGAGGGAAGTTGGGGCATATTTCAGTGGAAATGTTAATGCTTGTTTGGAAAATTAATAAAAGATATTAAAAAAAATAAAAATACTACCGAAAATTGAATGGATAGCTGAAGGTATCAAACCGAATATGGAGGAGAAAGTGTGAACAAAACCAGAACCAACAGCTTTGAAACAATGTGCAATTCCAGTTGAACTGAACACATTAAATATTCGTCCCACGAGTTCACTAAAGTGTCTCAGAAAATTTGTATTTTACAGGGACAGTATTTCTGCTGATGACCTTGCCACTTGAAGTGCGTAGGTCTCACGCGCAGATGTAAAAGCCACATGCTTTTGAAACAATAAAGCCTTGAGTCTCCTTAACTTGTCAAAATTTACGTTTGAAGTAGCAATGTAAGGCCAAATATCAGCTACCTCCCTAAATTTAGTGGGGGGAAACAGTACGTTCCCACAGCATGTAACAACCTTAGAGACCGAAACAACGTAAACTATTCCGGCCTGCATGCCACAGCAGCCTTCACTATTGAGAAGGACGTAGCTGCCGTTTGAAAGCACCTGGAACGTTGGTCTAATCAAGGGGACTGGAACTCCCTTCAGATAACAAGCCAAGTTCGCAGCAGAGGCGTTACACGCCCCATGCAAAGACAGCTGTTTACAAACCATTGAATGGCTGACTGAAGTCTTGCATTCACTACCGCTAAGAAAGACTTCTTTCATGCCATTGAAGCATTTGTATGAGAAGGGAAGCTCCCACACCTCATGAATGTAGCTATCTCCTAATTTTTTATATGTGCCTACCGGAATGTGTTTTAAACAGGAGGTGAATTGAAGTGTAGAAATATGCAGATTAATAACCCCATGTATTAACCACTCAGCAGATGGAATTTCAGCCACAATAAAAGGCAACTTTTCTAATTTCTCTATGTTAAGCATGACATAAGTTGCTTCTTAGCCATTAGTTGTTGTTGTTGGGTTAAATTAAAGGAAGAAAATATCTCCCTTGCACTGACGTGCTGCCATGGAATGCAACCCGCCTTCAATGTTTGAAGCGTCCAACCCAACTGCATAATGGACCTGATATGACTCTGTCCATCGTATAAAGAAGACATATCTGATTGTATAATGTCTATAGCAGAAGAGACAATGTTGTTTATGGTGTATATCCGGTCGGACAAAGTGTTAATTCCATTAGTTAATTCCATTATCCACAATGGCTAATGCCTTTTTTAGATTTTCCTGATCTATTTGCCTTAACCGGGCAGCAGCATCTTGTTGGGAAAGTTTCCAAATTTCATTGTATACTGCATATAAGAAACGCTTCCTACGTGGTGTTCTGGGGCCTGACAAGAAATCTTGTAAGTCAGTGGAGTTAGACAGGAGAGTGAGGTGTTCTCTAACTGCGTCTAGTGAGGATGATTTTCGCCACTGCTGGCATAATTTCACCACACTATATGTTGTAATTATACCTGCATGCTCTGGTGATATATAGCGAGGGTACGGCCTACTCGTCTTGAAACCCCCCCGAGGAGTTAAGAAAATGTTGATGACACCCATTGGTATCTATTGACCACAATATCCACCCGCTAGGACGTGTCAGTGAAGCATTAAATATACCATTCTGGACCCACTCATCAAGCTCATTTTCAGTTGCATTTGTATATTTTTGCCATTTATAAAACTTTGCAGGGGCAGGTGTACTGGGCATGTTTAATTCCCTAATTTTAGCTAAGCCTAAACAACTCATCTGTTGTACTATTTTGTTTAAAAATATCATTTGTACAGGAATAAGGCATGCTCTAAACAATGTTTCCTTTCCCTTAATTTGCCAATTTTTTGTTCCACACACACTGTTCAGATAAATTGATTATAACCAATATTCATAGCCTTCTATCGATAACTGGGAAACAAAGGATTCTGAATATATAAATTTGGTATTGGTCAATAACATATGTATATCCTTAATTAATAGGAGGTACTTTAAAATAATATGACTCAGCATTCTTTCGATTGTGCCCAGAAAAATACTACATTTTTTCAGAATATGTTTTGGAACGCCCTTGAGGAGAAGTCGGGCAATGTTCCCATTGCGTGTAATTTAAAACAGTTTTTGGACTGCTAGCTCTATGTATGAAATGGTGCCCATAATAATTATAGCAAAACATATCACCATCATTTTCTTTAAATTGGTAAACATATTCGTTTTCAAAGACAGTATAATATTGCAATTCGGTCATCATAGAATCAACTTTTTTCACATCCCAATCATCAGAAACCATGCCTGGTATTATTACATTATTCATTGATAATTTGAACACAAATGGTATTTGAATAACTCCCGTGGGACCATATATGTCAAACATTACTTTGTCCTAAACAATCCCATCGGGAATTGGCACTGCGGAAATGTTCACTAAGGATAAGTCTCTTCGGACTTTATGTGATGAAAAATGTGGTTTCAAAACCTCCTCCACCAGTGCAACTGTCAATCTTTCAGGTAAAAAATGACCATGTATTAACAAGAAAAAGGTAATGACGAAACCAATCCAAAGTAGAAAGGCTAGGACACTCAAAGAGAGCCATAGATAGTTCCATGGAAAAATAAAATACGTTTCTTTAAGCCAGTTTGTTAGCTTACATGTACTTGACAAATTTGCTGTCGAAGAGGCGAATGAGTCTGAGAAATCATAGTTGAAGTCGGCAAAATAACCAGAGGCAGTTTGTGAAAATGGCGGAGCCGTTGTCAGTGGTGGAGTTGGTGTTTCCTGCGGTGGCACACTATAGATAGCACCATCCGTTTGTGTTGGAGTCGAGTTGACTTGATCAAATGTTTCTAAATTAGTTGACATTAGTGGAACTAATGCAAGATCATCTTCTACCCTCCCCAAGCTCGGAGAGGTGTTTGTGTTGGTATAAACAACTTGTAGAGGAACTTCTTTGCCAGTAGTGAGAGGGATTCGGGAACTACTGGATGTTCCTCTTAGTCGGCTGTGTAGGATCGGCCACATGGTGTAGTTTGACATTGTCAATGGAGACAAAACAATTTTCTTTGGCACTTGCCAACGGTGGTAGAATAACAGTTCTGGTACCGTGTATCCATAGTACAGGAACTGGTGCTCGATAAGAGGGACAAATTCCTTTTTCACTGCAACTTTTTCATGTACAAGATCCCCAACTCTGGGAATCCAGCGGGTAGATGTTACAGGCACATCCTTAATTCCTGTGGAGGCGGCACTTTTGGAAGAATTATCATCACGGAACTGTTGCAATTCCTGTAAGACAGTGACACATTCATTTATGTCAAAAGGTGTTTCTGCTGCCTCCACGCTAGGACCATCAAGATTCGGAACATACATTTGAGTGCCGAACAGGCACTCATATGAAGTACGACCCCCAAGGTACCTTCTAGGCAGATTATTTAGTGCTCTCTGAACTCCATACAGGTGGTTAAGCCAACTATGACCCGTACCTAAGACCCTGGCTGTTGAGGATTGCTTTAAATCGCGGTTTAATCGCTCCATGATACTATTTCCCTTGGAATTAAATGGAAATGAGTATTGGAGTTGGAACCCCAACAAAGCCATGGAGTCCCTGAATGCCTTTGAGGCGAAAGCAGGGCCCTGGTCCGAAGTGAAACCCGCAACTGCATATGTACTGATAAAGACTTGCAAATCTTTAATAACAGTCAGAGCGTCAGCCGAGCATTGTGGCCAACCCATACAAATCTGGTGCATGAATCAACAGAGACTAAAATATATTTGTATACACTATCAGGCAATAAGGGACCGCAGTGGTCCACGTACACGCATTGTAATGGTTTGTTTGAAATCAAAAGTGATGTCTGTGGCGGGCGCTTGGAGTTGGAAACTTTGGTTGTTGACAGATGTCACAACAAAGGACATACTGCTTAGCCTCCTTATAGAGACCTGGCCACCAATAACTGGCCTGTAAGATCGAAATTGTAGCCGCCACACCTGCATGGGCAGATGCCACCCCTTCATGCGCTACTTTAATCAATTGTGATCTTATATCTTTGTTGGGGATGTCTTGTACACCTAAGCCTGGTATCTTAACTTCAGCGCTCAGCATGCTTCCCATATGATAGTGATATTTGTTAAGAAATCCTTTAGGATATGGCGTACCATCAGCCCTAGCTGTCACGGCAGCCCAAATGTCTGCGTCTGGTTTGGAACTCGAGCGAATCACTGCAGCTACAGTGGCTATTGCCACTGCTGACTTTGTGGCTTCATCAGCCAGTGTATTTCCAGCAACATGTATTCCAACGTGCTGGTGTCCAAGTGTGTGTACAACATGGACTTTCGGTAGCGTCTCTTTCAGGTCAGCTAGTTTCCCCCACAGTAGTCTGTGTTTAATGGTGTTGCCTTTGGAATCTCTGAACCCATTCTGGCGCCAATAATGCAGGTATTCATTAAAGGATTGGACACAATAATATGAATCACAAACAATCAGTGTAGGCTGTGCAGGATCCGCGTGTTCGTATGCCATCAGCAGAGCTTTTAGCTCAGCCAATTGTGCTGTACTATCCCCTAGGGTCTGTGTAAAGGTTTGTAGAGGACAAAATTTATCGCCCTCCATGTAGCCACTTACGACTGCGCAAGCAGCAGAATATTGATGTTGAGTTCCGATTGCAGGTTGTGCAGTGCCATCGGTGTACATGACTCTATGATACTGATCAATAGGCAAAGTATTTGCTGGAACTGGATATTCTATTTCATATTGTAAAAATTCCTGAATTTGTAACTTGGGGTCAAAAAAGTAATCTACATCAGTGGCTGTCAGAGACGTAGCCCATTGTATGCCTTTGCGTTTGGAACGCTAGCTTTTGTAACAGCCTATAGGGCTGGGATTGGAGAAACGACAATAGTGCGTTTCCCTTGGGCAAGACGTCTTTCTTTAATGACAACCATCTGCACAGCAGTGAGAATTTTCTCAGCGGGAGCAAAGTGTTGTTCTGCCGCTGAGTACAAGTGCGATTTGTATGCAATCGGGACTGTCTCACCTTCATTAAACGTCACATAGGTGAAACCGATGGCCCCTAGTTATTACTCTGATGACCAAGTGTGTTTTGTTGTCCCTCGTATGTAGGTGTTGTGCTGCAAGCATATCTGTCTGCAACTCTCGAAGTATACGTGTATGTTCAATTGTCCAGTATTTACTTGAAAAATTGGGACGTATTAAGTTATATAAAGGTTTTATGCATGTAGCATAATCTGGAATGTAAGTTCTGCCAAAATTTAGAAAACCCAATAGTGACTGCAGTTTTTTAATTGTATTCAGAGGTTGTAACTGTGCGCATTTCTCTAAGAATTGTGGTGCTAGGCTCTTCCCTTCACTTGACAGCTCATATCCTAAGAACAGGACGCTGAGGAAGGCTATTTTTGTTTTCCTGAAGTTAAATTTGTATCCAAATTCAGCAAACCCTACAACAATGTGGGCTACCTGTCTTAAATGTTGTAGTAATTCATCATCCGTGAGATAGATATCATCTACGTAGGACAATGCTTCAGGGTCAATTTCGTGCAAAATAGCACTGACACGAGCAGCGAGCAGTCCTGGGCTGTTCTTATACCCCTGAGGTAAACAACAGAATTTTTTCTGGGAGCCTAGTGTGCTGAAACTTGTCAAGTCTCTACTCTCAGGTGCTATATTCTGGCAGAAAAACCCATTGGAAATGTCTAGTGTTGTTTTGTATTTTTTACGCACTATATTGTTCATTAGTGCTGTGCTATGCGAGTTTTGGATAGCATAGGTGCGTGTATGACTGTTTAAATGTCTGTAGTCTAAGACTATTCTGTATGAATGGTCTGGTTTAGCTACGGGGAATAATGGGTTATTCATTGGCAAGACGCAGGGTTCAATCACACCCTGGTACTCTAATTGGGTGAGTATTTCTCTTACTGGTGCTTTTGCTTCATGTTTTATAGGATATTGCGGTTGTGGCTGAGGTTCGCTTTTAATTGGAATTACATGGTAGGGGTATTCTTCATCCAATCCCACGTGATTTCTGCATAATGCAGGTGCTTGTGCCAAAGCCCATTCAACGGAATAGGATTCAGCGAGTTCCTCTGGAACAAGGGGCGAGAAGGAAGGCTTAATGACTTCTTCTCCATATGGGCAGGCACGGACAAAGTCAGGTGGCCAATCTTGTTCGGCCAACAAGGCATCATATACTTTTACTATGCGATCCTAAAAGAGTGCATCTATTGTGCGTTCAATGTCTCCTTCTAACTGTAACATTACTTTGAACACCCTATCAGGCGTGGAGATACACATGTCTGCAGTTTCTACTTGTATAAAGTCATCAGTTGCTTTCACCTCCAGATGCTCTAGAAGATTCAGGCGAACTACTGTGACCTCTGCCGCGCTGCCTAGCAAGGCTAGAGCCCAATTCTTCTGCCACTTTTTTCTTTTTAAATTGTTGTTTTTGTTGGGCGGGTTTCTCTTCCTTTTTAACATTAACCTCCGAAGAGTGTTGTGATTCCTGTCTCGGTTTCATGTACTCTGTTCTTCGCCCTGATCGCCCACCTCTCTCATTTCTTTGTTCCGATGAGTCCTGAAAGGAACGAGATTGGCGTGTATCAGTATATTGATATCCATCAGGCGTTTTTATATTATCTCTATTTCTGAGAATATAGCTATTCTGTGGGGTCTCCATAAGCGGAGATTCTCCCCTCTCTTTCTTAGGAGTTTGTTACTTTTTATCCCAGCATTTCTTATTACCCTCAGGTGCCTGCTTGGGAGGATCGTTGCTCAATTTATCCTGAAATTGTAGTTTTTGTGGTCTGGCCTCTAAGCTATCTCGACCAAAACTTGAATAGGTCTTGTAGGAAGTTGGCTCTGTATGTGCTATTTCAAAGTAAGAAATAGCATGCACAGAGTCCAAGGGTTCCCCTTAGAGGTAAGATAGTGGCAAGAAGAGATAATTTTAATGCTCTATTTTGTGGTAGGATGGTCGGGCAGTAGGCTTATCAGAGGGTAGTGTTAAGCATTTGTTGTACACACACACACAGGCAATGAATGAGGAACACACACTCAAAGACAATTCCAGGCCAAAAGGTTTTTATATAGAAAAATATATTTTCGTAGTTTATTTTAAGAACCACAGGTTCAAGATTTACAATCAATACTTCAAACGAAAGGTACTTTACTTAGATACCATAGGAACTTTGAATCAGCAAAATAGCATGTACAGTTTTGGCAAAAATGCCAATAAGCTATTTTAAAACTAGACACTGCAAATTTCAACAGTTCCTGGGGGAGGTAAGTATTTGTTAGTTTTGCAGGTAAGTAAACCACCTACAGGGTTCAAAGTTGGGTCCAAGGTAGCCCACTGTTGGGGGTTCAGGGTAACCCCAAAGTTACCACACCAGCAGCTATGGGCCGGTCAGGTGCAGAGGTCACAGAGGTGCCCAAAACGCGTAGGCTTCAATGGATAAGGGGGTGCCCCGGTTCCAGTCTGCCAGCAGGTAAGTACCTGCGACTTCGGAGGGCAGACCAGGGGGGTTTTGTATGGCACCGGGGGGGACACAAGTCAGCACAAAAAGTACACCCTCAGACGGCACAGGGGCGGCCGGGTGCAGAGTGCAAGCAGGCGTCGGGTTTGCAATAGGTTTCAATGGGAGATCCAGGGGTCTCTTCAGCGAAGCAGGCAGGCAAGGGGGGGGGCTCCTCGGGGTAGCCACCACCTGGGCAAGGGAGAGGGCCACCTGGGGGTCGCTCCTGCACTGGAGGTCAGATCCTTCAGGTCCAGGGGGCTGCGGGTGCAGTGTCTTTACCAGGCGTCGGGTTCTTGGAAGCAGGCAGTCGCGGTCAGGGGTAGCCTCTGGATTCGCTCTGCAGGCGTTGCTGGGGGGGCTCAGAGGGGTCAACTCTGGCTACTCATGGGCTCGCAGTTGCCGGGGAGTCCTCCCTGTAGTGTTGTTTCTCCGCAGGTCGAGCTGGGGGCGTCAGGTGCAGAGTCGAAAGTCTCACGCTTCTGGTGGGAAACGTGGAGTCCTTTTAAAGTTGTTTCTTTGTTGCAAGTTTTGGTTTCTTTGGAACAGGGCCGCTGTCCTCGGGAGTTCTTGGTCTTTTTAGTTCGAGGGTAGTCCTCTGAGGCTTCAGAGGTCGCTGGGCCCTGGGGAACGCGTTGCTGTTGCAATTTTTCTTGAAGTGGGGAGACAGGCCGGTAGGGCTGGGGCCAAAGCAGTTGGTGTCTCCGTCTTCTCTGCAGGGCTTCAGGTCAGCAGTCCTTCTTCATCTTAGGTTGCAGGAATCTGTTTTCCTAGGTTCTGGGGCCCCTAAATACTCAATTTAGGGGTGTGTTTAGGTCTGGGGGATTAGTAGCCAATGGCTACTAGCCCTGAGGGTGGCTACACCCTCTTTGTGCCTCCTCCCTGAGGGGAGGGGGGCACATCCCTAATCCTATTGGGGGAATCCTCCATCTGCAAGATGGAGGATTTCTAAAAGTCAGAGTCACCGCAGCTTAGGACACCTTAGGGGTTGTCCTGACTGGCCAGTGACTCCTCCTTGTTTTTCTCATTATCTCCTCCGGCCTTGCCGGCAAAAGTGAGGCCGTGGCCGGAGGGGGCGGACATCTCCACTAGCTGGAATGCCCTGTGGCGCTGTAACAAAGGGGGTGAGCCTTTGAGGCTCACCAACAGGTGTTACAGCTATTGCAGGGGGAGGTGAGAAGCACCCCCACCCAGTACAGGCTTTGTTACTAGCCACAGAGTGACAAAGACACTCTCCCCATGTGGCCAGCAACATTTCTGGTATGTGGCAGGCTGGCAAAACTAGTCAGCCCACACTGGAAGTCGGGTATGTTTTCAGGGGGCATCTCTAAGATGCCCTCTGGGGTGTATTTCACAATAAAATGTACACTGGCATCAGTGTGCATTTATTGTGCTGAGGAGTTTGATACCAGACTTCCCAGTTTTCAGTGTAGCCATTATGGTGCTGTGGAGTTCGTGTAGGACAGACTCCCAGGCTTATACTCTTATGGCTACCCTGCACTTACAATGTCTAAGGTTTTGCTTAGACACTGTAGGGGCATAGTGCTCATGCACTTATGCCCTCACCTATGGTATAGTGCACCCTGCCTTAGGGCTGTAAGGCCTGCTAGAGGGGTGACTTATCTATTCCATGGGCAGTGTGAGGTTAGCATGGCACCCTGAGGGGAGTGCCATGTCGACTTAGTCGTTTTCTCCCCACCAGCACACACAAGCTGGCAAGCAGTGTGTCTGTGCTGAGTGAGGGGTCCCCAGGGTGGCATAAGACATGCTACAGCCCTTAGAGACCTTCCCTGGCATCAGGGCCCTTGGTACTAGAGGTACCAGTTACAAGGGACATACCTGGATGCCAGGGGGTGCCAATTGTGGAGACAAAGGTACAGGTTAGGGAAAGAACACTGGTGCTGGGGCCTGATTAGCAGGCCTCAGCACACTTTCAAATCATAACTTGGCATCAGCAAAGGCAAAATGTCAGGGGTAACCATGCCAAGGAGGCATTTCCTTACAGGTCTCTGCTATTATTTTAGGCAGGTCTCGTTCCTGATCCTGTTGTGGAACGTCACGGAGCCGCATGCGCATTGCAAGTGTGAACGCTTCCCCTTTAAAGTTACTTAAAATGATTGAGGATACTGTGCCAAAATTGCCCATCAATTGCATCCCCAAATCTAGGGCCGGGGCAGCCCCGTATTCGTCTTGAATTTTCAACACTTCTGGTAAGTTGGCAAGTGTTGGCGTACTGCGTGCTGTTGTATAGAGCGCGGCAAATACCGTGCCCAAAGTATTACAGTTTTCTACTGTAGGGACCATCCCATAAGGCAAGCACATTCTATGTTCATCCTGAGGTCCTGTATGGTGAAATACTGCCTCCAGCGTATTAATTTTCTGTGCTAGCCAAAACTGAGTTTCCTCTCGTTTGGCGAGTACTTTACCCATGATAAAATGTACAGTTGCAGTATTTATACCTGGCGTTGCAGCATGTGGATGTGCTGGAGCAGCACATGCTGGGTTTGTTTGCATCACAAATTGTACTAGTAGTCTATATATCGCTATTAATTCAATATATAAACGACAAACCTCAGCTACTGCTAAATTTGCATCCGCAGGATGTGGTGTATAGGTGGCCAATAAAGGCCAGGTAGGACCGTCATTACTTAGTGGACCTAACCTTACTGGTAATATTGTGTGGGGTAGGGCACCATCAAGCCAATTATTATGTTCTTGATAAGATAGAGGTATCTCTAAATATGCGTATTGTCCAGGCGCATTCGCAGGTGCATATTGGTGAAATGTATTTGTGTTTCCATCAACTGCTGAAAATGTGACCCAAGAGTAAAAAAGTTCTGTTCTGTTAGCTGCATGGACATCCACCACAAATGTGACTGGACCCCCCTGGGCCGTTAGGCCATTTGCTAATAAATGTGCTGTTAGAGGTTGTCTCATGTTAACCGCTATTTGTACCTGATGGGGATTCGCCATGATAGTATCACTATGAGTTCAGAGAAGGCACACCAGATGGGGTTTTCCTTTTCAGGTTCAAGCTTGAGCAACCTCCAGCTGTAGTAGGATCACCTACACAGCTGTGGTGGGAATCCACAGCACCACGGAGGTCTCCGCATACGGCATTGAGGTATCATTATGTATAATGAGACAGAGATACTCCGCAGGACCCGAAAATTAGAGCCTGACCAAACGTTGGTGGCGCCATGTCGTGTAGGCTCTCATTATTCTAATGAGACTACCGGATTTTGAGCAGCAAGGTCATCCACGGTGTGGGAGACTGAGTCTGACCCACAGTGGGTGACACCTGTCGCTCTAAATCCGGGTTTTGCTCTGGCTAACAAGCAGTCCCTCATCTCTACCAGAAGATAGGGATGATTGGGCAGCCGAGCGCATGACAGATTAGGCTTCTCAGGGAAGTCGTGGTCACTCAGGTCACATCCGGTTCTCTCATTCACAATACAGTCTCATATACAAATGATAAACAGAAGCAGTATATGTCTCAATGATAGGTTTAATAAAACGACTGCATCTTAGATAGCAAAGCGTGAGCTGCAAAAAACAGGACGACACAACATGACAATATTAAAATGGTGACAAGAAGAGTGAAGCATAAGAATAACGCTATCATATTGTCAGTAGGATTGATAGACTATTTCCTATCTAAGTCATAATCTGAGCATAGCATGTTAAGCTCTAATTCTGCAAACACCGTCAATTTTGAGCAGTGATGGATCTGCTCCTTCGGGCAGTCTTAAGAGGACTGGGACAAATTGTCCACCCTGAAGCGTGATTTGATCAAGACTATTATGCACGGTACAGTAATGACTGAATACCTTAGAGCAAACATCGCCCCTAATGGCTTACTAGTGTCTAACATGCCCAGGATTTTCCTACATGATTTAGTGTTCAGGAAGGACTGGGCCCAGATTGCGTGGAAGTGCACAAGAGACTGGCTAGTACTCATAATCAACACCTCCAGGCGTCTGGCTGATTCTATCACTATACAAATCAACCTGTTAGAAGGCACCTTAAAAACCACTGTTACCTTGGCAGCCTTCAAAAGCCGACTAGCAGAGATCAATTCCGAATTAAATGAAACTAAAGAATTCCTCACTAATCAGAAAATCTCTAAACTTCAAAAGGATATTACCAAATTTAGTAGGGAAAAGGTATATCCATATATCCAAGAAGAATTCAATACTGATACACAATCGCGCTCCTCAGACGAGTCGCAGTCTTCTTCTAGGAAATCCCGGAACAGCAGTAGCTCTTCCTCAGACGGATGGAGCATAGATGATAATATTCCTCCTCAACCTTTTTATAACTACCCCCAATTCCCTGGGAGCCATCAAATGCCTTGGCAACCACCATATCCTTTTTATCAACCTCGCCCCATGATGCCCTTTATGCCTTTTTTAGGCCCAGTCCGGGGCAGAGGAAGAGGCAGAAGAAGAGGCAGAGGCAGAGGCGTCCAATGGGCCAGGGAGGAACCACAAATGGTCACCAGGAGTCAAGGCAAGAATCAGCCCCCGAAAACTTAGTGGTGAACCTCTCTACTAGGAACCCCTCTGATATCGAGACGACTGTACTTAATCGAGGACTCGGGTTTGTTCCTACTCCAACCAAGGATCTCTTTAGACTCAACTGTGAACTCTCACAATTTTTTCGTTAAATTTAGCTATAATTCTATTTTGGTGACCAATCAGTTGACCACACTCAGGTTGACTCAGGACTAAGACCCAAATCGACTTTTGTTCCCCCGCCATCTACTGTCCCTTGTGAAGTTCAAACATTTGAGAAAGCGTTTTTGGCTGACCTTGCGGTCTTACACCCCAAACGCCCCTTTATTAATATCTCAACAAGTGAAAGGAGAGCGCTGGGGACACTTTCTAATGACACCTCCTTTGTGATCAAACAGGCTGACAAGGGAGGTGCTATTGTTATAATGAACACTGATGATTATCGCCAGGAATATCTGCGCCTGTTGAGTGACAAGACTTATTATGCTATGATTACGCGTGATCCTACATCGAGACTACAATCCCAGATTAGGGCTATGATTACAGAAGCATTAAATAATGCGTGGATCACCCCATAAGAGGCGTCTTTTCTGGATACAACTAACCCAGTAACCCCATATTTCTATTGTCTTCCAAAGATTCACAAAGGCACTCAACCCCCTCTGGGGCGGCCGATTGTGTCTGGGATTGGTGCTATTTTAGAACCATTGTCCATTTTTTGCAATCACTTTTTGCAGCCACTTGTAAAGGGATCTTCCACATATTTACAAGACACCAAAGAAGTACTGAATTTAATCGAGAACATTAACGACACAGTAGACGTCCAAGGGTTGATCACCTTGGACGTCAAGGCTCTTTATACTAATATACCCTAACATTCAACATTGCAGGTAGTAGAATCCACACTACAGGACAACTGTAATACCCTCACGTCACCTGTGGCATTCATCATGCAGTGTGCTACATTAGCAATGACGGAAAACTTCTTCCGGTTTGAAGAACAGTTTTACCACCAGATTAGAGGCACATGTATGGAAAGCACGTTTGCCCCAAGCCTGGCTGGTCTCTATATGTATAGTTTTGAACAACAATTCATTCTGCCTTCTACCAATCCTTTTACTGATAACACCATATTATGGCGGCATTATATTGACCATATTTTGGTAGTATGACATGGTTCTTTGGCCACTGCTAATTCTTTTACAGATTGGGTGAATTCACTCAACCCGTACTTGAAATTTACCTCTACAGTGTCAGCAAAGGAAGTCAATTTTATGGACTTAATGATAACGATTTGTGACGGTAAATTATCCACCAGTACATATCAGAAACCAACAGATCGCAATAGTGTACTTACTTATGAGAGTCATCATCCAAAATCCCTACGTGACAGCTTACTGTTTGGTCAATTTTTACGGTTACGACGTAACTGCAGTTCAACACAGGTGTACAACGCCCAAGCCAACGACTTACAAACCAAACTTCTTGCGCGACATTATCCCAAATAAGTCGTCAACCAAACCCGGAAAAGATCCAGAAACAATAACCGTGAAGCTTTGCTTCAATCCAACACTAAGGATACCAACAGACGGTTGACTTGTGTGTCTACTTTTACCCCTTTATCAAACGATATCAAGAAATTGATCAATAAGAGATGGCCAATCCTTACCAGTGGGAGCAATTCTATCCCCAGACCTCTCTTTGCGTTTAAACAATCCCAAAATATAAAAGACCTAATAGTTCATACCCGCCCCAAAGGCACCCCGCAGAGACAAACAACGCTCTGGAACCTTCCCCCTGTAGTGGGTCACTATCTGTGTGGCCATTGCAACGTCTGCCCTTTGAGGAGTCACACCAAGATTCTTGAGTTGGAACCCATAGGCCAATGGCGCCTTATCAAACATACAAACTGCAATACTAAGAACTGTGTCTATATGGTTACATGCCCTTGTGGGCTGCATTATGTAGGTATGACTTCTAGACCTGTCAAAGTACAGATCAATGAACATAGGAGTAAAATTAGGTGCGGACCATTCACCACAAAATTATGTGCACATTTCCTGGATGCTCCCCACAGTCCTGATGACTTACATTGGGTGGTCCTGGATGCCCCCAAATTTTCGAATGCCTCTGCACACGCACTGTTCAGACTGGAACAACGTTGGGTGTTCAAGCTCCATACTGACATTGATGGATTGAATGATGACTTTCCATGGGCAACGTTGTCCTATTAAACTTTTTTCAGAGGACACAGAAGAGTCCCTCCACCTCCATGGTTTTTTGCCTACTGAGTATCAAGATGACCTGATTTTATTTCATTACAGACATCATGACTCATTTGCCCATTGCCCCATAATCATCGAGAGGTAAAAGATTCTCCAGGATTTAATTCTACCCACCTTTAGACTGCACACTAGGATAGTATTTAATATAATGCTATTTTAGGGCTCCAGTTTTTCATTACACATTGGGCGACATACCACCTCTCTGGACCACGATTGAGTTGGTAACTCCAACAGTCTCATTTGTCCCTCATTTACTTTCATTGGGATCGTCTCAGACTACCTCCAGGCGAGGCAAGTCTATTTACAGTATTTACCCATGTGGACCACGTTGGAGTTAGTGACTCCAATATGGACGCGGGTCTATTTGTCCTTCATCTATTTTTATTGCAATGCACTCTGACTATTTGCAGTTGAGGCAAGTCTTTTTTCAGTTTTGACTGCCTTCCCGTCCATGTGACGCGGAAGAACCTTTCCCCCGCGCCGAATCAGTCAAAAACGATCGTCAGACTCCCGTCCTTCGTTACTACAGGAGTGCACGCCAGAGTAGGTGACCCTGTGCACAATCGGCACTTAAAAAGTAAGTGACCTCATTTTCTTTCTGTGACTGGGCCCCGCGTGGAAGAAATACTCAAACGCGCTGTTCCGATGTACCAGTGTTTTATTGGATTAAGGTGATAATTGGTGAGTTAAAGTGCAGGTATGTTTTAAGGTTTTCTTCTTGGGCGGTGGGCGAACTGGCTGTTCTATGCGCTGTCCTAGTATGGTCCTTGTGGTCTTCTTATAGTGCTTAGTGCCTCTTTCCCTTCTCTTTGTGCCTCTGCCGTTTTGTGCGCAGTGCTTTTAAAGTGCAATTGTCTACAAAAAGTGCTTTATGGTGCTCAATTGGTGGTGTGTCGGGTTTTTCCCTCCCCCCTTCCTCCTTTCGTGCCCGTTTTGTTCCTTTTCCGGTATCCCCTTCTTCCCCCCCCTTTCCATACAGTTGTCTCACACTCTCTCGTTTTCTCACAGGTATGTGATCCCACGCACCTGGAGTTGCAAAGCTTCTCCAGAAGCGTGGCGGGTGGTAGCGTTCCGTCCTCCCGGTTGCCTGTCTCAGCTGAACCCGTCAGATGCCTCCGGTTGGGTTTTCGATTAGAAGTTGGGAGTCGCTGTGTCCCGGGTCTCGAGGCGCCACCACTCTCCCTCTCCTTCGTCCTTCTGATGAGCGATTTCCTTCTCTTCTCGTGGTCGAGGTGTTTCCTCCTCCTCCCGTGGTCGTTCGTTAGTCTCTTTCGAACTGTTTACACCCGCTAGTGCTGCCAGTGGCAGTTTTGACCTCTCAGCGGCCCGCCATTCATGACCATCCCACCAATCACGGGACGGGAGGCGGGTCAGACGACGAGCACCAGGGGCAGAGTCAGCACAAGTCAGGGATGTGTGCGGGCGATCGCAATCCAGCCCGTCACAAACACTCCCCCTAGAAAGTGGCCTGTCGAGACACTCAGAGGCAGGATACCGGGACAGAAAATCCGCAGTCACCATTTGGCTACCCGGGAGATGCTGGATCTGAAACAAAAAAGGTTGTAAGGAAAGGAACCAGCGCAGAACACGGCAATTGGTGTCCTTATTGTGGGCTAGCCAGGTGAGAGGAGCATGATCGGTAACCAGGGTAAATGTTCTACTAGACAGATAGTACCTAAGTGATTCAATAGCCTACTTAATGGACAAACACTCCTTCTCTATAGCCGGATAGTGCCATTCACGCGGAAGAAGTTTCCGGCTGATGTACAAAAGGGGGTGAAGGGAGCCATCTTCCTGCGGTTGCGACAGCACAGCCCCAAGGCCCACCTCAGAGGCGTCGGTCAATAGAACAAAGGGTTTATCAAAATCAGGACAACAGAGGACTGGTGCAGAAGTGAGAGCGGTCTTGAGTTTGTCAAAACTACGTAACTCGGAGACTGAAGGAGGACCAAGAGTATTGGGACACGTCTTCCGCAACAAGTTAGAAAGGGGTTCAGCTATCGTGGAGAAATGGGGAATAAAGCGTCTATAATAGCCAACAAGCCCCAAAAACGCCCTGATATCTTTTTTCTTCTTAGGATAGGACATCTGGGAAATAGCTTCTAGTTTCTCTACTTGGGGCCTAATCTTACCACCTCCTACAATGTAGCCTAGATATTTAATACTAGTTTGTCCCAGCCGACATTTTTCCGGATTGGCAGTTAACTGAGCTTTCCTAAGGCACCTAAAATGGCCTCTAGGTGGGACATATGTTCCGCCCACGTTTTGCTATAGATAACGATGTCATCAAGATAGGCCGCTGCATACTGCCTGTATGGTCGTAAAATGTAATCTATGAGTCTTTGGAAGGTGGCAGGGGCCCGTGTAGTCCAAACGGCAGGACAGTGAAGTAGTACAAGCCCGAAGGGGTGGCAAAGGCTGTTTTTTCTTTATCCTCCCCCCTCAAGGGTATTTGCCAATAGCCCTTCGTGAGATCTAGGGTGGTTAGATATCTGGCTTGACCTAATCTTTCCACCAGCTCGTCAATTCTAGGCATGGTATAGGCATCAAAGTATGTTAAATTATAGACCCCCCTATAATCAACACAAAATCGGGTGCTGCCGTTGGGCTTGGGAACTAGTACGACCGGCGAGCACCAGGGGCTGGTTGAGGGCTCTATGATACCGGCTGCTTACATGGCTTGGACTTCTTTTTCTATAATTTTCTGTTTGGCTTCGGGGATAGGGTAAGGTCTCTGTCGGGATACCGTATTTTCTTTGAGGCGAATGGGATGCTGGATTAAGGTGGTTCTTCCCGGATATTTAGAAAACACATCTTGGTTTTGGATCACCAGGTGGTGTAACTGGCTTAGGTACGACCGTGTAAGTTCGGGATTGATCCAGAGTTTTCCTGGGTTGGATACATCGTGGTGAGAAAGTAACGGATAAGGGATGTCTTCATTTACATCAGAGGTAACATAATGGATGGCTTGTCCACCAGTGGGTTCTACCCATTTCTTAAGAAGGTTGATATGGTATATCTGTTCTCCTCCGCCACTTTGGGGCATGGCTAACCTATAAGTGGTGGGGTTTATTTGGGCAATTACTTCAAAGGGACCCTGCCATCGAGCCAATAATTTGTTTTCAGTGCTAGGGAGTAAGACCAATGCTTTGTCTCCTACTGCTAATGTCCGAACTGCACTGTGGGTGTCATATATTTGCTTTTGCTGGGCTTCACGCAAAGCAGTGTGGGCTTCTTCCCATACTGTATGGAGGTTTTCTCGCAAATCTCGGGTATATGTTAACAAATCTTTTATCTCTTCTTCGGTGTCTTCCCACTGTTCTGATAACATATCTAGCAATGTACGAGGCTGTCGGCCAAACAACATTTCAAAGGGGCTATGACCTAAAGAGGATTGCATGTGGGTACGGATAGCGTATAGAACCAGAGGAAGTTTCTTCTCCCAATCCTTACCCGCCTCAGATATACTTATCCGTAAGAGAGACTTAATGGTCTTGTTGTATCTTTCCACTAGTCCGTCTGTTTAGGGGTGGTATACTGAAGTACGGATTTGTTTCACCCCTAGCAATCGACAAACTTCAGTCATCAGTCTGGACATGAAAGGAGTCCCTTGATCCTTCAATATTTCATTCGGGAATCCCACCCTCGAAAAAAACTCTATCATTGCCTGGGCAACAGCTTTTGTATGCATACTAGAGAGGGCAATGGCTTCCGGATACCGCGTGGCATAATCCACTAACACTAAGACATATTGTCTACCTCGGGTAGAAGGGGTGAGAGGACCAATGATATCCATTTCAACTCTGGTAAAGGAAATATCGATAACTGGAAGTGGGTGTAAGGGAACGGGTCTTGTATTAGAGGGATTGTATAGCTGGCATTTGGTACACTCGGAGCAATGTCTATGAATCTCTCCATAAACCCCCGGCCAATAGAACCGTCTAAGTACGGCTTCCTCCGTTTTCTCCCTTCCCAGGTGTCCTTCCCCGTTATCCCCATGTGCTAACTGTAACACCTGTTGGCGGTGGCTTCTGGGGACCACTAATTGCAGATCATTTCCCCTTGAGTTGGTGGGTTTCCTGTATAATAGATTATTATGTATTAGGAATCTGGGACCTACCCCTTGTACTGCCCCGGATGCTGCCTGTTGCCATGCGTGTTTCAACATAGGGTCTTCATTATGACTCCATCGGAAGTCACCTGTGACTGTGCAAACTTTTCCAGTGTTTATAAGTATATCTGGGGAGGAGTTCTTCTGCCCATAAGAACACCGTTGCTCCCTTTTTTGTCTCTTACTGAGAGTATTTTGTACGGTTTTGGGCTCCTCTATAACCACCCCAATGGGCGCCTCATTCCACCAGTCCCTAAACAGGTGCTCTTGTCCAGCCTTCTCTAATAAAGAGGGAAAACCCTCATGGTCGGTCCTTAGTATAATGTCTTCCTCTAATTTAGAGAGTACCCCGACCTGTAAATTCTCGGTTTGGTCCCTCCACTTCAACCATATATTGGCAAGGGGGTAGTATCGTCGATCACCGTGTACACAGGCGATGAGGACTTGAGTTTCCGTATCTTTCTGGCCTGGTAGTACTAGATCCCCCCTTATAACACTCTGGCTGCAACCTGAATCAATTAAAGCTATTCTTTCTTTACCATTGACAATGATGGGGAGGGTATATTTGGGTTTTTCACCTCCAGTCCAGAACACTCTCCCTTTTGTCAGACCTATCTCCAAGGGTTCTTCTGTGTCTTTTCCTTGAGGGCAATACCTGGCAATATGGCCCCATTCGGAGCAGTTATAACATTGTGGACCGGTGCCGGGGTATACGGTAGCGACCGGGCCCGTAGGTTGAGCGCAGTCCGGGCCATGGATCGCCACTGGTCGATGTGTGACAGTTCTAGAGATACCCGGTCGGATAGGAGGGGGAGGAGCTCGTCTCCCGGTAGCACTGAAGTCCGGACCCCTATGATAAGCACAGGCTAGATCCACAGCCGTTTCATTAGTGAGACCGGAATGTTGCCGTACCCAATTGTGAGTAGTGGATGGTAAGGAATCCAGGTATTGCTCCAAGACTATAACATCAAACATTTCTTCCCTGGATTTTTTTGAGGGATGTAACCATTTGCCAGCTGCGTGTTGAACTCAGTAGTATAAAGTGCGGGGGTTCTCCTGGTGCTGCCATTTCGTTTGTCGGAATCTGGTGCGGTAGCTTTCACTATCTAAGCCCACTCTTTCTAAAATGGTTTTCTTGATTTCTCTATAAGGAAGAGTCCCACTCGGATTAATTGCTTGGTAAGTAGACTGTAGGTGACCAGTGAGAAGAGGGGCGATATACTGGCCCCATTTATCCTCAGGCCAATTAGCTGTACTGGCTACCCTCTCAAAGTCTGTGAAGAAAGAGTCAGGATCTTCCTGCTTCTGATAACGCTGCAACACACTGCTCGGTACATTAGGGTGTACTTTGGTATGGGCGATTGTGTCGGTAAGTTTTCCCAATGCGGTTTCATGCACCAGCTGGTTGTTGGCCATAATCGTAGCCTGACTTTTAAGAGCAGTTTGTAATGCCTCACGCTCCTCTTTAGCTTCTTTCATTTGTTGTTCCCATATCAACTGTAGATGATGTTGCCCTTCAGCTAGTTGAGCAATTACGTCGGCCATGGTTGCCTATTCTTCCATGGTGGGGATTCTAAAATCCCACTTCTGACACCACTTGTGACTGGGCCCCGCATGGAAGGAATACTCAAACGCGCTGTTCCGGTGTACCAGTGTTTTATTGGATTAAGGTGATAATTGGTGAGTTAAAGTGCAGGTATGTTTTAAGGTTTTCTTCTTGGGCGGTGGGCAAACTGGCGGTTTCTGTTGTGGTATTTCTTCACTCGTCTCTCTCTTTGTTTCCTTGGCATACAGGTGTCCCCGGGAAGTACATGTGGAGAGAACAGGAAATATGGTAAGTGGTCAGGTCGCCTTTTTGGATGTTGGTCTTTTTTTATTTATTCTATTTTCTTCCTGTCTTTCTCTTTCTGAACCAGCTTTATTTCTGTAACTGTCTCTCTTCTCTTTTCTGTCTTTTCTATGCACTGTCCTGGTATGGTCCTTGTGGTTTTCTTATAGTGCTTAGTGCCTCTTTCCCTTCTCTTTGTGCCTTTGCCGTTTTGTGCGCAGTGCCTTTAAAGTGCAATTGTCTACAAAAAGTGCTTTAGGGTGCTCAATTGGTGGTGTGTCAGGTTTTTCCCTACCCCCTTCCTCCTTTCCGTGCCCGTATTGTTCCTTTTCCTGTATCCCCTTCTTCCCCCCGTTCCATACAGTTCTCTCACACTCTCTCGTTTTCTCACAGGTATGTGATCCCACGCACCTGGAGTTGCCACGCTTCTCCAGAAGCGTGGCAGTGGTAGCGTTCCATCCTCCTGGTTGCCTGTCTCAGCTGAACCCGTCAGATGCCACTGGTTGGGTTTTCGATTAGAAGTTGGGAGTCGCTGTGTCCCGGGTCTTGAGGCGCCACCACTCTTCCTCTCCTTCGTCCTTCTGATGAGCGATTTCCTTCTCTTCTCATGGTCGAGGTTCTTCCTCCTCCTCCGTGGTCGTTCGTTAGTCTCTTTCGAACCGTTGACACCCGCTAGTGCTGCCAGTGGCAGTTTTGACCTCTCAGCAGCCCGCCATTCATGACCATCCCACCAATCACGGGGCGGGAGGCGGGTCAGACGACGAGCACCAGGGGCAGAGTCAGCACAAGTCAGGGATGTGTGCGAGCGATCGCAATCCAGCCCGTCACACTTTTCCCCTCTGGTGGCCACATTCTTTATTTATCCTTTGGGTTTGAGGGCAAGTCCCATAATAGAACATTTCGAAGGGCCTTTATTCTGCCATTGTTTTATCGGCGAGTTGACTGCATGTCTCCTTGAGTTAGAGCTGGAGTTTGAGACTTACGCAGCTTTGCTTTCTTGTTAAACACAACATCGATTTCGAACGTTGCAACCACTATAGCTCCTGCATACCACATGTGACACTCTTTTATGTTTTTTTGTCTGATGGTACTTACTGTCTCATTACTACTAATTGAGCCAAGAGTGACAGGAAAGAGGCTTGGACTAGTAAGCAAAGGTGAACAGACTGTGAATATACATATATCTACATATTCATTCACTGAAAATTACCATTGTTATTGGGTTAACCCTATGCGCACTGGACTTGCATAAATCAATTTGGACTGAGTTGTTACTAAATATTTTTTCTCCATTATTTAATTAGTAGTGACCACTCACGGTATGCTACTTCCCAAGGGGCCCCCTGAATGACGAGGGATGGTAAGCATATAGTCAGGCTATTGTACATGACTGGTTACCATCACTATTTGCACTGTTTTGTCACGGGTGTCTCAGTCATTATTCATGTATATTGATTTGATTATTTGTTTTCTAGGGCGACCTTTTTGTTCTTATTTTTGACATTCAGTTTACTTGAATGTAAGTGACTGCATTATTTGTTTTTGATTTCAATTATCTAACTTCCTTTAACTTATTAAGAGTCAGGAGGAGTTTCATTAATTGTTGGTCCTGAAGAAGCGTCATAGGATCTGTATAGACCAACATACGCGAAACATGTTGACCATATTGTAGGGGATTGGCGATAATTTCCCATCTCCAGCTCTAGGTAGAAAGTGGTTGAGCATGAACTCTCATTTTCCACTTTCCTTGTGTTTTTAATCTTGCTCTTAGCCCTGACATTCCGATATATTAAATAATACTGTATTTAGTGGGGTTGAGAACTAATTTTAACTTATTACTCTCCTGCCAGGAAAAGTGCCTGACCCTTGCAATTTCTAGTGAGTATTTATCACTACGGCAGCCACTTATAAAAAGATCTCTGGCCAAGAGCCCCCTAACGGGGAGCCCGTCAGACATTGCAGCGTCAGTCTGACGAGGAGCAACGCGATGATGAAGCATGACATCCTATCAGGATGTGTGAGGGCTCTTGCTCCTGAACACTAAAGTTCCCTAGTCATATCCCTTCCTGGAACAGTGTACACATCATTTGTATTTCCTGTCTAAGTCATAATCTGAGCACAGCATGTTAATTTCTAATTCTGCCTTTCAGGGTCCCCCGGGAGGACATCAACCCTCATACCTGAGCAAAGGCCTGTGTAGGAAAGTACCATCTTGCCTGGCATGTTACCCCCATATTTCACTGTGTATATGTTGTTTTAGTCTATGTGTCACTGGGACCCTGCCAGGCAGGGCCCCAGTGCTTATAAGTATGTGCCCTGTATGTGTTCCCTGTGTGATGCCTAACTGTCTCACGGAGGCTCTGCTAACCAGAACCTCAGTGGTTATGCTCTCTCTGCTTTCCAAATTTGTCACTAACAGGCTAGTGACTACATTTACCAATTCACATTGGCATACTGGTACACCCATATAATTCCCTTGTATATGGTACTGAGGTACCCAGGGTATTGGGGTTCCAGGAGATCCCTATGGGCTGCAGCATTTCTTTTGCCACCCATAGGGAGCTCTGACAATTCTTACACAGGCCTGCCAGTGCAGCCTGAGTGAAATAACGTCCACGTTATTGCATAGCCATTTACCACTGCACTTAAGTAACTTATAAGTCACCTATATGTCTAACCTTTACCTGGTGAAGGTTGGGTGCAAAGTTACTTAGTGTGTGGGCACCCAGGCACTAGCCAAGGTGCCCCCACATCGTTCAGGGCAAATTCCCCGGACTTTGTGAGTGCGGGGACACCAATACACGCGTGCACTATACATAGGTCACTACCTATGACCAGCGTCACAATGATAACTCCGAACATGGCCAGGTAACATGTCTAAGATCATTCTGGTATTGGAGGGACAATTCCATGATCCCCCGGGTCTCTAGCACAGAACCCGGGTACTGCCAAACTGCCTTTCCGGGGTTGCCACTGCAGCTGCTGCTGCTGCCAACCCCTCAGACAGGTTTCTGCCCTCCTGTGGTCCAGGCAGCCCTGACCCAGGAAGGCAGAACAAAGGATATCGTCTGAGAGAGGGTGTTACACCCTCTTCCTTTGGAAATAGGTGTGAAGGCCTTGGGAGGAGTAGCCTCCCCCAGCCTCTGGAAATGCTTCGATGGGCACAGATGGCGCCCATCTCTGCATAAGCCAGTCTACACCAGTTCAGGGATCCCCCAGCCCTGGTCTGGCACAAAACTGGACAAAGGAAAGGGAGTGACCACTCCCCTGACCAGTACCTCCCAGGGGAGGTGCCCAGAGCTCCTCCAGTGTGTCCCAGACCTCTGCCATGTTGGAAACCGAGGTGTTGGGGGCGCACTGGACTGCTCTGAGTGGCCAATGCCAGCAGTTGATGTCAGAGGCTCCTTCTGATAGGCTCTTACCTCTATTGGTAGCCAATCCTCCTAACTTGGTAGCCAAACCTCCTTTCTGGCTATTTAGGGTCTCTGCTTTGGGGAATTCTTCAGATAACGAATGCAAGAGCTCACCAGAGTTCCTCTTCACCTTCTACCAAAGGATCGACTGCTGACTGCTCCAGGACGCCTGCTAAACCGCAACAAAGTAGCAAGACGACTACCAGCAACATTGTAGCACCTAATCCTGCCGGCTTTCTCAACTGTTTCCAGGTGGTGCATGCTTTGGGGGTAGCCTGCCTTCACCCTGCACCAGAAGCTCAGAAGAAATCTCCTGTGGGTCGACGGAATCTTCCCCCTGCTAACGCAGGCACCAAAAGACTGCAACACTGGTCCTCTGGGTCCCCCCTAATCCTGACAAGCATGGTCCCTGGAACACAGCAACTCTGTCCAAGTGACTACCATAGTCCAGTGACTCTTCAGTCCAAGTTTGGTGGAGGTAAGTCCTTGCCTCCCCACGCTAGACTGCAAAGCTGTGTACCGCATGATTTGCAGCTGCTCTGGCTCATGTGCACTCTTCCAGGATTTCCTTCATGCACAGCCTAGCCTGGTTCCCCAGCACTCCGTCCTGCAGTGCACAACCTTCTGAGTTGTCCTCCGACGTCGTGGGACCCCCTTTTGTAACTTTGTGTGGACTCCGGTTCACTCTTCTTCCAAGTGCCTGTTGGGGTACTTCTGCGGGTCCTGCCTGCTTCTGTGAGGGCTCTCTGAGTTGCAGAGCGCCCCCTCTGTCTCCTCCTCCAAAAGGTGACATCCTGGTCCTTCCTGGTCTTCAGCAGCACCCAAAAAACCTCTACCGCAAACCTTGCAGCAAGCAAGGCTTGTTTGTGTCTTTCTGCGTGGGAACACCTCTGCAAGCTTCATCGCGACATGGGACATCTGTCTTCCAAAGGAGAAGTTCCTAGTCCTCTTCTTTATTGCAGAACTCCAAGCTTCTTCCAACTGGTGGCAGTTTCCTTGCACCTTCAGCTGGGGTTTCCTGGGCTCCTGCCCCCCCGGACACTGTCGCGACTATTGGACTTGGTCCCCTTGTCTTACAGGTACTCAGGTCCGGAAGTCCGTTGTCAGTGCACTGCTGGTGTTTGATCTTCCTGCAGAATCCCCCATCACGACTTCTGTGCTCTCTGGGGGCAGTAAGTGTACTTTACTCCTACTTTTCAGGGTCTTGGGGTGGGGTATTTTTCTAACCCTCACTGTTTTCTTACAGTCCCAGCGACCCTCTACAAGCTCACATAGGTCTGGGGTCCATTCGTGGTTCGCATTCCACTTTTGGAGTATATGGTTTGTGTTGCCCCTATACCTATGTGTTCCTATTGCAACCTATTGTAATTCTACACTGTTTGCATTACCTTTCTTGCTCTTACTTACCTAATTTTGGTTTGTGTACATAAAACTTGTGTATAGTACTTACCTTCTTACTGAGGGTACTCACTGAGATACTTTTGGCTTATTGTCATAAAAATAAAGTACCTTTATTTTTAGTAACTCTGTGTATTGTGTTTTCTTATGATATTGTGCATATGATATAAGTGATATTGTAGGAGCTTTGCATGTCTCCTAGTTCAGCCTAAGCTGCTTTGCCATAGCTACCTTCTATCAGTCTAAGCTGCTATAAACACCTCTTCTACACTAATAAGGGATAACTGGACCTGGCACAAGGTGTAAGTACCTCTGGTACCCACTACAAGCCAGGTCAGCCTCCTACAGCCTGTAGTCTGCGTTAGCATCGTAGCGAAGCATTCAGCAATCAGCATACAGTCGTGGTTCCCTGGCTGGAATCTCCTTCTTAACGTGTAATGGGACTAGGAAGTGTTTTTATAATAACACAGCTGATTTTCTAAGAAAATGTCCCTACATAAGGGTGTGTATTTTCTACCAATGTTGGAGACTAAACTTCTACCACATTCACCGGCAATGTACCAAACTGTAGTCTTGACTGAAGCACAGAGTGATCAAGAATGTCTTGTTTGAGAACACAGTGCTGAATTAAGCAAAAACAGTTAGTAGATGAAAATAAAACAAGACCGTAAAACTGGTTATTGTAAAAATAACAATGCGAAGCCGAATAAAATATATCTAGGTTAAAGTGCACAGCGGCCTAATGTGTCAAGCTAACGTGCATGGAGCTATTTCTAAAATGGCTACACAACACTCCTGTAGTACCCAGTGAGGCCTAAGAAGGCTCTTACCTGGGTTTGTACTGTATAGTAGGGGGGATCCAGTCTAAAATAGTATGGATCTTCCCCTGTAGTGGCCGAATCTGACCACCACCTACCAGGTGGACCAGATATACAACCTTTCCCTGCTCTCTCTGGCACTTAGAGGCCTTGATAGTGAGGCCTGCGTTTTGCAGGGCCTCCAAAACATTCCAGAGGTGGACCAGGTGGTTATCCCAGGTGGAGCTAAAGACAGCTATGTCATCAAGATAGGCTGCACTATAGGCTTCTAAACCTTGGAGGACTGTATTCCCCAGTCTCTGAAAATTGGCAGATGCATTTTTTAAACCAAAGGGCATAACAGTAAATTGATAATGCCCTCCAATGGTTGAGAATGCAGTTTTAGCTTTAGCATCCTCTGATAACTTGATCTGCCAATAGCTTGCAGTCAGATCATAGGTGCTAAGATACTTGGAAGATGACAGTGTATCTATCAGTCTTTGTGACTGTGTTGAGCCCTATGTAGTCAACACAGAGCCTCACCTACTTTTTCCCATTTTGGGAGTGAGGTTTTGGAACCAGCACCACTGGGCTAGCCCAGAGCCTGTCAGAGTGCTCAATCACTCCTAGGTCTAGCAGGTTTTACACCAAACCTTTGATGCAGTCCCTAACATGATCAGGTTGCCTGTAAATTCTACTTTTAACGGGCAAACTGCCCCCTGTGTCATGTGTTCACACCATGTTGTCTGACCAGATGTCAGCGAAAAGAGTTAAGAGAACTGCCCTAGAAGATTCCTGCAGTCTTCTTTCTCAGACTCAGAAAGGCAGTCTGCTAGGATAACTCCATCCACTGAGACATCAGCTGCAGTGGTGGAAAAGAGGTCAGGGAGAGGGTCACTCTCTTCTTCCTGTCCTTCATCAGTAGCCATGAGCAGGGTCATGTCAGCCCTGTCATAGTAGGTCTTAAGTCGGTTCACACGAAGCACCCTGAGGGGGCTTCCAGGAATGCCAAGGTCCACCAAAAGGTTACCTCACCCTTCTTCTCCACTATAGTATGGGGACCACTCCACTTGTCTTGGAGTGCCCTGGGAACCACAGGCTCCAGGACCCACACTTTCGGCCCTGGCTGGTACACAGTTAGGACAGCCTTCTGGTCATGCCACTACTGCTGCAGTTCTTGGCTGGCCTGAAGGCTTTTGATGGCCTGTAAGGAAATGCCTCGTTGGCATGGTTACCCCCTGACTTTTTGCCTTTGCTGATGCCAAGTTATGATTTGAAAGTGTGCTGAGGCCTGCTAACCGGGCCCCAGCACCAGTGTTCCTTCCCTAAAACTGTACCTTTGTCTCCACAATTGGCACACCCTGGCATCCAGGTAAGTCCCTTGTAACTGGCACCCCTGGTACCAAGGGCCCTGATGCCAGGGAAGGTCTCTAAGGGCTGCAGCATGTCTTATGCCACCCTGGGGACCCCTCACTCAGCATAGACACACTGCTTGCCAGCTTGTGTGTGCTGGTGGGGAGAACATGACTAAGTCGACATGGCACTCCCCTCAGGGTGCCATGCCAAACTCACACTGCCTATGGCACAGATAAGTCACCCCTCTAGCAGGCCTTACAGCCCTAAAGCAGGGTGCACTATACCACAGGTGAAGGCATGAGCACTATGCCCCTACAGTGTCTAAGCAAAACCTTAGACATTGTAAGTGCAGGGTAGCCATAAGAGTATATGGTCTGGGAGTCTGTCAAACACGAACTCCACAGCACCATAATGGCTACACTGAAAACTGGGAAGTTTTGTATCAAACTTCTCAGCACAATAAATGCACACTATTGCCAGTGTACATTTTATTGTGAAATACACCCCAGAGGGCATCTTAGAGATGCCCCCTGAAAACATACCCGACTTCCAGTGTGGGCTGACTAGTTTTACCAGCCTGCCACACACCAGACATGTTACTGGCCACATGGGGAGAGTGCCTTTGTCACTCTGTGGCCAGGAACAAAGCCTGTACTGGGTGGAGGTGCTTCTCACCTCCCCCTGCAGGAACTGTAACACCTGGCGGTGAGCCTCAAAGGCTCATCCCCTTTTTTACAGCGCCACAGGGCATCCCAGCTAGTGGAGATGCCCGCCACTCTGGCCACGGCCCCACTTTTGGCGGCAAGGCCGGAGGAGATAATGAGAAAAACAAGGAGGAGTCACTGGCCAGTCAGGACAACCCCTAAGGTGTCCTGATCTGAGGTGACTCTGACTTTTAGAAATCCTCCATCTTGCAGATGGAGGATTCCCCCAATAGGATTAGGGATGTGCCCCCCTCCCCTCAGGGAGGAGGCACACAGAGGGTGTAGCCACCCTCAGGGCTAGTAGCCATTGGCTACTAACCCCCCAGACCTAAACACACCCCTAAATTGAGTATTTAGGGGCCCCCAGAACCTAGGAAAGTAGATTCCTGCAACCTAAGATAAAGAAGGACTGCTGACCTGAAGCCCTGCAGAGAAGACGGAGACACCAACTGCTTTGGTCCCAGCCCTACCAGCCTGTCTCCCCACTTCGAGAGAAACTGCAACAGCGACGCACTCCCCAGGGTCCAGCGTCCTCTGAAGCCTGAGAGGACTACCCTGCATCTGAAAGGACCAAGAACTCCTGAGGACAGCGGCCCTGTTTCAAAGAAACTACAACTTGCAACAAAGAAACAGCTTTTAAAGGACTGCACGTTTCCCGCCGGAAGCGTGAGACTTTCCACTCTGCACCCGACGCCCCCGGCTCGAACTGCGGAGAAACACCACTACAGGGAGGACTCCCCGGCGACTGCGACCCTGTGAGTAGCCAGAGTTGACCCCCCTGAGCCCTCCCCAGCGACGCCTGCAGAGGGAATCCAGAGGCTCCCCCTGACCGTGACTGCCTGCTTCCAAGAACCCAATGCCTGGTAAAGACACTGCACCCGCAGCCCCCAGGACCTGAAGGATCCGACCTCCAGTGCAGGAGCGACCCCCAGGTGGCCCTCTCCCTTGCCCAGGTGGTGGCTACCCCGAGAAGCCCCCCCTTGCCTGTCTGCTTCACTGAAGAGACCCCTGGGTCTCCCATTGAAACCTATTGCAAACCCGACGCCTGTTTGCACTCTGCACCCGGCCGCCTCCGTGCTGCTGAGGGTGTACTTTTTGTGCTGACTTGTGTCCCCCCCGGTGCCCTACAAAACCCCCCTAGTCTGCCCTCCAAAGTCACGGGTACTTCCCTGCTGGCAGACTGGAACCGGGACACCCCCTTCTCCAGTGAAGCCTATGCGTTTTGGGCACCACTTTGACCTCTGCACCTGACCGGCCCTGAGCTGCTGGTGTGGTAACTTTGGGGTTGCCCTGAACCCCCAATGGTGGGCTACTTTGGACCCAACTTTGAACTCTGTAGGTGGTTTACTTACCTGCAAAACTAACAAATACTTACCTCCCCCAGGAACTGTTTAAATCTGCACTGTCTAGTTTAAAAAAAGCTTATTGCCATTTTTGCCAAAACTGTACATGCTATTTTGCTGATTCAAAGTTCCTATGATATCTGAGTGAAGTACCTTTCATTTGAAGTCTTGATTGTAAATTTTGAACCTGTGGTTCTTAAAATAAACTAAGAAAAGATATTTTTCCATATAAAAACCTATTGGCCTGAAATTGTCTTTGAGTGTGTGTTCCTCATTTATTGCCTGTGTATGTACAACAAATGCTTAACACTACCCTCTAATAAGCCTACTGCTCGACCACACTACCACAAAATAGAGCATTAGAATTATCTCTTTTTGCCACTATCTTACCTCTAAGGGGAACCCTTCGACTCTGTGCATGCTATTTCTTACTTTGAAATAGTACATACAGAGCCAACTTCCTACATGGCCTTTTCATATGCTTAGCCATTGTAGATCTAAGGCCAAGGACATAATCCACAAAATCTTGTTTAGGGGGCTTGAGAGGTTGTTCCCATCCCTCCCTTACAAGTGCAAGTAGACACCTGACAGGGTGTACAAATAGAAGTTCAAAGGGGCTGTAGCCTACTCCCTTCTGAGGAACGTCCCTGTAGGCAAACAGGAGGCATGGCAGTAGGACATCCCAGTTCCTTCTGAGTTTTTCAGAGAAACCCATGATCATGCCTTTAAGAGTTTTATTAAATCACTCAACCAAACCATTAGTTTGGGGGGGGTAAGTGGTGGTGAACTTGTAAGTTGCACCACACTCCTTCCACATGGCCTTAAGGTATGCAGACATGAAGTATGTACCTCTGTCTGATACCACCTCTTTTGGGAAGCCCACCCTGGAGAAGATACCCAGGAGGGATAGCCTCTGGATACTTGGTGGCATGGTCCACCACCACCAGTATAAATCTGTTAAAGAGGCAGTGGGCAGGTCTAGGGGGGCAACAATATCTACCCCAACCCTCTCAAAGGGAACCCCAACCACTGGTAGTGGGATTAAGGGGGCCTTTGGGGTGCCACCTGTCTTGCCCCTGGCTTGGCAGGTAACACCGGAGCAAGACAACTACTTTGCGACTTCAGACATATGGGGCCAGTGAAAGTGTGGAACAAGTCTGTCCCAAGTCTTGCTTTGCCCCAGGTGACCTGCCAGGGGTATGTCGTAAGCAAGGGTCAACAAAAATTCTCTATACTGCAGAGGTATTACCAACCTCCTGGTGGCACCACGCTTAGGTTCCCTTGGCTCTGAGTATAAGAGGTTGTCTTCCCAATACACCTTGTGGGTACTACTTACATATCCTGCTCCCTGAATGACAGCTTGCTATCTTAACTCTTCCAGTGTGGGACAGGTTTTCAAAGCCATACTGAACTCCTCCCTGGCAGGCCCCATGCACCTAAGAGTTCAGCTGTGTCAGCTTTCAACTCTTCAGGTGTAGCTTCTACCAAGGGAATGGACTCCTCCTCAAAGGGGAATCCTTACTGGAGGGGAGAGGGTAGGAGGCAACATTTTGCCCTTTCTACCCTTGGCTTTGGGTGCCCCTTGGGCCATTGTTCCAGGCTCTAAGATTCCTTTTTTATTCTTGCCTCTTGGCCTGAGTCCTTATCCAAGCAAAAATATGCCCTGGGATGCCCAGCATTGCTGCATGGGCCTCAAACTCCACTTCAAGCTGAAGTCTCCAAGTCATTCCCCAAGAGACACTCTACAGGGAAGTCTGTGGACACTACAACCTTCTTTGGGCCAGTAACCCCCCCCCCCAGCTGAAATCAACAACTGCCATGGTGTGGCATACAGTGTTGTGGGCATCAGTCAATTGGTACAGATGACCAAGTAGGTGTTGCTCAAGAGACAACAGTTTTTCAGTCACCATAGTGACACTGGCAGCTGTGTCTCTTTAGGCATCTGCCTAAACACCATTTATTAAGGGCAGCTGCCTGTACTTAACTATGTTAAAGGGACAGGCAGCAAGGGTGGAAAATCAATGCCCCCATCTGAGACTAAAACAGCCCCAGTAGTTTCTCTAACTAAGCCAGCCCCCACCACACTTCCTTAAGTGAGCCCAGCTACGCCCTTGAAATGGCTATTATTGCCTGATCTACCACTACTGTTGTTACTAGGGGCACTAGCGGAAGAGGTGGGCATTATAGTCTTGGGTGGTTGGTGCTTTTCTTAGGGCAGGAGCAGTCTCCTGGCCTATGGCCATTGTTCCTACAAGCATATCACCAAGGCTTTTTGTTATCGGAAGAGGAATAGGATTTGGACCCACCCCCAGAGGAATTTTGTGGGCCTGATGACTCTTTTGGTTTGTTTTTGTCCCCATCCTTGTCCTGAGACATGCCTGCTTCCTTTTTCTTGTCTTTGTCACCCCCTGTGTTAGCTTTTCTGCTCACCCTTGTTCTGACCCATTTGTCTGCCTTCTTTTCCAATTCTTGGGGAGACATCAGATCTGACTCTACCAAGTACTGGTTTAACAAATCAGACACACAATTATTGAGAATATGCTCTCTCAGAATTAGATTATACAACCCCTCAAAGTCACTGACTTTGCTACCATGTAACCAGCCCTCTAAAGCTTTTACAAAGCAGTCTTTCTTGGTCTCTCCAAACTTGATTCTAAACTGTTCAGTGGTGAGACCAAATCCTTCCAGCAGAGCAGATTTCAAAACTGTGCAGTTCTCAGCATCCTCCTCTCTGACAGTAAGGAGTCTATCACTTCCCTTGTCAGAGAAAGAGAGCCAAGAATACCAGCCCACTGTCTCTGGGGGGGGGGCTTCTGAATGTTACAGGCCCTCTCCAGAGCAGCAAACCACTTCTGGATGTCATCCCCCACCTTGTGTGGGGGAACAACCTGGATAAGAGTTCTAAAATCAAAAGAGACCTCCCTGACCCTAGGTTCCCTGAAACCAAAGCTGCTGCCACCATGGGGTGCTAACCCCTATCCCTGACCCTCTCTCTCTACTGCCAATGACTCCCTATCTAGGGCTAGGTGTTGCTGTTGCAGCCTCAGCTTGGCCTCCTCCAGCCTCAGTTTCCTGAGCTCCCTGTCTAGAGAATCTTCTGCTGGAGTTGAGCAGTTTGTCCCCTCAGATAGTGAGGTGACACAAGAGTGGCAGGATGAGGATCTGTCCCTAGGCTTACTAACCCTCTGGGTGGAAAGGGAGGCTTACTGTCATGGCCACCCTTGGCACTACCAGTACTGCTCCCAGGTACACTAGGGGGTTTACTAGAGACCCTGTGATCATCTAAGAGACACTCCTGACCCTCCTCAGCATCCAGATCTTCTCTTTCTCACACTAAGGGCTTAGATTCCACATCCTACTCCCTCTCCTCCTGGCTACCAGCTTGATCCTGTTCATTCTGGAGGAGAAGTCCTAGGAGCAGACTCTTATTAGTTGTAGGAAAGTGCCACTGTTGGCATGGTTAGCCCCCCACTTTTTGATTGGTGTTGATGCCAACTTTGACTGAAAGTGTGCTGGGACCCTGCTAACCAGGCCCAAGCACCAGTGTTCTTTCCCTAAAACTGTACCTTTGTTTCCACAGTTGTCACAGTCCCTTTAAAAGGTACCCCTGGTACCAAGGGCCCTGTGGCTGGGGAAGGTCTCTAAGGGCTGCAGCATGTATTATGCCACCTTAGGGGACCCCTCACTCAGCACATGCACACTGCCTAACAGTTTGTGTGTGCTGGTGGGGAGAAAAAAAAAAGGTGACATGACACCCCTCTCAGGGTGACATACCCACAAACCACTGCCTGTGGCATAGGTAAGTCACCCCTCTAGCAGGGCTTACATCTTAGAGATGCCCCCTGTATGTTAGTGTTAGACCTGACAGCCTTAGGGTGGTCACCCCTAACTTTTTGCCTGCCTCCCTCCACTTTTTGGACACTGTTTCTGCTGGCTTTTAGACTCTGCGCACTTTACCACTGCTAACCAGTGCTAAAGTGCATATGCTCTCTCCCTTAAAACATGGTAACCTTGAATCATACCTGATTGGACTATTTAATTGACTTATAAGTCCCTTGTAATGTGCACTCTATGTGCCTGGGGCCTGTAGATTAAATGCTACTATTGGGCCTGCAGCACTGGTTGTGCCAACCACTTAAGTAGCCCCTTTTCCTTGTCTCAGGCCTGCCACTGCAAGGCCTGTGTGTGCAGTTTCACTGTCACCTCGACTTGGCATTTATAAGTACTTGCCAAGCCTAAACCTCCCCTTTCTCCACATATAAGTCACCTCTAATGTGTGCCCTAGGTAACCCATAGAGCAGGGTGCTGTGTGGGTGAAAGGCAGGACATGTACCTGTGTAGTTTACATGTCCTGGTAGTGTAAAACTCCTAAGTTCGCTTTTGCACTACTGTGAGGCCTGCTCCCTTCATAGGCTAACATTGGGGCTACCCTCATACAGTATTGAAGTGGTAGCTGCTGATCTGAAAGGAGTAGGAAGGTCATATTTAGTATGGCCAGAATGGTAACATAAAATCCCGCTGACTGTTGAAGTTGGATTTAATATTACTATTCTAGAAATGCCACTTTTAGAAAGTGACCATTT
Source organism: Pleurodeles waltl (assembly GCF_031143425.1). Lineage (NCBI taxonomy): Eukaryota > Metazoa > Chordata > Amphibia > Caudata > Salamandridae > Pleurodeles > Pleurodeles waltl. The sequence continues at coordinate 183,774,733 of NC_090441.1, read as the reverse complement.
CTTTGCACTTAAAATCTTTCTGTGCCTTACAATCCACGTCTGGCTGGGCGTAGTTGACAGCTCCTTGTGCATTCACTCAGACACACCCCAAACACAGGGTACTCAGCCTCACTTGCATACATCTGCATTTTGAATGGGTCTTCCTGGGCTGGGAGGGTGGAGGGCCTGCTCTCACACAAAGGACTGCCACACCCCCTACTGGGACCCTGGCAGACAGGATTGAACTGAAAGGGGAACTGGTGCACTTCTTAGCCACTCTTTGAAGTCTCCCCCACTTCAAAGGCACATTTGGGTATAAAACAGGGCTTCTGCCCTACCTCATCAGACACTTGCTGGAGAAGAAACCTGAACCAGGACCTGCATCCTGCCAAGAAGAACTGCCTGGCTGCCTGAAGGACTCACCTGACTGCTTTCTACAAAGGACTGCTGCCTTGCTGTTGCCCTGCTGCCTTGCTGAACTCTTGTTTGGCTGTAAAAGTGCTCTCCAAGGGCTTGGATAGAGCTTGCCTCCTGTTCCCTGAAGTCTCAAGACCAAAAAGACTTCTCTTTTTCACTTGGATGCTTCGTGCGCCGAAATTTTAGCCGCACAGCTTGTTCCGCGGCAAGAAAAACTCCGCACACCGATGCTGATCGACGCGACGCCTTCGGGACGACCGGAAGGAGAAATCGACGCGACATCTGCCGTGAGAGCAATACTTCGACGCACAGCCCAGCAGAACGATGCGCAGCCGGTAAACAAGCAGGAGAATCCACGCACAGACCCGGGACATCTGGTAATCCCCGCGATCCACAGAAAGAGACTGTCCGCGCGCCAGAAAACGACGCACGACTTCCCCGCGTGAAAAATAACGACGCAAGTCTGTGTGTGCTGGGGAGAAATCGACGCACACACCCTTTTTCCACGTATCTCTTCTTCTGTGGCCCTCTGAGGAGATTTTCCACTCCAAACCAGGTACTTTTTGCTTGAAAGAGACTTTGGGGGTCATTCTAACTCTGACGGGCGGCGGAGGCCCCGCAGGGCATTCTGACCGCGGCGGTTCGACCGCGGTCAGAAGAGGCAAACCGGCGGTCTTCCGCCGGTTTACCGCTGCCCTTAGAATCCCCCATGGCGGCGCAGCTTGCTGCGCCGCCATGGGGGATTCTGACACCCCCTACCGCCATCCTGTTCCTGGCGGTTCGCCCGCCAGGAACAGGATGGCGGTAGGGGGTGCCGCGGGGCCCCTGGGGGCCCCTGCCGTGCCCATGCCAATGGCATGGGCACGGCAGGGGCCCCCGTAAGAGGGCCCCGAAAAGTATTTCAGTGTCTGCTAAGCAGACACTGAAATACGCGACGGGTGCAACTGCACCCGTCGCACCCCTGCAACTACGCCGGCTCAATTCTGAGCCGGCGTCCTTGTTGCAGGGGCATTTCCTCTGGGCCGGCGGGCGCTCTTTTGGAGAGCGCCCGCCGGCCCAGAGGAAATGTCTGAATGGCCGCCGCGGTCTTTTGACCGCGGTGCGGTCATTCAGCGGCGGTACCCTGGCGGACGGCCTCCGCCGTCCGCCAGGGTCAGAATGAGGCCCTTTATATCACTTTGCAGTGATATCTCTACGAATTCACATTGCAACTTTATTTGTTTTGACCTATAATTATCCTGATAAATATTATATATTTTTCTAAACATTGTGTGGTGTATTTTTGTGGTGCTATATGGTGGTATTGTATGATTTATTGCACAAATACTTTACACATTGCCTTCTAAATTAAGCCTGACTGCTCGTGCCAAGCTACCAGAGGGTGGGCACAGGATAATCTTGGATTATGTGTGACTTACCCTGACTAGAGTGAGGGCTTTTGCTTGGACAGGGGGTAATCTGACTGCCAACCAAAAACCCCATTTCTAACAGTTAGCCAAACTGCTAGTGCAGGACTGACCAGTCTGTGCCAGCCTGCCACTTTGAGACACGTTTCTGACCACATGGGGTGAGAGTCTTTGTGCTCTCAGTGGTCAGAAATAGAGCCTGTCCTAGGTGGAGGTGCTTCACACCTCCCCCTGCAGAAACTGTAACACCTGGCAGTGAGTCTCAAAGGCTCAAGCCCCGTGTTACAGTGCCCCAAGACACCCCAACTCGTGGAGTTGCCCACCCCCCCCGGACAAAGCCCCACTTTTGGTGGCAAGCCCAACGGGAAAATTAGGGAAAACAGGGAGGAGTGACCACCCCTAAGGTGTCCGGAGCTGAGGTAAACTCCTCCCTGTAGAATCCTCCATCTTGAGTTGGTGGGCAGGGACCAATAGGGTTAGGATTGTGTCCCCCTTCCCGAAGGGAGTGGACATATGAAGAGTGTAACCGCCCTCAGGGACAGAAGCCATTGGTTACTACCCTCTGACCCCTGTTACACCCCTAAGTCCAGGATTTAAGGGCTCCCCTGAACCCAAGTCATCAGATTCCTGGTGACCTGACAAGAAAGAAGAAGGACTGCTAAGTTGAAACCCCAGCAGAGAAAAAGGAAGACAACAACTGACTTAGCCCCAGCCCTACCGGTCTGTCTCCTGCTTTAAAGAACCTGCAAAAGAACAGCAACACATCCAGAAGGATCAGCGACCTCTTCCAAGCTCCAGAGGACTGCCCTGCACCCAAAAGAACCAAGAACTCCCATGGACAGCGGCCCTGTCCAAGAAGAAACAACAACTAAGGACTCCAACCTCATTCTAAATGCGTGAGTCCTAACCACTCTGCATTCGATGCCCACGGCCCATGTCCAGGTGGCCCAACCAGCTAGAGAGGATCCCCTGGCGATTCTGAGCAGAGGGAATCCCGAGGAACCCCCTCACTGCGAAAGCTCCGGACGAAGATATCCGATACCTAAAGACCCACTGCACCCGCAGCCCCCAGGCCTTGGAGAACCCGACCTCCGGTGCAGCAACTTTCAGCAGGCGGCCCTCCTCCCTGTCCAGCCTTTGGTTTGCCCGAGACAACCTACTGGACCTCGCCTGCAGCCTCTGAGTGACCCCCAGGGTCCCCTCATAGAGAATCATTGGAGACCCAACACTGTGTTTGCACCCTGCACCTGGCCACCCCAGCGCCACTGAGGGTGTATGTTTGGTGCATACTTGTGGTTCTTTCAGTACTCCTCTAAAGCCCCCAGGACTGTCCTCCAAAGATGCAGGTACTGACCTTCCTGCAGGTTCGAAACCGAGTGCCACCAGTCTCTATAGGAACCCATGTTAATTTTGCCAACACTTTGACCTCTGCACCCGGCCGGCATCGTGTTGCTGGTGTAGGAAAGTACCCTCTTTTTGGCATGTTACCCCCAATTTCTGTCTGATGTCAGTGTGTTTGACTGTCTCACTAGGATCCTGCTAACCAGGACCCCAGTGCTTATGCTCTCTCTCCTCTCAAATTTGTCACAACATACTGGTAACCCAGTATTTCATCCCAAATTGGCATACTGGTGCCCCTTATAAATCCCTACTATATAGTACTTAGGTATCCAGGGCACTGGGGCTCCAGGGGATCCCTATGGACTGCAGCATTACTTTTGCCACACATAGGGAGCCCATGCAAAGGCTTCTATAGGACTGCCATTGCAGCCTGTGTGAAATGGTGCATGCACCATTTCAGAGCCATTTACACTGCACCAGGTCACTTATAAGTCACCTATATGTCAGGCCTTCCAACCCTGAAGGCTGGGTGCAAATTACCTGTGTGTGAGGGCACCCCTGCATTAACAGAGGTGCCCCCACATTGTCCAGGACCATTTTCCCAAGGTTTGTGAGTGCGGGGATGCCATTTTACACGTGCACTGGACATAGGTCAATACCTATGTCCAGCTTCACAATGGTAACTCCGAATTTGGCCATGTAAGGTGTCTAAAACCTGGTAATTGTGCCCCAATACTGATTGTAGTATTGGTTTTACAATTCCATGCACTCTGGGGGCTCCACAGTGGCCCCCTAGTACTGCCATACCAGCCTTCTGAGGATTTCTAGGCAGCCCCAGCTGCTGCCACCTCACAGACAGGTTTCTGCCCTCCTGTTGCTCAAGCAGCTCGAGCTCAGGAGGGAAGAACAAAGCATTTCCTTTGGGAGAGGGGTGTTACACTCTGTCCCTTTGGAAATAGGTGTTACAGGCCTGGGATGGGTAGCCTCCCAGAGCTTCTGGAAATGCTTTGAAGGGCACAGATGGTGCCCTCCTTGCATAATCCAGTCTACAGGGGTTCAGGGACCCCCAGTCCCTGCTCTGGCACAAAACTGGACAAAGGAAAGGGGAGTGACCACTCCCCAGCCCATCACCACCCCAGGGGCGGTGCCCAGAGCTCCTTCAGAGTGCTCCTGGGTTTTGCATCTTGGATTTCAAGGTGGTGGGGCACTCTGGGAGCACCTAAGTGGCCAGTGCCAGCAGGTGATGTCCGAGCCCTCCCCAGGTAGGTGCTTACCTGTGTAGCTGACCAATCCCCTTTTTAGGGCTATTTAGAGTCTCTCTCCTGGGTGTTTCCTCAGATTCGGATTGCAAGACTCCAGCAGGAATCCTCTGTATCCTTTACTTCAGCTTCTACCTACGAAACTGCATCTGGACCCTCCAGGAACGCTACAAACTGCAACAAAGAAGCAAAGACGACTTCTGCAACATTGTATCTTTAGCTCCTGCCAGCAACTGCAACTGTTTCCAGGTTGTGCATCCTCTGAGGACTGCCTGTCTTCAGCCTGTATCAGAAGAACGCAGGAATCTCCCTTAAAGTGAAAAAGTCACTTCCCTGCTTCAGCAGACACCCCTCTGCAGCGTTGACCGGTAGCGTGGTTCCCCTCTCCTGACGAAGTGCGTGGAGCTAGCAACACAGGTGGTGGACTGAAGTTGTCCCAACAGTCCAAAGGTCCAGCTGTCCAACTTTGGTAGAGGTAAGAGCTTGCCTCCCCACGCGTGATTTGCAGTTGCCAGGGCTTTTGTGCGACTTTCCATGATGTTCTTCCTGCACAACACAGCTCCGGCCCCAAGCACTCCTTCCTATGATGCACAGCTTCCTGAGTGGTTCTCTGGCGGCGTGGGATCCCTTTGTGTTGTGCTGCATGGGCCTTCAATTGCACCTTATTTGTCCCCGTGCTGTGGGACTCCTGTGCATACTGCCTGGTATTCTGAGGACTCTATGAGTTGCTGACAGCTCCCTCTGTCTCTCCCTCCTGGTCCCAAGCAGCGCCATTTTCCACTAACTGCGAGCTTTGCGTGTGCCAAGGCTTGTTGCTGCAATCATCCATCCGGCGTGGGACATCATCTGCACCAACCAGGAACCCGCATCCATCTTCTTGGGTGCAGTACTGACTGTTCTTCTTCACCGGTGGTTCTTCTTTTGCACCTTCATCCAGGTTAGCAGGGGCTCTAGTTCTTCTTGGACTCTTCAGTGCTTCTTGGGCTTGGTCCCCTTCTTCCACAGGTCTTCAGGTCCAGGAATCCATCTTTGGCGTCTTGCAGTCTTTTCAGGTTTGTGCCTTATCTTCTATCATGTGTTCTTGTGTGTTCTGGGAAACTTACTGTGATTTACTCCTGCTTTCCTGGGCTTTGGGGTGTGTTCTATTACTTACCTTTGATGTTTTCTTACACTCCCAGTGCCCTTCTACACACTACACTTGCCTAGGTGGTAAACCGACTTTCACATTCCACTATGTTAGTATATGGTTTTTGTTCCCCCCAAGCCCTTTGTAACCTATTGTGATTTTTCACTATTTGCACTGTTTTCTAACTGTTTTTACAGCTGTTTCTGCATTCTAGTGTATATACTGTGTATATTACTTACCTCCTAAGGGAGTACAGTCTCTAAGGTATTTTGGACATTGTGTCACTAAAAATAAAGTACCTTTATTTTTGTAACACTGAGTATTTTCTTTCATGTGTGTAAGTACTGTGTGACCACAGTGGTATTGCATGCACTTTGCATGTCTCCTAGATAAGCCTTGGCTGCTCAGCTACAGCTACCTCTAGACATCCTGGCTTTTAGACACTGACTACATTTCACTAATAAGGGTAACTGACCTGGTATAAGGTGTAAGTACCTTTGGTACCCACTACAAACCAGGCCAGCCTTCTACATTGGTGGTGCAGCAGTGTAATAAGAACTTGCAATTGCCTTTCCACAGGAGAGTGTACTATGTACCTAGAGCTATACAAATATATACCTAGGGCAGGATCTAGTCTGTTTTCTTTCTAAAAGACTAGGGGTTAGTTAGAGTAGGTCTTTTTTTTCCTCACTCTACTCAACACTCACTACACTATGGTGGTCATTCTGACCTCGGCGGTAAAAGGCGTTTACCGCCGGTCAGAAGACCGCCATAACACCGCTGCGGTCGCGGTAAACCGCCACGGTCATTCTGACCCGCAACTGGCAAACCGCCAAAAACCCGACATCGACAAAAGTCCGCCACAGCAACGGCCAGCGAAAAACCGGCGATGACCAAACCTCCACCGTCACGCCAACAGAAATATGCCCATGCAATTCCGACCCACAAATCCCCGCAGCGGTCTTTCAACCGCGGTATTCCATTGGCGGTACATACCGCCGCGCTCAAAATACAAACACCTTTACAAAACACTACCACATTGGACAATTATAAATACACACACCTGAGACACATACACACACCACTCCCACACACCCAATTAAATATAAAACACACACCCACATCACCCACAAACCCTTACGACCACAATTGCGACTGAAGGACAGAGAGAGACAGCACAGCATAGAGTAGACCATCACACAGAGGCAAATCACAACATCACCCACACAATATCCACGCACAAAACACCATACACCACCACACTCACCACACTCTACAACACATACACCACCCCTCACCTCATCCACACCACCCCATGGCACCCCAAAGACACCCCAGGTTCTCTGACGCCGAACTCAGGGTCATGGTGGAGGAAATAGTGCGGGTAGAGCCCCAGCTCTTCGGGGCACAGGTGCAGCCCACCACCATTGCCAGGAAGATGGAGTTATGGAGCAGAATAGTGGACAGGGTCAACGCTGTGGGACAGCATCCACGAAATCGGGACGACATCAGGAAGCGGTGGAACAACCTACGGGGGAAGGTGCGTTCCATGGTATCAAGGCACAACATCGCGGTACAGCGGACTGGCGGCGGACCCCCACCTACTCCCCAAGAATTCACAGCATGGGAGGAGGAAGTCTTGCACATCCTACATCCTGAGGGCCTCGCAGGAGTAGGCGGAGGAATGGACTCTGGTAAATCAAATCTTCACTACTTCATTCTCCCCACCCCACCTGCATGCCAAATCATACCCCCACCCTCACCCCCACCCCCATCACACCAACTCCTTGCAAATGGCTCACCATCACAACCCACCCATCCCAAAACCTAGCCCTGCATGCCTCCCCAAAGCATGGACACCCATCGCCAAAGCATGCCCACTGCACATACCCATCTCCCCCACAAGCCACAGTCACAAAAGCCCCCACAAGGGAATGCCAGCACTGGGGTACACGGCCACCCACCCATTACACGAAATGGCACACACAGAAGCAATAACCATACTCTAATACCCCTGCAGGACCCGAACGCCACCACACCGCCCAGGAGGGTCCAGAGATGTCCATCCCACCCCCAGAAGAGGCCCCCAGTGATGACAGCAGCTCTGTCTCCCTGGACCCAGATGACCAGCCCGGCCCATCGGGGACCTCGGGACAGTCGGTTCCCCACAGACAGCCACAGGCTACAGCAGACCTAACCCCCTCTGGGAACACCAGCACAGCTCCCACCCAGCGGACCCATGCCTCTGTCTCCAGGACACGTCAATCAGCGGTGTGTCCACCACTACAGGGCACCCAGGTTGACCCACCACCCCAACAACAACAGGGACCTGGGGGCAGTGGTAGTGGGCACACGGTCCAGGGGACAGAGGCCCAGGGAAACAGGGGAACTGGGAGGGCTGCTGTGAGACAGGGGGGGGACAGGCCCAGGGAACCGACTCTCCAAGAGGCCCTCTCCTCCATCATGGGAGCATACCACCACTCCCAGGAGACGATGGCTACGGTACTGGCCAGGTTCCAGGAGATCCAGGTACTGCAGGAGGAACAGTACATGGGGTTCAGAGAGGAACTGAGAAACATTAGTTCCGTAATGGGGACCATCGTCGTGGCCCTTAACCAGATAGTCACCACATTGCGGGACCATGTGGCACCACAAAGGGCCCCTGTCACTAGCATGGACCAGGAACAGCCTACCACCTCCGCCGGCGCTAGTGGACAGGAGGCCCCCACACAACGCCAGGCCACCAGAACCCCTCCTCCTGCAGAAGAAGAACCACCCCGCAAGCGGTACCTGAGATCTCACAAGAAGACAGAGTAGGATGCCAAGACCCCCGCCAGCAAACGATACCCCCTGATGTCATCCCACTGTCCCACATTGTCACCCTGTCCAAACTTAAACTGCCCCTGCTCCATCCTTCCACAGGCATATGGACAATGCACCTGTGAGACTGAAAACTGGACTCTGCCATGGACATTACTCCATCATCACCCATCACCGTTTTATAATCATGTCCCTAAATTTAGCACTTTAATAAAATCACTTATTGCACTTAAAAAATCTGGAGTCTGCTTGGAATTTGAACAAATGTATTAGACATAACGTTGCCAAAATGTTCAGTTACATTGTGATGACAACATACCACGGTCACACAGCTGTAGTCCATGGGCAAACAAAGCAGAGGTCACGCAGTGGGGCCCACAGCTCTGAAAACGGAAGGGAAAGTCACAACTCAGTTAACAGGAACTGGGGGGGGACACAGACAGTAGAGAGGCAGGAGACTTTAAGTAAATGTAAAATGGCGGGGTTGATTCGTACCTGTGTGCTACTGAAAATACTGTTGTATCACTGTGTCCCTGTTGTCTGTGTCGTCCCCGTCGTCTTCCTCCTCTTCACTCTCCACAGGCTCCACAGCTGCTACAACACCACCATCTGGACCATCCTCCTGCAGGAAAGGCACCTGGCGTCGCAAAGCCAGGTTGTGAAGCATACAGCAGCCCACGATGATATGGCACACCTTCTTCGGTGAGTACATTAGGGATCCACCTGTCATATGCAGGCACCTAAACCTGGCCTTCAGGAGGCCGAAGGTCCGCTCGATCACCCTCCTAGTACGCCCATGGGCCTCATTGTACCGTTCCTCTGCCCTTGTCCTGGGATTCCTCACTGGGGTCAGTAGCCACGACAGGTTGGGGTAACCAGAGTCACCAATTAGCCACACACGGTGTCTCTGTAGCTGTTCCATCACGTAAGGGATGCTGCTATTTCGCATGATGTACGCGTCATGCACTGACCCAGGGAACTTGGCATTTACATGGGAGATGTACTGGTCAGCCAAACAGACCACCTGGACATTCATCGAATGATAACTTTTTCTGTTCCTGTACACCTGCTCACTTTAACTGGGGGGAACCAAAGCCACATGGGTCCCATCAATGGCACCAATGATGTTGGGGATATGGCCAAGGGCATAGAAATCACCCTTCACTGTAGCCAAATCGCCCACCTCAGGGAAAACAATGTAGCTCCGCATGTATTTCATCAGGGCAGACAACACTCTGGACAAAACCTTAGAAAACATAGGCTGAGACATCCCTGATGATAGGGCCACTGTTGTTTGGAATGATCCACTTGCCAAAAAATGGAGTACTGACAGAACCTGCACCAGAGGGGGAATCCCTGTGGGTTGGCGAATGGGGGACATCAGGTCTGGCTCCAGCTGGGCACACAGTTCCTGTATAGTGGCTCGGTCAAGTCTGTATGTCAGTATGACATGTCTTTCTTCCATTGTCGACAGGTCCACCAGCGGTCTGTACATGGGAACATTCCTCCATCTCCTTGCAAGTCCCAGGGGACGGTGCCTAGGAAGGACAACATGGAGCACAGAGTCAAGCAACCCACAGGTACTTAACCACAGCTTGCACAGAACACGATTCGCTATGCATTGAATGGCTTGTATGAGTGGCAATGCAAGGCCTAGGCCTGTGTGATGCAGTACAAATTAAGCCATGTGGGCCCTTGAAATGGCGGCTGCCTGACCTGTGAAGTGTGACAATGGGATGTGAGGTCAATGCGCTGGCGTGGCACACCGTGGCGGTAGGCGGTCGAAGACCGCGGCGCAAAGCAGCATTGGTTAACATTGAACCCTATGGGTCTCAGGAGCCAATGACGATGTGCGCCGGCGGTCGCGGTACGCACCGCCGCGGGCGTGACCGCCATCTTCTATCTGCTTAATCACTCGAGACCTGATCATCCACAGGAGAGGACCTATACTGCAAGTGCTGCTGTGACCTCGGTCTGGAAGATACAATGGCTGCTGCGACTGGGGAAAGGGCCCCTGCCTTCACATCTGAGGAATTGGAGAAACTTGTTGATGGGGTCCTCCCCCAGTATGCGCTACTCTACGGTCCTCCAGACCAACAGGTAAGTACACTGAGACCATGCTTTGTGGGCAATGCCTGTGTTGAGTGGGATGGATGAAAGATGGTGGGGAGGGGAGCGAATGAGGCATGCATCGCACAACAGATGAGAACATGTGCCATATGGCAAGGTTGGGGAGGGGGGGCCACTCACATCGACCATGCAGAAAATTATGATATTTATTTTCCCACCTGTCCATGTCACATAGGTCAGCGCCCATCAGAAGATCGACATTTGGCGTGCCATCGCCAAGGACGTCCACAACAGACGGGGCACCCACTGCCGCAAGAGGTGGGAGGACATCCACCGCGGGAGCAGGAAGACCGTGGAGGCTCTGCTGGGGATGGCCTCCCAACGTAGGAGGGGTGGCTCCCGTCAATTGACCCCCCTGATGTCCCGGATCCTGGCGGTGGCCTACCCCGATTTGGATGGGCGCGTGAGGACATCACAGCAGACACAAGGTGGTGAGTACCAGCACATTCTGCTATGTTAGCGCACAGTGGAGGTGTCTGGGTGGGGGAGGAGGGCTGTGGGTATCTCTAGGCCAGGGTGACTTCTGTAGGCTGGTCCCCTCCGTAAGGCATGGCCCTGTGCCCCCGCCCCCCACCTCTGTAGGGTGCTAAGTACAGCTATCCATGGCCCTGGGTCACCTATGTGTGCAGTTGTCGTCCATAGGCTTGTAGGCTAAGTCACAATAATTGAGTAGTGTACACCGAGTGCGCGGCGTAGTGCAGGGGGCTTCTGTGTCTGTCCTCTTCGCCAACGGTGTCGCCAATGCATGCACTCAACATGTCATTTCCCCCCCCCCCTTTTTTGTGGTCTTCCTGTTCATGTGTGCATTAGCATCATCAGGCGGAGAAGAAGTGGCATCGGAGCACGATGGAGCTGCATCTCACATGGCCCCGGAGGGCCATGCAACCGACTCCGAGTACACCAGTGAGACGGAGGGCGAGGGGAGCTCCACAACGGGGACCCGTGGAGACGTCAGCGACACAGACACGTCCTCGGAAGGGAGCTCCCTTGTGGTGGCGGCAACATCCGTGCCCACTGCTACAACAGGTACAGCCGCCACCCCACGCACCAGCTCCGCCCTCCAAGCAGCCCCTCAGCGTTCGCCCCGTGCCCGCTCGGCCAGGAAGGCGGGCATCTCCTTCGCCCCAGGCACCTCAGGTCCTGCCCCAGTTACCCCTGCTGCCCTCAGTGAGGAGATCATTGACCTCCTCTAGACGCTCATTGTTGGGCAGTCTACCCTTTTGAATGCCATCCAGGGTGTAGAAAGGGAGGTGCACCGGAGCAATGCATACCTGGAGGGCATTCATTCGGGTCAGGCTGCCCATCAGCGATCGTTCAACGCTCTGGCCTCAGCACTGACGGCAGCCATTGTCCCTGTCTCCTGCCTCCCCCCTCCAATTTCCTCATCCCAGTCCCACTCCCCTGTTCCTCTGCCTATCCCAGCCACACCTACAGACCAGCCTGCACACACATCAACACCCAAGGGCAGCTCATCCAGACATAAGCACCACAGATCACACAAGCATTCACACATGCAACATCCACATGCAGACATGCCAACAGCCACTGCCTCCTCTGTGTCCCCCTCCTCCTCGTTTCCCTCCTCCCTCCCTGTGACGTCTCCACTCACACCTGCATGCACACCACCATCAGCCAGTACGTCCATCACCAGCACACCCACCAGAACACTCCGCACACGTGCAGTCACCACCCCCACTGCCATTTACACGTCCCCTGTGTCCTCTCCCAGTGTGTCTGTAACCCCCTCTTCCAAACCACACAAACGCAGGCAGCTACCCACCCAACAGCCATCCACCTCACGACAGCCTCCGTCACAAGCACCTGCACCCAAAGACAGCACACTTGACTCTCCTACAACCACATCCTCTTCCTCCACTCCCATACCCACTGCATCTACCCTTCCCACTGCTCCTAAAAAGTTTTTCCTCTCCAAAATTAACCTCTTTGCATCACCTGACCCACCCCCTCCATCTCGTAAGAGTCCAAACAGCGCCTCAGCCACCACAAGCCCTGCACCTACAAGGACCATAGTCCAGGGCTATTGGAGTCCACCAGCTTCTAGGGCAGCAACATCGGCCAGCAGCAAGGGGACAGCCAGCCCACCCCCTGGGAAAAAAACTAAAAAAGGGAAGGGCCGGCGCGAGAGGCCAGAGACGGCAGCCCCCAAAGGCACTACCCTGGCACCATCACCTGGCACATCCACAAAGGGAAGCAAGGGCCCCAGAGAATCGGCGAAGGAGGGCAAGGGCAGCAGGGCGGACATTTCCGGCAGCAGGAGAGCTTCCCAGGAGGGCCCCACCAGCCCCATTTCGGGTGTGAAGGAGGACACCCACAGGCCCAGGACTCCAGCACAGGAGGGCCCCGCAAGCGAAAGGTCGGATGGCGACTGAGCGGAAAATATTGGCCCGATCTGGTTCCCTGGGAACACATGTCAAGCAAGCGCGAACAGTGCCCCGCCGTGACAAGCACCGCTGAACAGGGCCCCGCCGTGACAAGCACCGCCGAACAGGGCCCCGCCGTGACAAGCACCGCCGAACAGGGCCCCGCTGTGACAAGCACCGCCGAACATGGCCCCGCCGTGACAAGCACCGCCGAACTGGGCCCCGCCGTGACAAGCACCGCCGAACAGGGCCCCGCCGAGACAAGCACCGCTGAACAGGGCCCCGCCGTGACAAGCACCGCTGAACAGGGCCCTTCCTGTCAAGCACCGCTCCGCTGGGCCCTTCATCTCAAGCACTGCTCCGCTGGGCCCTTCCTGTCAAGCACCGCTCCGCTGGGCCCTTCCTGTCAAGCACTGCTCCGCTGGGCCCTTCATCTCAAGCACCGCTCCGCTGGGCCCTTCCTGTAAAGCACCGCTCCGCTGGGCCCTTCATCTCGAGCACCGCTCCGCTGGGCCCTTCATCTCAAGCACCGCTCCGCTGGGCCCTTCCTGTCAAGCACCGCTCCGCTGGGCCCTTCATCTCAAGCACCGCTCCGCTGGGCCCTTCCTGTCAAGCACCGCTCCGCTGGGCCCTTCATCTCAAGCACCGCTCCGCTGGGCCCTTCATCTCAAGCACCGCTCCGCTGGGCCCTTCCTGTCAAGCACCGCTCCGCTGGGCCCTTCCTGTCAAGCACCGATCCGCTGGGCCCTTCATCTCAAGCACCGCTCCGCTGGGCCCTTCCTGTCAAGCACCGCTCCGCTGGGCCCTTCCTGTCAAGCACCGCTCCGCTGGGCCCTTCATCTCAAGCACCGCTCCACTGGGCCCTTCGTGTCAAGCACCGCTCCGCTGGGCCCTTCATCTCAAGCACCGCTCCGCTGGGCCCTTCATCTCAAGCACCGCTCCGCTGGGCCCTTCATCTCAAGCACCGCTCCGCTGGGCCCTTCCTGTCAAGCACCGCTGGCCCATTGGCAGGGCCAGATCTGTGTGGGCCAGGGCTTCACGAAGCACTCTGGGCACCATGCCTCCTCCATAACCAGTGGAGTCTGTAATCCACTTGATGGACTGTGACTTTGTACTCCCCAGGATGGATCAGTGGGCAAGCCACCCACTGTAGAGACTTGTGAGACTGTGGCTTTGCACTCCCCAGGATGGTACAGTGGGCATGGAGGCCCCTCGTGGATCTGGCGTTGTGGACTCAACTGGCTGAGGTGCCCCCCATCCCTTCCCCCTGAGGTACCTGTAGTTTTACTATCTGATGCCCCTGCAGTGTTCTCTCCAATGGAATCGGGTCTCGTGTGTGGGCTTTGCCCATGTGTTTAGGCCCATTGGCCCACGAACAATGGATGATAGCCAATATGGCCCGGACTTTTGACCTATGTATATATTGTTCATGATGTAATATATTTTATTTATATATTTCATATTTCACTTAACTTCAATTATGCTATAATATACTTCATTTTTAATGATCATTTTATTTTGTCTTTGCATTCTTCCGGGGGGGTTGGGGGGTGTCACTCTGACTTGTTGCTCTGCATTGATGTGTGTTTTGTAGTGGGTGAGGGTGGGGGTGGGTGTGTGACGTATGTGTGTCCCCGTAATTTTTTGCCTCCCCCTCCCCTGTGTCGTAGGTGCAGTACTCACTGTTGTCTTCTGCGCCGGCGTTCGTGCTCCTGGTAGAGGAGCTGGTAGACAATAGCTGGTAGGATGTGTAGTTCGGGTTCCATGCTGTCCAGATTCCTCGTGGAGTGTGTAGAGGTGAGTGTTTTCCCGTTCGAAGTCTGTTTCCGCCGTGTTTTTATCGGCGGGGCTCCCGCCCCGGAAAAGGTGGCGGATTGGTGAGTTGTGATAGGATGGGCGGTACATTGTCTGCCGCCTGTCTGTTGGCGGTGACCGCCGCGCTGCTTGTCTGTACCGCCGTGGCGGTCGGAGTGTTAAAGTGGCGGGCTGTGTTGGCGGTTCCCGCCAGGGTCGGAATTCCATTTTTTTGGCCACCTGCCTGTTTGCGGGTTGGCCGCCGCTTTTACACCGACCGCCAGGGTTGGAATGACCCCCTATGTCTTCCTCTGAGGCCACCCCTGGAGTCATGGTAACTCCCTCTAAGAACATGACTTTCAAAGTACTAAGAGGGCTTTGCTCAGAGAGAAGCTTAAAGGTAGGTAAGAACCCAAACAATAATTTTCTGTTGAGTCTTCTCCTCCAGGATGATCAGGAGCATGCTGATAACAAGGAGGAGGAAAGAGAGGGAGATTCTAACCCCTTAGAGTCAGAGAATCATCCTGTAGATTCAGTGGAGTGCTCTTCCCAAGATCTTCCACCTAGCAGACCTACTAGTGTAGCTGGCAGTGGGAGGGGCTCACACACAAGTAGGGCTCCTTTCACACCTAGGGGTCAGGTCACTAGAGCCAGCAAAGCTAGGGAAATATATGCTGCTGCCAATTCTTATGTCACCTGAGTTTCTGAGGGGACCTGCATTTCCACTCCAAGTGATGACTCCATAGATAAGGAGCTCAGAAAGCTGAGATTGGAAGAGGCCAGGCTGAAGCTGCAGAAGCAACAGCTAGCCCTAGATAGGGAGGCCTTGGCTGTGGAGAGAGAAAGGCAGAGGTTAGGGTTAGTTCTCCAAGGTGGCAGCAGCAGCAGTTTCAGGAATTATGGTGTTAGGGAGAATACCTTTGATTCCAGGAACTTGCATAAAATTGTTCCCCCTTACAAGGAGGGGGATGATATTTACAAATAGTTTGGTGCACTTGAGAGGGCCTGTAAAGTGCAAAGGGTCCCTCAGATGCAGTGAGCTGCTATTCTGTGGTTGTCCTTTTCCTGCAAGGGGAGGAATAGACTTCTCACTGTCGGGGAGGAAAAGTCAGATATTTACAATATTTTGAAGACACCACTCTTGGGTGGATTTTTCCTCTTAACCACTGAACAATGCAGAATTAAGTTTAGAGAGACCAGAAAAGAGTCTCCACAAGATTTGATAGACTTTGTAGATGGTTCTGTGAAGGCTTTGGAAGGTTGGTTACATGGCAGCAAAGTGTCTGACTATGAGGGTCTTTATAATCTGATTCTGAGAGTGCATATGCTTAACAATTGTGTGTCTGACGTGTTGAACCAGTACTTGGTAGACTCAGATTTGACCTCTCCCCAAGAATTGGGAAAAAAGGCAGACAAATGGGTCAGAACAAGGGTGAGAAGAAAAGCTCATAGAGGGGGTGACAAGGACAAGAAGAAGGATGGTAAGTCACATGACAAAGGTAGGGACAAAGCTAAAGAGTCAGAGTCTTCATCAGGCCCACAAAAGTCCTCTGGAGGTGGGAATACATCCTCTTCCAACCAATAGAAAAAGCCTTGGTGTTACTTTTGTAAAAACAAAGGCCATTGGGAAAGTGAGCCCACTTGTCCCAAGAAAAACACCAAAACTCACACCACCACAACCCCTACTGCTTCCACTAGTGCCCCTAGTAATAGTAGTGGTGGTGGAAAAAATACTACAAATAACTAGTCCAAGGGTGTAACAGGGCTCACTTTGGGTAATGTAGTGGAGGTTGGTTTAGTTAGGGAAACCACTGAGACTGTTTAAGTCTCAGATGGTGGCATTGACCTTGCCACCCTTGTCGCTTGTCCCCTTAATATGGATAAGTGCAAGCAACAACCCCTAATAGATGATGTTCAGGTTGAGGCCTACAGGGACACAGGTGCGAGTGTCACTATGGTGATGAAAAAACTGGTAGCACCTGAGTAACATCTACTTGGTCATCAGTACTAAGTGACTGATGCACATAATAATACTGTTAGCCACCCCATGGCTGTTGTGAATCTCAACTGAGGTGGGGGGTTACTGGTCCAAAGAAAGTTGTGGTATCCACTGACCTACCTGTAGAATGTCTAGTGGGCAGTGATTTGGAGACTTCAACGTCGGCTGACGTGGAATTGGAGGCTCATACAGCAATGATGGCCGTTCCTGGGCACATCTTTGCTTTCACAAGGGTTCAGGCCAAGAAGAAAAGAGGACAGGGTAACTTGGATCCTGGAAAAATAGACCAAGTGCTCCCAAAACCTAGGGGTAGAAAGGGTAACTCCTTATCCACTATCCCCCCCTCCACTATAGATTCCCCTTTTGATGAGGAGGAGTCTACTTCCTGTGCAGAACCAACACCAGAGGAGCTCCAAGCTGACACAGCTTTTGGATGCGGGGGGCTGCCAGGGAGGAGTTGAGTGTGACACAGCAGACCTATCCCACACTAGAGGAGTTTAGACAGCAAGCTGTCAATCAAGTAGCAGGGGATGTCAGTGACTCTCACAAAGTGTATTGGGAAAACAATCTCCTTTATACAGAGGCAAGGGCCCCAAAACCTGGTGCTACCAGGAGACTGGTCATTCCCTTGCAGTATAGGGAGTTTCTTCTCACACTTCCACATGACATTCCTCTTGCTGAAAATTTGGGGCAAAGTAAAACCTGGGACAGACTGGTCCCGCGGTTTCACTGGCCTCATATGTCAGAAGACACAAAAGAGTTTGGTCGCTCTTGTGCCACTTGCCAAGCCAGTGGTAAGACTGGTGGCACCCTAAAGACCCCCTTGATCTCATTGCCTGTGGTTGGGGTGCCCTTTGAAAGGGTAGGAGTTGGCCCACTTGACCCTCCACCTGCTTCTGGCAATAGGTCTAACTTGGTGGTAGTGGACCATGCTACTAGATATCAAGAAGCAATTCCTCTGAAGGACCACTACAGCTCCTGCTGTAGCTAAAGCCCTCCTGGGCTTTCCAAAAGACGTAGTATCAGACAGGAGCAGTAACTTCATATCTGCATACTTGAAAGCTATGTGGCAAGAGTGTGGTGTAACATATAAATTCACCATACCTTACCATCCTCAAACAAATGGCTTGGTTGAAAGGTTTAATAAAACTCTCAAAGGTATGACCATGGGACTATCTGAAAAGCTCTGAAGGAGATGGAATGTCCTATTGCCATGCCTCCTTTTTACCTACAGGGAGGTACCACAGACGGGAGTGGGCTACACCCTATTTGAGCTCCTTTTTGGTCACCCTGTTAGGGGTCCACTGGCACTTGTGAAGGAGGGGTGGGAGCAACCCATTAGGCCCCCAGGATATAGTGGATTATGTACTTGGCCTAAGATCTAGAATGTACGTGAAAAAGGCAACCAAAAACCTTCATGCAACCCGAGTTGCAAAAACAATGCCATGACCAGAAGGCTGTCCTGACTGAGTACCACCCAGGACAGAAGGTGTGGGTACTAGAGCCTGTGGCACCAAGAGCACTCCAGGATAAATGGAGTGGTCCATATCTGATAGTGGAGAAAAAGGATGAGGTCACCTATTTAGTGGACCTAGGCACTCTCAGAAGTCCTCTAGGAGTACTTCATGTGAACCGCCTAAAGCCCTACTATGATAGGGCTGACTTAACCACACTCATGCCCATTGATGAGGGGCAGGAAGAAGAGAGTGACCCTCTCCCTGCTCTCTTCTCCAACACTGCAGCTGATGAGTAAGTGGAAGGAGTAGTTCTTGCAGATTGCCTTTCAGAAGAGCAAAAGGATTACAGGAACCTCCCAGGCCATTTTTCTGAGCTGTTCTCTCTGACACCTGGTCAGTCCACTTGGAGTGACCACACCATAGATACTGGAGACAATTTACATGTCAAAAGTAAGATTTATAGACAGCCTGACCATGTCAGGGACTGCATTAAATCTGAAGTTCAGAAAATGTTGGACTTAGGAGTGATTGAGCACTCGAATAGCCCCTGGGCCAGCCCAGTGGTGCTAGTACCAAAGCCTCATTCTCAGAATGGTAAAAAGGAGATGAGGTTTTGTGTTGATTATAGAGGGCTCAATAGAGTCACAAAGACTGATGCTCACCCTATACCCAGGGCAGATGAGCTTAAAGATATACTGGCATCTACAAAGTATCTAAGTACTCTTGACTTGACTGCAGGGTTTTGGCAGATCAAATGATCAGAAGAGGCTAAACCAAAGACTGCATTCTCTAACATTGGAGGGCATTATCAGTTCACTGTTATGTCTTTTGACTTGACAAATGAACCTGCCGCTTTCCAGAGGCTGGTGAACACAGTCCTCCAAGGTCTGGAAGCTTTCAGTGCAGCATATCTAGATGATATTGCTGTTTTTAGCTCCACCAGGGATGACCACCTGGTCCACCTATGGAAAGATTTAGAGGCCCTGCAAAAGCCAGAGCTCACTATCAAGGCTTCAAAATGCCAGATAGGGCAGGGGAAGGTGGTTTATCTGGGACACCCAGTTGATGGAGAACAGATTAAACCACTGCAAGGGAAGATCCAGACTATTTTAGACTGGGCTCCCCCTACAACACAGACCCAGGTAAGAGTCTTTCTTCGTCTCACTGGGTACTACAGGAGGTTCATTAAGAACTATGGCTCCATTGCCGCCTCTCTTAATTACCTCATTTCCAAGAAAATGCCTAAGATGGTATTATGGACAGCCAGCTATCAGAAAGCTTTTGAGGAGCTTAAGCAGGCTATGTGTACTGCGCCTGTCCTAAAAAGCCCAAACTATTCAAAGACGTTTATTGTTCATACAGATGCTTCAGAGGTAGAGGTTGGGGCAGTGCTATCACAACTCAATTCAGAGGGCCAGGATCAACATGTTTCTTTTATTAGTAGAAGGTTGACCCCTAGAGAAAAGCTTTGGTCTGCAATAGAGAGGGAGGCCTTTGCTGTGGTCTGGGCCCTGAAGAAGCTGAGACCATACTTATTTGGGACTCACTTCATAGTTCAGACAGACAACAAACCTCTCTTATGGTTAAAACAAATGAAAGGTGAAAACCCTAAATTGTTGAGGTGGGCCATTTCCCTACAGGGGATGGACTTTACAGTGGAACATAGACCTGGGAGTAACCACTCCAATGCAGGTGGACTCTCCAGATATTTCCACTTAGACAATGAAGACTCATATAGGCAAGGTTAGCCTTATTGTCCCTCGTTTGAGGGGGGAAGTTGTGTGGGAAAGTACCCTCTTTTTGGCATGTTACCCCCAATTTCTGCCTGATGCCAGTGTGTTTGAGTGTGTCCTTGGGATCCTGCTAACCAGGACCCCAGTGCTCATGCTCTCCCCTCTCAAATTTGTCACTTCATACTGGTAACCCAGTATTTCATCCCAAGTTGGCATACTGGTGCCCCCCTGTAAGTCCCTAGTATGTAGTATTAGGTATCCAGGGCATTGGAGTTCCAGGGGATCCCTATGGGCTGCAGCATTACTTTAGCCACCCATACAGAGCCCATGCAAAGGCTTCTGCAGGACTGCGATTGCAGCCTGTGTGAAATGGTGCATGCACCATTCCACAGCCATTTACACTGCACCAGGTCACTTATAAGTCACCTATTTGTTAGGCCTTCCAACCCTGACGGCTGGGTGCAAAGTACCTGTGTGTGATGGCACCTGTGCAGTAGAATAGGTGCCGCCATGTCATCCAGGACCATTTTCCCAGACTTTGTGAGTGTGTGGATGCCATTTTACGCGTGCACTTGGACATAGGTCAATACCTATGTCCAGCTTCACAATGGTAACTCCGAATATGGCCATGTAAGGTGTCCAACACCTGGGAACTGTACCCCCAATACTGATTGTATTATTGGTTATACAATTCCATGCACTCTGGGGGCTCCACACTGGACCCCCAGTACTGTTATACCAGCCTTCTGAGGTTTTCCAGGCAGCCCCAGCTGCTGCCACCTCACAGACAGGTTTCTCCCCTCCTGTTGCTCAAGCAGCTCAAGCTCAGGAAGGCAGAACAAAGCAATTCCTTTGGGAGAGACGTGTTACACCCTCTCCCTTTAGAAATAGGTTTTACAGGCATGGGAGGGGTAGCCTCCCAGAGCCTCTGAAAATGCTTTGAAGGGCACAGATGGTGCCCTCCTTGCATAATCCAGTCTACATTGGTTCAGGGACCCCAGTCCCTGCTCTGGCACAAAACTGGACGAAGGAAACAGGAGTGACCACTCCCCTAACCGTCACCACCCCAGGGGTGGTGCCCAGAGCTCCTCCAGGATGCCCCTGGGTTGTGACATCTTGGATTCCAAGGTGGTGAGCACTCGGGGAGCATCAGAGAGGCCAGAGCCAGCAGGTGACGTCAGAGCGCTCCCCTGATAGGTGCTTACATGTGTAGCTGACCAATCCCCCTTTCAGGGCTATTTAGGGTATCTCTCCTGGGTATTTCCTATGATTCGGATTGCAAGACTCTAGCATGAATCTTTTGTATCCTTTATTTCACCTTGTACCAAACGAAACGGCATCTGGACCCTCCAGGAACTCTACGAACTCTACAAACGGCAACAAAGACGACTTCTGCAACATTGTATCTTCAGCTCCTGCCAGCAACTGCAACTGTTTTCAGGTCGTGCATCCTCCGAGGACTGCCTGCCTTCAGCCTGCACCAGAAGAATGAAGGAATCTCCCTTGAAGTGAAGGAGTCACTTCTCTGCTTCAGCAGGCACCCCTCTGCAGCAATGACTGGTGGCGTGGGTCCCCTCTCCTGATGAAGTGGATGGAGCCAGCAACACAGGTGGTGGACTAAAGTTGTCCTGGCGGTCCTAAGGTCCAGCTGTCCAACTTTGGTGGAGGTAAGAGCTTGCCTTCCCACGCAAGACAGTACTCCATGCACTGCATTATTTGCAGTTGCCAAGGCTTATGTGTGACCTTCCACAAAGTTCTTCATTCACAACACAGCTCCAGCCCCCAGCACTCCTTCCTATGACGCACAGCTTCCTGAGTGGTTCTCCGGCGGCGTGGGATCCCTTTGTATCATGCTGTGTGGGCCTCCATTTGCACCTTCTTTATCCCTGTGCTGTGGGACTCCTGTCCATACTGCCTGATCTTCTGAGGGCTCTCTGAGTTGCTGAGAGCCCCTCTGTCTCCCTCTAATGGGTAGAGGCCACCAGGTCCCTCCTGGTCCCGGGCACCACCATTTTCCACTAACTGCGAGCTTTGTGTTTGCCAAGGCTTGTTGGTGGAATCCAGCAATGCAAACCAGTCTGCAATCATCCATTCAGCGTGGGACATCATCTGCACCAACCAGAAACCCTCATCCGTCTTCTTGGGTGCAGCACTGGCTGTTCTTCT
This sequence comes from Pleurodeles waltl, assembly GCF_031143425.1. Taxonomy (NCBI): domain Eukaryota; kingdom Metazoa; phylum Chordata; class Amphibia; order Caudata; family Salamandridae; genus Pleurodeles; species Pleurodeles waltl. Next base: position 183,752,725 of record NC_090441.1, on the reverse strand, counting down.
TCACCAATCGTTTTTTGCATTTTGCACCTTCATCCAGGTTAGCAGGGGCTCCTGTTCTCCCTGGACTCTTCAGTGCTTCTTGGACTTGGTTCCCTTCTTCCACAGGTCTTCAGGTCCAGGAATCCATTGTTGGTGTCTCACAGTCTCTTCTGGTTCTTGCATTATCTTCTATCACGTGTTCTTGTGTGTTCTGGAAAACTTACTGTGTTTTACTCCTGCTTTCCTGGGCTCGGGGGGGGGGGTTCTTTTACTGACTTTTGGTGTTTTCTTACACTCCCAGAATCCTTCTACACACTACACTTGCCTAGGTGGGAAACTGACTTTTCCATTCCACTATTTTACTATATGGTTTGTGTTCCCCCAGGCCGATTCCAGCTTATTGTGATTATCACTATTTGCACTTGTAGGAAGTTGGCTCTCTATATACTATCTCAAAGTGAGAGATAGTGTGCACAGAGTCCAAGGGTTCCCCTTAGAGGTTGATAGTGGCAGAGTCCAAGGGTTCCCCTTAGAGGTTCATAGTGGCAAAATTAGATAATACTAATGCTCTGTTTTGTGATAGTGTAGTCGAGCAGTAGGCTTATCAGAGGTTAGTGTTAAGCATTTGTTGTACACACACAGGCAATAAATGAGGAACACACACTCAAAGAAGTAACTCCAGGCCAATCATTTTTATTTAGAAAAATATATTTTCTTAATTTATTTGAGAACCACAAGATCCAAGATTTGAGGTAAGTACATAAAATGCAAGGTACTTCACACAGGTAAGTATAGAACGTTGATTTAAAACAGTATTACACACAGTTTAGGTTAAAATTGCAATACGCTATTTTGAAAGTGGATACAGTGCAAAATCAACAGTTCCTGGGGGAGGTAATTTTGGTTAGGTTTCTCAGGTAAGTAAAGCACTTACACAGTCAGTCTCCTGGGCATAGGCAGACCACCGTTGGGGGTTGGACTTGGTTCCCTTCTTCCACAGGTCCCCTTTTTCCCCGACCATATACTCTTTATGGCTACCCTGCACTTATAATTTCTAAGGTTTTGCTTAGACACTGTAGGGTCATAGTACTCATGCAACTATTCCCTCACCTGTGGTATAGTGCACCCTGCCTTAGGGCTGTAGGGCCTGCTAGAGGGGTGACTTACATATGCCACAGGCAGTGAGAGATGGGATTGGCACCCTGAGGGGAGTGCCATGTCGACTTAGTCATTTTATCCCCACCAGCACACACAAGCTGTGAGGCAGTGTGCATATGATGAGTGAGGGGTTCCCAGGGTGGCATAATACATGCTGCAGCCCTTGGAGACCTTCCCCCCGGCCACAGTGCCCTTGGTACCGGGGGTACCATTTACAAGGGACTTATCTGTGTGCCAGGGCTGAGCCAATTGTGGGAACAAAAGTATAGTTTAGGGAAAGAACACTGGTGCTGGGACCTGGTTAGCAGGGTCCCAGCACACTTTCAATCATAACTGGCATCAACAAAAGGCAAAAAGGTACGGGGTAACCATGCCAAAGAAGGCATTTCCTCACACAACTCCCCCCCCCAAATGAAAGAGGATGAGACTAACCTTTCCCAAGAGAGTCTTCATTTTCTAAGTCGAAGAACCAGGAAAGGCCATCAGCATTGGCATGGGCAGTCCCAGGTCTGTGTTCCACTACAAAGTCCATTCCTGTAGGGATATGGACCACCTCAACAGTTTAGGGTTTTTTCCTTTCATTTTCATAAGCCATCTGAGAGGCCCGTGGTCAGTTTGAACTGTGAAGTGAGTACCAAAAAGGTATGGTCTCAACTACTTCAGGGACCAAACCGCGGCAAAGGCCTCCCTCTCAATGGCACTCCAACGCTGCTCCCTGGGGAGTAACCTCCTGCTAATAAAAGCAACAGGCTGGTCAAGGACGTCATCATTTGTTTGGGACAGGACTGCTCCTATCCCATGCTCAGAGGCATCAGTCTGCACAATGAATTGCTTAGAATAATCTGGAACTTTCAGAACTGGTGCTGTACACATAGCTTGCTTCAGGGTGTCAAAGGCCTTTTGACAGTCCAAGGTCCAGTTAACTTTCTTGGGCATTTTCTTAGAGGTCAGTTAAGTGAGGTGTGTCACTATTGATCCATATCCCTTCACAAACCTCCTATAGTACCCAGTCAAGCCAAGGAATGCCCTGATTTGAGTTTGAGTCAATTCAGCACTCCACAATGACGCTTGCAGAGAGAATGCTGAGGAACCCCCTGACCATGAAAGCTCCGGATGAAGATATCCGATGCCTAAAACCCACTGCACCCACAGCCCCCAGGCCTTGGAGAACCCGACCTCCGATGCAGCAACGTTTAGCAGGTGGCCCTCCTCCCTGTCCAGCCTGTGGTTTGCCCGAGACAACCTCCTGGACCTCACCTGCAGCCTCTGAATGTCCCCCGGGGTCCCCTCATCGAGAATCATTGGAGACCCGACACAGTGTTTGAACCATGCACACGGCCACCCCAGCACTGCTGAGGATGTATGTTTGGTGCCTACTTGTGACCCCCAGTGCTCCTCTAAACCCCACTGGTATGCCCTCTGAAGACATGGGTACTTACCTGCCTGCATATCTGAAACCAGGTGCCCCCAGTCTCCATAGGAACCAATGTTAATTTTGCCTACACTTTGTCCTCTGCACCCAGCCGGCCCAGTGTTGCTGTTAGTGGATGTTTTGGGTTAACTTGAACCCCAACCTGTGGACTTCCTAACCCCCAGAGACTGGAACTGTAAGTGTTGTACTTACCTGTAAAACAATCTACCTTTTCGTCCCCCTGGGGACTGTTTCTGAAAATTGCAGTGTGTCAGGTTTTAAAACAGATTATTGCCAATATTTCAAGAACTGTAGAACTTATCGTTTTCAAACAAAGTACTGTTGATACATGTGTAAAATATAAATCTATTGAAGTACTTACCTGCAACTTGAATATTGTGGTTATAAGAATAAATTAAGAAAATATATTGTTGCTATCTAAAAACCATTTGTCTGGAGTTAAGTCTTTGAGTGTGTGCTTCTCCTGTTGTCTGTGTGTGTACAACAGATGCTTTGCACTACCCACTGATAGCAACAGTATTATCTACTTTAGCCTCTGTTAAGCCTCTGGGGAACCCTTGAACTCTGTGCACACTATGGGGGTCATTCTGACCCCGGCCGGCGGCGGTTGCCGCCCACCTGGAGGGAACCGCCATTCGGCCGCCCCGCGGTCAAAAGACCGCTGGGGCCATTCCAACTTTCCCGCTGGGCCGGCGGGCGCTACCTAAGGTAGCGCCTGCCGGCCCAGCGGGAAAGGGGCCTGCAACACAGAAGCCGGCTCTGAATGGAGCCGGCGGTGTTGCAGGTGTGCGACGGGTGCAGTTGCACCCGTCGCACTTTTCACTGTCTGCATAGCAGACAGTGAAAAGCAGGCTGGGGCCCTGTTAGGGGGCCCCTGCACTGCCCATGCCAGTGGCATGGGCAGTGCAGGGGCCCCCAGGGGCCCCTAGACACCCGTTCCCGCCATCCTGTTCCTGGCGGTAAAAACCGCCAGAATCAGGCTGGCAGGAAGGGGGTCAGAATCCCCCTGCGCCGCCATGGCGGATTCGCCCAGCCGGGGGAAATCCGGCGGGAAACCGCCGGACCCGGTTTTCTGACCACGGCTTTACTGCCGCGGTTAGAATGGGCAAGGAAGCACCGCCAGCCTGTTGGCGGTGCTTCCGTCGTCCCCGGCCCTGGCGGTCTTTGACCGCCAGGGTCGGAATGAGGGCCTATATCTAATTTTGATATAGTATATACGTAACCAGCTTCCTACAGAGTGGTTCTGTCAGAGGAGTTTCTGGTGGAGTGCCATAATTTCCCGAGTTGGTAGGAGTAGCGCTTGTTGGTTCTGAGCTCTGGTATGTCCCAGCTGGCTTGTCTTGAGGGTTTGTTGGTTCTTGCTGGCTTCATCAGGGCGACTCTGTCAACACGTTCATTGATCCAGGTGGAGAAGTTCTGGACAGCCTGTTCTAGGTCTGACAAAGCTTTGGGTTGGGTGGTGCTGAGTCCACTGCATCTCTGTTACCTTGCTCCATCTGCGGTGGAAGGAGCTGTGGTGCCTAGTGATGAATGCTGTGCGCTGGAGGTAGCGAAGAGAAGAATGTTGTAGTCGGACCAAGTGAATTCTGTTATGTGGCTGAATCTGACTCATGGTGTAGGAGAAGTTGGGGTGAGGATGGAGTCGAGAGAATGTCCAGCTTTGTGAGTAGGTTCGGTGACTAGTTGAGTGAGGCTGATGTTGTTCATGTTCTGCAGGAGATTGGTAGTGTTGGCGTCGTTTGAGTCATCAACGTGGAAATTGAGGTCACTGAGTAGCATGTAGTGATTGAAGTTGCTAAATGGGCAATGAGGTTGGAGATGCTGTCGCAGAAGGCAGGGCGAAGTTCCAGGGGTCTGTAGACGAGGGTGCCTCTTATCATTGTCCTGGCATCAGTCTGTAGTTGGAAGTTGGGGGTGATCCATGAGAGGTGTTGGGTTGTCGTCAGTGATGATGCATTGGGTGGTTTCCTTGAAGATGATGGTGATGCCTCCGCTGTGTTTGTTGATGTGGTCTCGGTGTATCATCTTGTGGTCGTCAGGTGTTGTGGTGGTGATGGGGTTTGAGCAGAGGCTGAGCCAAATTTTGCTGATGAAGGCTACTTCAGGGGAGAGGGTGGTGATGGTGTCCCAGATTTCCATTTCATGAATGCAGAGAGATCAGGCATTGAGCAGAATGCACTGGAGTGGTTCCGGGCTGTTTGTGGTCTTCCGGGCCCACGTGGTGCAGGATCTTTTGTGGATTGGCAGCACTGTATTGCAGGAGAAGCGGCAGTGTAGACAGGGGAAGGGACCTTTGGTAAGTCGAGGGTAGGAGGTGCAGCAGTTGCTGTTGCAGCATCAGGGCACCAGGAACAGGAGCTCCTCGGTGCTGTAGCAGTGAGTGGCAGTAGGGCCAGGCTTCATGGAGCTAGGTGTAGTCGAAACATGGACGGGCACAGATGGGCTTGCTATTGGTGCATTGGTGGTGTGCCCACCGCGCGCAGCCACACTGCAGCATCCATTAAGTAGGTCCTAGGGGAAGGGAAGGGCACTGCGTTGCTAGAGGAGAAAAGCAGGTAGGAAGCGAGTAGCAAAGGGCAAAAACCAGCAGGGAAGGCAAAATGATGACAAAAGGCAGAACGAGCAGAAAAGACCAAAATGAAGAGAAAAAGGCAGAATGAGGACTAATGCAAAAACAATGAGAAAAAGGCAAAACGAGCGGGAAAGCCAAGAACAAAGAGAAAAAGCCAAAATAAGCAGAAAGAGGCAAAACAAAGGGCAAACATAGACAAAATGGCAAAGGCCGCTCAGAGGGCAACAAGAGACAAAGCAGCAAGCGAGATGTGCAGGTGCGCTGACTGAGGGGAAACTGTCGCAGGGGAGCTGGCATGAGGACCTGTTCAATGGGTCACACTGTGGCCTCTACTAAGTAGGTCCTGGGGGGAGGGAGGGGTATTGGGAGGTGGGAGGGTAGAGGAGGGAAACATTTGGAAGTGAGTAACACCCTCTCCCTTGGAAATAAGTGTTACATGGCTTGGGAGGGGTAGCTGCCACAAACCACCAGTATGCTTTGAAGGGCACATTTTGTGCCCTCCTTGCATAAACCAGTTTTCACCAGTCCAGGGACCACAGTCTCTGCTCTGGCGCGAAACTGGACAAAGGAAAGGGGAGTGACCACTCCCCTGTCCATCACTACCCTATGGTGGTGCCACTTGATTCTGTCATCTTGAATCCAAGTTGGGCAGAGGCCCGTGGGAGCTGAGTGGCCAGGTCAGGCAGGTGACATCACATCCCCCTCCTGATAGCTGCTCAACCTGCTAGGTGACCAATCCCTCTTCCTGGGCTCTTGTGTGGGCCCTCAGATTCGATGTGCAAGTTTCCAGCTGGACTCCTCTGCATCGTTTACTTCATCTCCTTGTCACTGGGACTCCAATTGGACCCTTAAGGAACGACAGTCTTCAACTACAGCGACGACCCTGTTCTGCAACATTGTTTCTCCAGCTCCTTCCAGCAATTGCAACATTTCCCTGGCTATTCACCCTCTGAGGGTGGCGAGTCTTCAGCCTGCACAAGAAGTACGAAGGAATCTCCCTTGGAGTGAAGGAGGTACTCCCCTGCATCTGCAGGCACCAACTGCAATGACCACCGGCTGAGTGGATCTTCTCTCCTCCGGAACTGCATGGATCCTGCATCACAGTTGGTGGTCTGGAGTAGTCCCCTTGGTCCTCTCTACCAGCTGTCCAACTTAGAAGATGGTAAGCCCTTTCCTCTCCTTGCAGGATAGTACCCCTGTGCACTGTGACTCTCGCAGCTACTGAGGCTTGTTTGTTCCTCCTCCAAGGGATCTTCAGGCTCCTTGTAGCCCTGGCCCCAGCACTCCTTCCTGCAAAGCATGGTCTCCTGCCTGCTGCTCCAGTGACGTGGGACTCCTCTTCATGTGTGCTGAGTGGACCTTGCCCTCATATTACCTGGCGTCACAATACAACTACATCTTAATACTTTAGACCCACAAATACTCAATTCGTCCTTAACCACACTTTATGATTTCATTCTTTCACTTTCTCCTACTTCTTGATTCCACCCACCCTTTATAAGGCACTTTAGCTCCCTATAAGCTTAATTCTCTGCCACCGCTTGTTGCCAATCATCTTCTGTCAATGCTAATTCACCCACATCACAAGTACTCACCCTCTCCAGCTCTTTTCCTTCTTTATTGTGCACACTATTATCCAATGGCATACTGGATAGACAATCTGCTGTAACATTTTTGTTTCCTTTGACAGAATCTAACCCTGATAACAACAATCTTGTTGTCCTAGTTGTCACACCACCTTTCAATCCTTTACTACATTTAAATCTTTGAAGCATCGGTTTCTGATCAGTTCTGACATTAAAGGGTAGGCCCCATAAATAGTACTTAAAATGATTTATTGCCCAAGAACAAGCTAAGGCCTCCCTCTCTATAGTGGGATGCAATTGTTCAGTTCCACGCAATCTCCTGAATACAAATCCTATTATCCTCTCCCGTCTATCCACCCTTTGGGACACTGCAGCTCCCAATCCTACATTACTGGCATCAGTGGTGACCAGAGTTTTGTTGTTTACATTAAAATGGCATAGTTATGGTGACTGGATAATGGATTGTTGGATCTCAGTAAACACATTTTCACACTCATCTCCTCACTCAAATGCATTCTTATTCTTTAACAACAATCTCATAGGTTCAACCTTTTCAGTAAAATTGCATATAAACTTAGAACAATATTCCACAAGTCCCAAAAAAGATTTCAGTTGTTCCTTATCTTGTGGCTTGGGCATTTCAGATTTTGGCTTGCCTATGCTCTTCTTGGGTTTAATACCTATTTCTGAAATTTCATGGCCTAAACAATCTTCTTTGTACTTTTTTAACTGACATTTCCCCTTCTTTATGGTCAATCCTCGTTTTTAAATCCTTGCAAGACTCCCCTCAACACCTCATCATACTCTTTTTCTGATCTGCCTACTACCAGGAGATCAGCCTGGAAGAACAACGCTGTTTCCATGCCCTACAAAACTTTTCATCATTCTCTGGAAGACAGCTGATGTGGAGGCAAGGCCGAATGGCATCCTTCTATAATGAAATGCTTCTACAGGTGTAACAAATGAAGTTAATGGTCTTGACCCTTTATGTAGATTCACTTGGTGGCTTGTCAATGACAATCTAAGTACGCTAAACCACTTTCTTCCTCCCATCATGCATAACATTTTGGATATATTTGGTAACAACTGTCTGTCAACCCATATATTCTTGTTCAGTTCCCTTAAATCTATGCACAGACAGATTTTTCCTCCATCCTTTGAGGCCACCACTACTGGAGATAACCACTCCGATGACTAATTCGGTTCTATGATGCCTTTGCCAATAATATACCCAATTCTTTTTTTAGTGGCTCTCTCATCAGATATGGCACTGGTCTTACTTTATGCACCACAGGCACAGCTTTTTCCTTTACAGTTATTTTGTGGCTAAAACCCCTACTTAGTCCTAATTTTTCTTAGAAAACATGAGGAAATTTAAGTATTATTTTATACCTGCATTGTTTTCTCTTTCCTATACATTTTTTTTAAATATATTTATTTATTGATTATTACATATTACACATACAACAGAACAACAGAGACTAGCCCACGGAGCATGAATACAGGCTGTAGTGAAGTTCATCCCTATCCTGACATCGGGATACAATCTATAGGGAATGGCACAAACTTTACTCCGAGCGGGTGTATCACATTTAAATCCCGTAATGTCGGCGGAGTTCACCCAGCCTCTGTAAATAATACATTAAGCGCCCATAGCCCAGGCGCTGGGCCTTCCGCCAAACACCATAGGGCAAAGGACTAACAGCAGAAAAAAGAAACATATGGAAAGAAAAGAAACAGAAGGCAGGCAGGTGGACAGAGGCACCCAACCACTATCATCTACACACAATGCACAGGGTAAGAGGAGGACTGTGGGAGATAGAGTCCCCTAGGATGCGAGCAGTCATGCAGCACTTACACAGCCCCGCCTGAGGCCTCCAAAAAAGATCACAGCTATCCTTTGGTCGGGAGCCTTCCGGAGTCAATTCCCAAACGATCATCAGCTGTTCCTGACAAAAGGAGGCGTCACGTAGCCAGTGGAAGCCATGAGGAGGCCGCCCCTTGCCCCCGCACATGGCAACTCTGAGCTTAGCCAGCAAAAGAAGAAGGCCCACCAGACTCCTATGTGTCTGGCGAACCTAGTCTACACACCCAAGCAGCATGATTTTGGGGGATATAGGCAGCTCTGACCCAGTCATCTCAGCAATCATGCGCATTACCTCCACCCAAAAAGCATAGACCTCAGCACATTCCCATGCAAGATGCAAGAATCCAGCATCAGGGGCACGGCACCGCTCACAGCGTCCATCTGCGCGCAGACCCATAGAACAGAGTCCACTGGGTGTGTAATATAGGCGGTGCAAAAACTTGAAATGTATCGGACGCAGCCTATAATTAGGGGACAATACTCTCATATGCGCACAGCAACTCCGTCACGTCTCCTCCGTAATAGGCTCTCCCACATCCACCTCCCATCGAACCCTGGCAGACCCTCCAAAGTCACCCCGCTGCTCCTGGATGCAATTGTATAATTTAGTAATTCATTTATGTGGTGACGGAGCACTGAACAGCACCTCTAGAGCCCGACACTCCGGTGGAGTCCCAGGAAGGCCAGGGAACCAAGCACGCAGCATAGTACATACACGCAGCACATACATCCGCTACAGCGCAGTGGCGCCTTCATCCCCAAGCGCATCCCTAGGAGGGATCAAAAGACCATCCACAAACCAATCGCCCAATTCAGTCAAGTTGGAATGCCGAAGAAAATCACACAACCCCGCATCAGGAAACATCCGAACATCAGCAGCAGCAAGAACGGGAAATGAAGGGGCAAAGGGTATATTAACTCAGGAGCAGCGCAACAGCGCCGTCCAGGCTTTAGCAGTGCATGCCACAGTGTCAACACCCCGCGATCGAGGCCGGGATGGATTTCCAAGGACACGAGCCAAGCCATCCGGCCAAACTGCATCACTTTTAGGCGCCAGATGGGGCAAATACTGAACTGTACTTAGCCAATAATATGCAAAGTGCGCCTGAGTGCAATGATAATAAAGCTCCAAGTCAGGGGCAGCTCTCTCTCCTATACATTAACTGTTTCTATTGACATATATAGGAAGATGGCTTTGTATATACTATATCAAAGTGAGATATGGTGTGCACAAAGTCCAGAAGTTCCCCAGAGGCTTAACAGAGGCTAAAGTAGACAATACTAATGCTCTCTTTGTGGTAGTGTGGTCGAGCAGTTAGGCTTATCAGAGGGTAGTGCAAAGCATTTGTTGTACATACAAATACAATAGAAGAAGCACACACTCCATGACTTAATTCCAGACCAATGGTTTTTTATATTGCAATATATTTTCATAGTTTGTGTTTAGAACCACAAGATTCAAGTTGCAGGTTAGTTCCTTAAAAGTTTCATATTTCACACAGGTATCATCAGTACTTTGTTTGAAATAGGTAAGTAATACAGTTTCTGAATTATTGGCAAAAAGCTATTTTAAAAATGGACACTGCAATTTTCAAACAGTTCCTGGGGGAAGAAAAGTTAGATCTGTTTACAGGTAAGTACAACACTTACAGTCTCAGTCTCTGGGTTTTAGGAAGTACACTGGTTCGGGTTCAAGCTAACCCCAAACACCCACCACCACAACATGGGGCCATCGGGTGCAGAGGTCAAAACTGAGCAAATTTAATGTGGGCTCGTATGAAGACAGGGGGGACTCAAAATCTGGTCAGCCAGCAGGTAAGTACCCGCGATTCAGAGGGCAGACCAGGGGGGATTAGAAGCGCACTGGAGGGGCCACACCCTCAGCGGCAAGGGGCGGCCGGGTGCAGGGTACAAACAGGACGTTGGGTTTCCAATGCAGTTCTATGGGGAGACCCGGGGGTCACACAGAGACTGCAGGCGAGGTCCAGGGGGTGTCTCGGCACACCACCGGTTGGACAGGGAGGAGGGGTGCCTGCTAAACAATGAGGCACCAGAGGTCAGGTTCTCTAATGCCTGGTGGCTGGGGGTGCAGCGTGTCCTTTAGGCGTCAAATATCTTCGTCCGGAGCTTGCGGTCAGGGGGGTCCTTGGGATTCCCTCTGCAAGCGTCGTTGTGGAGGGGTGGAGAGGTCAACCCAGGGTGAGCACTTGCTCACAATCGCCTGGGGACCCTCTCTTGCTGGGTGTACCACCTGGCCACAGGCTGTCGGCGTCGGGTGCACAGGGCTCGAGACTCACGCATCCTGAGTGAGGTGAGAGTCCTTAGTTGTAGGTTTCTTCAGACAGAGCCGCTGTCCTCTGAGGTTCTTGGTCCTTTTGGGTACAGGGCAGTCCTCTGGAATTGACAGAGGTCGTTGGGCCCACTTGATGTGTTGCTGGTCTTTTTGCAGGTTCTTTGAAGCAGGAGATAGGCCGATTGGTCTGGGTCCAAAGCATTTTTCGTCTTCCTTTTTCTCTGCTGGGGGTTTCAGCTTAGCAGTCCTTCTTCTTGTAGGTTGGCAGGAATCTGGTGAGCTGGGTTCAGGGAGGACCTTAACTCCTAGATTTAGGGGTGTGTTAGAGGTCAGTAGCCAATGGCTACTGTCCCTGAGGGTGGCTACACCATCCTTGTGCCCACTCCCTTTGGAGAGGGGGGCACATTCCTATCCCTAGTGGTCCCTGTCCTCCAATCCAAGATGGAGGATTCTGCAGGGAGGGGGTCAACTCAGCTCTGGACACCTTAGGGGTGGTCCTGGCTGGAGTGATCATTCCTCCCTGTTTTCCCTAATTTTCCCACCGGACTGCTGCCAAAAGTGGGGCTTCTCCACTAGCTGGAGTTGCCTGGGGCACTGTAACCCAAGGCTTGAGTCTTTGAGGCTCACCTCCAGGTGTTACAGTTCCTGCAGTTGTGAAGCACCTCCACCCAGGACAGGCTTTGTTTCTGACCACAGAGTGCACAAAGGCACTCACCCCATCTGATCAGAAACGTGTTTGAAAGTGGCAGACTGGCACTGACCGGTCAGTCCTACATTAGCAGTTGGGCTAACATACAGGGGGCATCTCTAAGATGCCCTCTGTGTGCATTTTTCAATAAGTCCACACTGGCATCAGTATGAGTTTATTGTGCAGAGAAGTTTCATACCAAACTTCCCATAAATCAATGAAGCCATTATGGAGCTGTGGAGTTTGTAATGACAAACTCCCATACCATATACTCAATATGGCTACACTGCACTTACAATGCCTAAGAATGGACTTAGACACTGTAGGAGAATATTGCTCATGCAGCTGTGCCCTCACCTGTGGTATAGTGCACCCTGCCTTAGGGCTGTAAGGCCTGCCAGAGGGCTGACTTACCTATGCCACAGGCAGTAGTTTGTGGGCATGGCACCCTGAGAGGGGTCCATATCGACTTTGTCTTTTTCTCCCCACTAGCAAACACAAGCTGCAAGGCAGTGTGCATGTGCTGAGTGAGGGGTCATCTAGGGTGGCATAATATATGCTGCAGTCCTTAGAGACCTTCCCTGGTCATGGGGCTCTTGGTACCATGGGCACCTTTTACAAGGGACTTAACTGTGTGCCAATTTTGGAAACAAAGGTACAGTTTTAGGGAAAGAATACTGGTGCTGGGGCCTGGTTAGCAGAGTCCCACCACTCTTTCAGTCAAAGTTGGCATCAACACTAGGCAATAAGTGGGGGGGGTGTAACCATGCCAACAATGGCACTTTTCTACACAACCCCCCAAATGAAAGTAGATGAGACTAACCTTTCCCAAGTGAGTCTTCATGGTCTAAGTGGAAGAATCTGAAAAGTCCATCTGTGGTGACATCGGCAGTCCCAGGTCTGTGTTCCACTATAAAGTCCATTCCCTGTAGGGATATGGACCACCTCAAAAGTTTAGAGTTTTCACCTTTCATTTGCCTAAGCCATCTGAGAGGTCTGTGGTCAGTTTGAACAACAAAGTGAGTGCCAAACAAGTATGGCCTCAGCTTTTTCAGGGACCAAACCACAACAAAGGCCTCCCTCTCAATGGCACTCCAACGCTGCTCCCTGTGAGTAACCTCTTGCTAATGAAAGCAACAGGCTGGTCAAGGCCATCATCATTGGTTTGGGACAGGACTGCTCCTATCCCATGTTCAGAGACATCTGTCTGCACAATTAACTGCATAGAATAATCTGGAGCTTTAAGAACTGGTGCTGAGTACATTGTTTCTTTCAGGGTGTCAAAGGCCTTTTGACAGTCCAGGGTCCAGTTTACCTTCATTGGCATCTTCTTTGAGGTCAGTTCTGTGAGGGGAGTCACAATGGACCCATATCTCTCCATAAACGTCCTGTAGTGCCCAGTCAAGCCAAGGAATCTCCTGACTTGAGACTGGGTTTTTGGAGCTTCCCAGTCCAGAATTGTTTGGATCTTGGGTTGTAAATGTAGCACCTGGCCTCCACCTATAGGGTGGTCCAATTATACAAATATGCCCTGCCCTATCTGGCACTTAGATGCTTTGATAGAGAAGCCTGCTGTTTTGAAGTCCGGCAAAACCTTCTCCAGGTGGACCAGATGATCCTGCCAGCTGGAGCTAAAGGCAGCAATATCATCTAGATATGCTGCATTAAAGGACTCCAAACCAGCGAGGAGTTGATTCACCAACCTTTGGAAGGTGGCAGGGGCATTCGTTAAGCCAAAGGGCATAACAGTTAACTGATAATGCCCATCAGATGTACAGAATGCTGTCTTTTCTTTGGCTCCAGGTGGCATCCTAATTTGCCAGTACCCTGCAGTTAAGTCAAAGGTACTTAGAAATGTGGCTGCAGCTAACTTTTCAATCAATTCATCTGCTCTGGGTATGGGGTGTGCATCTGCCTTAGTGAAAGAATTGAGTCCTCTGTAGTCCACACAGAACCTAATTTATCTCTTGCCATCTTTGGCATGAGGTTTGGGGACCAAGGCCACGGGGCTAGCCCAGGGACAGTCAAAGTGCTCTATTACCCCTAACTCCAGCATCTTGTGGACTTCCACTTTGATGCTCTCTTTGACTTGGTCAGGCTGTCTGTAGATTTTGTTCTTGACAGGTAAATTGTCCCCTGTGTCCACAACATGGGTACACAGGTGTGTCTGACCAGAAGTCAAAGAGAAGAGCTCAGCATACTGCTGTAGGACTTGCCGGCAGCCAGCTTGCTATTGGGCAGAGAGTGTGCCTGAATAGACAACTCCATCAACTGATCCATCTTTAGGGTCAGTCGAGATAAGGTCAGGGAGAGGTTCACTCTCTGCTTCCTGATCCTCATCAGTAACCATCAGCATGGTTATGTCTGCCCTCTCATTGTAGAGTTTAAGGTGGTTAAAATGGATCACCCTCTTGGGTGTCCTGCTAGTGCCCAGGTCAACTAAGTAAGTGATCTGACTATTTTTCTCTAGGACTGGTTAAGGGCCATTCCATGCTGTCCTGAAGTGCCCTGGGAGCCACAGGCTCCAGAACCCAGACTGTCTGCCCTGGCTGGAATTCAACCATTGCAGCCTTTTGGTCATACCACAACTTCTGCAGTTGTTGGCTGGCCTCAAGGTTTTTGGATGCCCTTTCCATGTACTCAGCCATGCTAAGCAGAGGCCAAGCACATAGTCCATCGCGTCTTGTTTAGGCTCATTGAGAGGTCTCTCCCATCCTTCTTTAACAAGTGCCAGTGGTCAACTTACAGGATGGCCAAACAGAAGTTCAAAGGGGGAAAACCCTACTCCCTTCTGAGACAACTCTCTGTAGGTGAAAATACAAGCATGGCAGGAGGACATCCCATCTCATTTTAAGTTTTTCAGGGAGCCCCATGATCATGCCCTTAATGTCTTGTTGAATCTCTCAACAAGTCCATTGGTTTGTGGATGATATGGTGAGGTGAATTTCTAAGTCACCCCACACTCATTCCACATGTGTTTTAGGTAAGCTGACATGAAGTTTGTATCTCTATCAGAAACCACCTCCTTAGGGAAACCCACTCTGGTAAAAATATCCATTAGGGCTTTGGCTATTGCAGGGGCAGTAGTTGACCTAAGGGGAATTGCTTCAGGGTATCTGGTAGCATGATCCACTACTACCAGTATGTACCGATTCCCTGAGGCTGTGGGAGGTTCAAGTGGACCCACAATGTCTACACAACCCTCTCAAAGGGCACCCCCACCAATGGAAGTGGAATAAGAGAGGTCTTTAGGTGCCCACTTGTCTTGCCACTGGCATGACAAGTGACATAGGAGCTACAAAAGTACCTACGTTTCTGGGACATGTTGGGCCAATACAAATGGTTCGGAAGTCTGCTCCATGTTTTGGTTTGTCCCAAATGCCCAGCTAGGGGATGTCATGGGCCAATATGAGGATAAACTCTCTAAACTCCAGTGGCACTACCACTCTCCTAGTGGCAACAGGTGCTGGATCTCTGGCCTCAGTGTAAAGGAGTCCATCCTCCCAATAGACCCTGCGGGAGCCACTGACATCTCCCTTCTCCTTTTCAGCAGCTTGCTGTCTCAGGCCTTCAAGAGTGGGACAAGTCTGTTGTCCCTGGCACAGCTGTTCTCTTGTGGGTCCCCCTGAGCCCAAGAGTTCTACTTGATAAGGCTCCAGCTCCAGGGACTCAGTTCCCTCAGGGGATAAGAGAAGTCTTGCTTCTTTTGCTGTTCCGAGTCTGGTCCACCAGTCCTCTTACCTTTTCTCTTGGAAGGTTGGACCAATTTTCCAGGTTTCAACACTTCTTTTTCAGCCTGTGCTCTGGTTTTCACACACACCAGTTCAGGGATACTCAGCTTGGCTGCATGGGTTTTGAGTTCTACCTCAGCCCATGCAGAGGGCTCCAAATCATACCCTAACAAACATTCTACTGGGGTTGCAGAAGAGACCACTACCTGTTTCAGGCCAGCACCCCTCCCCATTCTAAAGTCACCATAGCCATAGTATGGACTTTAGTCACATTGTCAGCATTGGTAACTAGATAAGTTTGTCTAGCTAAATACTATCCTGGGGAAAAAGTTTCTCTGTCACCATGGTGACACTGGCACCTGTATCCCTCAGGGCTACTACCTTTGTCCCATTTATTAAGAGCTGCTGCCTGTATTTTTGCATGTAAGATGGCCAGGCAGCTAGTGTGGCTATATCCATCCCACCCTCAGAGACTAAAGTAGCTTCAGTATGAAACCTGATTTGCTCCAGGCACACTGTTGATCCCACCTAGAGACTGGCTATTCCCGTACTAACTGGAGTAGTGCTAGTGGGATATTTTCTTGGGTACAGGCCATGTCTCCAGTTTGGTGTTCATGCTGTCTACACTTGTGACACCAGGCCTCCTTGGGATCAACGTTTTTACCCGTATACCCATTTGTGGACTGTGAAGAGGCTCAGGCCCACCCTCCTGAGCTGGTTCTTGGGGCCCTTGAGAAGACTCTTTGTTTTTGACCTTAGGTGCCTTGCCTCACTACCCTTCCCCTGGGGAGGCCTGGTGCCCCCTTTCGTTTGGTCACCCCCTGTTGAAGTCTTGGTAACTCTAGTCTTGACCCAACGGTCTGCCTTCTTTCCCAATTCTTGGGAAGAAATTGGAGCTACATCTCCCAGATGGTGATGCAACTTGTCATTGAAGCAGTTACTTAACAGGTGTTCCTTCATGAACAGATTATAAAGGCCATCATAGTAATGCACTCCACTGCCAGTTATCCAACCATCTACTGTGTTCACTGAGTAGTCAACAAAATCAACCCAGGTCTGGCTCGAGGTTTTGTGATCCCCCCTGAACGCAATTCTCTACTCCTCAGTGGAGAATCTAAAGCCATAAATCAGGGTAGACTTTATGAGGTGATAGGATTCTGCATCTTTACCAAAGAGGGTGGGGAGTCTATCCCTACACTTTCCTGTGAACAGTTCCCAAAGGAGAGCTCCCCAGTGAGATCTGTTTAACTTTCTGGTTGCACAAGCCCTCTCAAAAGCTGTGAACCACTTGATGATATCATCACCTCCTTCATATTTTGAGACAATCCCTTTGGGGATTTTTAGGATATCGGTATTCTCTCTGACCCTTTTTATATTGCTGCCACCATTAATGGGTGCTAAGCCCATTTCTGCTCTGTCCCTTTCTATGGCTAGGAGTTGTTGCTGCAAAGTTAACCTTTTGGCCATCCTTTCTAAAAGGATGTCTCCTTCATTGAGGCTGCCCTCAGTGTTCCCAGAGGAGCTGGACTCCCCTATGGAAGATCTAGACCCAGTGAGTTCTATCCTAGGAGACAAGGGTCTGGGGACCCTGGTCTACCTAGTTAAGTGGGGAGGGGGAGATCATCCTCCTCATCTATATCATCTTCCCTGCCTGAGTGGATTTCTTCCTTTTCAGTAAGGTGGTTCCTGGTGTACTCTGCCAAGAGCTCCTGGAGCTTGACCTTGGTAGTGTTGGAACCAGTTCCAATATTTTTCAGCTTACAGAGGGACCTTAACTCTGCCATCCCTAGATGGAGGTAAGGAGCGAGGTTGAGTTCCACAACCAAATCCTCTGAGCTGCTCATTATGTTACTAAAAGTTGGGATTACTTTTTAGAAACTAAAAACTATCTCTAGTAACTAAATCCTAACTTTACAATAACTTTTAAACTTAAAAAGAGATGCTGAGGGAACGTAACCAAGGCCCTAGCAGGACTTTTATAAATTTAGAAAAATAGTCAAATTCAAAAATAATTTTTCTAAAGTAAATTTTGGAATTTAGTAGTGTGATGAGGTATTGGCTGAGTAATTCAGCAAATGCAAAGTCGTAGACCCCACCGAAGATCCACCAATGTAGGAAGCTGGCTCTGTATATACTATATCAAAGTGAGATATAGTGTGCACAGAGTCCAGGAGTTCCCCAGAGGCTTACCAGACACTAAAGTAGATAATACTAATGCTCTCTTTGTGGTAGTGTGGTCGGGTAGTTAGGCTTATCAGAAGGTAGTGCAAAGCATTTGTTGTACACACACATACAATAGAAGGAGCAGACACTCAATGACTTAAATCCAGACCAATGCTTTTTGTATTGCAAAAATATATTTTCTTAGTTTACTTTTAGAACCACAAGATTCAAGTTGCAGGTACGTGCCTTAAACGTATTTCACAAGGGTATCAACAGTACTTTGTTTGAAATAGGTAAGTAATACAGTTTCTGAATCATTAGCAAAAGGCTATTTTAAAAATGGATACGGTGCAATTTTCAAACAGTTCCTGGGGGGAAGAAAAGTTAGATCTATTTACAGGTAGTACAACACTTACAGTCTCAGTCTCCGGGTTTTAGGAAGTCCACCGGTTGGGGTTCAAGTAAACCCCAAACACCCACCACCAGCAACACCGGGCCAGCCAGGTGCAGAGGTCAAAGTTGAGCAAATTTAACGTGGTTTCCTATGGAGACAGGGGGTACTCGTAATCCAGTCAGCCAGCAGGTAAGTACCCACGACTCAGAGGGCAGACCAGGGGGAATTAGAAGAGTACTGGAGGGGCCACAAGAAGGTACCAAACACACACCCTCAGCGGCACAGGGGCGGCTGGGTGCAGGGTGCAAACAGGACATTGTGTTTCCATTGCAGGTCTATGGGGAGAACCCGGGAGGTCACTCAGAGAGTGCAGGCAAGGTCTAGGGGGTGTCTCGGGCACACCACCGGTCGGGCAGGGAGGAAGGCCACCTGCTGAATGATGAGACACCAGGGGTCGGGTTCTCCAAGGCCTGGGGGCTGCAGGTGCAGTATGTGCTTTACACATCTGATATCTTCGTCCAGAGCTTGCGGTCGGGGGGTCCTTGGGATTCCCTCTGCAGGCATCGTTTTGGAGGGGTGGAGAGGTCAACCCAGGGTGGGCACTTGCTCATAATCACCTGGGGACCCTCTCTTGCTGGGTGGACAACCTGGACATGGGCTGTGGGCGTCGGCTGCCCAGGGGTTAAGACTCAAGACTGTAACCCGAGGCTTGAGCCTTTGAGGCTCACTGCCAGGTGTTACAGTTCCTGCAGGGGGAGGTGTGAACCACCTCCACCCAGGACAGGCTTTGTTTCTAACCATGGAGTGCACAAAGGCACTCACCCCATGTGGTCAGAAACTTGTCTGTAAGTGGCAGGCTGGCACAGACCGGCCAGTCCTACACTAGTTGTTGGGCTAACATACAGGGGCAGCTCTAAGATGCCCTCTGTGTGCATTTTTAATGAAATCCCACACTGACAACAGTGTGTGTTTATTGTTCTGAGACATTTGATACCAAACTTCCTAGTATTCAATGAAGCCATTATGGTGCTATGGACTCCGTAATAACAAACTCCCAGACCATATTCTCAATATGACTACACTGCACTCACAATGTCTAAGAATGGATTTAGACACTGTAGGGGCATATTGCTCATGCAGCTATGCCCTCACCTGTGGTTTTTAGGGCTGTAAGGCCTGCTAAAGGGGTAACTTATCTATGCCACAGGCAGTGGTTTGTGGGCATGGCACCCTGAGAAGGGTGCCATGTTGACTTTCTTTCTTTCCCCACCAGCACACACAAGCTGCAAGGCAGAGTGCATGTGCTGAGTGAGGGGTCCCGTAGGGTGGCATAATACATGCTGCAGCCCTTAGAGACCTTCCTTGGTCACAAGGCCCTTGGTACCATGGGTGCCTTTTACAAGGGACTCAACTGTGTGCCAGGGATGTGCCAATTGTGGAAAAAAAGGTACAGTTTTAGGGAAAGAACACTGGTTAGAAGGGTCCCACCACACTTTCAATCAAAGTTGGCATCGACACTAGGCAAAAAGAGGGGGGAAACCATGCCAACAGTAGTACTTTCCTACATCATGTCAGGTTCCCTCAGCAGTGGATCTAAAACAATGTTCATGTCCTTCTGATGCCACCAACCAAGAAGATCCAAACCCTTCTTGGTTATATACACCCTTCCACGAACTTCAGTGTTCTTGAATTCAATGTTGAGCTATCTCATCCTCCCAATTTCTATCCTCTTTCCAGTATATCCAAAAGCTTTCACTTGAGATACTTGTAATTCTTCTATGTATCCATTCCAATGAGTGTGAATAAACTACTCAATCTGTCAAAACCTGTATCTTCACTCCATTTAAGGTCACATCTCAACATGGTTTCTCCAATTTGAAAATGCTTTCCATTCTCACCTTCCCAATTGATTTTCCTTCATGCCCACTTAAACGTTTATCCTGTGTTAATTCTTCAACTTCATCTACTGATAACACCACTACTTTTTTATTCTCACAAACATCATCTGCCGTCTTAACTCCTTGTGATTTACCTTTTATTCTACATACTTCAGCTAGATGCCCTCTCTTACCACAACTCCTACAAATAACTTTCCTGGCCCCACACCTGGAGCTAGAACTAAAATGTCCAGGACTGCTGCATCTATAACAAACAATAGTTCTCCTTTTATTTCTTAATACCTTGTTTGTTATATATCCATCTTCTACCTCAACTTTGAATTTCATTACCAGTCCCACGTGTTTTAACTTGTTATTTTCCTATCTATTTCTCTCACTTCATTTATCCCTTCTTCTTTTACCTCATTTACTACTTTTTTGTTATTGTACATTTCACTTCATTTATCCCTTCTTCTTTTACCTCATTTACTACTTTTTTTGTTATTGTACATTTCTTTAATCCAAATTATAGCATCTAACATACTTCTCACAATTTGGATTGCCTCCTCTAAGTTTAAATCTTTTGCTGGAAGGTTTTCTTTAACTCGTTTATTATTTGTATGGTGTACAATTTGACATTTCATCAAACTGCCTGTTAAATGTTGGAATTGGCAAGAAATAGCTAATCCGCTTAGTTTCGCCACATAACTCAAAGGCCCTCATTACGACCTTGGCGGTGGGTGATAAAGTGCCGGTAATACAGCCAACAGGCTGGCCGTAAGTACCGCCAAATTATGAACATGGCGGTGATATCCCCGATAGACAGCCAATGTACCACACCAACCACCAGGGCGGAAACAACAGCCTCCACGGCGGTAGGCACCTACAGCCAGGCGGAAGTCAAAGTTCCACCCACCATATTAAGACCCTGCAAACCGCCACATTTTCCAGGGCGGAACCAACATCATCAAAAGCCTGGCGGAAACAGAGCACAAAAGTGAAAGGACTCACCATTGGAGACACAGGGAAGAACAACGCCGCCATGGAACCCACACTGCAAGTAATCCCGATGATCTTCTATGTTATGCTCCACCTGGAACACCAATGCAGACGAAGACGACGACAGTGAGTTCGGCCACCTAGCACACAAGGGAGGGTGTGAGGAAAAAGAGAGTGACACGCACACACACGCACAACACACACCCGACACACATACACGCACAACCTGCTGCAATACAAAAACAATTTGACCCTGAAAATCGGCAGAATAATGCAATGAGAACAGGAATTGTCGAAAGTGATTGTAATCAGTTCAACAGCAAAATTAATAATCCGATTTAGCCATGAAACAGATATGTACACTTGTATAGAAAAGGAACACTGTCCACTCCAAAGTTCAAAGGGCCCACATGGACAAAGGGCACAGTCCAAGGGCCAACTCGAAACCTGAGCACATCCAGATAGAACACTGCAGGGGCATAGTTTTGCAAATAGATAGGCACCTCATGGGGCGGGGGAACCTCAGGGGACAAGCCCACTGCGGGGACAAGCCCACTGGTTCTGGAGGGGGAAACATGCCCATTGATTTGTACTAGGGAGTGCAAGGCCACAGTCTCTCACGTGGGTGAATACCCCACTGGTTCTGGAGGGGGCAACATGCCCATTGCTCTGTCCTGGGGAGTGCAAGGTCACAGTCTCTCAAGTGGGTGACTTGGCCACTGGTTATGGAGGGGGCAACATGCCCATTGCTCTGTCCTGGGGAGTGCAAGGCCACAGTCGCTCAGGTTGGTGAATACCCCACTGGTTCTGGAGGGGGCAGCCCGCATAGTAGCCCCTGGAGGGTGGACTACATGGCGTCCATCAGTGGTGATGGCCGCATGCTGGTAGTGGTTGGGGGAGGCTCCTGGGCAGCCCCTGCACTCTGTGATGGCTGCATACTGGTGGTGGTTGGGGGAGTCTCTAGGGTAGCCCCTGCACTCTGAAATGGCTGCATGCTGGTGGTGGTTGGGGGAGGCCCCTGGGCAGCCCCTGCACTCACTGATGGCTGCACATCCACAGCAGCTGGTGGTGGCGGTGTTTGCCTCACAGCTTCCGTTGGTGTAGAGTGCCTCTTCTCCTTCCTGGGAGGGGTGGATGGGCTCTTCCTCTCTGTAGGAAAATGCCACTGTTGGCATGGTTACCCCCTAACCTTTTGCCTTTTGTTGATGCCAGCTTTGATTGAAAGTGTGCTGGGACCCTGCTAACCAGGCTCCAGCACCATTGTTCTTTCCCTAAAACTGTACCTGTGTCTCCACAATTAGCACACCCCTGGCACACAGATAAGTCACTTGTAAAATTTACTCCTGGTACCAAGGGCCCTGTGGCCAGGGAAGGTCTCTAAGAGCTGCAACATGTATTATGCCACCCTGGGGACCCCTCACTCAGCACATGCACACTGCCTCACAGCTTGTGTGTGCTGGTGGGAAGAAAAAGACTAAGGGGGTCATTCCGACTTTGGCGGGCGGCGGAGGCCGCCCGCCAAAGTAACCCCGCCGGAAGACCGCTCCGCGGTCAAGAGACCGCGGGAGTCATTCCGACTTTCCCGCTGGGCCGGCGGGCAACCGCCAAAAGGGCACCCGCCGGCCCAGCGGGAAAGACCCTGCAACAAGGAAGCCGGCTCCGAATGGAGCCGGCAGAGTTGCAGCGGTGCAACGGGTGCAGTGGCACCCGTCGCGATTTTCACTGTCTGCAAAGCAGACAGTGAAAATCCTGCTGGGGCCCTGTTAGGGGGCCCCTGCACTGCCCATGCCACGACACCCGTTCCCGCCATCCTGTTTCTGGCGGTGAAAACCGCCAGAAACAGGCTGGCGGGAAGGGGGTCGGAATCCTCATGGCGCCGCCATGGAGGATTCCCCCAGCCGGGGGAAATCTGGCAGGAAACCGCCGGACCCGGCTGGGAGACCGCGGCTGTAAAGAATGCCATATGAAGCACCGCCAGCCTGTTGGCGGTGCTTCCGGCATCCTCCACCCTGGCGGTCATAGACCGCCAGGGTTGGAATGAGGCCCTAAGTCAACATGGCACTCCCCTAAGGGTGCCATGCCCACAACCCACTGCCTGTGACATAGGTACGTCACCCCTCTTACAGGCCTAAGTGAAGGTGCACTATACCAAAGGTGAGGACATAGCTGCATGAGCACTATGCTCCTACAGTGTCTAAGCCAATTCTTAGACATCGTAAGTTCAGGATCTCCATAAAGAGTATATGGTCTGGGAGTTTGTCAAACACGAACTCCACAGTTCCATAATGGCTACCCTGAATATTGGGAAGTTTGGTATCAAACTTCTCAGCACATTAAATCCACACTGATGCCAGTGTGGGATTTAAAATGCAAACAGAGGGCATCTTAGAGATGCCCCCTGCATGCCAGCCCAACTGCTAGTGCTAGGCTGACCGGTCTCTGCCAGCCTGCCACTTCCATACTAGTTTCTGGCCACATGGGGTGAGTGCCTTTGTGCATTCTGTGACCAGGAACAAAGCCTGTCCTGGGTGGAGGTGCTTCACAGCTCCCCCTGCAGAACTGTAATACCTGGTGGTATGCCTCAAAGGCTCAAGCCTGGTATTACAATGCCTCATGGCACTCCAGCTAGTAGACATACCCCCCCCTGGACACAGCCCGCACTTTTGGCGGCAAGTCCAGAGGAGATAATGAGAAAAACAAGGAGGAGTCACCCCCTCAGGCAGGTCCACCCCTAAGGTGACCAGAGTTGAGGTGACCCCCTCTGTAGAAAATTCTCCATCTTGCTTTGGAGGATTTAGCCCAATAGGATTAGGGATGTGCCTCCCTCCCCAAAGGAGGAGGCACAAGGAGGGTGTACCCACCCTCAAGGAGAGTAGCCATTGGTAGACCTGAAAACCCCTCAGAGAAGAAGGAGATGGCAACTGCTTTGGCCCCAGCCCTACTGGCCTGTTTCCAGATTAAAAGAACCTGCAACAGCGATGCATCCTGCGGGCCCAGTGACCTCTGCCGACTCAGAGGACTGCTCTGCAACTCCAAAGGACCAAAAAATTCCTGTGGACAGCGGCTCTGTCCAAAGCAACAAGAAGAAACCATCTTCAAAGGGACTCTCACCTCACTCCAGAAGCGTGAGTCCCCACCACTCTGCACCTGATGCCCCCAGCCTGTGTCCAGAGAAACCAACACCGCAGAGTGGACCACCAGGTGACTTCAATGACGTGTCCACCCTGAGCTGACTCCCTGCACCCCCACGACGACGCCTTCAGAGGGAATCCAGAGGACCCACCTGACCGCGACTGCCCGGTAACAAAGAACCTGATGCCTGGACGAAGCACTGCACCCGCAGACCCCAGGCCCATGAAGAACCAACCACCGATGCAGCAGTGACCAGCAGGTGGCCCTCACCCTTGTACAGTTGGTGGCTGGCCCGAGAAGCCGCCCTGTGCCCTGCCTGCATCGTCAGAGTGACCCCTGGGTTCCTATTGATTTCAATACAAAACCTGATGCCTTTTTTGCACACTGCATCCGGCTGCCCCTGTGCCGCTGAGGGTGTATTTTGTGTGCCTGTTTGGGACCCTCTCAGTGCTCTACAAAATACCCCTGGTCTACTATCCGAGGATGCAGGTACTGGAACCGGAGCACCCCTAGTCTCCTGAGGCACCTATATTATGTGGGCCCCTATTTGACCTCTGCACCTGACCGGCCCTGTGTTTGGGGTGCTGGGTGTTTGGGTTTGACTTGAAACCCCAATGGTGGGCTGCCTATGCCCTGGAGACTGAACTTGTAAGTGCTTTACTTACCTCACAAACTAACTTGTGCTTACCTCCCCCAGGAACTGTTGAATTTTGCAGTGTCCACTTTTAAAATAGCTTATGCCATTTTATGCCAAACTGTGTACATTATTGTTTTAATTCAAAGTCCTATCTTTACCTATGCCAAATACCTTACATTTAATGTACTTATCTCCAATTTGAATCTTGTGGTTCTAAAATAAATTAAGAAAATAATATTTTTCTATATAAAAACCTATTGTCCTGGAGTTAATTTACTTAGTCCCTGTGTGTGTACAACAAATGCTTAACACTACCTTCTGATAAGCCGGACTGGTCGACCACACTACCACAAATAGAGCATTAGTATTATCTGTTATTGCCTCTGTCAAGCCTCTTAGGGAACCGCTGGACTCTGTGCACACTATCTCTCCCTTTGGGATAGTATATACAGAGCCAGCTTCCTACACCATCTCTGCCTGGTGGTGCAGGCTCCTTCCCCTTCTTCCCAGCTGGTGCAGGCTCCTTCCCCTTCTTAACAGCTGGTGCAGGCTCCTTCCCCTTCCTCACAGCCGGTGCCGGACTCTTCCCTTTCATCCCAGGTTGTGCTGCCTCCTTCCCATTCAGTGTTGTTGTTCTGGTATCCCTACCACCACGAGTAGGTGGTGCTACTACTGTCCCCGTGGACTGTTTGGCTGAGGTGCTGGGCTGTGTCCTTGCTATCCTGCCCATACGTGCAGGATGGGGAGGGAGGGGTAGGGAAGAGGTCAATCTGGGAAAGGAAAAGCTTTTTAACAATGTTAGGGCATGACGAGGGAGGAGTAATGGGAGTGGATGATGAGGGAGTGGTTGTTGGAGGTGTATGTCTGCTGGATTTGGGTGCAGGTGCATAGGCTGTATGCTGAGGTGGATGGCTATTGGGTGTCTGAGTGCTTGCTTTTGTGTCCTTTAGGAAGGGAACACAGACACGGTGGGAGAGGGCACAGGGGACGTGTGCATGAATGTTGTGGGGGTGTCTGCCAGTGAGATGTGTGTTCTGCTTGGTGTGGTGATGATGCTGGTAGTGGATATTGATATAGTGCATGCAGGTGTGAGTGTGGACGTAACTGGGTGGAAGGTGGAGGAAGAGGAGGGAGAGACAGTGGAGGCAGTGGATGTTGTCATGTCTGCAACTGAATGGTGTTTGTGTGAGTGCCTTTCGGATGAATTGTGGTGCTTGTGTTTGCCTGTGCCACTCTTTTGTGTTGTCTTGTGTGCCTGCTCGTCTGTACGTTTGCTTGGGATGGGTTGGGGAGAATGGGACTGGGAAGTGGAAGTTGGAGGGGGGACGGTAGAAACGGAGACAATGGCTGTCATCAGGGACGAGGCCAGAGCCTGAATCGATCTCTCTTGGGCCGACAATACTCTGTGAATGGCCTCCAGGAATGCATTGCATTGCTGCATCTGGGATGCCAGCCCCTGGATGGCATTCACAATGGTTGATTGCCCTACAGAGATGGATCTCAGGAGGTCAATAGCCTCCTCACTCAGGGCCGCAGGGTTCACTGGGGCAGGGTCTGAGGTGCCTGGGATGAAGGAAATGCCCACCCTTCTGGGTGAGCGGGCACAGGCAACTCGCTGAGGGGCTACTGGGAGGGCGGTGCTGGTACCAGGGATGGCGGCTGTGCCTTCAGCTGTGGAGGTCACAGATGTGTCTGCCACCACCAGGATGCTCCCATTTGAGGAGGTATCTGAGTTTGTGTTGTCCCATCCAGTCTCCACCGTGGTGCTCCCCTCACCCTCCGTCCCTCTGGTTCCCTCGGCGTCGGTGGACTCTGCCTCCAGGGTCCTGTGGGATGCAGCTCCCTCTGTTGCCGGTGCCTCTGCTCCTCTGCCAGATGATGCTAATGCACATATTGACAGGATGACAAAACAAGAAAGGGGGAGAGAGACAAAGGATACACTGGGTCAGTGACTGCACCAACAACCTCATTGGTGTACACATCACCCGCACATACAGGGAACAGGCCTACGCACTATGCATTGCACTACCAGTGAAATGGCTAGTCACCAAGGCATGAGGAGGGGCACACACTGCCAACTGCAGCATACCTGGGACCTACTCAGTCCTACCCAGAAGTGAATACTAACAAGCAATGTAAGCAGTATTTTCCATTCAAACCCTTAGCTTCCAGAGGACCTATGCTGCCCCTGGCCTGGCCTAGGGGCACCCACTGACACACAACCCCCACCCGGATACCACCCCACCAGCCGTAAGTTGTATTGACAGCCACTGTACTCACCCCATTGGCTGCTGTGATGCCCTCAAGTGCCCATCCAGCTCAGGGTAGGCCACCACCAGTATGCAGGCCATCAGGGGGGTCAGGGTCTGACAGGCACTCTTTCCTTGTTGGGAGGCCATCCCCAGCTGGATCTTTGCAGTCTTTCGTGCCCAGTGTCTCAGGTCCTCCCACCATTTCTGACAGTGGGTGCTCCGCCTTCCATAGACCCCTAGAGTCTGCACGTCCTTGGCGATGGCACGCTATATTTCTTTCTTTTGATGGGCGCTGACCTGCAGAGGTAATACAGACAAGAGAACTCCATTAAACAAACAGCCCAGCCAGTCACACACGTGGCCCACCATACCCGATCCCATCACCATTGGCACACACATAGGCCAGCTCGCAACATGTACACCGCCAACAGACAATGCCCCCATCCACCCTTACATGATACCTTCACACATACCTTCATGCCCTCATGCCACATGCATCGTGCCTACAGTGTACTCACCTGTTGGTCTGGAGGCCCATACAGCAGTCCGTACTGGGGTAGGACCCCATCCACCAGTCGCTCCAACTCCTCAGAAGTGAAGGCGGGGCCCTTTGCCCGATCACATGGGCCATGGTCGGTTCCAGACACAGGTCACAGCAGCACATGCAGTGTATCTCCTCTCCCGTGGAAGGTCAGGAAACAAATGAGGAATGTGAAATAAGATGGAGGTCACATCCGCGGAGGTGCATACCATCACCGCCGGCGTAGATCCCCATTGGCCACTGTACCCCATAGGGCCCAATATTATCCAATGAGGAATTGCACGGCAGTTCACGACCGCCTACCGCCACGACGCCCAAAGTCAGCAGCATTACCTCACTTCCACCTGCCCCTCCACACAGGACAACCGGTCGCCATTTCAGGGGGGGTGAACAGACCTATCAATAATTGCTGCGTTACAGGATAATTAGGCACAAACTTTGAAATTCCACTGTCCAAAAACATGATTGCACGATGTGGACTGCTGTTGTGGTATAGTTGTTCAAATTGTGACAGCCTACCCACTCTTGTGTCCCTTAAGTATCTACCGCTGCGGATGAATAGGAAATGGAGACATAACCCCGTGTACAGACCCCTGGTGGACTTGGCTACACTGGAGGACAGGCACATTATCCTCAACTATAGACTGGACAGGGCCACACTCAAAGAGCTGTGTGTCCAGTTGGAAAGATCTCAGCTATCCATCATCTGACTGGGATACCCACTCTTGTGCAGGTTCTATCAGTGCTCCATTTCCTGGCAACTGGTTCTTTCCATGTGGCAGTGGGCTTGGCAGCAGGAATGTCACAGCCAATGTTCTCAATTGTGCTGGCAAGAGTCTTGTCTGCCCTGATAAAACACATGTGCAGCTACATTGCTTTCCCCCAGTTGGAGGATGTGGCCACTGTGAAGGCCTGGTTTTATGCAATGGGACATATCCCCAACATAATTGGGGCGATTGACGGAACACATAGTGGCTTTGTCCCCCCCCCCCGGCAAAATGAACAAGTGTTCAGGAATCGTAAGAGTTTCCATTCCATGAATGTTCAGATGGTGTGCCTGGTGGACCAGTACATCTCCCACGTCAATGCTAAGTATCCTGGGTCGGTACATGATGCCTTTGTCCTAAGGAATAGCAGCATTCCAAATGTGATGTCCCAACTACAGAGGCACAGGGTGTGGCTAATAGGTGATCCTTGGTTCCCACCCAGTATATGTTGGTGTATGCTTATGCTGTTGGCCATGTAGAATAGTGAATGGCTAAATGTTGTCCTTCAATATTTGCAGGTGACTCTGGTTACCCAAACCTATCATGGCTGCTGACCCCTGTGAGGAATACCAGCAGTAGGGCAGAAGAACGTTATAATGAGGCACATGGGTGAACCAGAAAGATCATTGAGAGGACCTTTGGCCTCCTGAAGGCCAGGTTCAGGTGCCTCCATCTGACAGGTGGATCCCTATGCTACTCACCCAAGAAGGTCTGCCAGATAGTAGTGGCATGCTGCCTCTTGCACAACCTGGCCCTCAGATGCCATGAACCTTTTCTGCAGGAGGAGGAGACTGGAGATGCCCCTGTGGCAGCAGTGGACCCTGAGGACAGTGAGGATGAGGAGGCAGAGGATGAGGATGTGGACAACAGAACATTGGTGATACGTCAGTACTTTCAATGACATACAGGTGAGGCAGTGCCACTTCACATTTCTATGACTATTGGTGTATTCTGTGTGGCATTGGCATGCTGGCATTACCCACTTCTTTCTCCTACTTACGTTACCTATGGATATTCATTTTACAGATGTTGCTGATATGACAACATTGTCCTGATGTGATCACAACAGCCAGCAACAGGTCATTAATTCTATGCTCATACTATTTCCAGTTCATTTGAAATGGTTGTAGCTGTTTCAAACAATACACATTTGCAAAACATGAAATACCAGTAGTCGAGTTTTATCCAAGGGTGTTTATTGTTGTGCTAAAATATAGAGGGGAAAGTGCAATGGAATGGGGTGATGATGGAGGAAAGTCCAGGGTATTGTTCCAGTCTGTTTGTGGCACAGGTGCATTGTCCATGGGGACATAGTAAGGGGAGCAATGGCAATTCAAGATGGACAAGGTGACTGAGTGGGACACAAGGAGGACAATCAGGAGAGTCTCATTTCGTGGCGGTGGCCTTGGCAAGTGTCTCTGGCTTCTGTCTGGTTAGCAGGGGACGTTTGCAGCGTGGTCACCTTCTGCAGGGGAGGGGTGCTGGTGGCCTGTTGGTCCTGTGACGGGGCCTCCTGGCCACTAGCAGCAGTGGAAATGAAGGATTGTTCAGATGACTGGCTAGTGCAGGGGCCCGCTGGTGTGCTGTTGCCTCCTCATGATGTTGGCCATGTCTGCCAACACCCCTGCTATGGAGATCAGGGTGTTGTTGATGGCCTGCAAGTCCTCCCTGTTCCCCTGATACTGTCCCTCCTGCAGCCGCCTGTTCTCCTGCTCCTTGTCTAGGATCTGGCCCCTTGTGTCCTGGGAATGTTGGTAGGCTCCAGGATCTCAGAGAGTGCCTCCTGGAGAGTCGGTTCCCTGCTCCTGTCCTCCCCATGGCATACAGAATTTCTCCCAGTTTCCCTGTTGGCCTGTGTGTCTGTCCCCTGAACGGTGTGCCCACTGCCACTGACCCCAGGTCCCTGATTGTCTTATGGGCGAGGTGTGGCCCGGGGTCCCTGTACAGGTGAACACACTGCTGATTGACGTGTCCTGGGGACAGAGGCGTGGGTATGCTGGGTGTGGTGTGTGTGTATGGTTATCAGGTGTGAGTTTTTGGTATAAGCCAATGTAGTGTTGTTTTGTATGTGGGTATCCATTCTGAGCATGGCGGTATGTACCGCCATTGGTTTACCTCCGTTGAATGTCCGCCGTGGTGATTCGTGAGTCATAATGTGAAGGGTGTTGTTGTGTTGGCATAACGGTGTGGGTTTATCACTGACCTTTGGGGTGGCGGATTTGTGTATGTGGCTGTATTCTGTCGGATTGGTGTGTATGTCTGTAAGGAAATGCCTCCTTGGCATGGTTACCCCCTGACTTTTTGCCTTTGCTGAGGCCAAGTTATGATTTGAAAGTGTGCTGAGGCTTGCTAATCAGGCCCCAGTACCAGTGTTCTTTCCCTAACCTGTACCTTTGTTTCCACAATTGGCACACCCTGGCATCCAGGTAAGTCCCTTGTAACTGGTACCAGCTAGTGGAGTTGCCCGCCCCCTCCGGCCACGGCCCCACTTTTGGCGGCAAGGCCGGAGGAGATAATGAAAAAAACAAGGAGGAGTCACTGGCCAGTCAGGACAGCCCCTAAGGTGTCTTGCCGATGGAGGATTCTCCCAATAGGATTAGGGATGTACCCCCCTCCCCTCAGGGAGGAGGCACAAAGAGGGTGTAGCCACCCTCAGGGCTAGTAGCCATTGGCTACTAACCCCCCAGACCTAAACACACCCCTAAATCGAGTATTTAGGGGCTCCCAGAACACAGCAAGATAGATTCCTGCAACCTAAGACGAAGAAGGACTGCTGAGCTGAAAAACCTGCAGAGAAGACGGAGACACCAACTGCTTTGGCCCCAGCTCTACCGGCCTGTCTCCCCACTTCTAAAGAAACTGCTCCAGCGACGCGTTCCACAGGGTCCAGCGACCTGTGAAGCCTTAGAGGACTACCCTGCATCTAGAAGGACCAAGAACTCCCGAGGACAGCGGCTCTGCTCCACAAAGACTGCAACTTTGCAACAAAGAAGCAACTTTGAAACAACACACGTTTCCCGCCGGAAACGTGAGAATTTGCACTCTGCACCCGACGCCCCCGGCTCGACTTGTGGAGAACAAACACTACAGAGAGGACTCCCCGGCGACTGCAAGACCGTGAGTAGCCAGAGTTGACCCCCCTTGAGCCCCCACAGCAACGCCTGCAGAGGGAATCCCGAGGCTCCCCCTGACCGCGACTGCCTGCTTCAAAGACCCGACACCTGGTAAAGACACTACACCCGCAGCCACCAGGACCTGAAGAATCCGACCTCCAGTGCAGGGGCGACCCCCAGGTGGCCCTCTCCCTTGCCCAGGTGGTGGCTACCCCGAGGAGCCCCCCCCCTTGCCTGCCTGCATCGCTGAAGAGACCCCTTGGTCTCCCATTGAAACCTATGGCGAACCCGACGCCTGTTTGCAAACTGCACCCGGCCTCCCCGTGCCGCTGAGGGTGTACTTTTTGTGCTGACCTGTGTCCCCCCCAGTGCCCTACAAGACCCCCCTGGTCTGCCCTCCGAAGACGCGGGTACTTACCTGCTGGCAGACTGGAACCGGGGAACCCCCTTCTCCATTGAAGCCTATGCGTTTTGGGTACCACTTTGACCTCTGCACCTGACCGGCCCTGAGCTGCTGGTGTGGTAACTTTGGGGTTGCCCTAAACCCCCAACCGTGGGCTACCTTGGACCCAACTTTGAACCCTGTAGGTGGTTTACTTACCTGCAAATCTAACAAACACTTTCCTCCCCCAGGAACTGTTGAAAATTGCACTGTCTAGTTTTAAAATAGCTATTTGACATTTGTGTGAAAACTGTATATGCTATTTTGCTAATTCAAAGTTCCTAAAGTTCCTAAGTGAAATACCTTTCAGTTAAAGTATTGTTTGTAAATCTTGAACCTGTGGTTCTTAAAATAAACTTAGAAAATATATTTTTCTATATCAAAAACTATTGGCCTGGAATTGTCTTTGAGTGTGTGTTCTTCGTTTATTGTCTGTGTGTGTACAATAAATGCTTAACACTACCCTCTGCTAAGCCTAATGCTCGACCACACTACCACAAAATAGAGCATTAGAATTATCACTTTTTGCCACTATCTTACCTCTAAGGGGAACCCTTGGACTCTGTGCATGCTATTTCTTACTTTGAAATAGTACATACAGAGCCAACTTCCTACAATGTCATAATATGGTGAACGGATATTCACCAGCGCGGCGGTAAGTTGGCGGCCATCAGCGCGGCAGTAAGTGGGATTTACCGCCAATGTCATAATGAGGGCCAAAATGTCTCCATTCTCTCTTTGGACACGCAAAAAAAATGTAAGCCTTTCAAAAACAATACTTACTTAGGGCGTAAAATATTTCTCAAGGATCATTAGCAACATTTCATTTACATTTGCTGCTTGACTGTCTCCAACACCCAATGAAACCTCTGGCAAGTCATATATCGTCCTTCCTTCAGTCCCTAAAGGATGCAAATGAACTGCCTGCTTACCTGTTGGTCCATATTTGTCACCTCCAATTGCTTGCATATGGGTAAAACATATTCTTCCATCTTTTTCAAAGGCGTACAGGTTCTCCAGGTGTAGGTAAGAAAGTAGGTGGTGCCATCATACTCTGTTCAGTCATCCTGTAAATACAATATGAATATAACAAACTAAATTAACTAAGTTAAATAATTAACACAATAGGTCAATATAACTAACTAAAATAATGATCTAAAAAAACTTTCTTTTGTGTCTTTATATCCTAATTGTACTGTTTCTTTATCTATGCTTTTGTGTCTTTAGATTTTAGTTGTACTGTTTCTTTATGCTTCATAGTCCTTCCTCTAGCTCTGGAGCCTGTTCCTCGTCATGTAGAACATCATGCAAAGAGCTCTTGAATTCACACTAAGGTGGTCATTACAACCCTGGCGGACGGTGTTAAAGCTGCGGTAATACCGCAAACAGGCCGGTGGGCAAAAAAAGGGAATTACGACCCTGGCGGAAACCGCCAACTAAGACAGCCACTTTAACACATCGCCCGCCACGGTGGTACAGACAAACAGCGCGGCGGTCACCGCCAACAGACAGGCGGAAGACAATGTACCGCCCACACTATCACAACACACCAATCCGCCACCTTTTCCGGAGCGGATTCACCGTGGATAAAAACACGGCTGTTCAGCGGTCTTCACCATGGCGGTCTTTGCCCTGTTCAGTGGTGCTTAGCCATGGCGGTCTTTGCCCTGTTCAGCGGTCTTCACCATGGCAGTCTTGGCCTTGTTCAGCGGTGCTTAGCCATGGCGATCTTTGCCCTGTTCAGAGGTCTTCACCATGGCGGTCTTTGCCCTGTTAAGCGGTCTTCACCATGGCAGTCTTGGCCCTGTTCAGCGGTCTTCACCATGGCAGTCTTGGCCTTGTTCAGCGGTGCTTAGCCATGGCGATCTTTGCCCTGTTCAGCGGTCTTCACCATGGCAGTCTTGGCCTTGTTCAGCGGTGCTTAGCCCTGGCGGTCTTTGCCCTGTTCAGCGGTCTTCACCATGGCGGTCTTTGCCCTGTTCAGCGGTCTTCACCATGGCAGTCTTGGCCTTGTTCAGCGGTGCTTAGCCATGGCGGTCTTTGCCCTGTTCAGCAGTGCTTTGCCATGGCGGTCTTTGCCCTGTTCAGCGGTGCTTTGCCATGGCGGTTCTGGTACGGATATTGGTGTGTGGCATTACGATCTCCACACTGGACATTGGTGTGTGGCATGACGAACTCCACACTGGACGTTGGTGTGGGGCATGACGATCTCCACACTGGACATTGGTGTGTGGCATGACGAACTCCATACTGAACATTGGTGTGTGGCATGACGAACTCCACACTGGACGTTGGTGTGTGGCATGACGATCTCCACACTGGAAATTGGTGTGTGGCATGACGAACTCCATACTGGACATTGGTGTGTGGCATGACAAACTCCACAATGGATGTTGGTGTGTGGCTTGACGTTCCATCATTGCCCAGCAGGGCTGTGGGATTCTGGACCCTCATGGGCTGTGACTCCGGCGGTGGTCTCCTGACCAGTAACGATACTTGGGCCCTCCTGGGCTATGACTCTGGCGGTGGTCTCCTGACTAGTTACGATACTTGAGCCCTCCTGGGCTGTGACTCCGGCGGTGGCGGTGGTCTCCTGACAAGTAACGATACTTGGGCCCTCCTGGGCTATGACTCTGGCGGTGGTCTCCTGACCAGTTACGATACTTGAGCCCTCCTGGGCTGTGACTCCGGCGGTGGCGGTGGTCTCCTGACAAGTAACGATACTTGGGCCCTCCTGGGCTATGACTCTGGCGGTGGTCTCCTGACCAGTTACGATACTTGAGCCCTCCTGGGCTATGACTCTGGCGGTGGTCTCCTGACCAGTTACGATACTTGAACCCTCATGGGCTGTGACTCCGGCGGTGGCGGTGGTCTCCTGACCAGTAACAATACTTGGGCCCTCCTGGGCTATGACTCTGGCAGTGGTCTCCTGACCAGTTACGGTACTTGAGCCCTCCTGGGCTGTGACTCCGGCGGTGGCGGTGGTCTCCTGACAAGTAACGATACTTGGGCCCTCCTGGGCTATGACTCTGGCGGTGGTCTCCTGACCAGTTACGATACTTGAGCCCTCCTGGGCTGTGACTCCGGCGGTGGCGGTGGTCTCCTGACCAGTAACGATACTTGGGCCCTCCTGGGCTATGACTCTGGCGGTGGTCTCCTGTCCAGTTACAATACTTGAGCCCTCCTGGGCTGTGACTCCGGCGGTGGCGGTGGTCTCCTGACCAGTGACGATACTTGAGACCTCCTGGGCTACGACTCTGGCGGTGGTCTCCTGACCAGTGACGATACTTGAGCCCTCCTGGGCTATGACTCTGGCGGTGGTCTCTGGACCAGTGACGATACTTGAGCCCTCCTGGGCTATGACTCTGGCAGTGGTCTCCTGACCAGTACCAACGGTGCTGGCGGTTGTGTCTGGACCGCCGGAAATGATGGCGCACTTCTCCGCCGTGACACTCCCAACAGGTTGGGGAGACTTCCTCTGGACCTTCCCCACCTTCTTGTGAGTTACAGATGACTCACCAATCACCTTGGATCCCATTTCACTGTTTGTCCCACCAGGAGTCTTGACACGGTCCCGTCGTCCACTCTCCAATTTCGGAGCCTTTACAGGGGGTGGGCTGACAGTGCCTTGGCTCCGGGTCCTACTGCCTGCACTGGTGGACGGGGCACTCCAAAAACCTGGCACACGCACCACTGGTACTGGAGGCTTTTTGGCTAAGGCGCTATGAGGGGACTGATGAATTGGAGGGGGGGTGGGGGCAAAAAGGTCAATTTGACATAGGGACAGTTTCTGGATGGATAGCTGGAGGGGCTCTGGGAGTGGAGGAAGAGGAGGTGGTTGTAGGAGGTGTCACTTTAGCTGTTTAGGGTGCAGGTGCAGGTACTGGAGGCTGTCGTGAGGTGGATGGATGTTGGGTGAGTGATTGCCGGCGTTTGTGTACTTTGGGAGGGGGCGTCACAGACACACTGGGAGAGGACACAGGGGACGTGTAAATGGCAGTGGAGGTGGTGAGTGCAGTTGAGCGGCTTGTGGTGCTGGGTGTCCTGGTGCGAGCCCTAGTGCCTGTAGATGTGGTGCATGCAGGTGTGTGTGTAGACGACACTGGGAGGGAGGAGGGAGAAGAGGAGGAGGGGGACACAGTGGAGACAGTGGATGTTGCTGTGTCTGTATGGGTCTGATGCTTGTGTGAGTGCCTGTGGTGTGTGTGGTGCCTATGTTTGCTTGAGCTACTTGTGTGTGTTGACTTGTGTGCATGCTGGTCTGTAGGTGTGCGTGGGATGGGCTGGGGTACAGGGGATTGGGTCTGGGTGGAGGAAGTTGGAGGGGGGAGGCTGGACACAGGGACAATGGCTGCCATCAGTGCTGAGGCCAGAGATTGCAGGGTTCGCTGAAGGACAGCCTGACCAGAATGAATGCCTTCCAGGAATGCATTACCGTGTTTCAACTCTCGTTCTACACCCTGGATGGCATTCACAATGGTAGACTGCCCAGCAGTGAGTGACCTGAGGAGGTCAATGGCCTCCTCACTGAGGGCAGCAGGGGTGACTGGGGCAGGGCCTGAGGTGCCTGGGGCGAAGGTGATGCCCACCCTCCTGGGTGAGCGGGCACAGGGAGAACACTGAGGGGCTGCTGGGGGGCGGTGCTGGTAGGGGAGGTGGCGGCTATACCTGTAGAAGTGGGGTGCATAGATGGTGCCGCCACCACAGGGGAGCTCCCATCGGCGGATGAGTCCGTGTCGCTGTTTGGTGATCCTGTGGCCGACGTGAAGCTCCCCTCGTCCTCCGTCCCACTGGTGAATTCAGAGTCTGTGGTGTGGCCCTCCATGGCCATGTGGGATGCAGCTCCCTCGTGCTCCGGTGCCACTGTACCTCCGCCTGTTGATGCTGATATACACAAGGACAGGGAGAGCAGAAAAAGGGTGGAGACAGAAGAAAGAGAGTTTTAGTGCATGGCATACCGCTACCGTTGGCGGACAAGACAAACGCGCAGTCCCCTGCATTACGCCGTGCTCCTGCCCTCTGCAAATGCAAATTCTGGGATATGGCCTACATGGCAATGGTAGAAATCTGCCCACATGGATGGCAAAGGGGCAACTATACATCAATTTGCCATTTTTTTGAGCTGGGGTAGAGTGCCACATGGCCTACATAACGGAGGGGCCTTGCCTACCTAACTCGCCCTGGCCTAGGGACACCCACAGCCCACCACCCCCACCCAGACAGCTCCACTGCACGCAAAGTCCACAGGATGAGGTTGTACTCACCCCCTTGTGTCTGCTGTGATGTCCTTAAGCGCCCATCCAACTCCGGGTAGGCCACCGCCAGGATCCGGAACATCAGGGGGGTCATGGTGCGACGGGCACCCCTCCCACGTTGGGAGGCCATCCCCAGCTGAGCCTCCGCCGTCTTCTGCTGCAGCGGCGAATGTTCTCCCATCTCTTCCGGCAGTGGGTGCCCCGTCTCTGGTGGGCCCCCAGGGTCCGGACTTCCTTGGCGATGGCACGCCAAATGTCCCTCTTCTGGTGGGCGCTGACCTACATGACATGCACAAGGAAAGAGGAACAGTCGTTACCTACAGCACCGTCGTTGTAATTGGCCCCCTCCCAACTCTATCCCTGTGGCCCATTCATCCCCATGCATGACTGTTCTATGTACTCTGCCCCCTTCCCTCATCCACCCAGCCCTCTCCACCCAGGCCTAGCCCATCCAACGTGCTCCCTGTGTACTAACCTGTTGGTCTGGAGGACCGTAGAGTAGCGTATACTGGGGGAGGACCCCATCCACAAGTTTCTCCAACTCCTGTGCAGTGAAGGCAGGGGCCCTTTCCCCAGACGCAGCAGCCATCGTCGCTTCCAGACCGAGGTCACAGCAGCACTAGCAGTGTAGGTCCTCTCCTGTCGAAGGTCAGGTATCTAGTGATTGAAGAGCTAGAAAATGGTGGTGACGTCCGCGGCGGTGACGTCCGCGGCGGTGCGCATCATCACCGCCAGCGCACCTGTTCATTGGCTCCTGGGACCCATAGGGTCCAATGTTAACCAATGCAGCATTGCGCCGCGCTCTACGACCGCCTACCTCGACGGTGTCCAACGCCAGCGCAGTTACCCCACAATTCCAATGTCCCAGTTTAGAGGTCAGGCAGCCACCATTTCAGGGGCCCACATGGCTTCAATTACTACTGCGTCACACATACCAAGGCCTACACTCAAAACCTTTCCCGGATGGGTTAATTGTCTGTTGTAGTCTTGTGTGTGACTGTGGGTACATACCTGGAGGAATGCTGACAGTTTCTTCGCTGTTGTCCTTCTTAGGCACCGTCAGTTGGGACATATTGGAAGATGGCGGAATCCGCCGGTGTACCGACCGCTGGTGGACCTGTTGACAATGGAAGAGCGACATGTCATCGTGACCTACCGGTTTGACCGTGCCACAATCCAGGAACTATGTACCCAGTTGGAGCCAGACCTGATGTCACCAATCCGCCATCCATCTGGAATCCCCCCTGACGTGCAGGTGCTGTCAGTGCTCCATTTCCTTGCAAGTGGGTCATTTCAGACAACAGTGGCCATGGCATCAGGGATGTCCCAGCCTATGTTTTCCAACGTGTTGTCCAGAGTGTTGTCTGCCCTGCTGAAACACGTAAGGAGATACATAATTTTCCCTGAGGTGGCGGATTTGCCTACAGTGAAAGGTGACTTCTATGCCCTTGGACATATCCCCAACGTCATAGGTGCCATTGATGGGACCCATGTAGCTCTGGTCCCCCCCCCGCAGGAATGAACAGGTGTACAGGAACAGGAAGAGTTATCATTCCATGAATGTCCAGATGGTCTGTTTGGCAGACCAGTACATCTCGCAGGTAAATGCAATGTTCCCTGGATCAGTGCATGACGCCTACATCCTGCGGAATAGCAGCATCCCTGATATGATGGGTGAACTCCAGAGGCACCATGTATGGCTATTAGGGAACTCTGGTTACCACAACCTGTCCTGGCTTCTGACCCCAGTGAGGAATCCCAGGACCAGGGCAGAGGAACAGTACAATGAGGCCCATGGGCGGACTAGGAGGGTGATCAAGCGGACGTTCGGCCTCCTGAAGGCCAGCGTCAGGTGCCTCCATATGACAGGTGGGTCCCTATTCTACTCACCGAAGAAGGTGTGCAACATCATCATCGCCTGCTCCATGCTCCATAACTTGGCATTGCGACGACAGGTGCCTTTTCTGCAGGAGGATGATCCGGATGACGGTCTTGTTGCAGCGGTTGAGCCTGTGGAGCCTGTGGACAGTGATGAGGATGTAGCTGATGAAGATGAAAACGACAACAGGGAGTCAGTCATACAGCAATATTTTCAATGAGACACAGGTGAGTACAATTTCATGTTTCACACTATATTACATTTCACACGTCTACCTCTATCCTGTACCTACATTTCACTCCCTATTTGGTAACTGAGTTGTCCCCTTCCATTTCAGTTTCAGTAATGTGGTAACCTACGTGTCAACAGCTTGCACCCTTGAAAGGCTTGCGATGTGTGACATTGGTATGTTGACCTTCCAATGGGTAACCTTTTTTAACACTGTAATTGACAATACAAAGTTCACAATCATTGACTGACTCCGATATTATTGAGGTTTCAAGGGTGTTTATTGAAGTGCATAAAAATGTAGGGGGGTTGTGAAATGGGGAGAGGTCATGGTGGAAGAATGTCCATGGCAGAGTCCAGTCTATTAGTCTCACAGGTACATTGCACATCTGGCCAATGGAAGTGGAGCTGGGGCAGTTCCAAGCTGGACAGGGTAACAAAGTGGGACAGTGGAGGGACAATCAGGGTGGTCTTATTTCCTGGCGGGGGTCTTGCCATCTTGCTCTGACCTGTTCCTGGATCTCAGGGCCCGCTTTCGTGGTGGTTGTCCGTCTGCAGGGGGTGGGGTGCTGGTGTGTTGGTCCTGTGGCGGGGCATCCTGTCCACTAGCGCCGGCGGAGGTGGTGGGCATTTCATCGTCCTGGCTAGTGTCAGGGGCCCCTTGGAGTGCCACGGTGTCCCTCA
The DNA here is from genome assembly GCF_031143425.1 of Pleurodeles waltl. Classification (NCBI taxonomy): domain Eukaryota; kingdom Metazoa; phylum Chordata; class Amphibia; order Caudata; family Salamandridae; genus Pleurodeles; species Pleurodeles waltl. The sequence continues at coordinate 183,713,056 of NC_090441.1, read as the reverse complement.
AGGTCTTTTGAATGTCCGTCAGCACCCCTACGATGGTGCCCAGGGCGGAGCCGATGGTCCTGAGCTCCTCCCTGAACCCCAAATACTGCTCCTCCTGCAGACGCAGGGTCTCCTGCAACTTGTCCAGGACCGTTGCCATCGTCTCCTGGGAGTGGTGGTATGCTCCCATGATGGAGGATAGGGCCTCGTTGAGAGTAGGTTCCCTTGGCCTGTCCTCCCTCTGTCGCACAGCAGCCCTCCCAGTACCCCGGTGTTCCTGTGCCTCCATCCCCTGGACCGTGTGCCCACTACCACTGCCCCCAGGTCCCTGTTGTTGTTGGGGTGGTGGGTTAGCCTGGGTGCCCTGTAGTGGTGGTCACACCGCTGATTGACCTGTCCTGGGTAGGGAGGTATGGGCCCGCTGGGTGGGTGCTGTGCTGGGGTTACCAGAGGGTGTAAGCTCAGTGTTGGGCTGTGGCTGGGCAAGGGGAACCGACTGTCCTGAGGCCCATGATGGTCCGCGCTGGTCATCAAGATCCAGTAGGGCAGAGCTGCTGGTGTCACTGTGGGCCTCTTCTGGGGGTGGAGTGGTGTTGTCTGGACCCTCTGATGTGGTGACGTTCCTTCGGGTTCCTGCGGGGGTATAAGTACATGATTATTGCATGTGTGTGTTTCATGGTGTGCAATGGTTGGGTGTGCGTGAACCCCAGTGCAGGCATTCCTGTGTGGGGGCTTGTGTGGTGATGTTTGGGGGGTGTTGTGGGTATGTGCAGTGGACATGCTTTAGTGATGGGTGTCCATGCTTAGTTGTGTCATGCAGGTCTTGGGGTTGGGATGGGTGGTTGGTGTTATGGGTAGATTAGTGAGGAGTTAGGGTGATAGGGGAGGGTGTGAGGGTGGGGGTGGGTGATAGCATGCAGGTAGGGTGGGGGATATGATAGTGAAGATTTGACTTACCAGTGTCCGTTCCTCCAACGACTCCTACGAGGCCCTCAGGATGCAGGATGGACAAGACTTGCTCCTCCCATGTTGTTAGTTGTGGGGGAGGAGGTGGGGGTCCGCCGCCAGTCCGCTGTACCGCGATGTGGTGCCTGGATACCGTGGAACGCACCTTCCCCCGGAGGTCATTCCACCTCTTCCTGATGTCCTCCCTATTTCTTGGGTGCTGTCCCACAGCGTTGACCCTGTCGACTATTCTTTGCCATAGCTCCATCTTCCGGGCTATGGATGTGTACTGTACCTGTGAGCCAAATAGCTGTGGCTCTACCCTGATTATTTCCTCAACCATGACCCTGAGCTCCTCCTCGGAGAAGCGGGGGTGTCTTTGGCGTGACATGGGGTGTTGTGTGTGATGTGTGGGGTGGTGTATGTGTTGATGAGTGTGGTGAGTGTAGTGGTATGTGGTGTTTTGTGCGTGGATGTTGTGTGGGTGATGGTGTAGTGTGCCTCTGTGTGATGGTGTTATCTATTCTGTGCTGTCTCTCTCTGGCCTTCGTCTCTAATTTGTGGTCGTAGGGGTCTGTGGGTGATGTGGGTGTGTGTTTTATATTGTGTTGGGTGTGTGGGAGTGGTGTGTGTATGTGTATCAGGTGTGTGTATTTGTAATTGTCCAATGTGGCGGTGTTTTGGAGGTGTGTGTGTATTTTGAGCGCGGCAGGGTGTACCGCCAATGGAATCCTGCGGTTGAAAGACCGCTGCGTGGATTCGTGGGTCATAATAGCATGGGCGTGTTTCTGTTGGTGTGGAGGTGGAGGATTTGTTTCCGCATATTTATCGCTGACCTTTGGTGTGGCGGACTTGTGTGTGTGTCTGAATTTCGGCGGATTCTGTGATGTGTGTCATAATAGCTGTGGCGGTCTCCCGCCGGCGCCGCGGTGTATTGGTGGTCTTCTGCACGGCGGTAAGCGGCTTTTACCGCCAATGTTGTAATGACCCCCTGAGTGTCTTCTCTTCACACATCAATGCCATCTGGATTCCCTGGTAAGTTATTGCTGTGAGCCACACAAATATTTCTACAGCCTCTGCAGATCGGGCTGAACTAATAATGCTACCATACTCGTGAGGTAGCGTGTGGCCAAGATTCTTACTTGTGTGAGGCTGTCTGTGGCAAGCAGTGCTGCAGATTCAAAACAGCGTTCCGCGATAAGCAGCGAAGGTCAAGAGCACAAGACAGGCAGGGTGGTTCAGATCCTTGTAAATAACTTTACCAGAGACTCTCAAAGAGTCCGTACAACAGTGCAATTTTTTCACATGTTTTAAATGCCCGCAACTTCCTGCCAATGGTATAATTGCTATAATTACTGTCAGCTCTCCTACAGTTGCCTCGCTCACTCGGCTTGTCACTTATAAATAATACAATGCTGTGTAGAACCGTTTTTTTTGTATTACGTTCACCCGGCTCGAACAATTAGAAACACGCTGTTTCAACTTTCACTACAGCACCTCTACATTAGTTGACCATAGCATAATTTGCATATATGGTCCCAGTACAATTAGTTGTTATTTATAACTCACGGTCAGCCAATCCGATTTCTTTGAGGATATATATTGCTCTCCAAGGGTTAAGATCACAAGATCACAGATGTCCATCCCCTGCACGGCCGCTTGTCACTAAATTAAGTGGTAACTTACTCCAAGCCTGTAAGTTTTCATTCTTCTTTTATTCTCTCCAAATGTCTGCAGCTTCCATCTGGCTGACCACAAACCCAACTCCCAGTCCCTGGAATTCTCAGTACTCTCCATTATAAGCTACATCATAAGTAGAACATTCTTACACTTTGGTTGCCTGATGTGCATGTTTTGGTTGCTTGGCTCATAATTTAGCTCTTAAAGTCAAGCCAGATCCCTGGCTCTGCTCTAATTTACTAATTTTACTTGTAAGTCCCTAGTAGAATGGTACATATATACCCAGGGCTAGTGAATTAATTGCTACTAGTGGGCCTGCAGAACTGGTTGTGCCACCCACTTAATTAACGTTGTAAACAAATATGTCTCACGTCAGCCATTGCAGCCTGTGTGTTCAGCTTCAAAACTGCCATTTTGACCTGGCAAAATAAACCTTTACCGGGCTCAAATCTTCCTTTTTAATGCATATGTCACCCCTGGGGTAGACCCTGAACATCCCATAGGGCAGGGTGCAGTATATTTTTAACTTTGTACTTTTACGTTTTACATGTCCTGGCAGTGTAAAGCTCAAATTAATTGTTCACTACTGCAAGGCCTACCTCTTCCATAGGATAGCATTGGGGTTCCTTATTATGTTAAAATAAATTATTAACTTTCACTTGGGAGCAGCTAGACATTTCTAGTTTGGTGTCTGAAGAATTTCAATTGAGAGCATTCTTTTATGGTAAAATCTGATCTTAAGTCACAATTCTTAAAATGCCACTTTTAGAAAGTTTACATCAAGCTTCGGAGTATGCCCATGTAACCCACTCTACCTGTGTGAGCAACACTTTACATAAACAAAGGGTATATATTGTGGGGACTCATGGAAAATTATTTACCACACTGTTAAAAGTACTGATTAATTCACATTTTCTGAACCTTCAATTGAAAAAATATTCAAATTGTATTTAATGAAAACATATAGGCCCTCATTATGAACATGGCTTTCTGGACCGCTATGTCAGCGGTGGCAGTAATTGCCATGTTTGAAACGCCACCACCACTGGGCTTCTGCCACCAGGCAGCCTGGCGGCAGTGGCGTTTCTAATCCGACTGGGCAGCGCTGCAATCAGCACTGCCTGCCGGATAATGAGTCGGATTCCACCAGACTTGGAAAGGCTGGCGGAATGAGTGACTCGGGCCCCCATGCACAGCCCGTCGCGCATTTCACTGCTTGATTTACGGGCAGTAAAATGCGTGCTGGGTGCTACTGCACCTGCCGCACTGCTACATTGCCGCCGGCTCCATTTCGAGCCGGTGTCAATGTTCAGGCCCTGCATCCAGCTGGATGTTTATTATGTGGCCGGTGGGGGGTTCTGCGCGCTGGTGGTCTTCTTTTGACCGTCAGTACCGATCTCTGCAGGTTTCCGCGCCGAGATCGTAATGACCCCCATAGTAATGTATAATAATCCAAACAAAATGTACAACACAATTATGTTAACAAACAAAAGTCAAAATATAATTTTAAAAAATCAACAAAAATTTCACTTCATATGCCTTCCAATTAGTTGTGGGTGGCTGCAAACATATTTTCTAAATGCAGTCCATGCCAAGAGGTAGTCCTTAGGAACAGTATAAAACAAAGGACAAAAATGTCCTATTTTCCTTAAAGACTCTGTTCTACATTCATGCTTTTACCATTTTATTTCAGTTTTGATGGCTCCTCAAAGGAAAGTGTCAAGGCGTTTGGGCCTTTTTCTTCAAGGCCTCATCAGGACGATTAGGAAGACAAGTGAGCCCTGCCAGTGTATGGGATTAAATTCTATGACCGATAAATCATAGTCCTCATCTTATCAAAAAATGCTTGTGTTTCCGTACGCTGTTAATTGTCATATAACAAGTCCCGGGTGAGGGAACTCGAACCCTGGGCAAAAGCCGACAGATGATGTGACCAGTGCAGATCCCTGCTGGATTGGGGAAGTCTCACACGAAATCTGACGCCTTCCACACTGAAGACTCTGGTCGCATCATCTGTCAGCTTTAGCCTGGAGTTCAAGTTCCATCATCCAGGACTTGTTTTTATAGATTTTAAAATTCCATTTAGACATAGACCACAAACAGCAACAGGTAGTGGGAATTAAAGGGCTAAAGATTACCCACTTATCATGAAAACCAAGACACAACTCAGCTGCTGCAGATCTTTGTGTGCCTAGCAATTTTAAGGGGATTATAAAAATGGTGAGATAGCTCTAGTGGTTAATGCAGTTCTGGGAGGGGGTCTGTGTTTTGTCCTCACAATTTTGAATTCTAAAGTAGCACAGAGGGTTAATGTGCCTGCTGCAAAGCACATTGTATAACATGGAGATGACAGATTTGATTTTTGTGAAGATGGGTAGGTGGGCCTCTACTTTTGATCCTGAGATCATATTGTTACTTCTATTTCAGAAGTTGCAATCATCTTAATATAGAACAGTGATCTATTTACTGACATCAAGGTACTGCCTGCAAACCGTAAGTCATGGGTTAAGATCTCTAATATTTTTATTTCTCAACCTGTTGTTATTCTAAGATTGCAAAGAAGGACTTCTCTGGGAATGAACAAAGTCTTGTTAGTATAGACAACCCCATACACTGCGTTATGTTTTATATGACTTTGTGTTTCTCCCTACTATTCACTCCTAAAATGTAATGTTTACAAGTATGAACAATATGTGATTCCTACACCTTATAACTCTTGTTGTCTTAAGTAACATTTTCTGTAAGCTGATTTATTCACTTGTAGTATTTATTGTGCCTGTGTGTGAAGTAAAGCGCTCTGACACCATACACTAGGATGAATAGCGCTATAAAAGAATTAAATTAAAAACATACATAGGTATGTGCCATGTAAATCACTATTAGTTTAATTACTTATACAGACAGACAACTCTTACATTCCTACAGTGCATGTACATCCCTTTCATCGAGCGGTTGAAGAAAGTCAAAACCCTTCCTCTAGGTAATAGTTTCACTAAAGTCCATGTGAAGTAAGAAAGTTTATATGTCTTTGTTTCCTCCCATTGCATTGGCATCTATGTGTTATGTTCCAGATGGCTCCCAGCAAGGATGATACGAATGTCTGTTGACCATTTAAATCAGCCCTTTGTTTGTGTCTGGCTAGAAGTGAAAACATGAAAGCCCTCTTCCTTCCTGCAGGTCACTACACTGAAGGGAACACACGACAACGTGCATGTGCTGCTGAATTGTGTTCTGGTGTCAGAAGAAGACACCAGGAGAAATTCACTGTATTTCTTGGGTTGGCCGAATGCCAAATTCAGCCTGAAAATAGCAGCCAGAACCAAAATCTGACATGATCCCCCTATTTTTTAGCACTTGGCAGGGAGTATATGGTGGTGGAAGAAAGAGGCATGAGGTGGGATGTAGACTACACAGCCTTAGTTTTCATCACAATGACATCAGTCAGTGCTGGCTGCGGGCTTCTGGGAAAGACTGTGCTCAGGCAGTTATTATTTTATAAATTAAACTTTGAGCAGGACACCCACCCTTTGCAAGTAGTGTCCTAAAGACAGCAACTTGAGTAGTCACACAGAGGTGCTGCCTGCCATCATTGTACATTTAGGGCTTTGTGCCTGGTGTCAGTGTGTTTAGACTGTAGTACACTGGGATCCTGAAAACCAGCACCCCAGTGTTAGTGCTCTCTCCACTACATTTAGTTGTAAATGACTTTTGCACCCCAGAGTTGGCATACTGGTGCAACCATGTAAGTCCCTAGTATATGTTACTTAGGTTCCCAGGGCATTGGTACACCAGGGCCCCCCTACCACATGGGCTGCAGCATGTATTGTGCCACCCAGGGGAGCCCATGCAAACTGTGATTACAGGCCTGCCATTGCAGCCTGTGTCAAAGGATCAATGCACCTTTGACTCCAGATATAAGGTTTTCCTTATATCATGGCCACTACACTCTGATCCTGTAAGTCACCCCTAAGGTAGGCCCTTTGGCCCAAGGGCAGGTTGCATGGTTCTAAGTGTGAGGGGAGGTTCTAAGTGTGAGGGGTTCTAAGTGTGAGCAGAGGTGCCCATACAAACCCTAGACTCCATTTCCTGGGCTTTGTAAGTGCGAGGAAGCCATCTTAAGGTATGTAGTGGGCCCTGGTCAACAAGAGTAGTCCAACTATATAATGACTTCCCTAAACATAGGCAAGTTTGGTATCAAACATGTTGTAATGCAACTACACCAATTCCAGTGTTACTTGCATACTACCATGTTCTCTGGGGGTTCCCTAGGGGATCCCCTAAAGTCTGCCTGTACAGCCTTGCAGATCTGCATGCCCAGCCCGTGCTGCTGCCGACCCCAGACACTGTTCTGCCCTCCTGCTGCTGAGCCTAACTCGGCCAGGGGGAGGCAGAACAAATAAATTCCTGTAGGACCACCTCTTCTTTAGAAATAGGTGTCTCTGGCCTGGGGGTGCCTCTGAGCACCCTTTGAAGGGCACATTTGGTGCCCTCCTTGCTTAAACTAGTTTGCACCAGTGCAGGAACCCCAGGATCCCACTCTGGTGCATAACTACACAAAGGATAGGGGAGTGACCACCCCCTATCAATCTCCCCTGTGCAGCTCCTCCCCTAGGGAGGTACACAGAGCCCTGCCAAGTGGCCACATGATACTGCCATCTTGGAAATAAGATGAGCAGAGACCCCTGGGAGCATCTGAATGATTAGTCCAGCTGGGTGACATCCCTGACCCCCTCTGATAGGTGGCTTGTTGTAGTTAGTGTCCAACCCCCTTCCTGGGTTACTTAAGGGCTCCTCTGAGGTTGGGACCCTAGATGTATCTACAAGACTTCAGGAACCATCTGTATGTCTCCTCTACAGGACACCTCTGCAACCTGGACTCCGGAACTGCTGCTGTTTTTCCCTAGAACCCTAAGCAACACTGTAACCAGTAGGAGGGCTTCTACTGCAACTTTGTTTCCAAGTTCTACAAGGTCTTCTGCAACCCCGTGAATGTGCATCCTGCAAAGTCATTGGAACTCTGCCTGCACTTAGGAAAGCAAGAATAAATCTCCCTTGGAGTGAAGGAGTCGCTTCCCTGCATCGGCAGGCACCTCAGTGACGACAAGCTCCTTGTGGATCCTACTGCCCCACGGACTCTCTAAGGCTCTGCAACACAGGTGGTAGCTCTGTGGCTCTCCAGTAGCTATGGAGCTGATTGGCTGTAATCCCTGTGCACCATGTCTGCTTGTCATTGCCAAGGCTTGTTGGTTCTTCCACCCAAAGACCTCCTAGGTCCAAGAAGCCCCGGCCTCCAGCACTCTCCAGCTCCAAGAATGATGTCCTCTCTGCAACTCCTGTGACGTGGTCATCTTTTTTGCTGTGCTGCTGATGTCTCCCTGTGCCCACTGCCAGAGGGTCCTGCTGGGGGCTCCAACAGTTCCTACTGGCTGTCCTGCTTGCTGAGGGTCTGCCCTGACCTACATGCCTAGGTTGGGCCCCCTGAACCTTGCTGGTCCCCACAAATCCTGCAAACTCCATGCAACACTTCTCTGCACTTGTCAAGGCTTGTTGGTGGTCCCACTGACCACTGACCCCACTGCAATTTGACGGCGGGCATGGGACAGCGCCTGGATGACTCCTATGATCCTCCTGCATCACCTGGACTTCCCAGCTGCACTTCTTCATCCATCGTCCTTCAGGAAGCATCATTAAGAAGGGTGGGGATTGCCCGCCTGCACAACCTGGGCAGCTCTGATTGGTCTGGAATCTGTCTCTTTTTTTTTAGGTCTTCTTTCTTTGGAATCCACTCCTGGGTTCTACCAACCTGGTCCATGAGTCATGACAGCAGCTGGACAACCGAGATCCCCATTAACTTCAGTGGGAGGTTCTGACACATATTCACCCCATGCACCTGGGCTCCCTTGTGTAGGAACTCCAGTGTTCTGGGTATCCACAGGTGGGGGCACTATCCAACCTCCCTTGTCCCAATGGGTTTCCTTGGGGGGCTCTGGGTAGGGTCCTAAATTGGGAAAACTCAAACCGCGACTTCCCTATGTTAGCCTATGGACGCTGACCCAAGATTTCTACTCTGCACACAGGTGCCTGGGGAATCCTTCCTACTTACCTTTGGGGTTTTAGTACTTCCCCAGTCCTAAGGGTCCTCGAGTGGCAGTGTGGGCTGGGAGTGATTTTCACATTCCATTTTTTTTAGTGTATGGTTTGGACCCCCAATAGGGGCCCATGTTATTTTATGCTTTTACTTACCTTTTGCTAAGTGTATTGTTGTATGACCATATCTCCGGTTAGGAGATCTACCAAAGATCTACCAAAGTTAGTGTGTGTACATTACTGATTGACCTGTGTGGTAATTGTAACCACTTAAAACCCTCCTGGGTGAGCCTTAGCTGCTCTCCAAGGCTACCCCTATGAGAGTTCTGGTTACATAGAGCCACCTACACTATTACTAAGCGTTGCCTGGACTTAATACTGGGTGCCTTACCTAGGTGTTTACCATATACTGAGTCAGCCTCCTATAAAGTCTGCAAATTAACTTCCCCAGGTGAATAATTTATGATAGTTGTTTCAAAGAAAAAAGGTCCATGCCCCTTATTCATGGGTTTGAGTTCCTCTAACGCTCCCCGAATTACAGATACAGCCTATGACAAGTTTGCTTCAATGATGAGGTGGTAAACCCTTTTCTACAGAAGTATTTTGTATTTGTTAGGTTCAGCAATAAAAAGAGGTGCTGCCGCCTATCACTGGTGGACCTCAAAATTTTGAACAGACCCAGCACTGTTGCCGGCATTGCACACAGACGGTTGCATGTGCATTCAACTCCTTTCGGAAGAGATTGACACCTGTGTGCTGGTCTAGAGCATAGTTACTTAAGCTGTTGTAAGACTGTTCCAAGTAACAATGACCTTCTAGGTTACGGCAATTTCACAATTCGTGGAAATGCAAAGAATGAATAACAAGTCTCTGAGTGACCGAAGCAGGATTTTCAGGGTACTGACATGGAGCTATTAAGTGCGCACAATTCTGAGAAGCTGGATCTGTTCTGAGGAAAATGAAGATTGCATTTATTGCCTTCTGTGAGAGAGGGACGTTTGCTTTGCTATTGGCATGCTGGCCCTATTCTATGAGGAACAAAAAGCTTTCACCACTGTTGCCTGATTTGTATTTGTTTGTGCTGGTGCTACACTGGTGGCTCTTGTCTTCTGAAGAAAGGATGCTTGTGCTGTGTCTGACCACCAAGATGTAGCTGTTCTTTGAAGAGGGGTGTTTCCATTACTGTTGTCCCAGCTTATAAAACCCAAAGAATAACTTGAATATCCTTGCATAAGAGGCCCATGCCAGTCAGAACCTTTTATTGCACCCAGGGCAAAACCAACTGTGGGGCCCTGGCCCAGAGACATTGGTTTCAGTCACAGCTAGCTTCCCAGCTTGACAAGGCTGTGTGGCCCATGCAATTACTTTCCTTCCTTTTCAGTGATCACCACATTTGAAACAACTTGAAATAATTTAGTTCAGGATGTGCACTGTACAAAAACCTTTCTTGTGTATGGTTTAATAGACCATAATGTTTCCCCATCTGTGACAACAGTAAATGCATTATATAGGAGGCATGAGACAACCGACATGCCTCCTGGGTCAGTAATAAAGATTTATTCAGGGCAGAAGGGGAAAGAATGTGATCTCCATCCAGGATCTCAATTGCACAGTGTCTAATTAGGAAACCTGGTTTCAATCCCAGGCTCCAACCTTGACTAATTTGTGTGACCCTAGGCAATTACTTTTCTCCACTGTGCCTCCTTTTCCATTATCACCACATGAGACAACCTGGAAATAGTTCAAACATCTCTTATGTATGGTTTAATAGTCGACAATGTTGCTCCATCTATAAAAATAAAAGGCTTATACAGAAGAAAACGAGACAAGTGACTTGCCTCATGAGTCATTGTTAAAACTGTCACACCAGCAAGGGTGTGGTTCACTACAGTTTATAAAGGCCACTCTGAGCAATGATTTAATATAAGGTGCTAAAGTGAAACAATGTAAAATACACTTTTTATGTAAACGTTCTCACCTCAGTTCTAAATACAGTAGAGTGACAGTCACTATCATTTGCGGAAGAGGGGAGGTCCAGATTGAGTCAACTGCTGTTCCCTTAATCCTTCACAGACAGCACTGTGTTCTCCAGACAGGATGCAACACAGATGGGACTGCAGAGAATTATGGGATCCAGCAGTCATCGCCTCCCTATCACTGCCCTACTACTACTTGCAGGGAGGCAGGAGATGTTTTGGAGTTGTGCTTATAGTTTGCGGTCTCAAGGACTATGCAGTCCTGCTGCCTACACCCATTTAGTTGGGAGTGTGGCTTGGCAGCGAGGTTATGGACTGTTTCATAGTGCAGGCTGTGATAATAATGATTCACCCTGGGAAACATTCTCCATAGTGACAAACTCGCAGGTAGCCTGTTGAGAGACTTGCTCCATTGTCCCTCACTCCTTCTGAGGCTGGCGAACATGCCCTATGAAGCAGGGATTGTTTCGCAATATTTGATGTGAGATACCTATATTCCTGAGAATATCCCTGAGCCCATACCATAACACATGTTTATGGGAAACAGAAGTAGGGTCCTTTGCTCAGCCTTCCTGTTTTTAATCATGTGTTGGGGAGGCCCCAGTAAATAAACATTTGTAGGTCACTTTTCATAAAATTTTAAAATAGGTCTGAGCGTTTAACAAAGAGAGTATATTAAAGAGGATATAAGTGACATAACCTCGCCCAAACTTGAGAGCCCATAACTAGGAGACTTTACAACCAGTGACCTCTATTACTCTTCAGTGCTTTCCAGTGCAAGATATGGAATCTTCTGATGAAGGATACCACATTAAGTAGGCGAGCACTCATACAATATAATGTTTGGTAATTCTATAAGAGGTGTGGCTATTTCATTAGGTACTTCCTGTATGTTTATTTCTATTTCTGTAAATTATGCAACAGTTCTTTAACACCCTACACTCACTCTTTATTCCATTAGCTACCTGTGTTGTACCTGTCCTGTGTGAGAGAATAATGTGATGTTCCTATTGCTGCTGTCACCAACCTTTAACTATTTTTCTTATTATTTGCTTTAGGGAAAGTTGCACTGCGGCTGTCATGTTCTACTTTTACTGTATTGTGAAGCTTGGTATAAAACCTTGCACTCAAAATGGGAAAATGAATAAGATTCACATAGCCAATTCTTATTTCAATGCATGATGTGAGTGAAAGTGTGAACTCTCATGTAGGAAGCTGTCTCTGTATATACTAATCAAAATGAGATATAGGCCTTCATTATGCCGCCGCAGTGACGGACGCCAAAATATCATCACTGCGGCTACCATCCGTCCGCCATACTATGATTACTGCCGGACTTCAGCCACAAGAAGGGCGGAAACCTGGCAGTGATCATACTGGCGGATGGTGGTAAGCTGGCGCTGCTACCACCAGCACCGCCATGCCAGTTGAACGCCGCCAGCCGTATCATGACCTGTGATATGGCCTGGCGGTGTTGTGCTGGCCGGTGCTGCTGGCGCCCCTTCCCGTTACCTGCCAGAAGACCACCTAGAACAAGGTAAGTTGGGCTGCCGACAGGGGAAGGGGATGTTGTGTGTGTGTGTGTGTCTGCTTCTGTGCATGAATGTTTGAGTGTGTGCGTGAATGCGTTTGTGTGTGTATGTTGTTTGCGTGGGTGTATGCATGTGTGTGAATGCGTGTAAGAATGTGTGCGAGCATGACTGGATGTATGCGTGTATGAATGCGTGTATGCCAGTGTGAGTGAGTGGGTGTGTGCGTGGTTCGTGTATGCCAGTGTGTGCTTGTATGGGGGAGGTGAGTGGATCGGAAGGGGGGGAGTTTGGATGGAAGAGGGGTGGGGGGCGTCAGGTGGGTGTGGAGGGGGGTGGGAGAGCCGCCTACTGGTGAAAGGGAAGCCCAGGGTGGACACATCATTGGAGTCCCCTAGGGGTCCTCTCACGATAGTTGGTTTCTCTGGTCACGGGCCGGGGGCTTCAGGTGCAGAGTAGTTGGACTCACACTTCTGGAGTGAGGTGAGAGTCCCTTTAAATTTGGTTTCTTGATATTCTTTTTGGACAGGTCCACTGCCCACAGGAGTTTCTTGGTCCTCAGTGATGAAGGCAGTCCCCTGAAGGCTTTCCAGGTGTCGCTAGTCCTGCAGAACGCGTTGCTTCTTTTCTTGCAGCTTTTTGAATCAAGAGACGGGCCGGTAGGGCTGGGGCCAAGTCAGTTGTTGTCTCCTTCTCTTCTCTGAGGGTTTTTTCAGCTCAGCAGTCCTTCTTCTTTCTTGAGAACGTCAGGAATCTGAAGAGCTGGGTTCAGGGTCGCCCCTAACTACTAAATTTAGGGGTGTGTTAGGGTCAGAAGGCAGTAGCCAATGGCTACTGTTACTGAGGGTGGCTACACCCTCCATGTTCCCACTACCTCTGTGGGGGGGCACATCCCTATCCCTATTTGTCCTAATCCTCCAAAGCAAGTTGGAAGATTTCTCAAGGAGGGGTCACTTCAGCTGTGGTCTCCTTAGGGGTGGACCTGGCAGGAGGGGTGACTCCTCCTTGTTTTTCTCATTATCTCCTCTGGACTTGCCGCCAAAAGTGGGGGCTCATCCGGGGGGCAGGCATCTCCACTAGCTGAAGTGCCCTGGGGCACTGTAACACCAAGCTTGAGCCTCTGAGGCTCACCGCCAGGTGTTACAGTTCCTGCAGGGGGAGGTGTGAAGCACCTCCACCCAGGACAGGCTTTGTTTCTGACCACAGAGTGCACAAAGGCAGTCACCCCATGTGGTCCGAAACTCATCTGGAAGTGGCAGGCTGGCATAGATCGGTCAGCCTTGCACTAGCAGTTGGGCTAACATACAGGCGGCATCTCTAAGATGCCCTCTGTGTGCATTTTCTAATACACCCCACACTGGAATCAGTGTGGGTTACTTGTGCTGAGAAGATTGATACCAAACTTCCCAGTATTCAGTGTAGCCATTATGGTGCTGTGGAGTTCGTATTGACAAACTCCCAGATCATATACTCACTATGTTACCCTGCACTAAGAAGTGACTCAGACACTGTAGGGGCATAGTGCTCATGCAGCTATGCCCTCACCTGTTGTCTAGTGCACCCTGCCTTAGGGCTGTAAGGCCTGCTAGAGGGGTGACGTATCTATGCCACAGGCAGTGGTTTGTGGACATGGCACTCAAAGGGGAGTGCCATGTCAACTTTGTCTTTTCTCCCCACTAGTACACACAAGCTGCAAAGCAGTGTGCATGTACTAAGTGAGGGGTCCCTGAGGGTGGCATAACACATGCTGCAGCCCTCAGGGACCTTCCCTAGCCACAGAACCCTTGGTACCAGGGGTACCTTTTACAAGGGACTTAACTGTGTGCCAGGGCTGTGCCAATTGTGGAAACAAAAGTACAGTTTTAGGGAAAGAACACTGGTGCTGGGGCGTGGTTAGTAGGGTCCCAGCACACTTTCAATCAAAGCTGGCATCAAAACTAGGCAAAAAGTGGGGCATGACCATGCCAACAGTGGCATTTTCCTACACAACCCCCCCACCCCCAAATGAAAGAGGATGAGACTAACCTTTCCCAAGAGAGTCTTCATTTTCTGAGTGGAAGAACCTGGGAAGGCCATCTGCATTGGCATGGGCAGTCCCATGTCTGTGCTCTACTACAAAGTCCATTCCCTGTAGGGAAATGGACCACCTCAAAAGTTTAGGATTCTCTCCTTTCATTTGCATGAGCCATCTGAGAGGTCTGTGGTCAGTTTGAACAATAAAGTGAGTACCAAACAAGTATGGTCTCAACTTTTTCAGTGACCAAACCACAGCAAAGGCCTCTCTCTCAATGGCACTCCAACGTTGCTCCCTGCGGAGTAACCTCCTGCTAATGAAAGCAACAGGCTGGTCAAGGCCATCATCATTGGTTTGGGATAGGACTGATCCTATGTTCAGAGGCATCTGTCTGCACAATGAATAATCTGGAGACTTTAGAACTGGTGCTGAGCATATAGCTTCCTTTAGGGTGTCAAAGGCCTTTTGACAGTCTACGGTCCAGCTTTCCATCTTTGGCATTTTTTTAGAGGTCAATTCTGTGAGGGGAGTCACAATTGACCCATACCCCTTCACAAACCTCCTGTAATAACCAGTCAAGCCAAGGAATGCCTCAAATTGAGTCTGGTTTTTTGGAGCGTTCCAGTCTAGAATTGTCTGGATCTTAGGTTGTAAAGGTTGTACTTGGCCTCCACATACAAGGTGGCCCAAGCATACAACTGTTCTCTGCCCTATTTGGCATTTGGATGCCTTGATAGAGAGGCCTGCTGCTTGCAGGGCCTGCAAAACCTTCTCCAGGTGGACCAGGTGATCCCGCCAGTTGGAACTAAAGACAGAAGTATAATCTGGATATGCTGCACTAAAGGACTCAAAACCAGCAAGGACTTGATTCACCATCCTTTGGAAGGTGGCAGAGGCATTCTTTAAGCCAAAGGGCATAACAATAAACTGATAATGCCCATCAGGTTTTGAGAATGCTGTTTTCTCTTTTGCTCCAGGTTCCATCCTAATTTGCCAGTACCCTGCAGTTAAGTCAAAGATACTTAAGAATTTGTCTGCACCTAATTTGTTAATCAGTTCATCTGCTCTGGATATGGGGTGTGCATCTGTCTTGGTGACAGAATTGAGTCCTCTGTAGTTCACACAAAACCTAATTTCTCTCATTCCATCTTTGGTATGAGGTTTGGGGACCAAGACCCCTGGGGTAGCCCAGGTATTGTCAGAGTGCTCTATTACCCCTAACTCCAGCATCTAGCGGACTTCCCCTTTGATGCTTTCTTTGACTTGGTCAGACTGTCTGAATATTTTGTTTTTGACAGGTAAACTGTCTCCTGTGTCCACATCATGGGTACACAGATGTGTCTGACCACGGGTCAAAGAAAAGAGCTCTACATGCTGTTGTAGGTCTTGCCTACTGTCAGCTTGCTGTTGGTCAGAGAGGGTATCTGAATAAACACCTCCATCTACTGTCCCATCCTTAGGGTCTGTTGAGAGGAGTTCAGGGAGAGGTTCACTCTCTGCTTCCTGCTCCTCATCAGTAACTATTAACATGGTTATATCTGCCCTATCATTATAGAGATTAAGGCGGTTAACATGGATCACCCTCTTGGGTGTCCTGCTAGTGCCCAGGTCTACCAAGTAAGTGACCTCACTCTTTTTGTCAAACACTTGGTAAGGGCCACTCCATCTGTCCTGAAGTGCCCTGGGAGACACAGGTTCCAGAACTCAGAATTTCTGCCCTGGCTAGAATTCAACCATTGCAGCCTTTTGGTCATACCACAACTTGTGGACCAGTTGGCTGGCCTCAAGGTTTTTGGGTGCCTTTTCAATGTACTCAGCCATCCTTGAGCTGAGGCCTAGCACATAGTCCACCACATCTTGTTTAGGTTCATGGAAAGGTCTCTCCCAACTCACTTGTTCAAGTGCTAGTAGTTCCCTTACAGGATGGCCAAACAGAAGATCAAAGGGAGAAAACCCTACTCCCTTCTGTGGCACCTCTCTGTAGGCGAAAAGCAGGCATGGCAGGAGGATATCCCATCTCATTTTGAGTTTTTAGAATACCCTATGATAATGTCCTTCACTGTCTTGTTAAACCTTTCAACAAGGCCATTGGTTTGTGGATGATCAGGTGTGGTGAACTTATAAGTCACCCCACACTCATTCCACATGTGCTTGAGGTAAGCTGACATGACGTTGGTACCTCTGTCAGAAACCACCTCCTTAGGGAAACCCACTCTGGCAAAGATACCAGTTAGGGCCTTGGCTACTGCAGGGGCAGTAGCTGAACTAAGGGGAATTGCTTCAGGGAATCTGGTAGCATGATCTACTACTACCAGTATGCATTGGTTCCCTGAGGCTGTGGGAGGGTGAAGTGGACCCACAATGCCCACACCAACCCTTTCAAAGGGGACCCTCACCACTGGAAGGGGAATAAGGGGGACATTTGGATTGCCACCTATCTTGCCATTTGCTTGACAAGTGACACAGAAGCTACACAACCCCTTTACCTTCTGGGACATATTGGGCCAATAGAAATGGTTCACTAATCTGACCCATGTCTTGGTTTATCCCAGATGCCCAGCTAGGGGGATGTCATGGGCCAAAGTGAGGATAAACTTTCTAAACTCCTGAGGCATTACCACTCTCCTAATGGCACCAAGTTTGGGATTTCTTGCCTCAGTGTAAAGTGGTCCATCCTCCCAATAGACCCTGTGGGAACCACTGAGAGCTCCTTTCTCTTGTTCAGCAGCTTGCTGTCTCAGGCCTTCAAGAGTGGGACACGTCTTTTGTCCCTGGCACAGCTGTACCCATGAGGGCCCCCCTGGGCCCAAGAGCGCTACCTGGTAAGGCTCCAGCTCTATGGACTCAGTACCCTCAGGGGATAGAACATCTTCCTGGGAAGAGAGGTCCTGCTTCTTCTGCTGCACAGAGGCTTGTACCCCAGTCCTCTTACCTTTTCTCTTGGAAGGTTGGGCCATTATTCCAGGCTCCAACACTTCTTTTTAACCATGTGTTCTGCTCTGTGCTCTTGTTTTTACACACACCAGTTCAGGAATGCCCAGCATGGCTACATGGGATTTGAGTTCTACCTCGCCCATGCTGAGGACTCCAAATCATTCCCTACCAAACATTCTACTGGGATTGCAGAGGAGACCACTACCTGTTTCAGGCCAGTAACCCATCCCCATTCTAAAGTCTCCATCGCCATGGGATGGCCCTTAGTTTCATTGTCAACATTGGTGACTGGATATGTTTGTCCAGCCAAATACTGTCCTGGGGAAACCAGTTTTTCTGTCACCATGGTGACACTGACACCTATAACCCTCAGGGCTCCTACTTTTGTCCCACTTATCAAGAGCTGCTGCCTGTATTTTTGCATATTAGGCGGCTAGGCAGCTAGTGTGGCCATATCCACCCCACCCTCAGAGACTAAAATAGCTTCAGTGTGAATCCTGATTTGCTCTGGGCACACCGTTGATCCCACTTGGAGACTGGCTATTCCAGTGCTAACTGGAGTCGAAGTTGTGGGACTTTTCTTGGGACAGGCCTTGTCTCCAGTTTGGTGTCCATGCTGTCTACAGTTGTGACACCAGGCCTTCTTGGGATCAAAGTTTTTACCCTTATACCCATTTGTGGACTGTGAAGAGGCTCTGGCCCACCGTCCTGACAGGTTTTTGTGGCTATTGAGAAGACTTGTTAGTTTTGTCCTTGGATATCTCACCACCCTTTCCCTGGGGAGGCTTTGTGACCCCTTTGATTTGGTCACCCCCTGTGGAAGTCTTGGTTACCCTTGTCTTGACCCAATGGTCTGCCTTCTTTCCCAATTCTTGGGGAGAAATTGTACCTAGGTCTACAAGATGTTGATGCAACTTGTCATTGACGCAGTTACTTCACAGATGTTCTTTCATAACTAAATTATACAGCCCATCATAGTCACTTACTCTGCTGCCAGTTATCGAACCATCTAGTGTTTTGTCTGAGTAGTCAACAAAATTAACCCAGGACTGGATCGAAGTTTCGTGACCCCCTCAAACCTAATTCTGTACTCCTCAGTTGAGAATCCAATGCCCCTAATCAAGGTAGCCTTCATGAGGTCATACTATTCTACATCTTTACCAGAGAGTGTGAGGAGTCTATCCCTATACTTACCAGTAAACAGTTCCCAAAGGAGAGCTCCCCAGTGAGATCTGTTTAGTTTTCTGGTTGCACAAGCCCTCTCAAAAGCTGTGAACCATTTGGTGATATCATCACCTTCTCCATATTTTGAAACAATCTCTTTTGGGATTTTTAGGATGTCAGTATTCTCTCTAACCCTATTTATATTGCTGCCACCATTTATGGGTGCTAAACCCATTTCTGCTCTCGCCCTTTCTATAGCTAGGAGTTGTTTCTCTAAAGCTAATCTTTTGGCCATCCTTGCTCAAAGGATGTCCTCCTCATTGAGGCTGTCTTAGGAAGCTGGCTCTATATATATTATCTCAAAGTGAGAGATAGTGTGCACAGAGTCCAAGGGTTCCCCAAGAGGCTTGACAGAGGCAATAATAGATAATACTAATGCTCTATTTGTGGTAATGTGGTCGAGCAGTTAGGCTTATCAGAGGGTAGTGTTAAGCATTTATTGTACATACACAGGCAATAAATGAGAACACGCACTCAATCACTTAACTCCAGACCAATAGGTTTTTATATAGAAAAATATTATTTTCTTAATTTATTTTAGAACCACAAGATTCAAATTGCAGGTAAGTACATTAAATGTAAGGTACTTTGCATAGGTATAGACTTTGAATCAAAACAGTAATGTAAACAGTTTGGCATAAAATCACAATAAGCTATTTTAAAAGTGGACACTGCAAAATTCAACAGTTCCTGGGGGAGGTAAGTACAGTTAGGTTAATGTGATAAGTAAAGCACTTACAAGTTCAGTCTCTGCGGCATAGGTGGCCCACTTTTGGGGATTCAAGCCAACCCCAAACACCCAGCACCTGCAACACAGGACCAGTCAGGTGCAGAGGTCAAAGAGGGGCCCAAATAACATAGGTGCCTATGGAGACAGGGGGTGCTCCAGTTCTAGTCTGCTGGCAGGTAAGTACCTGCATCCTCGGGGAGCAGACCAGGGGGGTTCAGTAGAGCACTGGGGGGGGTCCCAAGTAGGCACACAAAGCACACCCTCAGCGGCACAGGGGCGACTGGGTAAGGTGGGCAAACAAGGTGTCGGGTTTGTAATTGAAATCAATGGAGGGACCCGGGGGTCACTCAGATGTTGCAGGCAGGGCACAGGGGGGCTTATCGGGCCAGCCACTGACTGGGCAAGAGTGAGGGCTGCCTGCTTTTCACTGCTGCACCGGTGGTTAGTTCTTCATGAGCCTGGGGACTGTGGGTGCAGTGCTTCTTCCAGGCATCGGGTTTCTTGTTTCTGGGCAGTCGTGGTCAGGGGGTCATGGGGATTCCCTCTGCAGGCGTCGTCGTGGGGGTACAGAGAGGTTAGCCCAGGGTGGACACATTGTCAGAGTCACCTGGGGATCCTCTCTGGGTTGTTGGTTTCTTTGGATACGGGCCAGAGGCGTCGGGTGTAGAGTGGTGGGGACTCACGCTTCTGGGGCGAGGTGAAAGTCCCTTTAAAGATGGTTTCTTCTTGCTTGAGGTAGACTGATCCGCTGTCCTCGGGAGTTCTTGGTCCTTTGTAGTTGCAGGGCAGTCCTCTGAGTTGGCAGAGGTCGCTGGGCCCGCAGGATGCGTCACTGTTGCAGGTTGTTTGAATCTGGAGACAGGCCGGTAGGGCTGGGGCCAAAGCAGTTGTCGCCTCCTTCTTCTCTGTGGGGTTTTCAGGTCAGGAGTCCCTCTTCTTGTTAGGTCATCAGGAATCTGAATTCCTGGGTTAAGGGTCACCCCTAAATACTAGATTTAGGGGTGTGTTTAGGGCTGGAGGCCAGTAGCCAATGGCTACTGTCCCTGAGGGTGGATACACACTCCTTGTACACACTCCCTCTAGGGAGGGGGGAACATCCCTATCTCTATTGGTCGTAATCCTCCAAAGCAAGGATTTCTCAAGGAGGGGGTCACTTCAGCTCTGGTCACTTTAGGGGTGGACCTGGCTGGAGGGATGACTTGCCTTGTTTTTTGCATTATCCCCTCTTGTTTCAGCCAAAAGGGGAGGCTCGTCCGGGGAGTGGGCTTCTCCAAGAGCTAGAGTGAGGCTCACCACCAGGTGTTACAGTTCCTGCAGGGGGAGGTGTGTAGCACCTCCACCCAGGACAGGCTTTGTTTCTGACCACAGAGTGCACAAAAGCACTCACCTCATGTGGTCAGGAACTCGTCTGGAAGTGCCAGGCTGGCACAGACTGGTCAGACTTGCTCTAGCCATTGGCCTAACATACAGGGGGCATCTCTAAGATGCCCTCAGTGTGCATTTTTCAATAAACCCCACACTGGCATCAGTGTGGGTTTATTGTGCTGAGAAGTTTGATACCAAACTTCCCAGTATTCAGAGTAGCCATTATGGTGCTGTGGAGTTGGTAATGACAAACTTCCAGACCATATACTCAGTATGGCCAGCCTGAACTTACACTGTCTAAGACTTGACTTAGACACTGTAGGGGCATAGTGCTCATGCAGCTATGCCTTCACCTGTGGTATAGTGCACCCTGCCTTAGGGCTGTAAGGCCTGATAGAGGGATGACTTATCTATGCCACAGGCTGTGGTTTGTGGGCATGGCACTCTGATGGGAGTGACATGTCAACTTTGTCTTTTCTCCCCACTAGTACACACAAGCTGCAAAGCAGTGTGCATGTACTGAGTGAGGGGTCCCTGAGGGTGGCATAACACATTCTGCAGGCCTTAGGGTCCTTCCCTGGTCACAGGACCCTTCGTACCAGGGTTACCTTTTACAACGGTCTTAACTGTTTGCCAGTGCTGTGCCAATTGTGGAGGCAAAGGTACAGTTTTAAGAAAATAACACTGGTGCTGGGGCCTGGTTAGCAGGGTCCCAGCACAATTCCAATCAAAGCTGGCATCAAAACTAGGCAAAAAGTGGGAGGTGACCATACCAACAGTGGCATTTCCCTAATCCTCACTATAAAATATGTGAGGGGAGTTTATTTTTGGTTTTACTAATGAAACAATGTGTTTTTAAAATGGAGTAGATGCCTTTGAATAATTTAACACCTCCAGCCAATGTTGGCATTTTATCTAACATCACTTTGCATGCTGGAGTTTTGGTTTCATAAATAAACTGTTAAAAGCAAAACTTGAACTTGCTGTTGGCTGAAAAAACACAAAAATAGCTCATGGTACCCCATGCCATAGTGCCAAAGTGCAATGATGTGAAACGCAAAATAAAATTTAGTTTCTTGCTATCTCAATTTTTTCTTGTAGCAAACATTGGCTAAACTGCCCAGTAGGTGAGAGGGCAGATGCCAACATCTGCTGCTAATGGGCAAAAATTAACACTCTGTGGAAAACCAGCTTGATAAAAGGACCTATTTGCCAGAACAATGTGACCATCAGCAAGTTAGCAAAATATGATTTAATTTGTGTAGCTTTATATAACGTGAACTAGACCGAAAGAAATTGTAGCACTTTACATGAGCACCACTTAAATTATACAAGGTAGGATACATTTTTTAGGCAGTGGGAGATTAAGCCATTTGTCTGGAATCATGGGAAGTTGAGATGTTGCAGAGACTTGAACCTCGCTCCCCAGTTCCAAAGTAGGAATGTCACATTCTCTTGCTTCCTCAAACAGTGCAGCACAAGAAGCAGATGTTGCTCCCTTGAGGGCTGCCAGTGCTGCTTATCATTCCAGATTTGACACTGCAGGGTGAATTGTTCATGATACTATTATGGCCTCTTCTTTTCTGCTAGTGCATTGGGTGAGACTGATCACGGAGCTCAGTAGTGACTTCTGAGGGGTCGGCAGTAGCAGCACATGGGGCAGCCGACAGACCTAAGGTATGTGAAGAGTACGATTTGTCAGGGTTTGGTCTGATAGTGAGAGGGTGGAGGCGCTCACCTGGAGGATTTGTGTGTGAGTGACCTCTGGTTGGAAAACAAGAGACAAATCCATACCAGTCTAGTAGACCTCAGCTCAATCGGCCCCAACATCAACCTCCCTCTGGCTCAACTTAAGTGTGAGTTGCTGCTCAGAGTCAACAAGCATTATGTCCACTATGGCCTGGGGTATGCTTGATGAAGATGTGCATAGAAACATAGAAGGCCCGAAGGGAGAACACAATGCCAGATTGGGGTTCCTGGTGGGAGCAAAATATAGGGGGTCATTACAACATTGGCGGTATAAGGCGCTTACTGCCGTGCAGAAGACCGCCAATACACTGCCGCGGTAGACCGCCACAGCTATTATGACACACATCACGGAATCCGCCGAAATTCAGACACCCACACAACACCGCCACACCAAAGGTCAGCGATAAACTGGCGAAAACACATCCTCCAACTCCACGCCTTCAGAAACACGCCCATGCTATTACGACCCACGAATCCACGCGGCGGTCTTTCAACCGCGGTATTCCATTCGTGGTACACACCGCCGCGCTCAAAATACACACACATCTCCAAAACACCGCCACATTGGACAATTCGAAATACACACACCTGACACACATACAAACAACACTCCCACACACCCAACACAATATAAAACACACACCCACATCACCCACAAACCCCTACAACCAGAAATTCTGAGAGAAGGCCAGAGAGACAGCACATCTATTGACAACCCCATCACACAGAGGCACACAACACCATCACCCACACTACATCCACGCACAAAACACCACATACCACTACACTCACCACACTCATCAACACATACACCACCCCACACATCACACACACCACCCCATGTCACGCCAAAGACACCCCCGCTTGTCCGAGGAGGAGCTCAGGGTCATGGTGGAAGAAATCGTACTGGTAGAGCCACAGCTATTTGGCTCACAGGTACAGCACACATCAATAGCCAGGAAGATGGAGCTATGGCGCAGAATAGTGGACAGGGTCAACGCCGTGGGACAGCATCCAAGAAATAGGGAGGACGTCAGGAAGAGGTGGAACGACCTACAGGGGAAGGTGCATTCCACGGTCTCCAGGCACAACATTGCGGTGCAGCGGACTGGCGGCGGACCCCCACCTGCTCCCCCACAACTAACAACATGGGAGGAGCAAGTCTTGACCATCTTGCATCCTGAGGGCCAAGCAGGAGTCGGCGGTGGAGGATGGGACACTGGTAAGTCATATCTCAACTATCACATCCCCCACCCTACCTGCATGCTATCACACACCCCCACCCTCACACCCTCCCCTATCACCCCAAATCCTCACTAATATATCCATGACACCAACCACCCATCCCAACACCAAGCCCTGCATGACAAAACTAAGCATGGGCACCCCTCACTAAAGCATGCCCACTGCACATACCCGGAACACCCCCTCAACCATCATCACCCAACCCCCACACAGGAATGCTTGCACTGGGGTACACGCTCACCCACCCATTGCACACCATGACACACACAGATGCAATAATCCTGTTCCTATACCCCTGCAGGAACCCGAAGGACCGTCACCACACCAGAGGGTCCAGCCAACACCACTCCACCCCCAGAAGAGGCCCACAGTGACGACAGCAGCTCTGCCCTACTGGATCCTGATGACCAGCCCGGACCATCGTGGGCCTCAGGACAGTCGGTTCCCCTTGCCCAGCCACAGCCCAACACCGAGCTGCCACCCTCTGGTAACACCAGCACAGCACCCACCCAGCGGGCCCAAACCTCCCTACCCAGGACAGGTCAATCAGCGGTGTGTCCACCACTACAGGGCACCCAGGATAACCCACCACCCCAACAACAACAGGGACCTGGGGGCAGTGGTAGTGGGCACACGGTCCAGGGGACGGAGGCACAGTAACACTGGGGAACTGGCAGGGCTGCTGTGCGACAGAGGGAGGACAGGCCAAGGGATCCAACTCTCCACAAGGCCCTATCCTCCATCATGGGAGCATACCACCACTCCCAGGAGACGATGGCCACGGTCCTGGACAAGTTGCAGGAGACCCTGCGTCTGCAGGACGAACTGTATTTGGGGTTCAGGGAGGAGCTCAGGACCATCAGCTCCGCCCTGGGCACCATCGTAGGGGTGCTGACGGACATACAAAAGACCCTGAGGGACACCGTGGCACTCCAAGGGGCCCCTGACACTAGCCAGGACGACGAACTGCCCACCACCTCCGCCGGCGCTAGTGGACAGGACGCCCCGCCACAGGACCACCACACCAGCACCCCATCCCCTGCAGACGGACAACCACCATGCAAGCGGGCCTTGAGATCCAGGAACAGGACAGAGCAAGATGGCAAGACCCCCGCCAGGAAATAAGACCACCCTGATTGTCCCCCCACTGTCCCACTTTGTCACCCTGTCCAGATTGGAACTGCCCCAGCTCCACTTCCAATGCCCCTGTGAGACTAATAGACTGGACTCTGCCATGGACATTTCTCCACCATCACCCATCCCCATTTTACAACCCCCCTTCATTTTTTGAGCACTTAAATAAACACCCTTGAAACACAAAAAAATCTGGAGTCAGTCTATGATTTGGAACTTTGTATTATCAATTACAGTGTCATAATGGGTTACCCATTGTAAGGCTAACATACCAATGTCACACATCACAAGCCCTTCAAGGATGCAAGCAGTTGACACGTAGGTTACCACACTTGTGAAACTGAAATGGAAGGGTACAACTCAATTAACAAATAGTGAGTGAAATGTAGGGACAGGATAGAGGTAGACGTGTGAAAGTTAATGTAATGTTAAACCAGAAAATGTTCTCACCTGTGTGTCACTGGAAATATTGCTGTATGACTGACTCCCTGTTGTCGTTTTCTTCATCCTCAGCTTCATCCTCATCACTGTCCACTCGCTCCACAGGCTCCACAGTGCCACAACACCGTCATCTGGATCATCCTCCTGCAGAAAAGGCACCTGGCATCGCAATGCTAAATTATGGAGCATGGAGCAGGCGATGATGATGTCGCACACCTTCTTCGGTGAGTAGAATAGGGATCCACCTGTCATATGGAGGCACCTGAACCTGGCCTTAAGAAGGCCGAAGGTGCGTTCAATAACCCTCCTAGTCCGCCCATGAGCATCATTGTACCGTTCCTCTGCCCTGGTTCTGGGATTCCTCACTGGGGTCAATAGCCAGAAAAGGTTGGAGTAACCAGAGTCCCCCAATAGCCATACACGGTGCCTCTGGAGTTGACCCATCATATCAGGGATGCTGCTATTCCGCAGGATGTAGGCGTCATGCACAGAGCCAGGGAACATTGCATTTACCTGCGAGATGTACTGGTCTGCCAAACAGACCATCTGGACATTCATCGAATGATAACTCTTCCTGTTCCTGTACACCTGTTCACTCCTGCGGGGGGGGGCCAGAACTACATGGGTCCCATCAATAGCACCTATGACGTTCGGGATATGTCCAAGGGCATAGAAGTCACCTTTCACTGTAGGCAAATCCGCCACCTCAGGGAAAATTATGTATCTCCTTACGTGTTTCAGAAGGGCAGACAACACTCTGGACAACACGTTGGAAAACATAGGCTGGGACATCCCTGATGCCATGGCCACTGTTGTCTGAAATGACCCACTTGCAAGGAAATGGAGCACTGACAGCACCTGCACGTCAGGGGGGATTCCAGTCTGATGGCGGATTGGTGACATCAGGTCAGGCTCCAACTGGGTACATAGTTCCTGGATTGTGGCATGGTCAAACCGGTAGGTGACGATGATATGTCTTTCTTCCATTGTCAACAGGTCCACCAGCGGTCTGTACACCAGAGGATTCCGCCATCTTCTCACATGTCCCAGCTGACGGTGCCTAAGAAGGACAACAGCGAAGAACCAGTCAATATTCATCCAGGTATGTACCCACTGTTACACACAAGACTACACCAGACAAAAAAGCCTTCCTGTATGTGTGTTGAGTATAGGCCTAGCTATGCGTGACGCAGTAGTAAATGAAGCCATGTGGGCCCCTGAAATGGTGGCTGCCTGACCTCTAGAGTGGGACAATGGGATTGTGGGGTAACTGCGCTGGCGTTGCACACCGTTGCGGAAGGCGGTCATAGACCGCGTCGGAATGCTGCATTGGTTAACATTGGACCCTATGGGTCCCAGGAGCCAATGAACAGGTGCGCTGGCGGTGATGATGCGCACCGCCGCGGACATCACCGCCATTTTCTATCTGTTCAATCACTAGATACCTGACCTTCGACAGGAGAGGACCTACACTGCTAGAGCTGCTGTGACCTCGGTCTGGAAGCGACGATGGCTGCTGCGTCTGGGGAAAGGGCCCCTGCCTTCACTGCACAGGAGTTGGAGAAACTTGTGGATGGGGTCCTCCCCCAGTACACGCTACTCTACGGTCCTCCAGACCAACAGGTTAGTACACAGGGAGCACGTTCTATGGGCTAGGCCTGGGTGGAGAGGGCTGGGTGGAAGAGGGAATGGGGCAGAGTTCATAGATCAGTTATGAATGGGAATGAATGGGCAACATGGCCAGAGTAGGGAGGGGGCCACTCACATTGACGGTGCAGTTGGTAATGACTGTTCCTCTTTCCTTGTGCATGTCATGTAGGTCAGCGCCCACCAGAAGAGGGACATTTGGCGTGCCATCGCCAAGGAGATCCAGACCCTGGGGGCCCACCAGAGACGGGGCACCCACTGCCAGAAAAGATGGGGGGACATTCGGCGCTGCAGCAAGAAGACGGTGGAGGCTCAGCTGGGGATGGCCTCCCAACGTGGGAGGGGTGCCCGTCGCACCATGACCCCCTGATGTTCCGGATCCTGGCGGTGGCCTACCCGGAGTTGGATGGGCGCTTGAGAACATCACAGCAGACACAAGGGGGTGAGTACAACCTCATTCACCGGACTTTGCGTGCAGTGGAGGGGTCTGGGTGGGGGAGGTGGGCTGTGGGTGTCCCTAGGCCAGGGCGAGTTAGGTAGGCAAGGCACCTCCGTAATGTAGGCCATGTGGCAATCAACCCCACCTCAGCAGAGTGCCAAGTTGAGGTATAGTTGCCCCTGTGGCAGCCATATGTGCAGATTTCCACCATTGCCATGTAGGCCATGTCCCAGAAATTGCATGTGCAGAGGTCAGGAGCACGGCGTAATGCAGGGGGCTGCTGTGTCTGTGTTGTCCGCCAACGGTAGCGGCATGCCATGCACTAAAACTCTCTTTCTTATGTCTCCCCCCCTTTTCCTGCTCTCTCTGTCCTTTTGTACATCAGCATCATCATGCGGAGGTACAGTGGCACTGGAGAACGAGGGAGCTGCATCCTACATGGCCATGGAGGGCCACACCACAGACTCTGAATGCACCAGTGGGACGGAGGGTGAGGGGAGCTTCACGTCGGCCACCGGATCACCAAGCAGCGACACAGACTCGTCCGCCGATGGGAGCTCCCCTGTGGTGGCGGCACCACCTGTGCGCCCCACCTCTACAGGTACAGCCGCCACCCCCCCTTCCAGCACGCCCTCCCAGCAGCCCCTCAGCTTTCGCCCCGTGCCCGCTCACCCAGGAGTGTGGGCATCACCTTCGCCCCAGGCACCTCAGGCCCTGCCCCAGTCACCCCTGCTGCCCTCAGTGAGGAGGCCATTGACCTCCTCAGGTCACTCTCTGTTGGGCAGTCTACCATTGTGAATGCCATCCAGGGTGTAGAACGAGAGTTGCAACACGGTAATGCATTCCTGGAAGGCATTCATTCTGGTCAGGTTGCCCTTCAGCGAACCCTGCAATCTCTGGCCTCAGCACTGATGGCAGCCATTGTCCCTGTGTCCAGCCTCCCCCCTCCAACTTCCTCCACCCAGACCCAATCCCCTGTACCCCAGCCCATCCCAAGCACACCTACAGACCAGCATGCACACAAGTCAACACACACAAGTAGCTCAAGCAAACATAGGCACCACACACACCACAGGCACTCACGCAAGCCTCACCCACATACAGACACAGCAACATCCACTGCCTCCACTGTGTCCCCCTACTCCTCTTCTCCCTCCTCCCTCCCAGTTTCGCCTACACACACACCTGCATGCACCACATCTACAGGCACTAGGACTCGCACCAGGACACCCAGCACCACACGCCGCTCACCTGCACTCATCACCTCCACTGCCATTTACACGTCCCCAGTGTCCTCTCCCAGTGTGTCTGTGACGCCCCCTCCCAAAGTACACAAACGCTGGCAATCACTCACCCAACATCCATCCACCTCACAACAGCCTCCAGTACCTGCACCTGCACCCAAAACACCTAAAGTGACACCTCCTACAACCACCTCCTCTTCCTCCACTCCCAGACCCCCTCCAGCTACCCATCCCAGTGTTCGTCAGAAACTGTCCCTCTGTCAAATTGACCTTTTTGCCCCCACCCCCCCTCCAATTCATCAGTCCCGTCGTAGTGCCTCAGCCAAAAAGCCTCCAGTACCAGTGGTGCGTGTTCCAGGTCTTTGGAGTGCACCGTCCACAAGGGCAGGCAGTAGGACCCGGAGCCAAGGCACTGGCAGCCCAACCCCTGTAAAGGCTCTGAAAATGGAGAGTGGACGACGGGACCGTCTTAAGACCCCTGGTGGGACAACAAGTGACATGGGATCGAAGGGGATTGGTGAGTCAGCTGTAACTCCAACAAAGGTGGGGAAAGTCCAGAGGAAGTCTGCCCAGCCTGTTGTGAGTGACGGCGGAGAAGTGCGCCATCATTTCCGGCGGTCCAGACACAACCGCCAGCACCGTCGTCACTGGTCCAGAGACCACTGCCAGAGTCACAGCCCAGGAGGGCACAAGTATCGTCACTGGTCCAGAGACCACCGCCAGAGTCACAGCCCAGGAGGGCACAAGTATCGTCACTGGTCCGGAGACCACCGCCAGAGTCACAGCCCAGGAGGGCACAAGTATCGTCACTGGTCAGGAGACCACCGCCAGAGTCACAGCCCAGGAGGGCACAAGTATCGTCACTGGTCCGGAGACCACCGCCAGAGTCACAGCCCAGGAGGGCACAAGTATCGTTACTGGTTCAGGAACCACCGCCAGAGTCACAGCCCAGGAGGGCACAAGTATTGTTGCTGGTCCAGAAACCACAGCTGGAGTCACAGGCCAGGAGGGGCCAGGATGCCACAGCCCCGCTGGGCAATGATGGAACGTCATGCCACACACCAATGCCCAGTGTAGAGATCGTCATGCCACACACCAATGCCCAGTGTAGAGATCGTCATGCCACAAACCAATGTCCAGTGTGGAGATCGTCATGCCACACACCAATGTCCAGTGTGGAGATCGTCATGCCACACACCAATGTCCAGTGTGGAGATCGTCATGCCACACACCAATGTCCAGTATGGAGATCGTTATGCCACACACCAATGTCCGTATCAGAACCGCCATGCCAAAGCACCGCTGAACTGTCCTGAACCACCATGGCAAAGCACCGCTGAACAGGGCAAAGACCGCCATGGCAAAGCACTGCTGAACAGGGCAAAGACCGCTATGCCAAAGCACCGCTGAACAGGGCAAAGACCGCCATGGCAAAGCACCGCTGAACAGGGCAAAGACCGCCATGTCAAAGCACCGCTGAACAGGGCAATGACTGCCATGTCAAAGCACTGCTGAACTGTCCTGAACCACCATGTCAAAGCACCGCTGAACAGGGCAAAGACCGCCATGTCAAAGGACCGCTGAACAGAGCAAAGACCGCCATGTCAAAGCACCGCTGAACTGTCCTGAACCGCCATGTCAAAGCACCGCTGAACAGGGCAAAGACCGCCATGTCAAAGCACCGCTGAACAGGGCAAAGACCGCCATGCCAAAGCACCGCTGAACAGGG
This sequence comes from Pleurodeles waltl, assembly GCF_031143425.1. Lineage (NCBI taxonomy): Eukaryota > Metazoa > Chordata > Amphibia > Caudata > Salamandridae > Pleurodeles > Pleurodeles waltl. The sequence continues at coordinate 183,682,965 of NC_090441.1, read as the reverse complement.
CAAAGACCGCCATGCCAAAGCACCGCTGAACAGGGCAAAGACCAGCATGGCAAAGCACCGCTGAACAGGGCAAAGACCGCCATGTCAAAGCACCGCTGAACTGTCCTGAACCGCCATGTCAAAGCACCGCTGAACAGGGCAAAGACCGCCATGTCAAAGCACCGCTGAACAGGGCAAAGACCGCCATGCCAAAGCACTGCTGAACAGGGCAAAGACCGCCATGTCAAAGCACCGCTGAACTGTCCTGAACCGCCATGGCAAAGCATCGCTGAACAGGGCATGCACTGTGTAGGAATGAATGGACCGCCACATCAGGCATCCTTATCCCATGTGCAGCTGGGACAGTGACAGGACAGGTACTTTCACGTGGAGACTCATCCAGTCTGGGCACCAGTCCCCCTCCAGAACCAGTGGAGACTGTTATCCACTTGAGAGACTGTGGCATTGCACTCCCCAGGATACAGCAGTGGGCAACCCACCCACTGTATAGACTTGAGAGACTGGCTTTTCATTCCCCAGGATGGCACAGTGGGCAAACCACCCACTGTATAGACTTGAGAGACTGTGGCTTTGCACTCCCCAGAATGGCACACTGGGCAAGCCACCCACTGTAGAGACTTGAGAGACTGTGGCTTTGCACTCTCCAGGATACATCAATGGGCATGGAGCCCCGTCGTGGATCTGGCTTCGCATTCATCTGGCTGAGGTTCCCTCCCTTCCCTTCCCCCTGAGGTGCCTGTTTTCTTTCTATCTGATGCCCCGGCAGTGTTCTCTCCGATTTTGGTCAGGTATCTATTGTGGGCCTCGCCCATGCATTTTTGGACTGTTGGTGCACGGACATTGTTGTGTACATATCAGCACTACTTCTCGGATTGTATGTGTAAATAAGAGTTATTTTGAGATGTATATATCTGTATAGTTTTTGTATGACATGTATATTGGCACATTAAAATGTTTGCCCGAATTTTGCATTGTCTTTGCATTCTTCCGGGGGAATTGTGGGTTGTTACTGTTATTTTTGTGACTGCATTGGTATGTATGTTGTGATATGCGAGGGTGGGGGTGGGGGTGTTTGGTGGGTGTCCCCCTAACTTTTGCCTCCCCCCTCCCCTGTGTCGTAGGTGCAGTACTCACAGGTATCTTCTGCGCCTACGTAGCGGTTGGTCGTAAAGGAGCAGAAAAACAAGCGCAGGGAGTATTTGGAGTTCGGGCTCCATGGTGTCCTCGTTCCTCGTGGGATGTGTTCAGGTGAGCGTTTTTCCATAGCAAAAGCTGTTTCCACCGTGTTTTTATCAGCAGTGAATCCGCCCCGGAAAAGGTGGCGGATTGGCGGGTTGCAATAGTGTGGGCGGTACTTTGTCCTCCGCCTGTCTGTTGGCGGTAACGCCGCACTTTTTGTCTGTACCGCCGTAGCGGTCGGAGTGTTAAAGTGGCTGTCTTTGTTGGCGGTTTCCGCCACGTCATAATTCCCTTTTTTTTTTCGCCGCACAGTTTGCGGTTTTACCGCCGCTTTAACACCGTCCGCCAGGGTTGTAATGACCACCATAATGTCTTATCTCCCTCTGGGTTGTTCAGGCAATTGGCACTGGCCACTAAACCATGGGTATTGGGATAGGTCAGGGCAGGGTGGAGGACAAAGCATATTTGTAGGTTACTCAGGGTTTGGGAGAAGTTCAGACTCTTTGACTGTCTTCTGATGTGTTAGGCAGTTACAGTAAACAATCAGTTTCCCTGTGAGACAGTTTTGAAGGTTTTCAGGGTAGGTGTAGAGGGTTAATTTTGTACAGTCTAGTGATAGGTATTGTCCCTGGGAGAGAGGGTGTGATGGAGCAGAGTGAGATCATCTGGAAGGGATTGTACACAGCGGGGACAGAGGAGCTCCTAAAGCGAGGAGATTAGGTCAGTCTTGGGTGGCTCTGTTGCAGCTGAAAAGGTGGGCTGCAGGGAGAACTCCAGCTATCGTTGTTACCTATTTCCTGCCTTAACGCAGGGAGAGGGGATGAAGTCTCAAGACTGTAATTAGGACCTCTACGGGGTGAAGGGATAATGTCTGGGGAGTTCGTGGTTGTAGGACGCTGGCTCTGTATATACTATATCAAAATGAGATAAAGTGTGCACAGAGTCCAGGGGTTACCCAAGAGGCTTGACAGAGGCAATAATAGATAATACTAATGCTCTATTTGTGGTAGTGTGGTCGAGCAGTTAGGCTTATCAGAGGTTAGTGTTAAGCATTTGTTGTACACACACAGGCAATAAATGAGAACACACACTCAATGACTAATAGGTTTTTATATAGAAAAATATTATTTCATAGATATAGATAGAACTTTGAATCAAAACAGTAATGTACACAATTTGGCATAAAATGGCAATAAACTATTTTAAAAGTGGACACTGCAAAATTCAACAGTTCCTGCGGGAGGTAAGTACAGGTTAGTTTTTGAGGTAAGTAAAGCACTTACAAGTTCAGTCTCTGAGGCATAGGCAGCCCACTGTTGGGGATTCAAGGCAACCCCAAACACCCAGCACCAGCAACACAGGGCCGGTTAGGTGCAGAGGTCAAAGAGGGGCCCAAATAACGTACGTGCCTATGGAGACTGGGAGTGCTCCGGTTCCAGTCTCTAGCAGGTAAGTACCTCGGGGAGCAGACTGGGGGAGTTTTGTAGAGCACTGGGGGGTCCAAAACAGGCACACAAAATACACCCTCAGCGGCATAGGGGTGGCCGAGTGCAGTGTGCAAACAAGGCATCGGGTTCTGTATTGGAATCAATAGAGGGACCCGCGGGTCACTCTGACGATGCAGGCAGGACACAGGGGGGCTTCTCTGGCCAGCCACCGACTGGGCAAAGGTGGGGGCCACCTGCTGGTCACTGCTGCACCGGTAGTTGGTTCTTCACGGACATGGGGGCTGCGGGTGCAGTACTTTGGGGTTTCTTTGTTACCGGGCAGTCACGTTCAGGGGGGTCCTCTGTATTCCCTCTACAGGCGTCATCGTAGGGGTGCAGGGAGGTCAGCTCAGGGTGGACACGTCGTTGGAGTTACCTGGTGGGTCCTCTCTGTGGCGCTGGTTTCTCTAGACACGGGCCGGGGGGTCTGGTGCAGAGTGGTGGGGACTTACGCTTCCGGAGTGAGGTGAGAGTCCCTTTAAATATGGTTTCATCTTGTTGCTTTGGACAGAGCCGCTGTCCACGGGTGTTTCTTGGTCCTTTGGAGTTGCAGGGCAGTCCTCTGAGTTGGCAGATGTCGCTGGGCCCACAGGATGCGTCGCAGGGGGAGGCTCTTTGAATCAGGAGGCAGGCCGGTAGGGCTGGGGCCAAAGCAGTTGTTGTCTTCCTTCTTCTCTGCGGGGGTTTCAGGTCAGCAGTTCTTCTTCTTGTTAGGTCATCAGGAATCTGAAATCCTGGGTTCAGGGTCGCCCCCTAAATACTGAATTTAGGGGGGTGTTATGGTCACAGGGCAGTAGCCAATGGCTACTGTCCTTGAGGGTGGCTACACCCTCCTTGTGCCCCCTCTCTCTGGAGAGGGGAGCACATCCCTATCCCTATTGGGCTAAATCCTCCAACACAAGATGGAGGATTTTCTAAGAAGGGGGTCACTTCAGCTCTAGTCACCTTAGGGGTGGACCTGGCTGAGGGGGGTGGCTCCTCCTTGTTTTCTCATTATCTCCCTGGACTTGCCCCCAAAAGGGGGGGTTGTGTCCAGGGGGCAGGCATCTCCACGAGCTTGAGTGCCCCGGAGCATTGGAACACGAACCTTGAGCCTTTAAGGCTCACTGCTAGGTGTTACAGTTCCTGCACGGGGAGGTGTGAAGCACCTCCACCCAGTGCAGGGTTTGTTTCTGGCCCCAGAGAGCAGGAAGGCTCTCACCCCAGGGGGGCAGAAACATGTTTCTCAGTGGCAGACTGGCTCAGACCAGTCAGTACTGTACTGAAGGATTTGGTAAAAAACAAGGGGCATCTCTAAGATGCCCCCTGTGTGCAATAAATCCAGCACTGGCATCAGTGTGGGTTTATTATTCTGAGAAGTTTGATACCAAACTTTCCAGTATTCAGTGTAGCCATTATGGAACTGTGGAGTTCATTTTGACAAACTCCTAGACCATATACTTAATATGGCCACACTGTATTTACAATGTCTATGAATGGACTTAGACACTGTAGGGACACATTGCTTATGCAGCTATGCTCTCACCTGTGGTATAGTGCATCCTGCCTTATGGCTTTAAGGCCTGCTAGAGGGGTTTCTTACCTATGCTACAGGTGGTGTTTTGTGTGCATGGCACCCTGAGGGGGATGCCTGTCAACTTTGCCTTTTTCTCCCCACCAAGACACACAATCTGCAATGGAAGTGTGCATGTGTTAGGTGTGAGGTCCCTTAGGGGGCACAACACATGCCACATGTCCCTTAGGGACCTTCCCTGGTTACAGGGCCCTTTTTATCACTGGTACCTTTTACAAGGGACTTATCTGGGTGCGAGGGGTGTGCCAATTGTGAAAACAATGGTACATTGTTAGTGAAAGAACACTGGTGCTGGGGTCTGGTTAGCAGGGTCCCAGCACACTTCTTAGTCAAGTCAGCATCAATATCAGGCAAAAAGTGTAGGAGGGTACCTGCAACAAGGAGCCATTTTCCTACATAAGCCCTCCCAGGCCAGCAAAGCTGGGAGAGTCTTCCTAGTCTGTCAGGCAAAGAAGAGTAGGGAAAACAGACTGCTTTGTTGCTGCCTTACATCCTCCTGTTCAGGTCATTCCCTCTGGGGAACTGACCTACTTCCTCAGTGATAGGACCCAGTCTGAATTGCCTCTTATCTATGTTTTTAGTGTCTTCACCCATTCTTTTTATTTTGGAGTTAGAGGTATGCACCTCTGGTAATCTTATCTTAGCCAGGGTCACCTCTAGCTTACCCAAAGAGGTTACCCATAGCTGGAATAACCCCACCATGACCAACAGGGTCAAGGGGCCTAACTTGCTATTTGGCATGGGGTCAGACCACCATGCCAAGGACAGTGCAGCAATAAAGGCTAACACCCAGCAGAGTGCCCAGAACCACATCTTCAGCTCTTCACCAACAAGGGAAGGGGCTAAGTTCCAGGCTTCTTTGGGTTCAGGGTGCCTGTCTGCTGTGATAAAGTGGGGGGTTGCTATATCTTGTAATAAACATCCTCGTTCCACTCTTTCTTGTTTTAGCTGAGGAGCCACCCACTCATGCTTAACAGTTGCCTTACTAGTCAAGACGTCTTGTGTGTCAGGTTGGACTTTACCAGTGCCACCTTTGGAGTTCTCCCCTACTGGAGCAGAATCCACTTGGCTTACTGGAACCTTGGCTAAAGGTTGTGCACCTTCCTGTACTGTTTTTTTATCCTTTTTTTCTTTTGGGGCCTACGTGCAGTTACTGCAGGGGCAGCACCTCCAGAATCCTTGGGAGAGGAGTGGCACTGGACCAGTTCCTCTCTTGGACTCTGACTAACCTCTGGGTAGTCATTTCCATTTCCACTCTTTGTCTTTACTTGTAGGAGTGTCGCCCACTGTCTCCTGGAGAGGCTTTGTAACCCCTTTCTTTTGGTCACCCCTAGTGGACGTTTTGGTTACCCTAGTCTCTACCCAGTGGTCTGCCTTCTTTCCTAATTCCTGGGAAGAAATTGGACCTAGGCCTACTAGATATTGATGTAACTTTTCATTGAAGCAGTTACCTAAAATGTGTTCTTTCATAAACAAATTATAAAGACCATCACAGTCATGCACTTCATTTCCAGTTACCCAACCATCCAGTGTTTTCACTGAGTAGTCTACATAATCTACCCAGTACTGTCTCAAGGTTTTGTGAACCCCCCTGAACCTTATTCTATACTCCTCAGTGGTGAAACCAAGCCCTCAATCAGGGTAGCCTTCATGAGGTCATAGGATTCAGCATCTGCACCAGTGAGTGTTAATCTTCTGGTTCCACAGGCCCTCTCAAAGGCTATGCACCACTTGGTGATGTCATCACCATCCTCATATTTGGGGACAATCCATTTAGGGATTTTAGGGGTGTCAGAATACTCTCTGTCCCTAGTTATTTTGTTGCTACCACCATTTATGGGTTCTAAACCCATTTCTTTTCTCTCTCTTTCTATAGCTAGGAGCTGTTTCTCCAAAGTTAATCTTTTGGCCATCCTTGCTAGAGGGATGTCCTCTTCATTGAGGTTGTCCTCAATGTTAACAGAGGGACTGGACTTCCCTGTAGAAGTACCAGGCTCTCTGAATATGATTTGTGGAGACAGGGTTCTTGGAGCCCTGGTCTCCCTAATTAGGACAGGAGGGAAGAGTTCTTCCTCCTGTTCACTAATTTCTTTCGCATCTGAAGGAGGGTCTTCCATCTCAGTGGGGTGGCCCCTTGTATACTCTGCCGAGAGCTCCTGGAGCTTGACCTTGGTAGGGTTGGACCCAGTTTTGATCTTTTTTATCTTACAGAGAGACCTTACCTCTGACATCCCTTGATGCAGGTAAGGGTGAGGTTGAGTTCCATCACCATCTCCTCTGAGTTATTCATTATATCTCTAAAAGTTTGGATTACTTTTTAAGAAACTAAAAACTACTTCTAGTACTTAAATCCAAACTTTTACAAAACTTCTAAAATTAAAAAGAAATGCTAACAGGGATTTGCCTAAGTCTTGCATTCACTACTGCTAAGTAAGACTTCTTTCATGCCACTGAAACATTTGTACGAGAAGGGAAGCTACCACACCTCATGAATGTAACTATCTCCCAGCTTCTCATATTTGCCTACCAGAATGTGTTTTAAACAGGAGGTGAATTGAAGTGTTGAAATAGGCAGATTAATTACCCCATGTATTAGCCACTCAGCAGATGGTATTTCGGCCACAGTAAAAGGCAACTTTTCTAATTTCTCGATGTTAAGCATGACATAAGTCTCTTCCTTCTTAGCCATTAGTTGTTGTTGTCGCTTTAAATTAAAGGAAGAAAAGATCTCCCTCGCACTGACATGCTGCCAGGAAACGCAACCTGCCTTCAGTGTTTGAAGTGTCCAACCCAACTGCATAATGGACCTTAACTGACTCTGCCCATGATGTAAAGAAGACATATCTGTTTGTATAATGTCTATAGCAGAAGAGACGATATTATTTAGGGTATATATCCAGTCGGACAAGGTGTTAATCCCTTTAACCACAACAGCTAATGCCTTTTTTAGATTTTCCTTGTCTATTTGCCTTAACCGGGCAGCTGCTTCCTCTTGGGAAAGCTTCAAATTTCATTATATTCCTCAATACAAGAAACGATTCCTACACTGTGTTCTGGGGCCTAACAGGAAGCCCTGTAAGTCAGTGATATTAGACAGGAGACTGAGGTGTTCTCTAACCGCATCTAGTGAGGATGATTTTAACCATTGCTGGCACAATGTTCCTACACTATGGGGGTCATTCTGACCCTGGCGGTCATCGACCGCCAGGGCCAACGACCGCGGAAGCACCGCCAACAGGCTGGCGGTGCTTCCTGGGCCATTCTACCGCCGCGGTCAGAATAGGGCAACCGGCGGTTTCCTGCCGGTTTACCCCTGGCCCAAGGAATCTTCCATGGCGGCGCTGCTTGCAGCACCGCCATGGGGATTCCGACCCCCTTCCCGCCACCCTGTTCCTGGCGGTTTTTACCGCCAGGAACAGGATGGCAGAACGGGTGTCGTGGGGCCCCTGGGGGCCCCTGCACTGCCCATGCCACTGGCATGGGCAGTGCAGGGGCCCCCTAACAGGGCCCCATAATGATTTTCAGTGTCTGCAAAGCAGACACTGAAAATAGCGACGGGTGCCACTGCACCCGCCGCACCCCAGCAACTCCGCCGGCTCCATTCGGAGCCGGCTTCATCGTTGCTGGGTCTTTCCCGCTGGGCGGGCGGGCGGCCTTTTGGCGGTCGCCCGCCTGCCCAGCGGGAAAGTCAGAATGACCGCCGCGGTCATTTGACCGCGGTGCGGTCTTTTGGCGGTCTCCGCCAGGCGGGCGGTGCCCGCCGCCCGCCGGAGTTGGAATGACCCCCTATATGTTGTAACTATACCCGCATGTTCGGATGATATATAGCGAGGGTCTGGCCTACTGGTTCTAAAAAAACCCTGAGGAGTTGATAAAACATTGATGACACCCATTGGTATCCATTGGCCACAACAACCACCCGCTAGGACGTGTCAGTGAAACATTAAATGTACCATTCTGGACCCATTCGTCGAGCTGATCTTCAGTTGCATTTGTATATTTTTGCCATTTATAAAACTTTGCCGGAGCAGGTATACTGGGCATGTTTAATTCCTTAATTTTAGCTACTGTTTCATTTAAAAATATCATTTGTACAGGTATGAGGCATACTCTAAACAAAGCTTCCTTTCCCCTAATTTGCCAATTTCTTGTTTCCCATACACTTTTAAGATCAATCGATTTCAGACAGTATTCATAGCCTTCTATAGACAACCAGGAAACAAAGGATTCCGAATATATTAATCTCGTATTTGTCATTAATATATGTATATCCTTAGTAGGTGGTACCTTAAAATAATATGACTCAGCATTTTTTACATTGTGCCCAGAAAAATATGTAAACTTTTCAGAATATGTTTTGGAACTCCCCTGTGGTGGAGTCGGACAATATTCCCATTGGGTATATTTAAAAACAGTTTTGGGGCTGCTCGCTCTATGTATGAAATGGTGCCCATAATAATTATAGCAAAACTTATCACCATAATTCTCTATAGACTGATAAACATCTTCGTTTCCAAAGACAGTATAATACTGCAATTCAGTCTACATAGAATCAACTGTTTTCACATCCCAATCATCTATTTCGTACTTTAAAAAATTCTTGAGTTTGTAACTTTGGGTCAAAAATGTAGTCTACATCAGTGGGTGTCAAGGACGTAGCCTATTATAACCAACGTGGATGTAATGCTTTTGCGTTTGGAAAGCTGGCTTTTGTAACAGCCTCTAGAGCTGGGATCGGAGAAACGACAATAAGGCGTTTTCCTTGGGCAAGAGGTCTTTCTTTAATACTAGCCATCTGTACAGCAGTGAGAATTTTCTCAGTGGGAGCAAAGCGTTGTTCTGCCGCTGAATATAAGTGTGATTTGAATGCAATCAGGACTGTCTCACCTTCATTAAATGTCACATAGGTGAAACCAATGGTCCCAGCTATTACTCTGATGACCAAATGTGTTTTGTTGTCCCTTGTGTACAAGTGTTTTGCTGCAAGCATGTCTGTTTGCAAATCCCGAAGAATGCGTGTATGTTCAATTGTCCAGAATTTACATGAAAAATCGGGACATATCAAATCATATAAAGGATTTATGTGTGTAGCATAATCTGGAATGTAAGTTCTACCAAAATTTAGGAACCCCAATAGAGATTGGAGTTTTTTAATTGTATTTGGTGGCTGTAACTGTGTGCATTTTTCTAAAAATTGTGGTGCTAGGCTCTTTCCTTCACTTGACAGCTCATATCCCAATAACAGATCAAATCAAATCAAATCATTAACATTTATAAAGCGCGCTACTCACCCGTGCGGGTCTCAAGGCGCTAGGGGGGAAAGGGGGGGTTATCGCTGCTCGAACAGCCAAGTCTTTAGGAGTCTCCGGAAAGCGGAGTGGTCCTGGGTGGTCCTGAGGCTGGTGGGGAGGGAGTTCCAGGTCTTGGCTGCCAGGAAGGAGAAAGATCTCCCACCCGCCGTGGAGCGGCGGGTGCGAGGGACGGCAGCAAGTGCGAGGCCAGCGGAGCGGAGGGGGCGGGTGGGGACGTAGAAGCTGAGGCGTCTGTTGAGGTATTCCGGTCCCTTGTTGTGGAGGGCTTTGTGTGCGTGGGTGAGAAGACGGAAGGTGATCCTTTTGCTGACTGGGAGCCAATGCAGGTGTCTCAGGTGTGCGGAGATGTGGCTGTTGCGGGGTACGTCGAGGATGAGGCGGGCCGAGGCGTTTTGGATGCGTTGCAGGCGGTTTTGGAGTTTGGCGGTGGTCCCGGCGTAGAGGGTGTTGCCGTAGTCCAGGCGACTCGTGACAAGGGCGTGGGTCACGGTTTTTCTGGTGTCGGCGGGGATCCAGCGGAAGATCTTGCGGAGCATGCGGAGAGTGAGGAAGCAGGCGGAGGACACGGCGTTGACTTGCTTGGTCATGGTGAGAAGAGGGTCCAAGATGAAGCCGAGGTTGCGGGCGTGGTCTGCGGGGGTCGGTGCGGTGCCGAGGGCCGTGGGCCACCAGGAGTCGTCCCAGGCGGACGGGGTGTTGCCGAGGATGAGGACTTCCGTTTTTTCAGAGTTCAGCTTTAGGCGGCTGAGCCTCATCCAATCTGCGACGTCCTTCATACCCTCTTGTAGGTTGGTCTTGGCGCTGGCGGGGTCCTTGGTGAGGGAGAGTACAAGTTGGGTGTCGTCGGCGTAGGAGGTGATGATGATGTCGTGCTTGCGTACGATGTCGGCGAGGGGGCTCATGTAGACATTGAAGAGTGTCGGGCTGAGCGATGAGCCTTGAGGTACGCCGCAGATGATCTTGGTGGGTTCTGAGCGAAACGGAGGGAGGTAAACTCTTTGGGAGCGGTTAGCGAGGAAGGAGGCGATCCAGTCCAGGGCCTGGCCTTGGATCCCGGTGGAGCGTAGGCGGGTGATTAGGGTGCGGTGACAGACGGTGTCAAAGGCAGCCGAGAGGTCGAGGAGAATGAGGGCGACTGTTTCACCGTTGTCCATCAGGGTTCTGATGTCGTCTGTGACTGAGATGAGGGCGGTTTCCGTGCTGTGGTTGGTTCGGAATCCGGTTTGTGAAGGGTCGAGCAGGTTGTTGTCTTCCAGGAAGGTGGTCAGCTGTTTGTTGACGGTCTTTTCTATTACCTTGGCTGGGAAAGGTAGAAGAGAGATGGGGCGGAAGTTTTTCAGGTCGCTTGGGTCAGCCGTAGGTTTCTTTAGTAGGGCGTTGACTTCAGCGTGCTTCCAGCATTCGGGGAAGGTAGCAGAAGAAAAAGAAGAGTTGATGACGGTCTGGAGGTGCGGGGCGATGATGTCGTCGGCTTTGTTAAAGATGAAGTGCGGGCAGGGGTCCGAAGGGGCGCCGGAGTGGATAGAGTTCATGATGGATTTGGTTTCTTCCGTGTTGATGTGGGTCCAGTTGTTGAGGGTGATGTCCGGGGAAGCGGGTTCAGTGGTGTATGGTTGGGTCTGGTGTCCGAAGCTGTCGTGGAGGTCGCTGATCTTGCGATGGAAGAAAGTGGCGAGGGATTCGCACAAATCCTGTGAGGGCGTGACGGCGTTGGCGCTGGCGCTGGGGTTGGAGAACTCTTTGACGATGCTGAAGAGTTCTCTGCTGTTGTGGCTGTTTTTGTCTAGTCTGTCGGTGAAAAAGTTCCTTTTGGCAGTGCGGATCAGGTGGTGGTGTTCGCGTGTAGCGTTCTTGAGGGCGGTCATGTTGTCAGCGGTGTGGTCCTTGCGCCAGGCCTTCTCAAGGGCACGACAAGTTTTCTTTGATTCTTTGAGGGTGTCAGAGAACCAGAGAGGTTTTTTGGTGTTGGTCTGTCGATGCGTGCGTTTGAGGGGAGCAAGGTTGTCAGCGCAGTTGGAGATCCAGTTTGTGAGGTTGAGAGCTGCGTCGTTGGGGTCGGTGGTGAGGGTGGGTTGGTTGGCGGCGAGAGCGGAGAAGAGGACGCTGAGGAAGGCATATTTTTTTTTTTTATTTAATTTGTAGACAAATTCAGCAAAACCTACAACAATGAGGGCTACCCGTCTTAGATGTTGTAGTAGTTCAATATCTGTAAAATAGATATAATCTACATAGGACAATGCTTCAGGATCAATCTCGTGAAGATCGCTGTCACACGAGCTGCGAACAGTCCCGGACTGTTCTTATACCCTTGAGGTAAATGACAGAATTTTTTCTGAGAGCCCAGCGCGCTGAAACTTGTTAAGTCTGTAATCTCAGGCGCTATATTCTGGCAGAAAAAAACCATTGGAAATGTCCAGTGTTGTTTTGTATTTTTTACGCACTATATTGTTCATTAGTGCTGTGCTATGTGAATTTTGTATAGCATATATGCGTGTATGACTGTTTAAGTGTCTGTAGTCTAAGACTATTCTATATGAATGGTCTGGCTTAGCTACCGGGAATAATGGATTATTCATTGGGGAGACACAGGGTTCAATTACGCCCTGGTACTCTAACTGCATGAGTATTTCTCTCACAGGTGTATTTGCTTCATGTTTTATAGGATACTGGGTTGGGGTTGAAATTCATTTTTAGTTGGAATTACATGATAGGTGGATTCTTTATCCCATCCTACGTGGTTTCGGTATAATGCAGGTGCCTGTGCCAAAGCCCAATCAAGGGCATAGGATTCAGCGAGTTCCTCTGGAACAAGGGGCGAGAAGGAAGGCTTAATAACGTCTTCTCCATATGGGCAGGTACGGACAAATTCAGGTGGCCAATCTTGTTTGGCCAACAAAACATCATATATGGTTACCACGCGATCCCAAAAGATTGCGCCTATTATGCGTTCAACGTCTTCTTCTAACTGCAGCGTTACTTTATACACCCTATCAGGCGTGGAGACACGCATGTCTGCAGTTTCTACTTGTAAAAAGTCATCAGTTTCTTTCACCTCCAGATGCTCTGGAAGATTCCGGCAAACTATTGTGACCTCTGCCGCGCTGTCTAGCAGTGCTAGACTCCATTTCATGTTCTTCAAGAGTACCCTCTTCCTGAGTGGCATGTCGAACTGTGACTGCTGCCACTTATTCTTTTTGAATTGTGGTTTTTGTTGGGCGGGTTTCTCTTCCTTTTTAACAGGAACCTCTGAAGAGCGTTGTGATTCCTGTCTCGGTTTCACGTACTCTGTTATTCGCTCTGACCGCCCACCTCTCTCCTTTCTTTTTTCTGATGAGTCCTGAAAGGAACGAGATTGGCGTGTTTCAGTATATTGATATCTATCAGGCGTTTTTATATTATCTCTATTTCTGAGATTATATCTATTCTGGGGGGTCTCCATACGCGGAGATTCTCCCCTCTCTTTTTTAGGAGTTTGTTGTTTTTTATCCCAGCATTTCTTATTACTCTCAGGTGCTTGCTTGGAAAATCTTCATTTGATTTGCCCTGAAATTGTGGTTTGGATGGTCTGGCCCCTAAACTGTCTTGACCTATACTAGAATAGGTCTCTGCAATTATTTTAGGCAGCTATCGTTCCTGATCCTGTTGTGGAACGTTACGAAGCCGCAAGTGCACTGCAAGTGCGACCGCTTCCCCTTTAAGGTTACTTAAAATGATTGAGGATACTGTGGCAAAATTGCCCATCAGTTTCCTCCCCAAATCTAGGGCCGGGGCAGCCCCATATTCATCTTGAATTTGCTTCAACACCTCCGGTAAATTGGCAAGTGTTGGTGTACCGTGTGCAGTTCTATAGAGCGCGGCAAATACCGTGCCCCAGGTATTACAGTTATCTACTATAGGGACCATCCCAAAAGGCAAGCACATCGTTAGTATTCTATGTTTATCCTGAGGTCCAGTATTGGGAAATACTGGCTCCAGTGCATTAATTTTTTGTGCTAACCAAAACGGAGTTTCCTCCCATTTGGCGGGTACTTTACCCATTATTGAATGTACAGTCGCAGGATTTATACCTGGCGTTGCTGCATGCGGATGTTGTGGAGCAGCATGTGCTGGGTTTGTATTTAATGTTTGCATTACAAATTGAACTAATCGTCTATATATCGCTATTAATTCAGTATATAAATGAAGAACCTCAACCACAGCTGAATTTGCAACTTCAGGATGTGGTGCGTAGGTGTAGGAGGCTGGCCTGGTTTGTAGTGGTACCAAGGGGTACTTACACTCTGCACCAAGTCCAGTTATCCCTTATTAGTGTAGAAGAGGTGTCTAGCAGCTTAGGCTGATAAAAAAGGGTAGCTTTGCAGAGCAGCTTAGGCTGAACTAGGAGACGTGTGAAGCTCCTACTATACCACTGGTGTCATATGCACAATATCATAAGAAAACACAATACACAGATATACTAAAAATAAAGGTACTTTATTTTTATGACAATATGCCAAAAGTATCTCAGTGAGTACCCACAGTATGAGGATAGCAAATATACACAAGATATATGTACACAATACCAAAAATATGCAGTAATAGCAATAGAAAGCAATGCAAGCAATGTACAGTCACAATACATTGCAATGAGAGCACATAGGTATAGGGGGCAACAGAAACCATAAACTCCAAAAGTGGAATGCGAATCACAAATGGACCCCAAAACTATGTGCCCTTGTAGAGGGTCGCTGGGACTGTAAGAAAACAGTGAGGGTTAGAAAAATAGCCCACCCCAAGACCCTGAAAAGTGGGTGCAAAGTGCACCTAAGTTCCTCAGAGAGCACAGAAGTCGTGATAGGGGAATTCTGCAAGGAAGACCAACACCAGCAATGCAACAACGATGGATTTCCAGACGAGAGAACCTGTGAAACAAGGGGACCAAGTCCAAGAGTCACACTCAAGTCGTGAGTTGGCAGATGCCCACGAAATGCCAGCTGAGGGTGCAAAGAAACTGCCACCGGATGGTAGAGGTTGTGGATTCTGCAAGAACGAAGAGGACTAGGAATTTCCCCTTTGGAGGATGAATGTCCCACGTCGTGAAGAAGCTTGCAGAGGTATTTCCGTGCAGAAAGACCACACCGCTGACAACATGACCGCCCTCAAGAACGCTACACGCGAACACCACCACCTGATCCGCACTGCCAAAAGGAACTTTTTCACCGACAGACTAGACAAAAACAGCCACAACAGCAGAGAACTCTTCAGCATCGTCAAAGAGTTCTCCAACCCCAGCGCCAGCGCCAACGCCGTCACGCCCTCACAGGATTTGTGCGAATCCCTCGCCACTTTCTTCCATCGCAAGATCAGCGACCTCCACGACAGCTTCGGACACCAGACCCAACCATACACCACTGAACCCACTTCCCCGGACATCACCCTCAACAACTGGACCCACATCAACACGGAAGAAACCAAATCCATCATGAACTCTATCCACTCCGGCGCCCCTTCGGACCCCTGCCCGCACTTCATCTTTAACAAAGCCGACGACATCATCGCCCGCACCTCCAGACCGTCATCAACTCTTCTTTTTCTTCTGCTACCTTCCCCGAATGCTGGAAGCACGCTGAAGTCAACGCCCTACTAAAGAAACCTACGGCTGACCCAAGCGACCTGAAAAACTTCCGCCCCATCTCTCTTCTACCTTTCCCAGCCAAGGTAATAGAAAAGACCGTCAACAAACAGCTGACCACCTTCATGGAAGACAACAACCTGCTCGACCCTTCACAAACCGGATTCCGAACCAACCACAGCACGGAAACCGCCCTCATCTCAGTCACAGACGACATCAGAACCCTGATGGACAACGGTGAAACAGTCGCCCTCATTCTCCTCGACCTCTCGGCTGCCTTTGACACCGTCTGTCACCGCACCCTAATCACCCGCCTACGCTCCACCGGGATCCAAGGCCAGGCCCTGGACTGGATCGCCTCCTTCCTCGCTAACCGCTCCCAAAGAGTTTACCTCCCTCCGTTTCGCTCAGAACCCACCAAGATCATCTGCGGCGTACCTCAAGGCTCATCGCTCAGCCCGACACTCTTCAATGTCTACATGAGCCCCCTCACCGACATCGTACGCAAGCACGACATCATCATCACCTCCTACGCCGACGACACCCAACTTGTACTCTCCCTCACCAAGGACCCCGCCAGCGCCAAGACCAACCTACAAGAGGGTATGAAGGACGTCGCAGATTGGATGAGGCTCAGCCGCCTAAAGCTGAACTCTGAAAAAACGGAAGTCCTCATCCTCGGCAACACCCCGTCCGCCTGGGACGACTCCTGGTGGCCCACGGCCCTCGGCACCGCACCGACCCCCGCAGACCACGCCCGCAACCTCGGCTTCATCTTGGACCCTCTTCTCACCATGACCAAGCAAGTCAACGCCGTGTCCTCCGCCTGCTTCCTCACTCTCCGCATGCTCCGTAAGATCTTCCGCTGGATCCCCGCCGACACCAGAAAAACCGTGACCCACGCCCTCGTCACGAGCCGCCTGGACTACGGCAACACCCTCTACGCCGGGACCACAGCCAAACTCCAAAACCGCCTGCAACGCATCCAAAACGCCTCGGCCCGCCTCATCCTCGACGTACCCCGCAACAGCCACATCTCCGTAAACCTGAGACACCTGCATTGGCTCCCAGTCAGCAAAAGGATCACCTTCCGTCTTCTCACCCACGCACACAAAGCCCTCCACAACAAGGGACCGGAATACCTCAACAGACGCCTCAGCTTCTACGTCCCCACCCGCCCCCTCCGCTCCGCTGGCCTCGCACTTGCTGCCGTCCCTCGCACCCGCCGCTCCACGGCGGGTGGGAGATCTTTCTCCTTCCTGGCGGCCAAGACCTGGAACTCCCTCCCCACCAGCCTCAGGACCACCCAGGACCACTCCGCTTTCCGGAGACTCCTAAAGACTTGGCTGTTCGAGCAGCGATAACCCCCCCTTACCCCCCTAGCGCCTTGAGACCCGCACGGGTGAGTAGCGCGCTTTATAAATGTTAATGATTTGATTTGATTTGAAAGAAGCCTTGCTAGCTGCAAGGGTCGCGGTTAGGGTTTTTGGATGCTGCTGTAGCCCAGGAGGGACCAGGATGTCGCCAATTGCGTGAGGAGACAGAGAGGGCGCCCAGCAAGACAAGGATCCCACTCAGAAGCAAGCAGCACCCGCAGAAGTGCTGGAACATGCACTACGAAGAAGAGTGAACTGGAGCTCACCCGAAGTCACAAAGGAAGGTCCCACGACGCCGGAGGACAACTCAGGAGGTCGTGCACTGCAGGTTAGAGTGTCGGGGACCCAGGCTTGGCTGTGCACAAAGGAAATCCTGGAAGAGTGCACAGGAGCCGGAGCAGCTGCAAATCACGCGGTACCCAGCAAGGCAGTCTGGCGTGGGGAGGCAAGGACTTACCTCCACCAAACTTGGACTGAAGGGTCACTGTACTGTGGGAGTCACTTGGACAGAGTTGCTGAGTTCCAGGGACCACGCTTGTCGTGCTGAGAGGGGACCCAGAGGACCGGTGATGCAGTCTTTTGGTGCCTGCTGTTGCAGGGGGAAGATTCCGTCGACCCACGGGAGATTTCTTCGGAGCTTCTAGTGCAGAGAGGAGGCAGACTACCCCCACAGCATGCACCACCAGGAAAGCAGTCGAGAAGGCGGCAGGATCAGCGATACAAGGTTGCAGTAGTCGTCTTTGCTACTTTGTTGCGGTTTTTCAGGCATCCAGAGCAGTCAGCGGTCGATTCCTTGGCAGAAGGTGAAGAGAGAGATGCAGAGGAACTCGGATGAGCTCTTGCATTCGTTATCTAGAGAATTCCCCAAAGCAGAGACCCTAAATAGCCAGAAAAGGAGGTTTGGCTACTTAGGAAGGAGGATAGGCTAGCAACACAGGTAAGAGCCTATCAGAAGGAGTCTCTGACGTCACCTGCTGGCCCTGGCCACTCAGAGCAGTCCAGTGTGCCAGCAGCACCTCTGTTTCCAGGATGGCAGAGGTCTGGAGCACACTGGAGGAGCTCTGGGCACCTCCCAGGGGAGGTGCAGGTCAGGGGAGTGGTCACTCCCCTTTCCTTTGTCCAGTTTCGCACCAGAGCAGGGCTGGGGGATCCCTGAACCGGTGTAGACTGGCTTATGCAGAGATGGGCACCATCTGTGCCCATCAAAGCATTTCCAGAGGCTGGGGAAGGCTACTCCTCCCCAGCCCTGACACCTTTTTCGAAAGGGAGAGGGTGTAACACCCTCTCTCTGAGGAAGTCCTTTGTTCTGCCTTCCTGGGCCAAGCCTGGCTGGACCCCAGGAGGGCAGAAACCTGTCTGAGGGGTTGGCAGCAGCAGCAGCTGCAGCTGCAGCTGCAGTGAAACCCCGGGAAAGGTAGTTTGGCAGTACCCGGGTCTGTGCTAGAGACTCAGTGGATCATGGAATTGTCTCCCCAATGCCAGAATGGGGGCACCTTGGCTAGTGCCAGGGTGCCCACACACTAAGTAACTTAGCACCCAACCTTTACCAGGTAAAGGTTAGACATATAGGTGACTTATAAGTTACTTAAGTGCAGTGGTAAATGGCTGTGAAATGGCTGCAGTGGCAGGCCTGTGTAAGAATTGTCAGAGCTCCCTATGGGTGGCAAAAGAATTGCTGCAGCCCATAGGGATCTCCTGGAACCCCAATACCCTGGGTACCTCAGTACCATATACTAGGGAATTATAAGGGTGTTCTATTATGCCAATGTAAATTGGTGAAATTGGTCACTAGCCTGTTAGTGACAATTTGGAAAGAAATGAGAGAGCATAACCACTGAGGTTCTGGTTAGCAGAGCCTCAGTGAGACAGTTAGTCATCACACAGGGAACACATACAGGGCACACTTATGAGCACTTGGGCCCTGGCTGGCAGGGTCTCAGTGACACATACAACTAAAACAACATATATACAGTGAAAATATGGGGGTAACATGCCAGGCAAGATGGTACTTTCCTACACAACCCCCACCCAAACGAAGGACAATAAGACTAGCCATGACCTGATGAGTCTTCATTGTCTAAGTGGAAATATCTGGAGAGTCCATCTGCATTGGAGTGGGTACTCCCAGGTCTGTGTGAGATATGGACCACCTCAACAATTTAGGATTTTCACCTTTCATTTGTTTTAGCCAAAGTTGAGGTTTGTGGTCTGTCTGAACAATGAAGTGAGTTCCAAACAGGTATGGCCTCAACTTCTTCAGTGCCCAGACCACACCAAAGGCCTCCCTCTCTATGGCAGACCAACACTTTTCTCTAGGGGTCAACCTCCTGCTGATAAAAGCAACAGGTTGATCCTGGCCCTCAGAATTAAGTTGTGATAAGACTGCCCCTACCCCTAATTCAGATGCATCAGTTTGGACAATGAATTTTTTGGAGTAACAGGGGCTTTTTAGGACAGGTGCAGAGCACATGGCCTGTTTCAGCTCCTCAAAAGCTTTCTGACAGCTAGCTGTCCATAATACCTTTTTAGGCATTTTCTTAGATGTGAGGTCATTAAGAGGGGCTGCAATGGAGCCATAGGGGGTCATTCTGACCCTGGCGGTCATTGACCGCCCGGGTCAACGACCGCGGGAGCACCGACAACAGGCTGGCGGTGCTCCCAAGGGCATTCTGACCTCGGCGGTATGGCCGCGGTCAGAAAGGGAAAACCGGCGGTGTCCCGCCGGTTTTCCGCTGCCCTGAGGAATCCTCCATGGCGGTGCAGCTTGCTGCGCCGCCATGGGGATTCCGACCCCCTCACCGCCATCCTGTTCCTGGCGGTTTTGACCGCCAGGAACAGGATGGCGGTGAGGGGTGTCGTGGGGCCCCTGCAGTGCCCATGCCAATGGCATGGGCACTGCAGGGGCCCCGTAAGAGGGCCCCACTAAGATTTTCAGTGTCTGCCTTGCAGACACTGAAAATCGCGACGGGTACAACTGCACCCGTCGCACCCTTCCCACTCCGCCGGCTCCATTCGGAGCCGGCTTCCTCGTGGGAAGGGGTTTCCAGCTGGGCTGGCGGGCGGCCTTCTGGCGGTCGCCCGCCAGCCCAGCGGGAAACACAGAATAACCACGGCGGTCTTCTGACCGCGTAGCGGTATTCTGTTGGGGGAACTTTGGCGGGCGGCCTCCGCCACCCGTCAAAGTTGGAATGACCCCCATAGTTCTTTATGAACCTCCTGTAATACCCAGTGAGGCCTAAGAAGGCTCTCACCTGGGTCTGAGTTGTAGGGGGAACCCAATCTATAATAGTTTGGATTTTCCCCTGAAGTGGTGCAATCTGTTCTCCACCTACCAGGTGTCCCAGATAAACCACTTTCCCCTGCCCTGTCTGGCACTTTGAAGCCTTGATAGTGAGGCCTGCTTTCTGCAGGGCCTCCAAAACTTTCCACAGGTGGACCAGGTGATCATCCCAGGTGGAGCTAAAGACAGCTATATCATCTAGATATGCTGCACTAAAAGCCTCCAAACCTCGCAGGACTGTATTCACCAACCTCTGAAAAGTGGCAGGTGCATTTTTCAACCCAAAAGGCATTACTGTGAATTGGTAGTGCCCTCCAATGGTTGAAAAAGCAGTTTTTGCTTTAGCATCCTCTGATAACTTGATCTGCCAATACCCTGCAGTCAAATCAAAGGTGCTTAGATACTTGGCAGATGCCAGTGTATCTATTAGCTCATCTGCCCTGGGTATAGGGTGAGCATCAGTTTTAGTTACCTGTTTGAGACCTCTGTAATCTACACAAAATCTCATTTCCTTCTTTCCATCTTTGGAATGAGGTTTTGGTACAAGTACCACAGGAGAGGCCCATGGACTTTCAGAATGCTCAACCACTCCCAGTTCAAGCATTTTCTGAACTTCTTGTTTTATGTAGTCCCTGACATGGTCAGGCTGCCTATAGATCTTACTTTTGACAGACAAGCTGTCTCCAGTATCTATAGTGTGCTCACACCAAGACGTGGTGCCTGGCACAGTAGAAAAGAGTTCAGAAAACTGACCCAGGAGATTTATGTAGTGGTCTTTCTGCTCAGCAGTAAGACAATCTGCTAAAACTACACTCCACTAGAGCATCTTGTTCTGTGGAAGAGAAGAGATCAGGGAGAGGGTCACTCTCTTCTTCCTGTCCTTTATCTGTTTGCCATGAGCAGGGTGAGATCAGCCCTGTCATAGTAGGGTTTCAGGCGATTGACATGGAGCACCCTAAGGGGACTCCTGGCAGTGCCTAAGTCAACCAAGTAGGTGACTTCTCCCTTTTTCTCAACAATAATGTGGGGACCACTCCATTTGTCTTGGAGTGCTCTTGGGGCCACAGGCTCCAAGACCCACACTTTCTGCCCTGGTTGGTACTGAATCAGAACAGCCTTCTGGTCATGCCATTGCTTTTGGAGCTCTTGGCTGGCCTGAAGGTTTTTACTGGCCTTTTTCATGTACTCAGCCATCCTAGATCTTAGGCCAAGTACATAGTCCACTATGTCTTGCTTAGGAGCTTTTAAAGGTTGTTCCCAACCCTCCTTCATAAGTGTTAGAGGACCTCTTACAGGGTGTCCAAATAGGAGTTCAAAGGGGCTGAAGCCCACTCCTTTTTGGGGTACCTCCCTGTCAGCAAAAAGGAGGCAAGATAACAGGACATCCCATCTCCTCCAGAGTTTTTCAGGGAGTCCCAGTATCATTCCTTTGAGAGTTTTATTAAACCTCTCAACTATTCCATTTGTTTGTGGATGATAGGGTGTGGTGAACTTGTATGTCACACCACATTCCTTCCACATGGCCTTTAAGTAAGCAGACATGAAGTTGCTACCTCTGTCTGATACCACCTCATTTGGGAAGCCCACCCTGGAAAAGATTCCCAGGAGGGCCTTTGCCACTGCAGGAGCTGTAGTGGTCCTTAGAGGAATTGCTTCAGGATATCTGGTGGCATGGTCCACTACCACCAAAATAAACCTATTGCCTGAAGCAGTAGGAGGGTCAAGGGGGTCAACTATGTCAACCCCTACCCTTTCAAAGGGGACCCCAACCACAGGTAGTGGAATAAGGGGAGCCTTTGGAGTGCCACCTGTTTTGCCACTGGCTTGACAGGTTTCACAGGACTTACAAAATTCCTTTGTGTCCTCTGACATTCTAGGCTAATGAAACAAGGGGACAGGCCTGTCCCAAGTTTTCATTTGTCCTAAATGTCAAGCCAAGGGAATGTCGTGGGCTAGAGTTAGGAGGAACTCTCTGTATTGCTGTGGAATCACGAATCTCCTGGCTGATCCAGGTTTTGGATCCCTTGCTTCAGCATACAAGAGGTTGTCCTCCCAGTAAACTCTGTGAGAGTCACTGACATCCCCATTTTGCTGTTTGACAGCTTGCTGTCTTAGACCCTCTAGTGTGGGACAGGTATGCTGTGCCACACTCAGCTCCCCTCTGGCAGGCCCCCCTCCACCCAAAAGATCACCAGTGTCTGCTTCCAGCTCCTCTGGTGAAGGTTCTGCACAAGGTGGAAATTCTTCTTCCTCAGAAGTTGAATCCACTGTAGAGGGAGGGATAGTAGGTAGTGTTTTACCTTTACTAACCCTAGCTTTAGGGAGCACTTGGTCCATTGTTCCAGGATCCAAGTCACCCTGTCCTTTTTGCTTTTTTGCCTGAGCCCTTGTCAAAGCAAAAATATGCCCAGGAATGCCCAGCATTGCTGCATGAGCCTCCAATTCCACTTCTGCCCAAGCTGATGTCTCTAAATTGTTCCCTAGTAGACAGTCTACAGGTAAATCTGAGGCAACCACAACTTTCTGTGGACCAGTAACCCCCCCCAGTTGAGATTCACAACAGCCATGGGGTGGCTAAGAGTGTTGTTATGAGCATCAGTCACTTGGTACTGGTGACCAAGTAGGTGTTGTTCAGGGTGGACCAGTTTCTCTATTACCATGGTAACACTGGCACCTTTGTCCCTGTAGGCCTGAACCTCAACACCATTTACTAGGGGAAGTTGCTTGTACTTATCCATATTAAGGGGACAAGCAACCAAGGTGGCCAAATCAATGGCACCTTCAGAGACTAACACAGCCTCTGTGGTCTCCCTAACAAGACCAACCCCAACTAAATTACCAAAAGTGAGCCCAGCTACTCCCTTGGATTGGCTATTAGTAGGTTTGCTCCCACCACCACTGCTATTACTAGGGGCACTAGGTGTAGCAGTAGGGGTTGTGGTAGTGGGAGGCTTGGTGCTTTTCTTTGGACAACTGTTATCAGTTGTCCAATGGCGTTTTATTTTACATAAATAGCACCATGGTTTCTTTACTTGATTTGAAGAGGATTTGGGCCCACCACCCCCACCAGAGTGTTTTTGTGGGCCTGATGAAGACTCATTTTTAGATTTGTCCCCACCCTTGTCAGAAGACTTACCATCATTCTTCTTGCCATCCTTGTCACCCCCTGTATGAACTTTTCTGTTCACTCTTGTTCTGACCCATTTGTCTGCCTTCTTTCCCAATTATTGGGGAGAGGTCAAATCTGAGTCTACTAGATACTGGTGCAACAAATCAGACACACAATTATTAAGCATATGCTCTCTCAGGATTAAGTTATACAGGCTTTCATAGTCAGAAACTTTACTGCCATGTAACCACCCCTCCAAGGCCTTCACTGAATGGTCAACAAAGTCTACCCAGTCTTGTGAAGACTCCTTTTTGGTTTCTCTGAACTTGATCCTGTACTGTTCAGTGGTTAAGCCATAACCATCTAGGAGTGCATTCTTAAGAACTGTAAAATTATTGGCATCACTTTCCTTAACAGTAAGGAGCCTATCCCTACCCTTTCCACTGAAAGATAGCCATAGGATAGCAGCCTATTGCCTTTGAGGGACCCCCCTGTACAACATAGGCCCTCTCAAGTGCAGCAAACCACTTGTTAATGTCATCCCCCTCCTTGTAAGGGGGAACTATCTTATGCAGATTCCTAGAATCATGCTCTTTTACAGGATTACTATCTGTAATACTGCTGCTGCCACCATGGGGTCCAAACCCCAACCTCTGCCTTTCTTTTTCTAAGTCAAATGCTTCCCTGTCTAGATCCAGCTGTTGCTTTTTCAGCTTCAGCCTGGACTCTTCCACTCTCAATCTATTGAGTTCCCTTTCTAACACTCTGTCATCAGGGTGGGTAGGTTGGGCATGCCTTGACACAGAAGAATGGTGTGAATGAACAGAGGGAGACCTGTCCCTAACAGATGGCACTCTAACAACCTGGCCTAAAGGAGTAACCTCTCTACTGTGATGAGAACTCACATCAGTACCAGCCCTGCTAGGTGGCCTGCTAATGGGCAGGTTGGGAAGGTTCCCATCTAACACTTTTACTGGGGCTACCCCAGAGTCAGAGTGTGAACCATCAGCTAATCTGTCACCTGCTGTGCCAGCTATGGCCTTATCATTTTCAATGAGCATATTAACCAACAATTCTCTAGAGGGATTCTTCCCTACCCCTAAACCTCTATCAATGTAGAGACTCCTTGCACCTTTCCAGCTAAGGTGGTCATAAGCAGTGCTGGTCAGATCCAGAGTTTGACCTGTACCAGACATGATAGAAAAAGGTTTAAGGAACAGAAAAAGAAAGAAAAAGTTTCAGAACTTTTTAAGGAACAGAAAAAAAACTTTTTTAACTTTTAAGAAACTTTTTGAAAGTTTAGAGGTACTTTTCAGCACTTAGCAATAGAGTAAGAGGAGAAAAGCAAAACGTTTTGGTTAGGTGTACATACACTGAACTTCTTTAGTATATTTTTCTCTTATGAAAAGTACAAGATGATAAAGTGGTAAGTAGTTGCAAGTACTTATCCAACCGCTGCACAACCAATGTAGGAGGCTGGCCTGGTTTGTAGTGGTACCAAAAGGTACTTACACTCTGCACCAGGTCCAGTTATCCCTTATTAGTGTAGAAGAGGTGTCTAGCAGCTTAGGCTGATAGAAAAGGGGAGCTTAGCAGAGCAGCTTAGGCTGAACTAGGAGACGTGTGAAGCTCCTACTATACCACTGGTGTCATATGCACAATATCATAAGAAAACACAATACACAGATATACTAAAAATAAAGGTACTTTATTTTTATGACAATATGCCAAAAGTATCTCAGTGAGTACCCTCAGTATGAGGATAGCACATATACACAAGATATATGTACACAATACCAAAAATATGCAGTAATAGCAATAGAAAGTAATGCAAGCAATGTACAGTCACAATAGATTGCAATGAGAGCACATAGGTATAGGGGCAACACAAACCATATACTCCAAAAGTGGAATGCGAATCACGAATGGACCCCAAACCTATGTGACCTTGTAGAGGGTCGCTGGGACTGTAAGAAAACAGTGAGGGTTAGAAAAATAGCCCACCCCAAGACCCTGAAAAGTGGGTGCAAAGTGCACCTAAGTTCCCCAGAGAGCACAGAAGTCGTGATATGGGAATTCTGCAAGGATGACCATCACCAGCAATGCAACAACAATGGATTTCCAGACAAGAGAACCTGTGGAACAAGGGGACCAAGTCCAAGAGTCACACTCAAGTCGTGAGTGGGCAGATGCCCAAGAAATGTCAGCTGAGGGTGCAAAGAAGCTGCCACCGGATGGTAGAAGCTGTGGATTCTGCAAGAACGAAGAGGACTAGGAACTTTCCCTTTGGAGGATGGATGTCCCACGCCGTGAAGAAGCTTGCAGAGGTGTTTCCATGCAGAAAGACGCAAACAAGCCTTGCTAGCTTTAAGGGTCGCGGTTAGGATTTTTGGATGCTGCTGTGGCCCAGGAGGGACCAGGATGTCGCCAATTGCATGAGGAGACAGAGGGGGCACCCAGAAAGACAAGAAGCCCACTCAGAAGCAAGCAACACCCGCAGAAATGCCGGAACAGGCACTACGAAGAAGAGTGAACTGGAGCTCACCCGAAGTCCCAAAGGAAGGTCCCACAACGCCAGAGGACAATTCAGGAGGTCGTGCACTGCAGGTTAGAGTGTCGGGGACCCAGGCTTGGCTGTGCACAAAGGAAATCCTGGAAGAGTGCACAGGAGCCGGAGCAGCTGCAAATCACGCGGTACCCAGCAATGCAGTCTGGCGTGGGGAGGCAAGAACTTACCTCCACCAAACTTGGACTGAAGAGTCACTGTACTGTGGGAGTCACTTGGACAGAGTTGCTGAGTTCCAGGGACCACGCTCATCGTGCTGAGAGGGGACCCAGAGGACCGGTGATGCAGTCTTTTGGTGCCTGCGGTTGCAGGGGGAAGATTCCGTTGACCCACGGGAGATTTCTTCGGAGCTTCTAGTGCAGAGAGGAGGCAGACTACTCCCACAGCATGCACCACCAGGAAAGCAGTCGAGAAGGCGGCTGGATCAGCGATACAAGGTTGCAGTAGTCGTCTTTGCTACTTTGTTGCGGTTTTGCAGGCGTCCAGAGCAGTCAGCGGTCGATTCCTTGGCAGAAGGTGAAGAGAGAGATGCAGAGTACCTCAGTACCATATACTAGGGAATTATAAGGGTGTTCTAGTATGACAATGTAAATTGGTGAAATTGGTCACTTGCCTCTTAGTGACAATTTGGAAAGAAATGAGAGAGCATAACCACTGAGGTTCTGGTTAGCAGAGCCTCAGTGAGACAGTTAGTCATCACACAGGGAACACATACAGGGCACACTTATGAGCACTGGGGCCCTGGCTTGCAGGGTCCCAGTGACACATACAACTAAAACAACATATATACAGTGAAAATATGGGGTAACATGCAGGCAAGATGGTACTTTCCTACAGTAGGTGGCCAATAAAGGCCAGGTAGGGTTTCATTACTAAGAGGACCTAACCTTACTGGTAATATTGTGTCGAGTAGGGCGCCATCAAGCCAATTATTATGTTCTTGATAATATAGAGGTATTTCTAAATATGTGTATGCTCTGTATTGTCCAAGTGCATTTGCAAGTGTATAATGATTAAATGTATTTGTGTTCCCATCAACTGCTGTAAATGTGACCCAAGTTCTGTTCTATAAACTGCATGGGCATCCACCACAAATGTGACTGGACCCCCCTGAGGCGTTAGGCCATTTGCTAACAAATGTGTAGTTAGAGGTTATCTCATATTAACCACTATTTGTACCTGCTGTGGATTTGCCATTATAGGAAACTATAAGGTCAGAGAAGGTACACCAAGTAGGGCTTTTCTTTTAAAGTTCAAACTTGAACAACCTCCAGCTGCAAATAGGATAGCCTACGCAGCTGGGGTGGAAATCCTCAGTACCACGGACGTCTCCGTATATGGTATTGAGGTGTCATTGTATATAATGAGATAGAGATACTCTGGAGGACCCGAAAATTAGAGCCTGACCAAACGTTGGTGATGCCATGTCGCGTGGGCTCTCATTATTCTAATGAGACTACTGAATTTTGAGCGACAGAATAGCCCGCGGTCTGGGAGACTAAGTCCAACCCACTGCGGGTGCCACCTGTCGCTCAATCCGGGTTTTGCTCCGGCCAACTAGCAGTGCCTCATCTCTACCCACGGATAGTGATGATTGGGCAGCCGAGCGCATGACATACTTGGCTTCTCAGGGAAGTCGTGGTCACTCAGGTCTCATCCGGTTCTCTCATTAACAGTTCAGTCTCATATATAAATGACATACAGAGGCAGTATATGTTTCAATAACAGGTTTAATAAAACGACTGTATTTAAGATAGCAAAGCGTGAGCTGCAATAACCAGGACGACACAACATGACAGTATTAAAATTGTGACTGGCAGAGTGAAGCATAAGAATAACGCTATCATAATGTCACTATGATCAATAGACTAGCTCCTACCTAGGCTAACATAGAGCACAGCATGTTAAGCTCTTATTCTGCCCTTCAGGTTCCCCTGGGAAGACATCAACCCCCATACCTGAGCAAAGGCCTGCGGTCTGTGTTAGCATCTGTAGCGAAGCGTTCAGCAATCAGCATACAGTTATGGTTTCCTGGCTGGAATCTCCCTCTAACGTGTAAGGGACAAGGAAGTGTTTATATAATGCAGCTGATATTCTGAGAAAATGTCTCTACGTAAGGATGTGTATTTTCTACGAATGTTGGAGACTAAACTTCTACCACGTTCACCGGCAATGTACAATGCTGTAGCCTTTGAAGAAGCACAGAGTGATCAAGAATGTCATGTTTGAGAACAGAGTGCTGGCCTAGGCAAAAATAGTTAGATAAACGGAAAATAAAACAAGACCGTAAAAATGGTTATTGTAACAATAATAAAATTAAGTTGAATAAAATATATCTAGGTTAGAGTGCACAGCGGCCTAGTGTGTTAAAATAACGTGCAACGAGCTATAACTAAAATGGCTACACAACAATTCCACTTACCTAGGTGGGGGTCCTGTGTTAGCATTCCATTTTTTTAGTATATGGTTTGGACTCCCCCTAGGGTCACAATTGTCTAACTGCATTTGCACTGTTTTCTATCACGTTCTATGCCTATTTCTGTTAACTAGTGGATATATCTAGTGTGTTACTTACCTCCTATTGGAGGGTTGCCTCTCTAGTACTTTTAGTATTGT
The DNA here is from genome assembly GCF_031143425.1 of Pleurodeles waltl. Classification (NCBI taxonomy): domain Eukaryota; kingdom Metazoa; phylum Chordata; class Amphibia; order Caudata; family Salamandridae; genus Pleurodeles; species Pleurodeles waltl. The sequence goes on along the minus strand of NC_090441.1, from coordinate 183,654,856 downwards.
GTCACTAAAATAAAGTACCTTTATTTTTGTAACAGTGAGTGTTTTATTTCATTTGTGTGAGTGCTGTGTGACTACAATGATATTGCATGAGCTTTGCATGTCTCTGAGAAAAGTCTTGGCTGCTCATTCACAGCTACCTCTAGACAGCCTGGCTTCTAGACACTGCCTACACTACAATAATAGGGGATACCTGGACCTGGTATAAGGTGTAAGTACCTTAGGTATCCTCCACACCAGGCCAGCTTACTACACTGGTTATTATTGACTAAGCTTCACCAATGCTCACACCAAGGAATTTCCTGCTTTCAGCTGTTGTCTCCAGTTACTGACTGTTCGGCTGACCAACTTAGTGGTCACTTTCCAGCTGTCTTTCTTCTCTCGCCATTACAGGCACTTGAAAAGGGTATCTCCCCATTGACATGAAATATTCACAGACGATAAATAGCATTTTCTCATGAGACTGAAGTAGATTATTGGCAAACCCACTATTGTTTCCTGCAAGCCTTTAATTCGTTAGCATTTAAAAAAAAATGAATCCTTTAATTAGCACTTTAAATTATTTCTTGAGGCCGTCGCTTATGACATGGCTTGCAATCACAAAAAATCTCACAAATGTTTCCTACACAGTTGGTAGCATGGCCATAAGAATCATGAGAGACGTGGACTATATGCCCGTCAGATATTGGAGTTGGGGAGGAAGGATGCAAGGGGCAATATTCCCCCAAATTTCAAAGGGGAAGTGAACATTAATCAGTGGCAGACAGAACATATGTCTCTGTAGCAATCACGCAGGTAACTCAGGGGAAAGATGTTTATTTATCAACTCCTCACAAGCCACTGACACAAACCGCTTCAACATTCTATAGCAAGCTCCCGGTAATTCCAAGGTCCCAACATTCTAGGGTGAACGGAACGTACTACTGTCACTACTTGGACAAGAATTATGTACATATTTAACCAATACTCTATATCTCTATGTTATGCTGATATACACATATATATAAATATTTACAATGACAGATGATGTTCTCTTTCATTCAATGCTTATAACATAATATCTCCTTCCCTCACGGAAAGAAAACATAGTCTCTCTGCCACATTGGAACTCTCCGTCACGTGAACTTATCCTTCTCTGAGAAACACTCAGAACTTGTCCAGCATTGTTCATGGTTCCAGTCTCTTCTTCAGGCCTGTTTTCTCCTTCATAGCAAGGTACGATGCGATCCATGCTCCATACTTTGCCATTCTGTAGTCTGACTACGTTCCGATACACTTCTTTTATTTTAATAGGATCAGAAAATTTGCTTCCGTCACTTGGATTGTACCTGGGGAGTCGGATTCTTATCCATTGGCCTACACGCCATTGTCTGTCCTTGACTCCAAATTTCCTATTGTACCACTCTACATACTTGCTCTGTTTACGCTTGAAACATTCTGCAGATACCTCTCTCTGTTCATGTACTTGTTCTCCCCCTTTTAGCCAATTGGGATTCAATTTAGTACCGGGTTGCCTGCCCTTCAATGATTGGAAAGGTGACAAACCCGTGACTAAATTCGGTGTGTTGTGATACGACCAGAGCATCTCATTGAGTGCTTGGTCTCCTTGCACACCTGAAATTTTAGCCCTTTGAATACATTCTTTTATTACTCTGTTCATTCTTTCTACTAGCCCATTAGCTTTCAGATTGTACAATGCTGTTCTGAAGTGATGCACTCCCCATTTTTTAAGGAATTCTTTCATGCTATCAGAGGTGAACTGAACTCCATTATCTGTAACCAATGTGCTTGGGATACCTTCTCTCATGAATGCTTCTGTCAGGAATTTAATGGTTTCACTTGTGGTTATTTGGTTAACTATCTTGAACATAGTCCAGCTTGAATGATAGTCCACTAGAACGAACATATACTGACCCTTGTTCCCCAGATGACTCATAGGACCCAAGATGTCAAGACCAAGTTTATCCCATGGCTTTAAAGGAATCTCCACTGGAGACAGTGGAACTCTACGTGTTGTATGAGATTTATCACTTGCCGCACATGCACAACAATCCTTCACTACTCTCTCTACCTCGTTATCCATCTGGGGGAACCAGTAGGTAGCACGCAATTTATTTTTTGTGAGACTGCGCCCTAAATGTCCTTCATGTGCTAATTCAACTAGTTTGGTCCTCAGTGCACTAGGGGGTACTATCCTTTTGCCTCTCATAACTAAATCATTAGATATATGAAGTTCAAATCTGACATTCCAGTAGCTTTTTAACTGTTCTTCTACATCCTTTGCCCACCCATTTATAATCTTGCTCTTGATTAATTGCAATATTTGGTCTTTACCTGTTTCTTCAATACATTCCTTCTTAGTGAGGCAAACGAGATCTATCCAAAATATGGATTCAGCTGCTTGTAAATCCTCTCCTTGTTCCTCCACACTCCCATCTATTTTGTTATCTGCAGTGGATCTGGACAAGAAATCAGCTATGTTGTTTTTGTTTCCTGGTACATATTCTACACTAAAATTATATCCTTCCAGGCCTAATAACCATTTGGCTATACGTGGGGTGGCACGTTCCCTGCCTTGCGTAGTGAATACATTAATTAAGGGTTTGTGGTCCGTTTTAATTACAAATGGTAGACCCCACAAGAAATTTTTTAAATGTGTTATAGCCCAGAAACAAGCCAATGTTTCCCTCTCAATGGTTGAGTATTTTTTTTCTGCATCATTTAATGCTTTTGATGCAAAAGCTACAATTCTATCTTTGCCATTAGCTTTCTGACATATCATGGCTCCCAACCCTTTCCCACTAGCATCTGTGGATACATAAGTTTTTAGCTTAGGATCAAATTTTCCAAGATGTGGTGAATTAATTATGGCTTCTTTAATGTTACAGAATGCTTGTTGACATTCATGACTCCATTCAAATTGAGTGTTTTTCTTTAAAAGTGATCTCAGCGGGCAGTAATCATAGCAAAGTTCCTTACAAATTTCGCCATGTACTCAGCTAGGTCTAAAAATGATCTGAGTTCCTGTTTGTTTGAGGGGGCTAAGGCTTCCTTAACTGCTCTCACCAGATCATTTTTCGGTTTGACACCCTCCTCCGAAATATTGTGACCCAGGTATTCTACTGATGACACCCCAAACCGACATTTATCTTTCTTAATTGTCATACCAGCCTTATCTAAGGCTTGAAGAACACTCCTTAGAGTGTTGTCATGCTCAGATTTGTTGTTCCCGTAAATCAACACATCATCTTGGAAGCACAACACATGTTCCACATCTCTCAAAAAATTTGCGTGATGCGTTGAAATACAGCTGCCGCCGAGGCCAACCCAAAGGGCATCCTGCGATAACGGTAAGCTCCAAAGGGTGCAATAAATGAGGTGAGGGAGCGTGAGGATGGATGAAGCTCCACTTGGTGATACGCTGACGAAAGATCCAACACGCTAAAAAGTTTGGCTGGACCCATAGTGCTTAACATTTAATGAATTTTTGGCAGCGGGAACCTCTCTACCCAAATGTTTGCATTTAAATCCCTGAGATCTACATACACACGCAAACCATGACCACTTGATTTCTTGGTGATCACGACTGGAGCAACCCATAATGCACTGTCAATTGGTTCTATGACTCCTAGCTGTTCTAAACGCACCAGTTCCTGTTTAAGAGGTTCTCTCATCATTAGTGGCACAGGCCTCGCCCTATGTGCAACAGGGACTGCACCTTCTTTAAGTATGATTTTGTGCTGGTAAATTACTAGTCGACCCAGTTTATCTTCAAAGAGGCTTGGAAATTCATCACATACAATGTAATCATTCTCTGGATTTCCCACTAACCAAACTGGTTCCTCCCTGTTAGGGTCTAAGCGTATCCCTAGATCACGTTGGTGTTCCCATCCTAATAAATTCGAGCCCTTGCTGGTAAAGTACACCTTGCCCTTAGTCGATTTACCCTTAAAAGTTATCTGCATAGATATCATTCCCTTTAGGGGTATTGGATCACTATTGTACCCTCCCGGACTGATGTCCGCTGGTTGCAACTCATACCCTGTATCCTTGAATTTACTCTCGTAAGTGTCAAAGTTTATAAACGTAAATGGTGAACATGAATCAGCATATACTTTTATTCGTTCTCCATCAAGATCTATTTCACATGATGGATACTTGGTCTTCATGTCTGTGACCTCATCACTCTCTTTCACTTGCAGTACAAATTTGTTATGATTGTCTTGGGTCTCTTCCACTTTATGTACGGTTTTTCTACCATAATTCTCATTTTTCTCTCCCTTACAAACCCTTGCATAGTGCCCCTTGTTCCCACACTTTCTGCATATGCAATTCCGGGCTGGGCAATCTGGGCTGTTAGCCAAATGTTTCACACTACCACACTTGAAACACCTATTCCTATAGTTCCCTACAATACTTTTCTTACTAGTGATTTCCTGAATCTTGTGTTCCTCAAATCCACTATGTTCCTTACTTTCTTGGTTAGGTCTTGGTTTCACTTCCATTACTTCCTCCTTAATGGAAGAATTTTTTTAAGCCTTTATACATTCTGCTGTTTGCTCAATGCTCTTAGCTACCTCAATAGCTTCCTTCAATGAAGGGCTTGTAGTTAATAGTCTTTCCTGTACTTTGCTATTATTGGTACATCTCACCAATTGGTCTCTAATAATTGAGTCTTCAAGGTGGCCAAAATCGCAGGTCGCAGCCAGACCTCTCAGACAAGCTATGTAACTTGAGACTCTCTCTTCCCTTCCTTGGACTCTACTGAAAAACTTGTGTCTTTCTAACACGATATTTACTTTTACTCCAAAATGTCCTTCTAATTTTTTAAGAGTCTCATCGTATACATCTAGCTCTCCATCCACATCCTCCTCCTCCTCCCCATAATCCGTTAAATTGTCATAGACTTTACGCCCATGTACACCTAAATTGTGCAATAAAATATGCTGTTTCCTTAGTGGGGAAAACTTTTCTCCACCGATCGCTATTAGGTAAGATTCAAATAACCTTCTCAGTCCTTCCATAATAGGTTAGGAAAGGAGGAGGTTGAGTCATGCTAGCTGCAGCCATGTTCCCTACAGTTTTTTGGTTTTTTTTATATTACAATATCACTCACAGTGTATTATACTTCCAGAGACTGTACTATTGAATCCAATGAGCATTTACCATTTACACTATATCGCAATATTCTTTTTTTTTTTCCACGTAGATTATAATCATCTAACTAAATATTTCTTAACTACAACACAGCTCTAATAGTAAGGACTATGGCCCTCATTCTGACCCTGGCGGTTTGAAACCGCCAGGGCAGAGGGCAGAGGAAGCACCGCCAACAGGCTGGCGGTGCTTCCTGGACCATTCTGACCACGGCGGTAAAGCCGCGGTCAGAAAAGGGGAACCGGCAGTTTCCCGCCGGTTTACCCCTGGCCCAGGGAATCCTCCATTGCGGCGCTGCTTGCAGCGCCGCGATGGGGATTCCGACCCCCTTCCCGCCAGCCTGTTTCTGGCGGTTTACACTGCCAGAACCAGGCTGGCGGGAAAGGGTGTCGTGGGGCCCCCTAACAGGGCCCCACAAAGATTTTCACTGTCTGCTTTGCAGACACTGAAAATCGCGACGAGTGCCACTGCACCCGTCGCACCCCTGCAAATCCACTGGCTCCATTCGGAGCCGGCTTCCTCTTTGCAGGAGCTTTCCCGCTGGGCCGGCGGGCGATCTTCTTGAGATCGCCCGCCGGCCCAGCGGGAAAGTTGGAATCACCGCCGCGGTCATTTGACCGTGGTGCGGTGTTTGGGCGGTTTCCGCCCGGCCGGCAGCGCCCGCCGGGGTCGGAATGACCCCCTATGTTTCTTAATTACAACACAGCTCTAATAGTAAGGACATATGCCCTCTTGAAGAGTTAATGAGTTCTATTGACACCGCTTGGAAAAGCAGGAAGTTATTCCACACTAAGAACAACCAAACGATTGAAATACTGACAGCATAGGAACAGTCCCTAATGACTTCATTAACATGTCAACGAGACATTCTGGGAGATGTAGTAAACAGACAAAATCTGGAAGCTTTGCTAACCACATCAAGGAAATAAATGCTGCCAAAGTGTTCCCCCGGGAACTGCCCCCCGATGACGCCCTCGCAACGCGCCACACAGGAAGGCTCTCGGAGGTGTTTCTTGACAAGAGTCTAAACTGCAGTCCAATCGCGTCTCTGACCGCTTGGGAACTGCCTTCCAATGACGCCTTCCACAGTGCTAAATAGGAAGGCTCTGAGACGTGTGCTGAAGAGATTCAGAGCAGCAGTTAAGTCGCGTCTGCTCTTTGGTTTATTGTTCTGTTTAGACGGACTTCTGATGCAGAAAAGGAGCGCTTCCTAGCCGATTAGAAGTGCTCAGGTTCAGCCGTGTCTCCACCTTTGTTTAGCGTCCAGGTCTGACGCACTCTCGCTGAACCAGGAAAACGCCTCACTAGCGCCACTTACTAGATTGAAATAAAGGGGTGCTTCCTTGCCTATCACCTCTCGCTTCAACTTGCAATTCCCGGCGTGGAGTGTGCTATACCCACCATGCTGCCGCGGAGATCGCCTTCCTTACACCTTCACGAGTGATAGCATGACTTGTAGACTGGGCTGCTCCAAAACCTTCATGGCGGTGAAATAATCTAGAACATCACTCTGCTTTGTCTGGTTGATTGAAGGAAGATGATTCATCTGCTTCCTGCTCACCTGCGGACTTCTCGAGACTACGTCAACCGAGCAGAAGAGTGGCCAACTAACAGGTACAGGGGTGAGGAGTCACACTGACCCTGCTCAGTTCTTTATTTGCAGATAAGAAATCCCACCCTTGTCGCCAATTTAAGTTTTCCTGTAGTAATCATGCAGGTAACTCAGGGGAAAGATGTTTATTTATCAACTCCTCACAAGCCACTGACACAAACCGCTTCAACATTCTATAGCAAGCTCCCGGTAATTCCAAGGTCCCAACATTCTAGGGTGAACGGAACGTACTACTGTCACTACTTGGGCAAGAATTATGTACATATTTAACCAATACTCTATATCTCTATGTTATGCTGATATACACATATATATAAATATTTACAATGACAGATGATGTTCTCTTCCATTCAATGCTTATAACAGTCTCTTACACCATGCTGCACATTGCCCCAGTTTCCTTGAAGCAGTGTAACCAGGGGAACAAACTCTGTGGGGGGCTCCATGACCTCTTTGTTTTGTTAATTATTTAATTGCAGTCATTAAGGCATTGAGCCTCTCCGGAAATCAGTCCGTTTGCCAAGCCAGGCAGCTGGCACAGTAAGAGAAGTCAGGAGATGCTATTTTATGTTAATGTTATTGCTGGCTGTGCTGAATTGTGAAAAAGGAGGATTTTAATACACAGCCTCAACACCCCAATGACCGTAAATAAATAATTAATAAATAAATAAATAAATAAATAATTAGAAATAAAACAAGAGTCTCCAAGTCCCCACTAAGTTTGAACCATGGGTTACAGTTCTTCAAAAATAAGTTCCTTTTTCATCTTAAAGTATTATCATATTTTTTCTTGACTTTTAATGTCTAACTTCCATGTTTGAATGGCTTAGCTCATGCTTTGGTTCTTAAGGTCAAGCCAGACCACTAGATCTGCTCTCCTCATGGCTGTCCCTTTTCCATGGAAAATATATTTAGTGTCTCCTACTCCCTTTGATTGTAGTTATACCTTCAAAGCTTAGAGTCAGGAAAACTGTGTGTTGGCACCCCTCTGACTGTTAGACTGTTCCCCAAACTGGGTTGTAACCCACTGGTGGGTCGTGAGCCGATTTTTAGTGAATCGTGAAAGTCCAAGCAATAAATAAAGATGCCTTTAAATTCTGTGTTTATCTTATTACATTTACTGCGCTTCAAAGACGGGGACCAAAAGTCAGACTACATCATCTGACAAATCGCTGCTTATTTTTTTTAACACGGGGATTGGTGTTTTCAAACCCCTCTCGCTTTGCAGTCACAGAAAGAACAGTAAATTGAAGTATATGACAGTCTTGGTGGGGTTACAGGATAAGATTGAAAGGAAAGACTGTAGGATTTAATTTTTGTATAAAACACAATAAAATGCAATTACCTGTAAATGATCTGTACATATTCAGGCAATTAGGAAAGCAGTAATAAGCACCTTTTCAAAGCAAATCAAGACACTTAACTTGGTGATGCACAGATGATCAATATTCACTGAATCATGATTTGCACACATAGTTTCATTAAAGCAGTATGTCTGTGCTACTTTAGTGCCAATTTCGAAGAAAAAATGCTGTAGACTTGCATAGTCTTTTTCTACTTTATATCCACAAGATGGCGCCCGTGAATTACTGAACAATTTTAAAGCGCGTTTTTAACGCTTCATTTTAACACTACAGTCAGTTCAACGTGATTCTCTTTCAATCCGCGTGGTTAAAAAGGGGCGATTTGCGACGTCACTGTGGTCAAGACACTTTTCAATTTAACACTTAGGCCCGTATTTATACTCCGTTTGCGCCGAATTAGCGTCGTTTTTTTCGACGCAAATTCGGCGCAAAACTAACGCCATATTTATACTTTGGCGTTAGACGCGTCTAGCGCCAAAGTATGGGCAAATAGCGTCATTTTTTTGCGTGAACGCCTTCCTTGCGTTAATGAGATGCAAGGAAGGCGTTCCCGTCTAAAAAAATGACGGCGACGCAAATGCGTCGTATTTATACTCCCGGGCAAAAATCACGCCCGGGAGTTGGCGGGTCAAAAAACCCCTCATTTGCGCCACTATTTAACGCCTGGGTCAGGGTAGGCGTTAAGGGGCCTGTGGGCTCAAAATGAGCCCACAGGTGCCCTCCCCTGCCCCCAGGGACCCCTCCTGCCACCCCTGCCCACCCCAGGAGGACACCCAAGGATGGAGGGACCCACCCCAGGGACATTCAGGTAAGTTCAGGTAAGTATAATTTTTTATATTTTTTAATTTTTTTTGGTGGCATAGGGGGGCCTTATTTGTGCCCCCCTACATGCCACTATGCCCAATGACCATGCCCAGGGGACATAAGTCCCCTGGGCATGGCCATTGGGCAAGGGGGCATGACTCCTGTCTTTACTAAGACAGGAGTCATTTAAATGGCGTCGAAAAAAATGGCGCAAATCGGGTTGAGGCGATTTTTTTGCCTCAACCTGACTTGCCCCATTTTAAGACGCCCTAACGCCATTTTCCCCCTACGCCGGCGCTGCCTGGCCTACGTGGTTTTTTTCCACGCACACCAGGCAGCGCCGGTCTGCTAGCGCCGGCTAACGCCATTCCATAAATACGGCGCCCGCATGGCGCTTCAGAATGGCGTTAGACGGCGCTAAATTTTTTGACGCTAAACTGCGTTAGAGCAGTTTAGCGTCAAAAAGTATAAATATGGGCCTTAGGGTATGAATAATTAAAAAAAACATGTAAACCACTGAAAGTCAGTGGACCCTCGGAGCTTGGAGAAATTACCGGAGATAGAATCGTTGGGTTGGTACCCTCCTTAGCTCTGCTCTATATGTAGGGTGACCAGGATTCACCTGAACAGTCCGGGTTTTTCACCAGATGTACCAGCAAATTTCGGGAAATTTAGCTCATGTCCTGGTTTTTAAAAAGGGTCCCTGAAAACAGCGAGAGGTGATTTTTTTGGTTTTCAAAGCAGAGATACTTAGCAAGTGTTGTCAGAAAGCAATTTAATTACCAGACTTTACACTGGCTTAAAAAATGCATTTTAGTTATGTTCCTAGTGCTTCTTCTGTGTCTCTGTGCTGATGAGCGCTGTCAGTCTGTGCGCTGGACTGAAGGAAAATTGTAGTCCTTTAATTTTTGTGAACTGTCCCGGTTTTTGGCTTTAAAATTCGGTTTTTGGCTTTAAAATTCTGGTCATCCTATCTATATGCCAAAATTGAAGCTCTCAGCAAGTTTAAGAAACAGCAGAAAAAAGTCAGGATGCTGGCCCTGGAGTAAGTTTTAACCTTCCTGGAAAGGGAGTGGTGGGCCACACTATGGATGTGCGCAGCGTTGGTTTCTAGGCTCCCACTGAGCCAACACACAAAGGTGGAAGAGAGGCGCTTGCTAAGCAGGGGCCTGGTGACGTCACCTCGAGTTGCTGGTGCCACGCGGCTATAGGAAGTGCGCATTCTCACTTCATTACGGGAATGATTCTATGTCAGGACCGGAGGCTCAGATTATGCTTCTCTTTCCATGCTTTATTTTTTACAGCAGCCAATGAAAATCATGGAAAGTAAAAACTACATGACCCAACATACGTCATATCACGTGATAAACCATAGAGGAGGCAGTCTATAAAGTGTTGCATCACACCAACCCACTCCTCTTTCTTTGCTGCTTCGCAGCCAGATAAGTGTGATTTTCCTTTCCTATTGTTATTTATAACGTGTTGGGAGCTGGCTTTTCCCCTCCTTCTAAGCGTCCCTTGGAACGCTTTTTATATGTGGAGTGGGAGCAAGGGAGCGGGGACTCGCGCTCTTCGCGCAGTCCTTTCATGCCGATGAGATATTTTCCATTCTATTCTATTTTTATTATTTTATTACCCGCGCTCTGCGTGAGCGCGTTTTATGGGGCCCACGTCGTTTTTCTTCCCTGTTTTCTTCGTCCTCACCGCGTGTACTTTCTGACGCGCGTGTGAGAATTTAGAACGTCCTCCCCGATCGCTCCTGCCGGGCCGAGTAATCTCCATTGTTCTACTCCTCCCGGGGCTCCTCTTGTTAACGCTCGCTCGGAGCGTTGTTTGGGGAATTTATTCACGCTCTTCGGAGCATTAGTGCTGCTTAGTTTCACTCCCCGGGGTGCCAGCCTTCATCGCTCGTACCAGAGCGCACATTTAGATTTTTCTTTACTTTGGTTACCCTCGCGAGGGCATTATTGAGGCTCTGCCTCGGCAGCAATAAGCGCTCTGCGCTATTAGACCCCTCGACTCGAGGGTATTATTATTAGAGGCCCTGCCTCGTGTGTATAAGTCCCTCTAATTAGTGCTTGGACACTGGGGTTGGAACAATTTTTATTCAGGCTGGGCCTGGTTTCAAGGGTGTTTAACCCCTTTAGGGCAGCTACCTCCACATCTGAAATTTGACATTTTGATTTTTGCCCTGATTTATTATTTTATTGGTGATTCTGCTCCTTGAGAGCTCCCTTCTGCTGTATCTCAGGATGGCTGGCTATGAGGACCAAGCCGAAGAATTATACTATATGGATGATACTGCTGGCTCGTTTCACCAGGATCTAGTGTATGCTCTAGACGCAGGGGTGCGTCACTCAGTTAATCAGGCCTTGGCTCAGGCCATCCAGCCCATCAAGCACCATCTTTTGGGTTTGGTAGATCAACAGGGTTGGGTAGCCCCCGTGAACGCCCCTACCATGGGAGATCCTTCCTTTGCGGCAAACCCGCAACCTGCTAAACAGTCATCTAACCCACATGCTGCGGACTTCGAATCCCTTATAAGGAATATGGCAAGAGAGCATGATTACAATGCTGGGGCTCAAAAGAAAGCTGTTAATGATCCAGCTTCTTCTTCCTCTTCCTCTGAGCACTCCTCCAAGCAGGAAGACGCGCCTCCTCTAAACGCAAGAAGAAAGCTCACCACCAGGAAGTTCCTACCCCTAAGGTGTTGACTTTCGAGCCAGAGGACATCGTACATCCCAGGTCTTCCCTGTGGTTACCACCTCCTGAGGTGGCGGATTATGTAGAGGCCCATATTAGACACGAGTTTGACAAAGATATTCGCTCTAGACTAAGATCTGAGTGCCCCAGACCTGATTTTCCCTCCAAAGTTACTGAGACTCCAGAGCTGGATCCTACCCTAGTAACTTTCCTCAAGAAATCCGCTAAGGATCCAAAAAGGGTATCGATCGTGCCTGGCGTGGATGCCAGGATAAACTTTTAGACATTTCCGGACCCCTGACCAAGATCCTAGAATTGGCCTTCCAAGCCAAGGAATCGGGTGATCCTATTAACCCGGATATTCTGGTAGGCTGGGCTCAGAGAGTGTAGGAGGCTGGACTGGCTTGTAGTGAGTACCTAGGGGTACTTACACCTTGCACCAGGCCCAGTTATCCCTTATTAGTGTATAGGGTGTCTAGCAGCTTAGGCTGATAGATAATGGTAGCTTAGCAGAGCAGCTTAGGCTGAACTAGGAGACAAGTGAAGCTCCTACAGTACCACTAGTGTCATATGCACAATATCATAAGAAAACACAATACACAGATATACTAAAAATAAAGGTACTTTATTTTTATGACAATATGCCAAAAGTATCTCAGTGAGTACCCTCAGTATGAGGATAGCAAATATACACAAGATATATGTACACAATACCAAAAATATGCAGTATAGTATTAGAAAACAGTGCAAACAATGTATAGTTACAATAGGATGCAATGGGGACACATAGGCATAGGGGCAACACAAACCATATACTCCAAAAGTGGAATGCGAACCACGAATGGACCCCAAACCTATGTGACCTTGTAGAGGGTCGCTGGGACTGTAAGAAAACAGTTAGGGTTAGTAAAATAGCCCACCCCAAGACCCTGAAAAGTGAGTGCAAAGTGCACTAAAGTTCCCCAAAGGACATAGAAGTCGTGATAGGGGAATTCTGCAGGAAAGACACAAATCAGCAATGCAACAATGATGGATTTCCAAACGAGGGTACCTGTGGAACAAGGGGACCAAGTCCAAAAGTCACAAGCAAGTCGGAGATGGGCAGATGCCCAGGAAATGCCAGCTGTGGGTGCAAAGAAGCTGCTACTGGACAGTAGAAGCTGAAGATTCTGTAGGAACGACAAGGGCTAGGAACTTCCCCTTTGGAGGACGGATTCCTCACGCCGTGGAGAGTTGTGCAGAAGTGTTTTTCTGAAGAAAGACCACCAACAAGCCTTGCTAGCTGCAAATCGTGCGGTTAGGGTTTTTGGATGCTGCTGTGGCCCAGGAGGGACCAGGATGTCACCAATTGCGTCTGGGGACAGAGGAGGCATAGAGCAAGACAAAGAGCCCTCTCAGAAGCAGGCAGCACCTGCAGAAGTGCCGGAACAGGCACTACAAAGTGGAGTGAAATGGTGCTCACCCGAAGTTGCACAAAGGAGTCCCACGCCGCTGGAGGACAACTTAGGAAGTCGTGCAATGCAGGTTAGAGTGCTGTGGACCCAGGCTGGACTGTGCACAAAGGATTTCTGCCAGAAGTGCACGGAGGCCGGAGTAGCTGCAAAAGTCGCGGTTCCCAGCAATGCAGTCTGGCGTGGGGAGGCAAGGACTTACCTCCACCAAACTTGGACTGAAGAGTCACTGGACTGTGGGAGTCACTTGGACAGAGTTGCTGGATTCAAGGGACCTCGCTGGTCATGCTGAGAGGAGACCCAGGGTACCGGTGATGCAGTTCTTTGGTGCCTGCGGTTGCAGGGGGACGATTCCGTCGACCCACGGGAGATTTCTTTGAAGCTTCTAGTGCAGAGAGGAGGCAGACTACCCCCACAGCATGCACCACCAGGAAAACAGTCGAGAAGGCGTCAGGATCAGCGTTACAGAGTTGCAGTAGTCGTCTTCGCTACTTTGTTGCAGTTTTGCAGGCTTCCAGCGCGGTCAGCAGTCGATTCCTTGCCAGAAGGTGAAGAGAGAGATGCAGAGGAACTCGGATGAGCTCTTGCATTCGTTATCTAAGGGAATCCCCAAAGCAGAGACCCTAAATAGCCAGAAAAGAGGGTTTGGCTACTTAGGAGAGAAGATAGGCTAGCAACACCTGAAGGAGCCTATCAGAAGAAGTCTCTGATGTCACCTGCTGGCCCTGGCCACTCAGAGCAGTCCAGTGTGCCAGCAGCACCTCTGTTTCCAAGATGGCAGAGGTCTGGAGCACACTGGAGGAGCTCTGGGCACCTCCCAGGGGAGGTGCAGGTCAGGGGAGTGGTCACTCCCCTTCCCTTTGTCCAGTTTCGCGCCAGAGCAGGGCTTAGGGGTCCCTGAACCAGTGTAGACTGGCTTATGCAGAAATGGGCACCATCTGTGCCCATGAAAGCATTTCCAGAGGCTGGGGGAGGCTACTCCTCCCCAGCCCTAACACCATTTTCCAAAGGGAGAGGGTGTAACACCCTCTCTCTGAGGAAGTCCTTTGTTCTGCCTTCCTGGGCCAGGCCTGGCTGGACCCCAGGAGGGCAGAAACCTGCCTGAGGGGTTGGCAGCAGCAGCAGCTGCAGTGAAACCCCGGGAAAGGCAGTTTGGCAGTGCCAGGGTCTGTGCTAGAGACCCGTGGGATCATGGGATTGCACCAACAATGCCAGGATGGCATAGAAGGGGCAATTCCATGATCTTAGACATGTTACATGGCCATATTCGGAGTTACCATTGTGAAGCTACACATATGTAGTGACCTATATGTAGTGCACGCGTGTAATGGTGTCCCCGCACTCACAAAGTCCGGGGAATTGACCCTGAACAATGTGGGGGCACCTTGGCTAGTGCCAGGGTGCCCACACATTAAGTAACTTAGCACCCAACCTTTACCAGGTAAAGGTTAGACATATAGGTGACTTATAAGTTACTTAAGTGCAGTGTAAAATGGCTGTGAAATAACGTGGACGTTATTTCACTCAGGCTGCAGTGGCAGGCCTGTGTAAGAATTGTCAGAGCTCCCTATGGGTGGCAAAAGAAATGCTGCAGCCCGTAGGGATCTCCTGGAACCCCAATACCCTGGGTACCTCAGTACTATATACTAGGGAATTATAAGGGTATTCCAGTAAGCCAATGTAAATTGGTAAAATTGGTCACTAGCCTGTTAGTGACAATTTGAAAGAAATGAGAGAGCATAACCACTGAGGTTCTGAATAGCAGAGCCTCAGTGAGACAGTTAGTCATAACACAGGTAACACTTTCAGGCACACTTATGAGCACTGGGGCCCTGGCTGGCAGGACCCCAGTGACACATACAACTAAAACAACATATATACAGTGAAAAATGGGGGTAACATGCCAGGCAAGATGGTACTTTCCTACAGAGAGCTCTATGTTTTTTGGGCAATGCTAATTGCGCCATCTCATCTGAGCGACGCAGATCGGTCTTAATGAAGCTAAATCCCAAGCTGGCGGACCTTGCTGCATCGGAATCAGGCCCTGTAGCACAGGGTTTGCTTTTTGGGTCGCCTTTCATGAAGGAACTTTCCAAGTTCGTTTCCACTTACGCCAGTCTGGACAAGGCACAAGGATCCACCCGGAGAGTGCTACGTCCACTTTTTCGAGGGGCCGGACGCTACAGAGGGCGTGCCTTTGGCCATTTCAATCAACAAGGCCCCCATCGTGGATCCTTCCAACAAGGAAGAGGAGGCTATCAGGGTTAAGACTCCTCCTCGTCGACCTTCTACCCATCAAGACCTAGTTTGAGGCAGATTCCGCAGGGGGAGATCCAAAGGACAACAATCTTTCTCCCAGGAGTCGGGAGCCACAGGTGAGCTTGGTCTTGAGTTTAGAAGTAATATTGGGGGGAGAACTCAGAAGTTTTTGGAGAATTGGCACCTAATTTCTTCGGATGCTTGGGTCTTAGAGACCGTGCAGGGTTTCAAGCTAGAATTTTACGAGTCCCCGTATCAGATATGCCTGCCCAGACAAGAAGGGGGCCGTTATCAAGGTTCCCCATCACCCTTCAGGTTTTGTCAGCCCAGTGTTTCTTGTAGACAAGAAGGGTGGCGGTTCACGCCTAGTTCTAAACTTAAAAGACCTCAACGTTTTTTTGCTATATCGCCATTTCAAAATGGAAGGCATTCATTTACTGAGAGATGTTCTCCAGGAGGGAGATTGGTTAGTCCGTTTAGATCTAAAAGACGCTTATCTGACCATTCCTATTTTTCCTCCTCATCGGAGGTTCCTTCAGTTTTGTTGGGAGACCAAATTTTACGAGTACAAGGTTCTCCCCTTTGGTCTGTCCTCCGCCCCTTGGTGCTTCACGAAGGTAATGCGACCAGTAGTGGAATTCCTTCGCTCCCAAGGAGTCAGGTTAATTGTCTACCTAGACGACATCCTTATCATGGCCCAGGATCGGGACCTTCTGCTGGAGCATCTGGAATGCTCAGTGTGTCTGCTCCAGAGTCTGGGCTTTATAGTCAATGCCCAAAAATCTGTTCTGGTTCCCTCCCGGCGGATAGACTTTCTGGGGTTCCAGATAGACTCTTGAGGTGTCTATTATCCAGACAGACTGTTTCTTTGAGAGCAATTGCTCGCATGGTGGGCCTGCTTTCTTCTTCGATTCAGGCGATATTTCCGGGTTCCATTGCATTACCGAGCCCTTCAACTATTGAAAATTTCTCATCTTCAGAAGGGCCTTTGTTATGCGGATCCGGTTCCCCTGTCAGAGGAGTCCCGTGCAGAGATGCATTGGTGGCTCGATCATATGAAAGCCTGGAACGGCAGGGCCATATTCAGTTCTCTCCCGGATGTAGTGATAGAGTCCGACACCAGTCGTTGGGGCTGGGGAGCCCGGTGCGGCCCGGTGTCCACGGGAGGCAGATGGTCCAACGAGGAGTTGAGTCTCCATATAAATTGCTTGGAACTCCTAGCCGGCTCTTTCGCAATCAAGAGTCTTTCTCCCATCAGAGCGAATTGTTGTATTCTCCTTCGCATGGACAATATCTCAGCAGTGAGATATGTCAACAAGTTGGGAGGAACTCGTTCCCGCATTTTGGCGGATATAGCCAAGGAGTTTTGGCACTTTTGCCTTCAGCACAAGATTTCAGTGGTGGTGGAGTATCTCCCTGGGGCCAGCAACTTGGTGGCCGATTGGAACTCTCGTCACCTCAGAGACTTCATCGATTGGAGGCTTCACCCCAGAGTTTTCCGAACTCTTTCGGCGAGGTGGGGTCCCTTTTCGATCAATCTGTTTGCATCTCGCCTCAACCGTCAGAAGAAAACTTTTTTCAGTTGGAGGCCGGATCCTGAGGCATCAAAGACGGATGCGTTTCTTCAGGACTGGTCTCAGGAACAGAGTTATGCCTTTCCTCCCTTCTTAATGATACCCAGGGTATTGGCCCAGATCAGACGTCAGCAAGCGGAGTTAGTTCTGGTGACTCCCCTTTGGAGGACTCAAGCATGGTTCCCGGTGGCAATGGAATTGAGTTGCGATCATCCGGTCCGTCTTCCCTTCCGGGAGAATCTCCTCCAGGACCCTCAGGGTTAGTTACACCCTTTGATCCTGTCGGGCCAGCTATCTCTGATGGCATGGCGTCTTTCAGGGAAAGATGGAGCATCCCAGGGCTTTCGCAGGAGTCTTCCGAATTCATTGCGGGTTCCTGGTCCTCCAGTACTCACAAGAGATACGCTTTGGCGTGGAAGCGATGGAGTACTTGGTGTAGTTCTAGGAGTGCAGATCCTTCTTCAGCAGGTAGCTGTCTGGTCCTAAATTTCCTTTCCTCCTTAGCAGCGTCAGGTCTTGAATACCGTTCTATTAATAACTATAGATCCGCTATTTCAGCAGGGCATTTGGTAAATCCATCGGTGAGTCTCCTATTGTGTGCAAGTTGATGAGGGGTATCAGATTAGCTAATCCTCCTCGCCCCCATTATTCGTCCCTTTGGGATGTTAATATTGTCCTTCGTTTTTTAGAATCCTGGCCTTCTAATAGATTTTTATCTAGGAAACAGTTGTCAGCTAAGCTCACCATGTTGTTGTGTTTAATATCGTGTAAGAGAGTATCAGATGTTAGAGCTCCGGATTTGGCTGGGAGAGTTTTTTCTCCAGAGGGAGTTTCTTTTTCCATTTCACGTAGGACTAAATGCAATCTGAAGTCCGTTTCCTATCCCTGCTTTGTAGATAACCCCAAACTTTGTGTGGTGCAGTGTCTTAAAGCTTACGAGGTGAGTACAGAAGAATTTCATTCTGATATGGGGGGTCAATTACTCATTTCTTTAGTTAAGCCATTTCATCCTGTTTCCTCAGCCACTCTCGCTAGATGGATGCGTTGGTTGCTGAGTGAAGCAGACATTGATATATCTGAATTTGGTGCTCATTCTGCCAGAGGTGCTATGGCATCGAAGTCTTTGGCTTTGGGTTCTCAATTAGAGGACATTTTAAAGGCAGCAGATTGGTCTTCGCCTTCGACATTTAAAACTTTTTATTATAAACCTGTTGTTGATATAGCCTCGGTGGTTGTGAATCAGCTTTGAACAAGCATAATCTGAGCCTCCGGTCCTGACATAGAATAAAAACAATTCTAGCATTCGCGCTAAGAATTTTTCAATTCTATTAAGGACACGGAGGCGAGGATTATCCCACTGCACTGTAATTATATATATATTTGTAGAGTTTCATGTTATTTTATTGATTTTATATGCAAGATACTGTTTTCAGTGCTATCCCACCCTATTGTATAGTTGAAATAAGCATTTTCTTATGTTATTCAGTTTTAATGGCCTGAACCTTTCTTCATTTTTCCTAGGAAATGATGAGAAGTAGTACGGACTGCCGAAATATCGTTCTTCTTCCAGTCAAGTGGGATGCCAGTTCATCTGTTTTCAGGATTTTTGTTGCAAGTTTTCGTTAAGACTTTGATTTTTTCTGTTGCGAATTTGGACAAAGAAAGAGGAGTGGCTTGGTGTGATGCAACACTTTATAGAGTGCCTCCTCTATGGTTTATCACGTGATATGACCTATGTTGGGTCATGGAGTTTTTACTTTCCATGATTTTCATTGGCTGCTGTAAAAAATAAAGCATGGAAAGAGAAGCATAGTCCTCGCCTCTGTGTCCTTAATAGAATTGAAAAATTCTTAGCGCGAATGCTAGACTTTTTTTTACTCCTGGTGCATGTTTCAAAGGAAAAGGTCAATGTCCTTGTTCATGGGTTAGGGTTCACATAAAGCTCCCCAAATCACTGGTCCAGCCTATGACAAAGTGTGCTTCATTGGTGAGGTGATGGGCACTTTTCTGCGGAAGCATTTTGCATTTTACAGCCCTGTCAGGTTTCCCAGGTCCATGCGTGATGTGCTGCTCCAGTCCATGTTTTTCCTTTGAATTCTGGGACTTATAGTTTTGTTTATTCCATTATGAAACCAGAGCTACCTGGACTGGAGCAGCACATCACGCATGGACCTGGGGAACTTGACAGCTATAATTTTAGAGGGTCCCCCATATTAAGAGGCGTAACTGCTTTTCGTTCCATATCAGAGACTTCAGGGTGTGTTGTTGATGACACAGACGTTTTAAGCCATGGGCAAAGCGGGATCTAGCCCACGGCCCCACCTTTCAGCTCCCCCGCCCTTTAACTTGCTTATGTGTATTTTCAACTCTAGGCTCATGCAGCTCTGTGTTCTGGGAGTTCCACTATAGAATGGTTCAAGACAGATTACTTGTACTAATTTAAATTCCTTGTACTAGTCTAAGCGGACTAGTACTGTGCTGTTTCCAATGAAGGTACTTTTAACCACATATTGGAGTATTTATCCTTGGATGTTACAATGACCCTTAATCATTCTTAAAATTGTTTTCCTTTCATTTATATTTGGTGTGGGTGATGTGTTAGACTCTATTACAGACATTCTGCAGATAAATGTGTGTGTGTGCCACGCAACAGCCATAAATAACACTTTCTTTTAGATCAAAACAGGACATCACATGTGAGAAATGGATATTTGTAGTAACATTAGTGAGGTGTTGCTGTATTACAATATTGAAAACACACATAATTATTTCTGAATATTAGATGTAAACACATTTAAAGTGTGGACCAGACTACCTGTGCGCTGTCAGTGACCTGGCAAAAAAAAGTGCATGAAAAAGCTGAAACTGGATGAAATTCAAGCTGTTTCAAACAGGGGCCCCCAAAATACGTTTGGCTCAGGGCCCCCAAAATCCTTAAGATGTCCCTGGTTGATGAGACTCTTAGGTGTCATGGCCTTCTGTTTTCTGCTGGTACTTCGGGTGAGACTGATCACGATGGCTCTGCAGTGACTTCTGAGGGTGCAGCGGTAGCAGCACTTGGGGCAGCAGACCACGGACAAACCGGAAACTTTAAACATCCCTAGCAAACATTATATGTGTGAGCCCCCATGTGCAGACTTGCTCATACATGCTAGAACTAGAACCACCCTTTCAAGTTGCCGCCAGGATCCCGTAACATGCACTACCTTCCTGGAGGCTGAGTCTGGCCTCCGAGTTTCAAACCCAGCCTCCTGGGGCTCCAGCCTACTGGGGGATTGCCTGCATACCTTACTGGCCAGTCCAGCCATGTAGCTGATGGACCTAATGTACGTGAAGAGGAAGGTTTTCCAGAATTTGGTCTGATGGTGGCAGGGTGGAGGTGCTCACCTTAGATGATATGTGTGTGTGTGACCTTCAGATGGACAACAAGAGACAATTTTATGCCGATCTAAAGGACCTCAGACCAGTCAATCCGACATCTACCTTCCTCTGGCTCAGGCAACACTCACCAGGTTCTGTGTCCACTAGGGCCTGGGTGGACTCAATCAGCCTGTGCAGAAAAGCATTGTTGATGTGGGAGTGGACAGATCCGAACACGCGCTGCTTATTGGGATCAGAGAATGCTCACTCCCTGCCATGCAAAGCTAGCTTGTTGGTTCACTGCATGGCACTAAAAAGGCAGGCTGCAGGGAGGGTGGCATCTGCTGTTGCTGCCTATTCCCCGTCCCGGGACAGACTGAGAGGAAGAAGTATAAGGTGGGGTGAGGAAGCAGGGGATCACAGGGACTGTGTCCTTCAAGAAATCGATCGATCACTGGCTAGGCTTTCTGTGGATCAATTATACACTGGCCTGAAGAGAGGAAGCAGTTGTTGATGGACCTCCTGACATCGAGGGAGCAAGCACCCACATTCAGCTACTTACTAAAGACTGCAACACAATGGTTGGGTGATGGGGAGCAACCAGTAATGAGGGAAGAGTGTGGACTGGGAGGAATTGGAAATGAATTATGAGGGGAAGAGAGATCATTGAGAAGAGGAACATTATAGTGATTTAAGGGGGAGACAAGGTGTTGTGACTGAAGGAGGAGTTGAGTGGGTCAAGTTAATGACAAAAGGAGGTTACATTGCTTGGAGAGAAGAGAGTTGTCAGAATGTAAAGAGCGAGAGACAGATGTAAGTAGGAGAATTACGATGAAACATGGTGCAGCAAATTGTGGTCATTTTGGGATGTGGCCCTAATGCGGCTGGGCATGAGATGAAGTCTGTGGGAGTGGGTGAAAGCACAACAGATACAGATCATACTGTACAGGTTTGAGATTCAGGAAAAGTTGACAATGCAGTGAAGATGGAGAAGGTTAAGAGAGCAGCCAAGGAGTCAGCTGGTGAGGACACAGGGGAGTGGTTGACAAAGGGAAGTCTGAAGGTAAAGGTGACAAAGCCAAGGGGGACAGTGGCACAAAGTGTGGGAAGGAGAAAAGGTTGCCATTCATGGAATAACTGTGCCTCTAGGACTAATTTCTCTAATGCTACAATAGAGAAGACACAGAAAGTAAAATTGCCAGACACTGACAAATCATTGCACTGAGAGATCCAGGTGAAAGAAGGATCAAGAGAGGAGTGTGAGTGGCTAGATGCCCAAGGTTCCCAGTAAACATAGATACTTGGACGTCCACATTTTTAATTTAAAGAAGCTTATACTGCAAGCACTACACTGCCAGGGTGGTGCTTTTTAAGTACCTCAATGTAATAACAAAAGCCTAGATGGATTCCGGGGGATAGTGGGGTACAGATATGTTAAGGCATTCTGGACCCGTTTGAGTGTCAATACAGGAAAATCTTGGGGGTGGAAGATTGACTCAGAACTTTGGTTTCAATGGATGGTACCTACACATCTGGCCCCAGCTGCACATACTGCAGGTGGGTTGCTTATTCAATATCAGCCCTTTATGGCTGCCCCACCTGTTTGCGGGCAGGGGTATGGAAGAAAACAAATGGCTGGGGCGGGGGTGCTTGTTTGGGATACAACAGAGGCATGTGTGAATGCCAGTTCTGTTGCTACACACACAAATGTTCTAGCTGCTGAGGCATGCACTCACTTACTCAATATTATGGACAGATCTTGGGGGTAAAAGGAGAGCATCTCTGGAAAGAGGATATCTAGTGCAGCATCTTAGAAAGGGACACTACTCCGTTGGGTTGTACAGGATTTTGAGCCATACTTCTGTTGTGGCAGAATGTAAGGACTTTATTGACTGGCCTTTGCAAGATTTGATTAGGTCACTTTTCAGCATGGTACTGAAGAAAACAAAAGGAGGATATTGTTTGATTCTGGATCCAGGAATTTCACTGCAAAGGGGTCAACCCTGTGACAGGCAGATGAAGCTAACACTGCCCCTTCCTTATCCTTCTACGCCAGTCGGTCATCAAGCCCAGTGGGAGATGGAGCGGTATCCAGAACTTATTTAGATTGACCAAAGGGAGGGATGGTAGGAGGTTGTTCATTTCCTGCCCTTTGAAGTGGGCATGGGAGCTCTGCACAGTATAAGGAATGATCCTCCATAATGGTTTTAGGCAGAGAAGGGCATTGTAAAATTGTTTGCAGTAGGGCACAGTAGGAATTGCTGCAAAAGTGGGTAGGGTTTCCCCTGGAAACATTGATCTCATTTGTTAGGGAAGGGTGAGGAGTTTCCTCCACCCACAGAGTGCATTGGGCATAAATGTGCCAATCGCAGTACACCCCTCAGAACACTCCTCAGAACACTCCAGGGACATGTGAAAGAAAAGAAGAGGATTTAATCTGCTGTCTGTGACCTGAGAATAGCTCTGAAGAGTTTACCTGCTTCATTTTGTAACCAGGACCAAGAAGTGGACTCAAAGTGTCATACTCACAAGGCTGCTCTCCTGTTTAAAGCTACAAGGCACACATCAAGCTTCAAGAGGCCTTTTAGCTAATTAGCTAATCCTCCTCGCCCCCATTATTCGTCCCTTTGGGATGTTAATATTGTCCTTCGTTTTTTAGAATCCTGGCCTTCTAATAGATTTTTATCTAGGAAACAGTTGTCAGCTAAGCTCACCATGTTGTTGTGTTTAATATCGTGTAAGAGAGTATCAGATGTTAGAGCTCTGGATTTGGCTGGGAGAGTTTTTTCTCCAGAGGGAGTTTCTTTTTCCATTTCACGTAGGACTAAATGCAATCTGAAGTCCGTTTCCTATCCCTGCTTTGTAGATAACCCCAAACTTTGTGTGGTGCAGTGTCTTAAAGCTTACGAGGTGAGTACAGAAGAATTTCATTCTGATATGGGGGGTCAATTACTCATTTCTTTAGTTAAGCCATTTCATCCTGTTTCCTCAGCCACTCTCGCTAGATGGATGCGTTGGTTGCTGAGTGAAGCAGACATTGATATATCTGAATTTGGTGCTTATTCTGCCAGAGGTGCTATGGCATCGAAGTCTTTGGCTTTGGGTTCTCAATTAGAGGACATTTTAAAGGCAGCAGATTGGTCTTCGCCTTCGACATTTAAAACTTTTTATTATAAACCTATTGTTGATATAGCCTCGGTGGTTGTGAATCAGCTTTGAACAAGCATAATCTGAGCCTCCGGTCCTGACATAGAATAAAAACAATTCTAGCATTCGCGCTAAGAATTTTTCAATTCTATTAAGGACACGGAGGCGAGGATTATCCCACCGCACTGTAATTATATATATATTTGTAGAGTTTCATGTTATTTTATTGATTTTATATGCAAGATACTGTTTTCAGTGCTATCCCACCCTATTGTATAGTTGAAATAAGCATTTTCTTATGTTATTCAGTTTTTATGGCCTGAACCTTTCTTAATTTTTCCTAGGAAATGATGAGAAGTAGTACGGACTGCCGAAATATCGTTCTTCTTCCAGTCAAGTGGGATGCCAGTTCATCTGTTTTCAGGATTTTTGTTGCAAGTTTTCGTTAAGACTTTGATTTTTTCTGTTGCGAATTTGGACAAAGAAAGAGGAGTGGCTTGGTGTGATGCAACACTTTATAGAGTGCCTCCTCTATGGTTTATCACGTGATATGACCTATGTTGGGTCATGTAGTTTTTACTTTCCATGATTTTCATTGGCTGCTGTAAAAAATAAAGCATGGAAAGAGAAGCATAGTCCTCGCCTCTGTGTCCTTAATAGAATTGAAAAATTCTTAGCGCGAATGCTAGACTTTTTTTTACTCCTGGTGCATGTTTCAAAGGAAAAGGTCAATGTCCTTGTTCATGGGTTAGGGTTCACATAAAGCTCCCCAAATCACTGGTCCAGCCTATGACAAAGTGTGCTTCATTGGTGAGGTGATGGGCACTTTTCTGCGGAAGCATTTAGCATTTTACAGCCCTGTCAGGTTTCCCAGGTCCATGCGTGATGTGCTGCTCCAGTCCATGTTTTTCCTTTGAATTCTGGGACTTATAGTTTTGTTTATTCCATTATGAAACCAGAGCTACCTGGACTGGAGCAGCACATCACGCATGGACCTGGGGAACTTGACAGCTATAATTTTAGAGGGTCCCCCATATTAAGAGGCGTAACTGCTTTTCGTTCCATATCAGAGACTTCAGGGTGTGTTGTTGATGACACAGACGTTTTAAGCCATGGGCAAAGCGGGATCTAGCCCACGGCCCCACCTTTCAGCTCCCCCCGCCCTTTAACTTGCTTATGTGTATTTTCAACTCTAGGCTCATGAAGCTCTGTGTTCTGGGAGTTCCACTATAGAATGGTTCAAGACGGATTACTTGTACTAATTTAAATTACTTGTACTAGTCTAAGCGGACTAGTACTGTGCTGTCTCCAATGAAGGTACTTTTAACCACATATTGGAGTATTTATCCTTGGATGTTACAATGACCCTTAATCATTCTTAAAATTGTTTTCCTTTCATTTATATTTGGTGTGGGTGATGTGTTAGACTCTATTACAGACATTCTGCAGATAAATGTGTGTGTGTGCCACGCAACAGCCATAAATAACACTTTCTTTTAGATCAAAACAGGACATCACATGTGAGAAATGGATATTTGTAGTAACATTAGTAAGGTGTTGCTGTATTACAATATTGAAAACACACATAATTATTTCTGAATATTAGATGTAAACACATTTAAAGTGTGGACCAGACTACCTGTGCGCTGTCAGTGACCTGGCAAAAAAAAGTGCATGAAAAAGCTGAAACTGGATGAAATTCAAGCTGTTTCAAACAGGGGCCCCCAAAATACGTTTGGCTCAGGGCCCCCAAAATACTTAAGATGTCCCTGGTTGATGAGACTCTTAGGTGTCATGGCCTTCTGTTTTCTGCTGGTACTTCGGGTGAGACTGATCACGATGGCTCTGCAGTGACTTCTGAGGGAGCAGCGGTAGCAGCACTTGGGGCAGCGGACCACGGACAAACCGGAAACTTTAAACATCCCTAGCAAACATTATATGTGTGAGCCCCCATGTGCAGACTTGCTCATACATGCTAGAACTAGAACCACCCTTTCAAGTTGCCGCCAGGATCCCGTAACATGCACTACCTTCCTGGAGGCTGAGTCTGGCCTCCGAGTTTCAAACCCAGCCTCCTGGGGCTCCAGCCTACTGGGGGATTGCCTGCATACCTTACTGGCCAGTCCAGCCATGTAGCTGATGGACCTAATGTACGTGAAGAGGAAGGTTTTCCAGAATTTGGTCTGATGGTGGCAGGGTGGAGGTGCTCACCTTAGATGATATGTGTGTGTGTGACCTTCAGATGGACAACAAGAGACAATTTTATGCCGATCTAAAGGACCTCAGACCAGTCAATCCGACATCTACCTTCCTCTGGCTCAGGCAACACTCACCAGGTTCTGTGTCCACTAGGGCCTGGGTGGACTCAATCAGCCTGTGCAGAAAAGCATTGTTGATGTGGGAGTGGACAGATCCGAACACGCGCTGCTTATTGGGATCAGAGAATGCTCACTCCCTGCCATGCAAAGCTAGCTTGTTGGTTCACTGCATGGCACTAAAAAGGCAGGCTGCAGGGAGGGTGGCATCTGCTGTTGCTGCCTATTCCCCGTCCCGGGACAGACTGAGAGGAAGAAGTATAAGGTGGGGTGAGGAAGCAGGGGATCACAGGGACTGTGTCCTTCAAGAAATCGATCGATCACTGGCTAGGCTTTCTGTGGATCAATTATACACTGGCCTGAAGAGAGGAAGCAGTTGTTGATGGACCTCCTGACATCGAGGGAGCAAGCACCCACATTCAGCTACTTACTAAAGACTGCAACACAATGGTTGGGTGATGAGGAGCAACCAGTAATGAGGGAAGAGTGTGGACCGGGAGGAATTGGAAATGAATTATGAGGGGAAGAGAGATCATTGAGAAGAGGAACATTATAGTGATTTAAGGGGGAGACAAGGTGTTGTGACTGAAGGAGGAGTTGAGTGGGTCAAGTTAATGACAAAAGGAGGTTACATTGCTTGGAGAGAAGAGAGTTGTCAGAATGTAAAGGGCGAGAGACAGATGTAAGTAGGAGAATTACGATGAAACATGGTGCAGCAAATTGTGGTCACTTTGGGATGTGGCCCTAATGCGGCTGGGCATGAGATGAAGTCTGTGGGAGTGGGTGAAAGCACAACAGATACAGAACATACTGTACAGGTTTGAGATTCAGGAAAAGGTGACAATGCAGTGAAGATGGAGAAGGTTAAGAGAGCAGCCAAGGAGTCAGCTGGTGAGGACACAGGGGAGTGGTTGACAAAGGGAAGTCTGAAGGTAAAGGTGACAAAGCCAAGGGGGACAGTGGCACAAAGTGTGGGAAGGAGAAAAGGTTGCCATTCATGGAATAACTGTGCCTCTAGGACTAATTTCTCTAATGCTACAACAGAGAAGACACAGAAAGTAAAATTGCCAGACACTGACAAATCATTGCACTGAGAGATCCAGGTGAAAGAAGGATCAAGAGAGGAGTGTGAGTGGCTAGATGCCCAAGGTTCCCAGTAAACATAGATACTTGGACGTCCACATTTTTAATTTAAAGAAGCTTATACTGCAAGCACTACACTGCCAGGGTGGTGCTTTTTAAGTACCTCAATGTAATAACAAAAGCCTAGATGGATTCCAGGGGGATAGTGGGGTACAGATATGGTAAGGCATTCTGGACCCGTTTGAGTGTCAATACAGGAAAATCTTGGGGGTGGAAGATTGACTCAGAACTTTGGTTTCAATGGATGGTGCCTACACATCTGGCCCCAGCTGCACATACTGCAGGTGGGTTGCTTATTCAATATCAGCCCTTTATGGCTGCCCCACCTGTTTGCGGGCAGGGGTATGGAAGAAATCAAATGGCTGGGGCAGGGGTGCTTGTTTGGGATACAACAGAGGCATGTGTGAATGCCAGTTCTGTTGCTACACACACAAATGTTCTAGCTGCTGAGGCATGCACTCACTTACTCGTTATGGACAGATCTTGGGGGTAAAAGGAGAGCATCTCTGGAAAGAGGATATCTAGTGCAGCATCTTGGAAAGGGACACTACTCCGTTGGGTTGTACAGGATTTTGAGCCATACTTCTGTTGTGGCAGAATGTAAGGACTTTATTGACTGGCCTTTGCAAGATTTGATTAGTTCACTTTTCAGCATGGTACTGAAGAAAACAAAAGGAGGATATTGTTTGATTCTGGATCCATGAATTTCACTTCAAAGGGGTCAACCCTGTGACAGGCAGATGAAGCTAACACTGCCCCTTCCTTATCCTTCTACGCCAGTCGGTCATCAAGCCCAGTGGGAGATGGAGCGGTATCCAGAACTTATTTAGATTGACCAAAGGGAGGGATGGTAGGAGGTTGTTCATTTCCTGCCCTTTGAAGTGGGCATGGGAGCTCTGCACAGTATAAGGAATGTTCCTCCATAATGGTTTTAGGCAGAGAAGGGCATTGTAAAATTGTTTTTAGGGCACAGTAGGAATTGCTGCAAAAGTGGGTAGGGTTTCCCCTGGAAAGATTTACCTCATTTGTTAGGGAAGGGTGAGGAGTTTCCTCCACCCACAGGGCATAAATGTGCCAATCGCAGTACCCCCCTCAGAACACTCCTCAGAACACTCCAGGGACATGTGAAAGAAAAGAAGAGGATTTAATCTGCTGTCTGTGACCTGAGAATAGCTCTGAAGAGTTTACCTGCTTCATTTTGTAACCAGGACCAAGAAGTGGACTCAAAGTGTCATACTCACAAGGCTGCTCTCCTGTTTAAAGCTACAAGGGACACATCAAGCTTCAAGAGGCCTTTTACTGCATTCCCCACAGACCAAATCCCAACTGAACCTAGCTTGGACATTACTGCTGGCCTGTACTGGAATGCGTCTTGACCCCAAAGTGGTATTCCCAAGGTCCTGGACCCTTCGCTGGTGTCAAAATACACTCCTCAGAAATCCTAAAACCTGGGACTCAGAAACACTTTCCCAACTTTTTCCTTTGAAAACCAGTGGGGGACTGGGACCAACCTGCCAAGCTGATCCTGTAAGGTGCATTGCCACCGGGCAGAAGATCCCGCGTAACTCCCCTGTAGGAAAATGGCTTCCTGTTGCAGTTACCCCCGCTTTTTGCCTGATATTGATGCTGACTTGACTGAGAAGTGTACTGGGACCCTACTAACCAGGCCCCAGCACCAGTGTTTTTTCACTAAAAATATACAGTTGTTCCCACAACTGGCACAGCCCTGGTACACAGATAAGTCCCTTGTAACTGGTATCCCTGGTATCAAGGGCCTTGTGGCCAGGGAAGGTTTCTAAGGGCTACAGCATGTATTATGCCACCCTGGGGACCCCTCACTCAGCACATGCACACTGCCTCACAGCATGTGTGTGCTGGTGGGGAGGAAATGACTAAGTCGACATAGCACTCCCCTCAGGGTGCCATGCCCACAACCCATTCCCTGTGGCCTAGGTAAGTCACCCCTCTAGCAGACCTTACAGCCCTAAGGCAGGGTGCACTATACCACAGTTGAGGGCATAGTTGCATGAGCACTATGCCCCTACAGTGTCTAAGCCAAATCTTAGAAATTGTAAGTGCAGGGTAGCCATAAAGAGTATATGATCTGGGTGTTTTGTCAAACATGAACTTCACAGTTCGATAATTGCTACACTGAAATCTGGGAAGCTTGGTATCAAACTTTTCAGCACAATAAATCCACACTGATGCCAGTGTGGGATTTATTGAAAAATGCACACAGAGGGCATCTTAGAGATGTCCCCTGTATACCAGTCCAAACACCAGTGTTAGGCTGACCAGTTCCTGCCAGCCTGCCACAACCAGACGGGTTTCTGGCCACATGGGGTGAGTGCCTTTGTCACTCTGTGGCTAGGAACAAAGCCTTCACTGGGTGGAGGTGCTTCTCTCCTCCCCCTGCAGGAACTGTAACATCTGGCTCATGCCTGTTGTTACAGTGCCCCAGGGCATCCCAGCTAGTGGAGATGCCCGCCCCCACTTTTGGTAGCAAGTCTGGAGGAGATAATGAGAAAAACAAGGAGGAGTCACCCACCAGTCAGGACAGCCCCTAAGGTGTCCTGAGCTGCGGTGACCCCTGCCTTAAGAAATCCTCCATCTTGGATTTGGAGGATTCCCCCAATAGGAATAGGGATGTGTCCCCCTCCCTTCGGGGAGAAGGAACAAAGAGGGTGTAACCACCCTCTAGGACAGTAGCCATTGGCTACTGCCCCCCAGACCTAAACACACCCCTAAATTAAGTATTTAGGATCAACCCTGAACCCAGGAAATCAGATTCCTGCAACATGAAGAAAGAAGAAGGACTGCTGACCTGAAAGCCCCACAGAGACGATGGAGACATGACTTGGCCCCAGCCCTACCGGCCTGTCTCCTGACTCAAAGAACCTGCAGAGTGATGCATCCAGTGGGACTAGCGACATCTGAGGACCCAGAGGACTGACCTGCATCTAAAGGACCAAGAACCTCCCAAGGACAGCGGCTCTGTCCAGACACAACAGCAAAGAAAGCAACTTTAAAGAGAGTCCAACTTCTTGCTAGAAGCGTGAGTCTTCACACTCTGCACCCAACGCCCCCGGCTCGAATTTGGAGAAACCAACACCGCAGAGAGTACTGCAAGGTGACTCCAATGACATGAACACCCTGAGTTGACCTCCCTGCACCCCCACAGCGACGCCTGCATAGAGGATCCAGAGGCTCCGCTGACCGCGACTGCCTTGTAACAAAGGAACCCGACGCCTGGACCAAGCACTGCACCCATAGCCCCCAGGACTGAGAGGAACCACCTACTAGTGCAGGAGTGACCAGCAGGCATCCCTCATCCTAGCCCAGTCAGTGCCTGGCCCGAGAAGCCCCCCTGTGCCCTGCCTGCATCGCCAGAGTGACCCCCGGATCCCTCCATTGTTTTCAACAACAAACCTAATACCTACTCTGCACACTGCACCCGGCCGCCCCTGTGCCGCTGAGGGTGTGTTTTGTGTGCGTTTGTCCCCCCCCCCAGTGCACTTCAAAACCCCCCGGTCTACTCCCCTAGGACGCAGGTACTTACCTGCTAGCAGACTGGAACCGGATAACCTCTGTTCTCCATAGGTGCCTATGGGCCAGATGTATCAATCTTCCAAATTGTGACTTACAATTTGCGAGTCCCAGCGACTCGCAAATTGCAACTCGCAATTTGGAATGCAGAAAGGTGTCTCAGACACCTTCTGCGAGTCGCTATGGGGTTGCAAAGACCCACCTCATTAATATTTATGAGGTGGGTCGCAATTTGCGACCCCATAGCGATTCAGGGCACTCACGGAGATGGTGGCCTGCTGGGAACAGCAGACCACCATGTCCGTGACTGCTTTTAAATAAAGCAGTTTTTTTTTTCAAAGTGCAACCCGTTTTCCTTAAAGGAAAACGAGCTGCACTTTGAAAAAAAAAAAAAACCTTTAGTTTCGGTATTTTTCAGGGCAGGTAGTGGTCCATTGGACCACTGCCTGCCCTGAAAAATTATTTTTTGTGCCAGACACAAAGGAGAAGCGGTCCCATGGGGACCCCTTCCCGTTTGCGCCTGGGTTACCATCCACTTCAATTGGATGGTAACTGCGCGGTCGCAAATGAAAATGCATACCATTGCGACTCGCAAATAGGAAGGGAACACCCCTTCCTATTAGCAACTCGGAAATGCATTTTGCGAGTCGGTCCGACTCGCAAAATGCATTTCAACATAGCAAAGTCTTTGCTACATCTGGCCCTATGTTATTTGGGCCATCCTTTGACCTCTGCACCTGACCGGCCCTGTGTTGCTGGTGCAGTGGCTTTGGGGTTGTCTTGAACCCCCAACGGTGGGCTGCCTATGTTCAGGAGACTGAACTTGTAAGTGCTTTACTTACCTGAGAAACTAACTAAAACTTACCTCCTCCAGGAACTGTTGATTTTTGCACTGTGTCCACTTCTGAAATAGCCTATTGCCATTTTAACCAAAACTATGTGTACTACTGTTTTAAATCAAAGTTCTATACTTACCTGTGTGAAGTACCTTACAATTTATGTACTTACCTAAAATTTGAATCTTATGTTTCTAAAAATAAATTAAGAAAATATATTTTTCTATATACAACCTATTGGCCTGGAGTTAAGTCTTTGAGTGTGTGTTCTCATTTATTGCCTGTGTGTGTACAACAAATGCTTACAACTACCCTCTGATAAGCCTACTGCTCGACCACACTACCACAAAATAGAGCATTAGTATTATCAAATTTTTCCACTATCAACCTCTAAGATGAACCCTTGGACTCTGTGCACACTATCTCTCACTTTACGATAGTACATACAGAGCTAACTTCCTACATGCCCTGTATTTTCTGCTCCACAGCAGCAAATCTGATTCAGTGGGACCTTGCGGAGAAGGTTTCTAGCCTCCTGGAACCCTCTTTCTCTACAGCCTGCAGCCTTGCCCTACTGAAAGAATCTGAGCTTAAAAAATGTGGCTAAGTCCAAAGGTAGAAATCTTTACTGATAAAGGCCTAAAAAGTATCCATTCGATAATGGACCTTTTCTGGGTACGAAATTCAAATTTCTCCCTCTCAGTGTTTTCCCAGTAAAAATCAAAGGCTTTACCGATACATCATTGTAAGAAGCTGGCTCTCTATATGGTACACTAAAAATAAGTACACCATGCAGAGTCTCCAGTGGACTCCCAATTGGTTTGCAGAGGCAAAAGTAGATAGGACTATTGTATTATTTTATGGAAGTATGGGAAGCAGTTAGGTTTACCAGGGGGTAGTGCTAAGCATTTGTTATACTCACAGAGGCAATAAATGAGACACCTACTCAAATAATAAATCTAAGACCACTTTAGAAAAATAACATATATATATATATATATATATATATATATATATATATATATATATATATATATATATATATATATATATATATAAAAATATATATATATATGTTGAACCTAAGAACTTCGTTATAAGTAAGTTTTTAAGCATAAATACTTTTCACTTGTAAACGTTGACACAGTGCAATTTCAGAGTTCTTCAATGTTAGCCTATGGAAGGAAAACACATTCAGCAAACAAGTACTTTACGACGACTTACTGGATCAATCATATAGACTTAAGGTGAGGACTGGGAAAAGGTCAGGACCACACCAACAGTTCATGCTGTGCAGCACTGGCGTGGCCTGGTGTAGAGCTGTAGTCCAGTGTTGGATGCCTAATGTATTTCAATGGGGACTGGTCTCTGTGGATTTAGGCTGCAGGCTCTGGCTGTGGTGGGGTGGCAGTCAGGGACAACCAACAGGTAAGTTGCAAACATAGGGTGCTCGGGGACGTAGGTGCACCTTTGATCCTCTTCACCAAGGCCCAGGGGCGATGGATGCCGGAGTGACTTTTGGCATCAGGTTTCCTTGTCCAGGAGTGCTTGCGGTCAGAGGTCCTGTAGTATGAGGCTGCAGATGTTGTCATGGAGACCAGGAGGTATGAAACCACAGTAGGCTCAGGAGAGCTAGGGAATGTCACTGACACCAGGGATCGACTTCAGTTTGGGCTGGCAGTGATAGGTGCAGTGGTTGCTTTAGGTGTTGTGTTTCTCTCACCTCTGAGGCTGAGAGTGAGTGGGCCTGCATGCAGAGGTTGCAGGCGACTTCAGGAAGTCCAGGAGAGGTGAAACCATGATGGACTCAGACTCTGGACAGCTGGTGACACTTATTGGCACCTGAGGTCCTCTCCCATTCAAGTCGGTGACGGTGGGTGCAGTGGTGACTTCAGGCATTGGGTCTTTGCAGTTCTGGGGGCTGCAGGGTCCTTTCCTTAGAGTTGGTTGGAGAGCAGGTCCACTGCTCACGGGAGACTTGACTATTTTTGAAGGCAGACAGTTCTCCCAGGTTTCTGTAGGTTCAGCAGCAGAACGAGGCATTTCATTTTCTGGTGCAGAGTGTGTCGAGAAGAGCAGACAGGCCGGCAAGTATGGTACCAGTTCAGCTGCTTCTTCTTTTCCTCTTCTGCGGGTACGTCTCTTCCTTGTCCTTTCCTTCGTAGGTCATCAGAATCTGAGTTACAGGGTTCAGGGGTGCCACCTAGATACTCAATTTATGGGTGTTTAAGGGAGTGTCAGGTGGTAGCCAAAGTACTGACCACCTTTAGAGTGACTACACCCTTTCTATGACCACATCCACTGGGAAGTGGGCATAACCCTAACCCTAGTGGCCTAATTCCTTCCAAACAAAGATGGAGGGATTTAAAAAGTGGTATCCACTTCAGCTTGTTCACCTTAGGATTGGGACTAGCATGAAGTGGGCACACCTCCTAATCTCCCTAATTTTCCCACCTGTTCTGCCATCAAAAGTGGGTTCAGGACGGCCATCTGAAGAGACCTGGGTCACATTACAAAGATGGCTAGGCCTTTGAAGCTTCCCACCCTGGAACGTCCATCCTGCCTGGGTGAGATTCTAACACCCCCGCCCAGTGCAGGCTTTTGTCTCTGGCTCTAGAGAGCGCTGGCTCTCATCTTGGGGGGCCAGAAACGTCTAAGGTGGCTCAACTGGTCAGGACCAGTCAGTCAGCACACTCATAGCTGGTAGGTTTTCACTGGGCACCTGTAAGGTATCCTCTGTGTACACTTATTAATAAATCCCTCACTGGAATTAGTGAGGGTTTATTAATCTGAGCCAAACATCGCTGGGTAGAGAGAAACCATCATGTAGCTGGGAAACTCGTAGTGACAAGTGCCAATACATGTATTTAAAATGGCTTTCCTGTTCAATTACTATCTTTAAGAATCGACAGAGACATAGCAGAAGCATATCTGCTCATGCATATATGCCCTCACATGTGACCTGATGCACCCTGCCTTCGGGGTGACATACACCTGGCAAATACAGGGTTGGGGACCTGGCACCCAGGGGTGTGTGACAAGTCATGTTTTCAATTTTACCTGCACCAACACACGCAGTCTGCAATGGCAGCACTGTGTGAGTTTGTTGAGGGGTCCCTGGGGGGTGGCACAACTGGTGCTGAAGCCCTCAGGGACCTTCCTTAGTACCCTAGACACCAGGGGTACCATTTAATAGGGATTACAGCAGGTGCTAGAGAGTGTGCCAATTGTGGAGAACAACTGTGTAGTTTTAGGAAAGAGCTCTGACACTGAGGCCTGGTTAGCAGGGACGCAGTGCTCTTTCAGTCAAAATCACAAATCTGGGGGCTAATCATGCCAAAAAGGGTGTTGTCCTACATTGATCTTACCAGATGTAGCAGGATCTGTAGGCGTTGGTCCTTTCTAGGACAGAAGATGGTGTACAGAGCAGTGGCCACAGCACTGGTTCGAGCAAGGAAGGAGCATTACATTTTTTTAATTTGTTTCATTGGTGGTGGGGTGCTGAGTCGACTAACAGGAAATTAATGTTTAATATTGACAACAAAATGGTAGTTGATCTTGTTAACAGACAAAAGGCAAGAGATTGGAGTGTCACCGATTGCTGCAGAAATGTATCTTTGGATGTTTGCATCTTAACATTATTTTAAGGGCAAGATGTGCTGGGAGCGTGTAATGACATTGCTGACACTGTGGCCCTCATTATGAAATTGGTGGTAAGTCCCGCTTACCGCCATGTCGACTGCTGCCAACATGCAACCGCCACAGTGGTTTACAGCTACCCATATTATGACACACATAGCAATCTGTCACTATACAGCCACACACACAAGTCCGCCAGCCCAAAGGTCGGTGATAAACTGGCCGTAGCAAAACTCACACCGTTACGCCAACAGAACTATGCTCACAGCATTATGACCCACGAATCA
This sequence comes from Pleurodeles waltl, assembly GCF_031143425.1. Lineage (NCBI taxonomy): Eukaryota > Metazoa > Chordata > Amphibia > Caudata > Salamandridae > Pleurodeles > Pleurodeles waltl. The sequence continues at coordinate 183,619,662 of NC_090441.1, read as the reverse complement.
CTGTGTCGGACATTCAACCATGGTAAACCATTGGCGGTACATACCGCTGCGCTCAAAATACACACACAGTAACAAAACAACACTACATTGGACAATTCAAACTACACACACCTGACACACATGCACATACCACACCCATATATCCACACCACTATAAAACACACACACACTACCCACAAACCTTTACAACTCTAATAAATTGACAACAACGAGAGAGAGACACGAAGAGCACCCACAGAACCAGAGCCACAGAACACCATCACCCATATACCATCCACGCACCTTAAAGCACACACCCCAACACATCACCTCACTGCAGGAGGTTGGCTTGGCTCATAGTGGGTACCTGATGGTACTTACACCTTGTGCCAAGTCCAGTTATCCCTTATTAGTAGATTATTAGGCCGGTATCTATACTTTTTTAGCACCGCGTTTGCGTTATTTTTTAGGGCAAAAGCAGCGCAAACTCGCAAAATTCAATTGTATTTTGTAAGTTTGCGTCGCTTTTGCGTCAAAAAGAGGCGCAAATGCGGCGCTAATAAAAGTATAAATACGGGCATTAGTGTTCTAGCAGCTTAGGCTGATAGAGGTAGCTATAGCAGAGCAGCTTAGGCTGAACTAGGAGACATGCAAAGCTCCTACCATACCACTTATATCATATAGCACTATATCATAAGAATCACAATACTCAGAGATACTAAAAATAAATGTACTTTATTTCAGTGACAATGTGCCAAAAATATCTCAGAGGATATACTCCCTTATGAGGTAGTAAAATACACAAAATATACGCACTAACCAAAATCAGGTAAGTAAACAGTTAGAAAAGTAGTGCAAACACTGTAGAATACAATAGTATGCAATAGGCCTAGGGGCAACACAAACCATATAGTAAGAAAGTGGAATGCGAACGACTTAGGGACCCCTGGCCTAGTGTAATGTGTAGAGGGTAGCTGGGAGTGTTAGAAAACACTAAGGGTGTCCAAGATAACCCACCGCGAGACCCTGAAAAGTGGGAGTAAAGTGACCCTTCTTCCCCAGAAACACACTAAAGTTGTGATAGGAGATTCTGCAAAAACCATCACAGACTGCAAAGCACTGAAGATGGATTCCTGGACCTGAGGTCCTGTAAAGGAAGGGGACCAAGTCCAAGAGTCACGAAAGTGTCCGGGGGGCAGGAGCCCACTAAACCCCAGATGAAGGTGCAAAATGGCTGCCTCCGGATGGAAGAAGCTGAAGATTCTGCAACAATGGAAGGTGCCAGGAACTTCTCCTTTGCTCAGAAGATGTCACACGGCATGCTGGAGGACACAAAGTTGTTTCTTTAGAGAAAGACTGCAAACAAGCCTTGCTAGCTGCAAAGGTCATGGTTGGAGAAAAAGGGTGCTGCCAGGGCCCAGGAAGGACCTGGAGGACGCCACTTGGAAGAGGAGACAGAGGGGGCCCTCAGCAACACAGAGAACCCACGCAGAAGAAGGCAGCACCCGCAGAAGTACTTGAACATGGGTTCAAGAAAACTGAGCACGGCGATCGTCTCAACAGTACAAAGGAGGGTCCCACGAAGCCGGTGGTCAATTCAACAAGTTGAGCAATGCAGGACGGAGTACTGGGAACCTGGGCTATGCTGTGCATGAAGGATTCCTTGCAAAAGTGCACAGAAGCCCTAGCAGCTGCAGTTCACGCAGTACACAGGATTACTGTCTGGCGGGGAGGCAATGACTTACCTCCTCCAAATTTGGACGGATTGACCACTGGACTGTCGGGGTCACTTGGATCCACCACCTGTGTTCCAGGGACCACGCTCATCACGATGAGAGGGGACCCAGAGGACCGGTGAAGCTGAAGTTTGGTGCCTGCGTTAGCAGGGGGAAGACTCTGTCAACCCACAGGAGATTTCATCTTGGCTTCCAGTGCAGGGTGAAGGCAGACAGCCCCCAGAGCATGCACCACCAGGAAACAGTTGAGAAAGCCGGCAATATCGCTGGTAGTCTTCTTGCTACTTTGTTGCAGTTTTGCAGGCGTCCTGGAGCAGTCAGTGGTCGATCCTTGGCAGAAGTCGAAGAGGGAAATGCAGAGGAACTCTGGTGAATTCTTGCAAATTGTTATCTGAGGAAAAGCCAGCAGGAGAGACCCTAAATAGCCCTCATAGGAGGATTGGCCACCTAGTCAGGTAAGCACTTATCAAGAGGGGTCTCTGCCATCACCTGCTGGCACTGGCCACTCAGAGGCCTCACACCTCTGGAATTAAGATGGTGGAGGTCTGGGACACACTGCAGGAGCTCTGGGCACCACCCTTGGGGTGGTGATGGACAGGGGGGTGGTCACTCCCCTTTCCTTTGTCCAGTTTCACGCCAGAGCAGGGGCTGTTGGTTCCCTGAACTGGTGTAGACTGGTTTATGCAAGGAGGGCACCATCTGTGCCCTTCAAAGCATTTCCAGAAGCCTGGAGAGGCTACTGCTCTCAGGCCTTTAACACCGATTTCCAAAGGGAGAGGGTGTAACACCCTCTCTCAGAGGAAATTCTTTGTTCTGCCTTCCTGGGACTGGGCTGCCCAGACCCCAGGAAGGCAGAAGCCTGTCTGTGGGTTGGCAGTAGCGGTAGCTGCAGAGAAAACCCCAGAGAGCTGGTTTGGCAGTTCTGATTAGCTAGTGCCAGGGTGCCCTCTCACTTAGTATTAGTAACTTTGCACCTAACCTTCACCGAGTGAGAGTGAGACATATAGGTGACTTATAAGTTACTTAAGTGCAGTGTAAAATGGCTGTGAAATAACGTGGACGTTATTTTGCTCAGGCTGCAGTGGCAGTCCTGTGTAAGAATTATTTGAGCTCAGTATGGGTGGCAAAAGAAATGCTGCAGCCCATAGGGATCTCCTGGAATCTCAATACCCTGGGTACCTAGGTACCATATACTAGGGAATTATAAGGGTGTTCCAGTGTGCCAATTAGAATTTGTGAAAATGGTCACTAGCCTATAGTGACAATTTTAAAGGCAGAGAGAGCATAAGCACTGAGGTTCTTATTAGAAGAGCCTCAGTGACAGTTAGTCACTACACAGGGACACACATTCAGGCCACAAACTATGAGCAAAGTGGTCCTGGCTAGCAGGATACCAGTGAGACAGGCAAAAACAAACTGACATACAAGTAAAAACGGGGGTAACATGCCAGGTAAGATGGTACTTTCCTACACCCACACACCCTCATGCACACCACATACACTACACCCATGGCACCACAAAGACACCCCAGGTGGACCCCCACCTCCTCCCTCACAACTAACAACATGGGAGGAGCAAGTCTTGGCAATGCTGCATCCTGAGGGCCTAGCAGGAGTAGCAGGAAGACTGGACTCTGGTAAGTCAAATCTCTATTACTATCACCCCTCCTACCTGCATGCTATCACATACCCCACGCCTACCCTCACCCCCATCACCCCACCACCTCAAATACGACCCACCATCACAACCCACCCATCCCAATACCAAGCCCTGCATGCAACACCAATGCATGGACATCACTCACAGCCCTGCATGGACACCCATCACCAAAGCATGCACAGTAGAGAGAATCACGTAGCCCACAAAATCACTACTCACACAAGGCAAAGCTGACAGGGCAGCCACAACCATACAGGGAAACACACCCATGCACAAGATGTCAAAAGCAGAAACAATAACACTGCATTCACATCCCCACAGGTCCCCCACACAATGTCACCGTAGAGGAGGTGCCAGTAACATCCAGTCCACCCAGAGAAGAGGCCCACAGTGATGACAGGAGCTCTGGAAGTCTGGATCTGGTTGACCAACCTGGCCCATCAGGGATCTCCGAACAGTTGGTTACCCAGGCACAGTCCCATACCACCACAGAGCCCCCTCAGGAAACACCACCACAGTACCCACCCAGCGGGCCCATACCTCTGTCCCCAGTACACGTCAATCAGCAGGTTGTCCACCACGACAGGGACCCCAGGCAGCCCCACAAACACAGGACAATCAGGGACCTGGGGTCAGTGGCAGTGGGCACACGATTCAGGGGACAGAGGCACAGGACAACAGGGAAGCTGGGAGGACTGCTGTGCAACAGGGGGAGGACAGGCCCAGGGAACCGACTCTCCAGGAGGCACTCACCAACCTCCTGGGAGCATACCACCATTCCCAGGAGACGATGGGCCAGATACTGGACAAGTTGCAGGAGACCCAGTGGCTGCAGGAGGGACAGTACCTGGGGATCAGGGAGGACATGAAGGACATCCACACCACCCTGGTCACCATTGCAGGGGTGCTGGCAGACATGGCCAACACCATGAGGGAGGCAGTCACACACCACCGGGCGCCTGACACTAGCCACACTGATGAACAGCCCTCCACCTCCACTGCCGCTAGTGGACAGGAGGCCCCGCCACAAGAACAACAGGCCACCAGCACCCCTCCCCCTGCAGAAGGAGAACCACTCCGCAAATGGTCCCTGCGATCCAGGCAGAAGCCAGAGAACATTGCCAAGAGCCCCACCAGGAAATAAGACTTTCCTGATTGTCACCCTTGTGTCCCACTCTGTCACCCTGTCCACCTTGAACTGCCATTGCTCCACTTCCTATGCCCATTGGACAATGCACCTGTGATACCAATAGACTGGACTCTATCCTGGACTTTCCTCCACCATCAACCCAGCCCATTCCACTACCCCCTCTACTTCTTAGCACTTAAATAAACACCATTTAAAAATACAAGTATGGAGTCTGTCAAATGATTGAACAAAGAATTTGTTTAACAATCTTTAAACACTGCAGTACAACTGTACAGGAATAAATACATAGGAATGAGCTGTAGTAGGCTGCAGTCACCACACCAGGTGCCAGAGTGGGGCACAGATATCTGAAAATAGAGATGCCAAAGGTTACAGTAAGTGGCCATAGAATTGGGAGAATCCGCCTGCCTTGTACAATGTCAAATACAAAACTGTCAATGCAAAGTGAAGTTACAGCGTCTTACCTGTGTGTCACTGGAAGTACTGTTATATAATAGCTGTTCTGTTGTCCTCATCCTCATCCTCTGCCTCCTCATCTTCACTGTCCACAGGGTCCACTGCTGACACGCGGCCATATCCAGCCTCATCCTCTTGCAGAAAAGGCACCTGGCGACGTAAGGCAAGGTTGTGCAACATGCCCATGCCACGATGATCTGGCACACCTTTTTGGGTGAGTAGTACAGGGATCCACCTGTTAGATGGAGGCAACGAAACCTGGTCTTCAGGAGGCCGAATGTCCTCTCTATTATTCTTCTTGTTCTCCCACAATGATAGGTTGGGATAACCAGAGTCACCTGCAAATATCAAGGGATACCTGTTAGTCAAACACTAACCCTTATGGCCAACACCATACCCATACACAAGCATATACTGGGTGGAAACCATGGGCTCACCTATTAGCCACACCCGGTGCCTCTGGAGTTGAGCCATCACATTTGTAATGCTGCTATTCCTCAGGATATAGGCATCATCCACAGATCCAGTGAACTTTGCATTGACATGGGAGGCAGGCACACTATCTGCACATATATAGAGTGAAAGCTCTTTCGATTTCTGAACACCTGTTCATTTCTCCGGGGGGAGGACAAATGCAATATGTGTACCATCAATAGCCCCAATAATGTTGGGGATATGTCCCATTGCATAGAAGTCAGCTTTGACTGTGGCCAAATCCTCCACCTGGGGGAAATCAATGTAGCTGCGCATATGTTTAATCAGGGCAGACAACACTCTGGTCAGCACTAATGAGAACATTGGCTGAGACATTCCTGCTGCCAAGCCCACTGTCACTTGGAAGGAGCCACTTGCCAAGAAATGTAGCACTGATAGGACTTGCACGAGAGGGGGGGATCCCATTGGGGTGACGGATGGAAGATATCAGGTCAGGCTCCAATTGGGCACACAGCTCTGTGATTATGGCCCTGTTCAGTCTATAGGTGAGGCTAATGTGCCTGTCCTTCATTTTTGCCAAGTCCACCAGGGGTCTGTAGACGGGGGATGTCTCCATCTCATATTCATCCGCAGCGGTTGTAATCTAGGGGGCAAAACAGTGAGCAGATGGTCAGTAATCCACATTTCCAAACACTACACTCCATTCCATGTTGTGACTGTAACAGTATGTCATTGTATAGGCCCAAATGGTGCCTATGTGCACTGTGACGGAGTTAGGTGCCATGGCCTGCCCTCCCCCCCACGAAATGGCATCCGTCTGTCCTGTGTGGATGGACATGTGGAAATGAGGTAATTCCGCTGACGTTGTGCGCCGTTGTGGGAGGTGGTCGAGTACCGCCGTGCAACTCCTCATTGGTTGTCATTGGGCCCTATGGGTTACAGTGGCCAATGGTGATGTACGCCGGCGGTGACGGTACGCACTGCCGTGGACGTAGCCACCATTTTCTATCTGTTCACTCACTTGCTACCTGACCTTCAACAGGAGAGGACCTACACTGCAAGTGCTGCAGTGACCTGTGTCTGGAACCGACCATGGCTCGTGTCACTGGGGAAAGGGCCCCTGCCTTCACTGCTGCAGATTTGGAGAGACTGGTGGATGGGGTCCTATCACAGTACTGAATGTTGTATGGGCCTCCAGACCAACAGGTGAGTACACTGTGAAGACGATGCATGGGGCGTGAATGCATGAAGTGCTGTGAGTGAGGGCCACGTGAAGGGGGGTTGGTGGAAGGGTTCTGGGCAGCGTGATGCATGTATGGTGGGCAACGTCTGTGCGTAAGGAGATGTGAGGGCTATGGTGGGCCTTGAGTGTAACAGGCCGGACGGTATGACTGATACCTTTTTCTATGTTTCTTTTTCTGCAGGTCAGTGCCCATCAGAAAAAGGGTATCTGGCGTGCCATCGCCAAGGCGGAGCACCCACTGTCGCAAACGGTGGGAGGACCTAAGACGCTGGGCAAGGAAGACGGCGGAGGCCCTGCTGGGGATGGCCTCCCAAAGAGGAAGGAGTGCCCTTCGAACCCTGACCCCCGATGGCCCACATACTGGCGGTGGCCTATCCGAAGCTAGATGGGCACTTGAGGGCATCACAGCATCCACAAGGGGGTGAGTACAGTTTCCCAATATACTACTTGCGCAGGGTGGGGAGGTCACTGGGTGGGGTTTGTGAGCCTGTAGGTTCCCCTAGGCCAAGCCAGACATTGCAGGGTAGGTCCCATGTTGGGCAGGGTTCTGATGTAAAATACCTCCAACCAAGCTAGTAGGCATCCACTACTGGGCTGGGGTCTGTGGGTCTCAGGTGTGCTGCTATTGGCGTTAGGTATTCCTGTCCATCGGCTGGTGACTAGCATTGTGACTGTTAGTGCATTGCCTAGTGCGTAGGGCTGTTCCCTGTGTGTGTGTCGTGTATGCCAACGGTGGTGTTGTTGCTGCCACTGACCCAGTGTATCATTTGTCTCTTCCCCCCTTTTTGTTTTGTCACCCTGTCCTTATGTGCATTATCATAATGTGGCGGCGGAGCGGAGGAGCAGAGGCACCGACGATGGAGGGAGCTGCATCCCGCAGTGCCCAGGAGGCAGAATCCACCAACGGTGAGGGCACTAGTGGGACGGAGGGTGAGGGGAGCACCACAGCGGAGACAGGTGGGGACAGTTCAGACAGCGATACGTCCTCTGATGGAAGCTCCCTGCTGGTGGTGGACACCTATGTGCCCACCCCAACTACAGGTACAGCTGCAACCCCCGTACCAGCACTGCCCTCCCAGTAGCCCCTCAGCGAGTTTCCCGTGGCCGCTCACCCAGAAGGGTGGGCATCTCCTTTGCCCCAGTTAGCCCTGCTGCCCTCAGTGAGGAGGCCATTGACCTCCTGAGATCCATCTCTGTTGGGCAGTCAACCATACTGAATGCCATCCAGGGGCTGGCAGGCCATTTGCAACAAACAAATGCATTCATGGAGGACATTCACTCTGGCATGGCGGCCCAACAGAGATCAATCCAGGCTCTGGCTTCCTCCCTGATTGCCGCTATTGTCCCCTGTCTCTAGCCTCCCCCCTCCAAATTCCTCTACCCAGTCCCATTCCCCTCAACCCCAACCTATCCCAAGCACACATTCAGACCAGCATGCACTCAAGACAACACACAGGAGTGGCTCAGGCAAACATAAGCTCCTCACATCATCCCACAGGCACTCACACAAACACCATCCAGATGCAGACATAACAACATCCACTGCCTCCACTGTGTCCCTGTTTTCTTTCACTAATGATCGAGCTGACAAAAATCTCTGGAATGCACTTTTTAGTTCAAAGAAGTCATTTATTATTACTTCACCACAAGGTTCCTAAAAAGAGATTAGTAGGTCGAAAGCACACGTTTAAAAATAGTCACAGCACTGAAAGCAAAAATAAATCAAAAGGATTCTCAACTGTAATGTACACAGCAAATATATGTGATTATGTTTTAGCATAATTGCAAAGCAAAAAATAAAGTAAAAATTCATCAACGTAGGGTCTGCCAAGCTCTTCATCTTTCTCATGCCAGCAAGAAGATGACCCTATTCAACTGCGAGAAAGAGATATCCACCCTCACGGGACAAGTGTCAGTCATTTGACATCCAATCCTGATCGAGGTTTTGGAAATTCCCCCGCTACTGAGCAGGGCCACCTTTTTATAGCTTAAACAACCGTAGAAAGAGCCTTCTATAAGACCCCTCCCTCAGATGGAAATATTCAAACATGCTGGGTACTGTAGGTCAGAGTTGGAAAAAAAACTTTAAGAACTGGCCAGCATTTCAAGGCTCTCCTCCCAATACCGAACTGTTCCCTGCACTGAAGAAAACAAAAAATATGTACTTTCTTATCATTAACTGTTCATGTTCAGTGAGAAACAAATACGAAAAAAAAAAAAACTTACCATGTGGAAAAACACAGCTCAACTGCAATGTCTAACGCCACGATAAAGCCAATAGGCAGCTAAACTGAATACAAAATGTAATCTGCAACTGGTGAACACTGAACAACTAATATGCGAAGTGATGCAACATAAAGTCAGTGGTCGAAAACATCTATTTTCATCACATCTCCACCCTTTTGATCAATGACTTTGTGTACTTTTCTCTCATTTAACAAAAAAGAAAACATTAGCAAATCAGGTTTGCATTGTATACAGCAACATAATGCAATGATAAAAGCAATCACTAGAAAGCAGTAGAAGTGGATTAACGTATTGATCTTATAAACCTTTAAATCAGACACACCTACAATGAAAAGACTGAAGCTTATATAGTCTGATTGGGATAATAACTGATTGAATAGTGTCTCTAGGATGGAAAGTTGGTGTAGAATTAGATGGAAACATCAAGAGTTCTAATCATGAAAAGGTACACGGTCCACCTGAAAGGTTTGCTGAAAGTCAGGTATCCACACGAAAGCAGCCAGCCAACTGACAATTTTGCTTAATGAGACTGGCAACAGTCATCAGATGATAACAAGCCATGGGTTAGTTCCAATGGAAGAATGTAATCAAACAAGTTGACAGAACATCCATGGTATTCTGTATTGTTCCCATGTAGAACTTTGATCTGTGAAGCACAATTTGCGCAAAATGGATCCATAGGTTTTGTACTTTAAAATCAGCAGGAGCGTTGCACAAAGGTTATCAATCAGGTTCAGGTTGGGGGTGCGGTCCCTCCCCTGACCCCACACGCAAACGCCCAAAGGGAGACCACACAGCACACTCATGGTCAGTGGCAAGTCGGAGTAAGATCTGCAAAAGAAACAAGTATGACTTTTCTTGCAAATAACATTTGTCATCTGAAATGTGCTCTCCTTTTTCCTTTCCTTGTTTTATATCAGCAGGACGTTATTGGGGCCCTTTGCTATAATTTCTGCAGGTTCTGGAGGGCCATTTGGGGATTCAACCCACACCTTAGCACTGAGGTTTTTATCTGCTGAACTTCCCTTTCCTTGCACTGTCAGAAGGGCTGGGGCAGTCCCCTTCCTTACCAAACCTCCATACACTGCACATATGACAAGTTGGGCAATTCTGTCTCCAATTTGAATAAATAAGTCAACTTCTCCACTATTTAACAGAATAACTTTGATTTCTCCTTGGTAATCTGCATCAATCACTCCCCTAAAACCTGAATGTCTTTAAGAGCCAACGCAGATCTGGGAGCAATCAATCCAAAATGCTCTGGGGGAATCTGTATTCCAACACCTGTTTCACACAACGCTATGTCTAGGGCTTTAGGGCTTTTATTCTGTCAATCAATCAATCAATCAATCAAGTAATTTATAAAGTGCTCTGCTCACCCGTCAGGGTCTCAAGGTGCTAGGGGGGGAGGCTACTTATCGAATAGCCATGTCTTGAGGCGTTTCCTGAATGTCGGGAGTTCCTGGGTCTGGCGTAGGTGGAGTGGTAGGGAGTTCCAGGTCTTGGCCGCGAGGTGAGAGAAGGATCTTCCTCCGGCGGTGGTGCGGCGAGTGCGGGGGATGGAGACAAGGGTGAGGCTGGCAGAGCGGAGATGGCGGGTGGGGGTATGGAAGGTAAGTCTGTCGTTGAGGTAGGCCGGACCTGTGTTGTGGTGGGCTTTGTGTGCGTGGGTGAGCAGTTTGAAGGTGATCCTCTTCGATACGGGTAGCCAGTGTAGGTCTCTGAGGTGGGCAGAGATGTGGTCGCCACGTGGGACGTCGAAGATGAGACGGGCGGAAGCGTTTTGGATACGTTGCATTTTTTGTAAGCTTGTAAAGCATGTAAGTCAAGACCTGCAGATTCAGGTGTGGCTCTATAAAGAGCTAACGCTCCAGGTTTTATTTCCCAGTATGTGATGGTATTGGTGGCCACATGTGGTTGTATTTGCAAAGCTGGAGTTAACATTCACATCAAAGGTGTTTCAGCATTTGTTAAAGGTCTATTGTTCAGAATCTGGAGGGATTCATTTAAATGCTCTCTCCAGTTTTTCGAAGTTCCATCAGATAATTTTCGCAATTGAACTTTGAGTAAACAATTCATTCTCTCAATCAGTCCTGAGGCCTGTGGATAATAAGGAATATGATATATCCACTCAATATTGTGCTGAGAACAGTAATCCTGTACCAATTTGCCTTTGAAGTGTGACCCATTGTCACTCTGGATCTGGAGTGATACTCCATAGTATAACATTAACAAGTCCAGAGTTCTGATAGTATTGTGCTGAGTAGCATGTTTGCAAGGGACAGCAATCAAGTACCCAGAATAAGTGTCCACTACGGTACAGGCATATTGACACATGTGACTAGTCTGTATGGTCCAATGTAATCAATTTGCCATATCTGTCCTGGTAACTTTCCTCTCCCCAACTGACCTTTAACGGTTTGCGGGACAGATCTCTGTTGTGTATGCTGACAAATAGGACATTGCAAATTTTCATTTTTTATCAAATCTAGGGGAATGTGCATCTCTCTAATCTCTGCCACCTGTAAGTGGCTTTTTCTCCCAGGTGTCCACATTTCTGGTGCACCCACTTAGCCATCCCCACCAAGTCAGAATTCTGGGTTGACACTTCTGCCTCTGAACTTTTGTCTTTGACGTCTGCAAGGGAATTGAACCAGCGTTCTAGTGAGTCAATGGGACAATGAGCATCTGTGACTTTATTTTAACATTTCCCAAATTTCCTGCCACAACTCTTTGATACACACTTCCTTTGAATGAATGAACCAGTTATGTGCATGCCATGTGGAAAGCCAGATGGCTACTCCATTGGTAGTGAAACAAGAATCAGTGTAAAAATGACAAGTCCCAGGCAGCTTTTGCTTTAGAACCTCACACACAGTGTACAACTCTGCATATTGGCTACTTTTTCCTTCTCCTGTGGTAGACAATGACTTTTCAGTAACTGGATTGTATGACACTGCTTTCCAATGTCTTTTAGTACCCACACATTTGAATGAATCATTAGTAAAACAAACATCCTCAGAGGACAAGAATTCAAATGGCACACTCCATTTCACTGGTGACTCTTTTACCAGTGGTACCTCCTGCACCCTCTCTTCATCCTGTAAAGGGGCTTGTAACACCTGTTCATGTAGGGCTGCAGTGCCTGTCGGTCCTACTCGAGCCCTGTCTTGTATGTACCAGATTCAGTGTATGATACTAGCCTCTTGTGCATGCCCTATACGGTGAGATTTAGGTGAACTCATTACCCACTGCATGATTGATATTTCAGGTTTCAGAATTACATTATAATTTAATGTGATTTGCTCAGTATTCACTAGAGCCCAACAACAAGTCAAAAGCTGTTTTTCAAAAGGAGTATAGCGCTCCCCAAAGTCAAGAAGTTTTCTAGTCCAAAGCCCCAGGGGCACCCTCGTCCTCCCCTGTTTCTGCCACAAACTCCAGTTTGCATATTGTCCCTGAACATTTCCATGTAACTCAATGTTTCCCTCTTGCACTGCGCACAAATTTAAAGTCTGTTGAATTATTTCATTTGCCAAATCAAAGGCACACAGCTGCTCCTTACGCCATTCACACTCATGTTTTTTCCTAGTTACTTTGTACCAAAGCGTTAAGATTTTACTCAGATGAGGGCTATACCGTTTCCAAAAATCAAACAATTTCATGAAACTCAGTGTCTCTTTCTTAGTGCAAATAGTAAGAAACTCCAAATTGTTTTGTTTTACCTGTAACAACATCTCTCTATGTTCTGGATTCCACTTAATTCCCAGAATTGCACATTTTGTGACAGTCCCTGTGTCTTGTCTGAATTAATTGTACACATCGCACTCTGCAAAAGAGGTCTGAATATACTGGTAACATCGCCAACTTCTTCCTCAGTGTAATCTTTTAAAGAATGCATTTCAACTCCTGCCAAAAACTGTGGGCTGCTCTGCGCTCGGAGAACTACGCTCTGCTCAAGAGGCTCACACTGGCCCCCACCTTTTTTAACCTCCTCATTACTGGAATGTAACAAGTCAGATTCTCCTGTAACAGCTTGGTAAATTTCAGCTTTATCTTGCAATAATTTGTTCTGGCTAATTTGCTCACGTAAAATCTTATTTTCATATTCTAACTGTTTACATATCTCATGCTTTTGTCTGTAGGCAGACAAAAGTATCCAAACCCTCCTGTCAAGAACAAAAGGGACATCATTCCTTTCAAAAAGTACCTTTTCTGAATATGAAAACACTTTTGTTTTATTCAAGCACCCATCCCAAACCTTAGAAAGTCCTGATACACATGAAAACATGGTTCTCACAACACCATAAGGCAGTTTAATTTCACATGCATTTTCAAACATGGTTTGCGGTGCTTCCTTTAATTCTCTAAACAAAAACATATTTACACTTTTAAATCGTGTCATTCCAACCTCCAACCCTTTTTTAATTTTTTTAATTTTTAGACTGACGACTACATCAAAATGTTTTGCTTTTACTAATGGCCGAGCTGACAAAAATCTCTGGAATGCACTTCTTAGTTCAAAGAAGATATTTATTATTACTTCACCATGAGGTTCCTAAAAATATATTAGTAGTTTGAAAGCACACGTTTAAAAATAGTCACAGCAATGAAAGGAAAATATATCAAAATGATTCTCAACTGAAATGTACATAGCAAATATATGTGATTATATTATAGCATAATTGCAAAGCAAAGAATAAAGTAAAAATTCATCACTGTAGGGTCTGCCAAGCTCTTCATCTATCTCATGCCAGCAAGAAGATGACCCCATTCAACTGCGAAAAAGAGATATCCATCCTCACGGGACAAGTGTCAGGCATTTGACGTCCAATACTGATGCCAGTGTTGGATTTATTCTAAAAAGCACACAGAGGACATCTTAGTGCCAACCTGCCACTTTCAGTCGAGTTTCTGACCACATGGGGTGAGGGCCTTTGTGCACTCTGTGGTCAGAAACAAAGCCTGTCCTAGGTGGAGGTGCTTTACACCTTCCCCTGCAGGAACTGTAACACCTGGCGGTGAGTCTCAAAGGCTCAAGCCTCGGGTTACAGTGGCCCAGGGCACTCCAGCTAGTGGTGATGCCCACTCCCGGCACAAAGCCCACTTCTGGCAGCAAGTCCGGTTGGAAAATTAGGGAAAGCAGGGCGGAGAGGAGTGAACACCCCAACCAGGACTACCCCTAAGGGGTCCAGAGCTGAGGTGACCCCCTCCCTGCAGAATCCTCCATTTTGGTTTTGAGGACAGGGACCAATAGGGATAGGAATGTGCCCCCCTCCCCAAAGGAAGTGGGCACAAGGAGGGTGTAGCCACCCTTAGGGACAGTAGCCATTGGCTACTACCCTCTAACCCCTAACATGCTTTTAAATCTAGGATTTAAGGGCCTCCATGAACCCAGCTCACCAGATTCCTGGTGACTTACAAGATGAAGGACTGCTAAGCTGAAACCCCCAGCAGAGAAGAAGGAAGACGACAACTGCTTTGGCCTCAGCCCTACCGTCCTGTTTCCTGCTTCAAAGAAACTTCACAAAGACCAGCGACGCGTCCAGCAGGCCCAGCGACCTCTGCCTAATCCAGAGGACTGCCCTGTACCTAAAAGGACCAAGAACTGACAAGGACAGCGGCTCTATCTGAAGAAACCTACAACCAAGGATTTCCTCCTCACTCCGGATGCTTGAGTCTTGACCCCTTGAAGCCCATGGCCCGTGTCCAGGAGGTCCACCCAGCAAGAGAGGGTCCCCAGGTGATTGTGAGCACCACGAGTACTTACCTGCCAGCAGATCAAGTTCCGAGTGCCCCCTGACTCCATAGAAGCCCATGTTAATTTTTTTCCTCTTTGACCTATTCACTCGACCGGCCCGTGTTGCTGGTGGTGGGTGTTTGGGGTTAACTTGAACCCCCAACAACGGACTACCTAAACCCCGGTGATAAGAACTGTAAGTTGTATACTTACCTGCAAAACTGTACTATCTTTTCTTCCCCCAGGAACTGTTGAAGTGTCCACTTTAAAAATAGCTTTTTGCCATTACTGTATACATTGTCAATACTATTCAAAGTCCTGATCATATATATGGAAAGTACCTTTTATTTTATGTACTTACCTGCAAACTGAATCTTGTGATTCTAGACATAAATTAACAAGACATATTTTTCTATATAAAATAATATTGGTCTGGTGTGAAGTCACTGACTGTGTGCTTCTTCTACTGTGTGTGTACAACAAATGCTTTGCACTACCCTCTGATAAGCCTAACCGCTCGACCGCACTACCACAAAATAGAGCATAAGTATTATCTACTTTGTCCTCTGTTAAGCCTCTGGGGAACCCCTGAACTCTCTGCACACTATGGCCCTCATTACAAACATGGCTGTCCTTTCCGATACGCCGGCGGTGGTGGTAGAAACCGCCAACAGAGGAGAGGTCCGGACCGCCAAATAATGATCCAAACGAAACACACGTATCCCGCGAAACACCCACCGCCAGGAGAGGAGTCCCGTTGAGGACCGCAGTGTCCGCCCACAGGCCGTCGGAAAGGCCCAACCCGCCCATCAAATAATGAACCACCATTCCGCCGCCAGTTCCGGGGCGGGAACCACCGCCACACAAAGCCAGACGGAAATGAACCAAATATAAGGAACCACGTACCGGAGTCCCACAGAACGTGCAGCGACAGCCATGGATAGGGAGCTGCAGATCATGCCAGCACTGCTACTTGCCATATACTTACACGACCGAGACCGCCGACGAAGATCACGACGGTAAGTACTGCAACCTACGACACAAGGGAGGAAAGGGCACAGTAACACACCCACACAATCCACCCATCAGGCAACGCCCCCCAACCCTTCCCAGCAGCACAAGTCATACACCCCACACCAAGAGGTACGTACCCAACCGAAGGCTAATGTAACTTGACCATAGTATATACAAAAGCCCCACACCCATAAAAAATCTAAACAAACACTAGGGTGTAACTGCGTGCAGCCCAAACACAGGCAACACAGAAACTTTAATAAGATGCTCACTGAGCCAAACAGTGCAAACAAGGCAATGTCCAGTCCATAAATTCCCAATTGTCAGGGGCCAAAAAGGGCCACACCTGACTCCAAAAAGTGCTGGGCACTCCACAGAACGGTGCACCATATGGGGATCCAGGCACCTCACGGAAGGGGGGCAGGGGGTGGAGGGGGTAGGGATTTTTGACGGGGTGGGCCTTTGACTTTCTTGTGGAGGGTGGAGAGGGGTGGACTTCTGCTTTGAAGGGGTGGGGGCTGTTTGGCTCGGTGGTGGTAAATGGCCTAGGTTCTGACCGGGCCTTCTTCTTCTCTGGGGAATGGGCACGGGAATGTGAAGAGTGGGCTGTGGTGGGCTGTGATGTGGAAGGAGCAGTAAGGGCAAGGAGGTGGGCACGTTTGGGGACAAGACGGGGTGGGCCAGTGGGTTGGAAGAGGTCAGCACGGGAGAGTAAAAGTTTCTTGGGAACAATTGGGGTGGGGATGGATGAGGACATGGGAGTGGAGGCAGAGGGAGTGGATGTATGGGGTGTAGGGGTGCATGTAGTGGGTGCAGGTGACTGCTCAGTATGCTGTCGTGTGGTGGATGTCTGATGGGTGGGTGTCTTGGTGCGTTTGTGTGTCTTGGGAGGTGGGGTGGACACAGTGGGAGAAGACAGACAGCTAGTGTGGATGTATGTTGGGTGGTTGTCTGCAAGTCTGGTGAGTGTGCTGCATGTGTCAACTACAGTAGAGGTGGTGAGTGCAGGTGTGGTGTATGGGGTGCATGTATGGCTGTCTGCTATTGTGGTGAGTACAGGAAGAAGAGCAGTAACAGTGAGTGAAGGTGCAGTGCATGAGGGTGTGGCTGCAGAGGGGACAGACAGGGAGGCGGAAGAGGTGGGCACATTGGGGGAAGTGGACACTGTTGTGTGTGCAGGTGTCTGTTGGCTGTCTGAATGCTTGTGGTGGGAGGTGTGGTGCTTGTGTTTTGAAGTGTGCTTCTTGTGTGTTGATGTGCCTGTCAGCGGGTCTGATTGTGTGCTTTGGACAGGTGAAGGGAGTGGGGTGCTGGAAGGGGTAGAGGAGGTTGGGGGGGACGGAATGGCCAGGGAAACTGGCTGCCGTCCGAGAGGAGGCCAGAGCCTGAAAAGATCTCTGTAGGGCAGACACGCACCGTGAATGCCATCCAGATAGGCATTGGTCTGCTGCACCTCTGATGCTAGCCTGGATGGCATTGACAATGGTTGTCTGCCCTACAGAGATGGTTCTCAGGAGGTCAATAGCCTCCTCTGTGAGGGCAGCAGGGCTGACTGGGGCAGGGGAGAAGGTACCTGGGGCTAAGGAGACGCCCACCTTTTCGGGTGGGTGGGCACGGGCAACTCGGTGGAGAGCAGAAGGGATGGCGGTGATGGTATGGGGGTGGCGGAAGATCTCACGGTATTGGTATGTGCACTAGGGTCCGCCACCGCTGGGGGACCCCCATCGGAGGAGGTCTCAGAGTCACTACCTCCTGTGGTAGTAGACTCCTCCGTGGAAGTCCCCTCGCCCTCCCACCCACTGGTCCCCTGGGCGTCCGTTGTCTGCCTCGGAGGATCCATGAGCCGCTGTCTCCCCACTTGCCGGTGCTTCAGCTCCCTCACCTGATGTTGATGCTGTACCAAACCAGCACAAGAGACCAGGGATGGGGAGACAAAACAGGAGAGATACTTGTAAATAGCTGAATGCAGATACAGAATGGCCAGACATACACCCACCCAGCAAACACACCCAACAGGCAGCACCATACACTATGCCCATGGCCATGCCCCTGACTACTGACCAGAATACTGCTCTACACCCATCCCCTGAAATACTTTTGCAGCAGAGGTAGGTGAAACCTGACAGGGACACCCATACACCCTTTGGGGAACATACAGTAGATGGACACCAGTCAAATTCCCTGCTCTAAGCAGCATGAGCCCTATTGCACAACCAGTCATCCTTCCAGACTGAAGTATGGTCAATGAGTACTCACCCCCTTGTGACTGCTGTGCAGCCTTCAAGCGCCCATCCAGATCTGGGTACGCCACCACCAGGATCCGTTGAATGAGGGGGAATCAGTGCCCTACGGGCACCCCTTCCACGTTGGGAGGACTTCCCCAGCTGGGCCTCACTGATCTTTCGCGCCCAGCGCCGCAGGTCCTCCCACCTCTTTCAACAGTGGGTGCTGCGCCTGTTTTAGACCCCCAGGGTCCGCACTTCCTTGGCAATGGCATGCCAATGTGCCTTCTTCTGGTGGGCGCTGACCTAGAAGGGCGACACAGAAATGGAACACAGAGATGAGGCACTTGCACGATAGGAACAGATGGCAAACTGTCCAATATTGGACTGACAGTACTCTCAGACATACAGGACAGTCGCACACAGCTTTCCATGCACCATGGCCCATGCAGGCTCAGAGGAGCACACAAATATACAATCGACACCATCCATTACACACACAGTGCCCTCCAACCCCAGATTCACCTATACCTCTGGCCATCCGTAGAGTTTGCCCTACAGGGGCAGAACCCTGTCTACTAGCTTCTCCAGTTCTTCCTGGGTGAAGGCCTGGGCCCTTTCACCTGCACCACGTGGCACATCCATAGCCAGAGGCAGGCTACAGCAGTACACAGAGTGGAGTACCTGTCCGCACGAGATCAGGGAGTCAAGTAATCAAACGAACACACGTACGTTCCCCAGGGATATGCACCGTCATTGCCGGCGAAAATCATGATACGGCAGGATTCCCTATTGGCATCCATGTTAGCCAATGAGGGTGCAAATAGTGGTCAACACCGCCTTACGCTGTGACGTCAACCGCTAGCGGTATGAGGTCACTTCCACAACAAAGGGGCAGATCTACAGTGGGCAGACATTTTGCCATCACCTACGCATCTTGAATTTCCTACTACTCACAATGCAGGGCCTACTAGCCACATGAAGCACCTAGGCCTCTATCCATTCCGTATAGGAGCACACATGAATTACTCTGTTCCCTCCTAGTGATGTACATGTATATCTGTCAGGTAGCAGTTATTGTAGAGACACTACAATGAACAATGCAGTGCAGAAATGTTGAGAAGTGTGCGTATGTATGTGTCTTCATCACTCTTTTTTGTAACCCCTCGTAGGTACCGACGTTTGTGGCGAGGAAGGGCACCATCGGTGTACAGACCACTTCTGGATATGGGGACCATGGTGGAGCGTCAGATCATATTCCCTTACAGACTCACACATGCAACTATTCAGGACCTTTGCGGTTTACTGGATCCTGCACTAACTCCCAGAAATCGTAATCAGCATGCCATTCCAACTGAGGTGCAGGTGCTCTCCGCACTCCATTTCCTGGCAACAGGCTCATTTCAAGTGGCAGTGGGCATGGATGCTGGTTTCTCACAGCCAATGTTCAGCCAGGTACTGACAAGATTTCTGAATGCATTTGTACAACATCTGCAATCCTATGTGTGGTTTCCCCAAAGTACTGACCTCCCTGCCATCAAGTCTGACTTCTATGCCTTTGCAAACATTCCCCATGTCATAGGTGCCATTGATGGCACACACATACCCATCATCCCCCCAAAAGTGAGTGAACAGGTGTACAGAAAGAGGAAGAACTTTCACTCCATGAACATCCAATTGGTGTGTACTGCAGACCAGTACATTTCGCATGTGAATGCCATGTTTCCAGGTTCAGTCCATGATTCATTTGTGTTGAGGAACAGTAGTGTGCCACAGAAGATGGAACAACTACAAGAGGACAGAGGGTGGATCATAGGTAAGTTTGCCTGTCAATAACTGACACATTAAGAAAACCAGCCTGTCTGACTAAGGGACATAACAATGACGAGTCTGTATTGAACCATTTTGTAGGTGGTTCTGGCTATCCAAACTTGCGTTTGGTCCTGACACCAGTGAGGAATCCCAGGACGGATGCAGAGAGGAAATACAATGAGGCCCATGGACATACTAGGAGGGTAATAGAGCGTACTATAGGTCTCCTGAAGGCTAGATTCCGGTGTCTACATATATCTGGGGGTTCCCTGGCCTATTGGGCCTGATAAGGTGTGTAGAATAGTGGTGGCCTGCTCCATGCTGCACAACGTGGCAGTGAGAAATTCTATCAGCCTCTTAGAGGTGGAGGGTGCTATAGGTCCAGATCAGCTACCTCAGAGAAGTGAGGAGAGTGATGGTGAGGATGAGGAAGGGGAAGATGTCCATTCCAGGAACCAACTGATACAACTCTACTTTCAATACCTGTGTGGGACTTAAGCCTGTCCTTGGGGTTAGTGACTAATACTGTCAGTGTGCTCTGTCATATGGGGGGATTGGTCATGATAGGCGATACATGGACCACTTCTGCATTGTACTGACAGAAAATATATGCATTCCCTCCTTGCCACCATTTGGGCACACAGTACCACCATCAAGCACAAATTGACAATAAAGGACTGTACGACGAAACAACGACTGCAAAAAAAACTACTGCCTTAACAACCTCGTTGCTACTACTAATGATTTTACCACGAATGCCTTAACAACGATATTTCGTTGTAAAGGCATTCCTGATAAAATCATTAGCAATAGGCACCATTCACCCTACATCCCTCACCCCACCCCCAACCCCACCCCAAAACCTAAAACCCCCTGACCCCCCACCCACTCCCCAAAACCAAAAACGCCCCACCCCCCCAAACCCACCCCAAAACCTAAAACCCCCTGACCCCCCACCCACTCCCCAAAACCAAAAACGCCCCACCCCCCCAACCCCACCCTAAAACCTAAAACCCCCTGACCCCCCACCCACTCCCCAAAACCAAAAACATCCCACCCCCCCAACCCCACCCCAAAACCTAAAACCCCCTGACCCCCCACCCACTCCCCAAAACCAAAAACGCCCCACCCCCCCAACCCCACCCCAAAACCTAAAATCCCCTGACCCCCCACCCCCTCCCCAAAACCTAAACCCACACTTACCTTTGCCAAGTCCCTTCTTTGTACCTTAACCACGCATGTTCGTTGTTCAGAACATACGTAATTAAGGCACAAAAAACGAAGTTGTGGTTAAAAAAAGCGTTGTTGCGCTTTCGTTAACCACGACCTTCGGAAAAAAAAAGTCGTAAAAAAGGATGTTTCCCGGTGTGAAATATGTTTTATTGGTAGAATTGAGTGAATTGTGCTATATACAGTGATGGGAGTCGTAAGGGTTTGGTGTACTCAAACCCAAATTGGTGGAAGCCTTGTTGGATGGTTTAGATGGGTCCATTTTGTCGAACAGTACTTCATATTGCCCTCAGCTAAGTGTTGTTGGTGAATGGGTGGGATGGTTGCTTTGCATTAGTAGCAGAGTCAATTGTTGGAGGGGGCCTTGTTCTTAACTGGGTTTCCAGTGCTATATCTTGGCCTAAGAGTACATTTGGGTGCCTGCTGTGGAGCTTCTTGGGGTGGCATGGTTGGCCCTTGAGTTTCCTGGGAGGGTATTTCCTGGGATGTTTCTGCTGCTTGGGTCATCAGATGCTGATTGTCCAGGGCTGTTGTGGGGGCCTCTTGTCCGGTGTGTGTGTCAGACTATTTTTTTATCAATAGCAACAGTGCTCCAGCAATAGTGGCCATTGTGGCATTGTGCTCTTTCCACTGCTCCATGGCCTGTTGGTGTTGTTGCTGCTGCATCCTCTGACTTTGCTTCAGGGTGGACACAATCTGTGCCAACCTGTCTTAGGCATGTTGGTAGGCTCCCAATACCTCTGCAATAACGTCCTGGGCTGCTGCATCCATCCTGTGGCCTCCCTCCTGGCCCACTGGGACACTTGAACTTGCCCTAGACCCAAGTGCCTGTATCCCCTGCACAGGTCTGGACGTGCCACTTCTACTGGGGCCTTCGCCTTCCTGTATGTTGGGAGTGGGAGACTGTGGCCTCTGTAGCTGTGTTCCACCAGTCTGTGCCCTGGGTGCACTGGTGTGGTTACGCCTCCCCTGGCCTGCTGGTCTTGACTGGGTGTTAGGGGTGACAGTTGTTTCCTGGGTAGGGCTGCTGCATGGTGAGAATCCAGGACTGTGTGAGGGGCCTGCCTGCTCATCAGTGTCCAGGGATCCTTTGCCAAGGTCTTGTGAGGTGTCTCTTTCTCCCTGGAGGGCAGTGGCACTCCTTGTCCCTTCCGTTAGGGTTGCATGGGTGGTGGTGCCTGTTGGGGGACATAAACATGTCTGTTACATATGCAGGTGTACAGGTCTGTGCTATTTTGCGCTGGTGTTAATTTCAGTGGCCTTCCAGGGCGCCTTTGTGAGGTTGACATAGCATTTAGCACCAGTGGTGGGGTTGCATTGGGGTGGGGGGTATTGTTCCATTGTAGGTACGTGCAGGGGTGGGTGGCTGTGCACAGCGGGAGTGATGTGGGCCTGTTAGTGGGTTGTAGGTAATGCAGGGTGGTGGATGTGGTGGGTAATGGCTGAATGGGGTGGAGGTCCAGGTGGGTGTGGGTGGGGTGGGGTGGTGCATGTATTGCAGATGTGTTGTATTTGGGGTAATTGTAGATGACTTACCCAAGTCCATTCCTCCAGTGAGTCCAGTGAGTCCCTCTGGGTGCAGGATGGCGAGGACCTTCTCCTGTCAGTCGGTGTAGTCAGGTGGTGGTGGTGGCGGCCCTTCCCCAGTCTTCTGCACTGCGATGTGGTGCCTAGATGGCATGGCCCTGACCTTCCCCCGCAGGTCGTTCCATCTCTTCCGGATGTCGTCTCTGGTGCGTGGATGGTGTCCCACTGCATTCACCCTGTTGACAATGGTCTGCCACAGCTCCAATTTCCGCGCGATGGGTGTGTGCTGCACCTCGGCTCCGAATATTTGGCTCCACCTTCATGATCTTGTCCACCATGGTCCTTTGCTCCCTTTTGGTGAAGCGTGGATTTTTGGGGGGGACATGGTGAGTGTGGTGGATGGCGTCGGGAGTGGGGATGGGGTAAGGTAGCTCCTCTGTGGGTCGATGCGCGTCTCCTGTAAGCTGCCGTTTGCAGTCTGGCTCTGGTGCGCTCTGTCTTCTGGTCCTGGTCTTGTTGCAAGGGATTGTGGGGTGTGTCTGTGGGTGTTTTATGGGGTTATGGATGTGTGTCGTGTGTGGGTAATATGCCCATCCAATGTGTGCACTTGTTGCTGTTGAGTCCACTTGCCACCCATGGCAGTCGCAGCCACCAATAGTCGCCTGGCCTACGCTGTCCGCCGAGGTGATTTGTGCATCATTATTTGGAGGGCGGGATGTGGGTGTGCTTGGTGGTGGCGGGGTGGGGTGGGGTGGGCCGTGATTCCTGCTGAAAGAGTCATTGCGGGAGTGGTGGTTTGGGAATTTTTGATGGGTTTGGGTTTTTCATTCATTATATGGCGGGTTTACATTCACCGCCAACGGCGGGATTCTGTTCACCGCCGACGCGGCGGTCGGCGGTCTTTCCCGCCATGTTCATAACGACCGCTGTAAGGAAATGCCTCCTTGGCATGGTTACCCCCTAACTTTTTGCCTTTGCTGTTGCTAAGTTATGATTTGAAAGTGTGCTGGGACCCTGCTAACCAGGCCCCGGCACCAGTGTTCTTTCCCTAAACTGTACCTTTGTCTCCACAATTGTCGCAACCCTGGCACTTAGGTAAGTCTCTTGTAACTGGTACCCCTGGTACCGAGGGCCCTGATGCCAGTGAAGGTCTCTAAGGGCTGCAGCATGTCTTATGCCACCCTAGGCACCCCTCACTCAGCACATGCACACTGCTTCACTGCTTGTGTGTGCTGGTGGGGAGAAAATGAGTACGTCGTCATGGCACTCCCCTCAGAGTGCCATGCCATCCTCACACTGCTTGTGGCATAGGTAAGTCACCCCCCTAGCAGGCCTTACAGCCCTAAGGCAGGGTGCACTATACCACAGGTGAGGGCATATGTGCATGAGCACTATGCCCCTACAGTGTCTAAGCAAAACCTTAGACATTGTAAGTGCAGGGTAGCCATAAGAGTATATGGTCTGGGAGTTTGTCAAACACGAACTCCACAGTTCCTTAATGGCTACACTGAAAACTGGGAAGTTGGTATCAAATTTCTCAGCACAATAAATGCACACTGATGCCTGTGTCGAATTTATTGTAAAATACACGCAGAGGGCATCTTAGAGATGCCCCCTGAATGCATACCCGACTTCTAGTGTAGGCTGACCAGTTCTTGCCAGCCTGCCACACACCAGACATGTTGCTGGCCACATGGGGAGAGTGCCTTTGTCACTCTGTGGCCAGGATCAAAGCAAGTACTGGGTGGAGGTGCTTCTCACCTCCCCCTGCAGGAACTGTAGCACCTGGCGGTGAGCCTCAAAGGCTCACCCCTTTTGCTACAGTGCCCCAAGGCATCCCAGCTAGTTGAGATGTCCACCCCTCCGGCCACTGCCCCCACTTTTGGCGGCAAGGCTGGAGGAGATAATGAGAAAATCAAGGAGGAGTCACCCACCAGTCAGGACAGCCCCTAAGGTGTCCCGAGCTGAGGTAACCCCTACCTTGAGAAATCCTCCATCTTGAGTTTGGAGGATTCCCCCAATAGGATTAGGTATATGCCCCCCTCCCCACAGCCATTGGCTACTGCCCTCCCAGACCTAAACACACCCCTAAATTCAGTATTTAGGGGCACCCCAGATCCCAGAAAATTAGATTCCTGCAACCTGAAGAAAGAAGACGGAATGCTGACCTACAAGCCTGCAGAGAAGGAGGAAGACAACAACTGATTTGGCCCCAGCCCTACTGGCCTGTCTCCAACTTTGAAAACCTGCTCCAGCGACGCATCCGACAGGGACCAGCGACCTCTGAAGCCTCAGAGGACTGCCCTGGACTACAGGACCAAGAAACTCCTGTGAACAGCGGCCCTGTTCAAAACCAGCTACTTCTTTGCAACAAAGAAACAACTTCCAAGGACCTCACGTTTCCCACCGGAAGCGTGAGACTCTACACTCTGCACCCGACGCCCCCGGCTCGACCTGCAGAAAACCAACACCTCTGGGAGGACTCCCTGGCGACTGCGAGCCCGTGAGTAACCAGAGACGACCCCCCCCGGCCCCCACAGCGACGCCTGCAGAGAGAAGCCAGAGGCTCCCCATGACCGCGACTGGCTGTAACAAGGGACCCGATGTCTGGAACCAACATTGCACCCGCAGCCCCCAGGACCTGAAGGAACTGAACTTCAGCGCAGGAGTGACCCCCAGGCGACCCTCTGCCTTGTCCAGGTGGTGGCTGTCCTGAGAAGCCCCCCCTGTGCCTGCCTGCACTGCAAGAGTTACCCCCGGGTCCTTCCATTGTTTCCTGTCTGAAACCCGACGCCTGCTTAGCACACTGCACCCGGCCGCCCCTGTGCAGCTGAGTGTGTGTTTTGTGTGCCTACTTGTGGCCCCCCCAAATGCTCTACAAAATCCCCCTGGTCTGCCCCCCGAGGACGCAGGTACTTACCTGTTGGCAGACTGGAACCCCTGTTCTCTATAGTCGCCTATGTGTTTTGGGCACTTCTTTGACCTCTGCACCTGACCGGCCCTGAGCTGCTGGTGTGGTCACGTTGGGGTTGCCTTGCACCCCCAACGGTGGGCTGCCTATGCCCCTTGACTGAGACGTAAGTGTTTTACTTACCTCCAAAACTAACCTTTACTTACCTCCCCCAGGAACTGTTGATTTTTGCACTGTGTCCACTTTGAAAATAGCTTATTGCCATTTTTACAAAGACTGTACATGATATTGTTTTCATTCAAAGTTCCTAAAGCATCTAAGTGAAGTACCTTACATTTAAAGTGTTTGATGTAAATCTTGAACCTGTGGTTCTTAAAATAAACTAAGAAAATATATTTTTCAATATAAAAACCTATTGGCCTGGAGTAAGTCTTTGAGTGTGTTTTCTTCATTAATGGCCTGTGTGTGTACAACAAACGCTTAACACTACCCTCTGTAAGCCTACTGCTCGACCACACTACCACAAAATAGAGCATTAGAATTATCTACTTTTGCCACTATCTTACCTCTAAGGGGAACCCTTGGACTCTGTGCACACTATTTCTTACTTTGAAATAGTATATACAGAGCCACCTTCCTACAACCGCCTATATCTCACTTTGATATACTATATACAGAGCAAGCTTCCTATACTGGTGGATCAGCGGTGGGGTCCACGACTTTGCATTTGCTGGACTACTCAGCCTATACCTGAGCTTACGACTAAATTCCAAAACTGTCTTTAGAAAACTGTTTTTTTTAATTTTACTATTTTTCTAAAAAAATTTAAGTCCTGCTAGGGCCTTGGTTAAGTCCTCTTAGCATCCATTTTTCATTTTAAAAGTTATTGTAAAGTTAGAATTTAGTTACTAGAAATAGTTTTTAGTTTCTAAAACGTAATCCCAACTTTTAGTGACATAATGGGCAGCTCAGAGGAAATAGTGATGGAACTCAACCTCACTCCTTACCTCCATCTAGGGATGGCAGAGTTAAGGTCCCTCTGTAAGCTGAAAAGGATTAGAAGTGGTTCCAACCCTACCAAGGTCAAGCTGCAGGAGCTCTTGGTAGAGTACACCAGGGACCACCCTGCTGAGGAGGAAGAACTCCACTCAGACAGGGAGGATGTTAGAGATGAGGAGAATTACCTTCTTCCTCCTCACCTAACTAGGGAGACCAGGGTCCCCAGACCCCTGTCTCCGAGGATAGAACTCACTAGATCTGGATCTTCCACAGGGGAGTCCAGCTCTTCTGGGAACATTGAGGACAGCTTCAATGAAGAGGACATCCTTTTAGAAAGGATGGCCAAAAGGTTAGCTTTGGAGCAACAAACTCTTAGCTGTAGAAAGGGAGAGAGTAGAAAAGGGCTTAGCACCCAAAGGGATTGCCTCAAAATATGAAGAAGGTGATGACATCACCAAGTAGTTCACAGCTTTTGGGAGGGCTTCTGCAACCAGAAAGTAAAACAGATCTCACTATGGAGCTCTACTTTGGGAACTGTTCACTGGTAAGTGTAGGGATAGAGTCCTCACACTCTCTGGTAAAGATGCGGATTCCTATGACCTCATGAAGGCTACCCTGATTGAGGGCTTTGGATTCTCCACTGAGGAGTATAGAATTAGGTTCAGAGGGGCTCACAAAACCTTGAGCCAGACCTGGATTGATTTTGTTGACTACTCAGTGTAAACACTAGATGGTTGGATAACTGGCAGTGGAGTGCATGACTATGATTGGTTTTATAATTTGATTATGAAGGAACACCTGTTAAGTAACTGCTTCAATGATAAGTTGCATCATGATCTGGTAGACCTAGGTCCAATTTCTCCCCAGGTATTGGGAAAAAAGGCAGACAGTTGGGTAAAGACTAGGGTGACCAAGACTTCCACAGGGGGTGACCAAAAGAAAGGGGTGTACTGCCATTTGATAAAGTTTGTTTTGACCAATGACTTTGTGTTTCACCACTGCGCATATTAGTTGCTCAATGTTCACCAGTAGCACATGGTATGTTTTGTTCAGTTTAGCCGCCTATGGGCTTTGACATGGCATTAGCCATTGCTTTCTGTATTCAGTTTAGCCGCCTATGGGCTTTGACATTGCATTAGCCATTACATTCTGTATTCTGCCTATTGGCTTTGACATGCTGTATCCAGTTTAGCTGCCTATTGACTTTGACATGCTATTAGATATTCTGCCTATTGGCTTTGACATGATATCATATATTATTCAGCTCCGCTGCCTATTGGCTTTGACATGATATCATATGTTACACTTTGTATTCAGCTCCGCTGCCTATTGGCTTTGACATGATATTATACATTGCATTTCATATTCAGCTCCGCTGCCTATTGGCTTTGACATGATATTATACATTGCATTTTGTATTCAGCTCAGCTGCCTATGGGCTTTGACATGATATAAGACATTGCATTTTGTATTTAGCTTAGATGCCTATTGGCTTTGACATGACACTAGACATTGCATTTGATATTTAGGTTAGCTGCCTATTGCCTTTAACATGACATTGCATTTGATATTTAGGTTAGCTGCCCATTGCCTTTAACGTGGAGTTAGACATTGCAGTTGAGAATCCAAGCTGTATTTTTCCAAGCTGTGTTTTTGCACCAGATGAACCAAGATGTTTTGCTCTCACAGTAGACTAGACCTGATAAGAGAGGGTACATGGGTGTTGTTTTTCTCTCTGCTTGAGCTTGGGAACAGGAGTAGTCTTGGAGACCTGGCCAGTCTCCAAAAGGCTTGCTCAGTTTCCCAGGTCTGAGAGGAGGGGGCACACCTTTGTAACGAATGTAACAGGCTGCAGAGAGTCAGATTCGAATCTGCCGGACCTCGTGCTGGAGCTTGGCGCCAGCTGCCAGCATCCCGTGTGGGTAGATGAAACTCTTTCTCGCGGCTGACAGGGGTCATCAGCTTGCAGACCTTAGAAAGATGTAGCTGTAAATAGTTCCTACACGGTGAAGTATTTGTTTTGCTTTGCATTCAATATCTTATAAATATAACCTGCTGTGTATATTGCAAACTGATATATTTTGTTTGATTAACGCGGACTGGAAAGCTACTAATTCGTCATTCATATAACAACAATAAAAGTCTTCTTTGACCTCAGAAGTGCATTTCTGTTGTGTTATGTTAGTGCTTAGAAACTAAATAAGAGGAAAGCACTACAATTGGTACCTGGAGTCGTGGGGTCGGTCATTAAGAGGTGATTAAGAAGGGGTTTGACGAGTTAGTAGATTTCTAAGTGCACACTTTAGAAAGTGTAATTGTTTTTTTGTTGTTTGGAGAATTACAGAAATTGTTTTCTGTTTGGAGAATCACAGTAGCACGGCAGACCATGTCTGAGAATACATGTGTTGATGAACTGCCTGATGGTGCTAAGAAAAACTGTGAATTGTTTT
Organism: Pleurodeles waltl; assembly: GCF_031143425.1. NCBI lineage: Eukaryota > Metazoa > Chordata > Amphibia > Caudata > Salamandridae > Pleurodeles > Pleurodeles waltl. The sequence continues at coordinate 183,590,851 of NC_090441.1, read as the reverse complement.
CTGTTTGGGGAATTACAGAAGAAAATGCATGTGTAGCTAAAAGGCCTGATAATGTTTTGAGAAATAATTCCTGTTGTATATATGTAGAAAACGTGTCTTTTGGAAGTAATGATGACAGAAAGGTCTGGATACCTTTATCTGCTTACAGAGAAATGCAGGAGAAATGTAGGAAGTTGGAACATGAAAATAGGAATTTACGTGAGCAAATTAGCCAGGATACAATAATTCAAAATAATGCTGAAAGTTATAAAAATGAAGAATCTTTCTTGTCCCATTCCAGTAATGAGGGGGTTAAGACAGCTCCGAGCTGCACTGAGTTTCCGTGTGAGCTAGGGTTTTTGGCAGACAAAATGCATTCCTTAACTGATAACACGGACGAGAGAGACCAGAATGTGATTTACGAGTTACCGTTGCAAAATGCACAAGTAAAACGAAAGATTTTAGAGCAAGAGCCGAGTTTCATTAGCTTGTTTGATTTTTGGAAAAAGAATAGCCCTCATTTGAGAGAAATCCTAACACTTTTGTATATGGTCACTGTGAAAAATAATATGCAGCTGCGCGCTTGTGATTTGGCAAATGAAATAATGCAGACTTTAGGTTTCTGCGCAGTGCAAGAAGGAAATACTTATGTACATGTAACTCAAGAACAAGGAAAGAAAATAGTGCCCCTAGCTAGAATCATACAATGGATCTGGTACTTGCAAGACAGGGCTAGAGTACCACAGATAAAAGAATTACCAATGAAATTGTGTGCACCATTTGAATTCGTGTCCACTGAAGATAAAAAGCATGTTTGTTTTACTAATGATTCATTGACTGAAATGTTGTTTTCTGGCACCGTAGAAGGAACAGCGTTGTATAATGTGTGTCAGATTTTAAAGCAAGAGCTACATGAGATGTGTCATTTTTATGCTGATTTTTGGTTCTTTGATAATGTTTTAGCCACATGGCTTGTACCTAACTGGTTCAATTACCTTGCAGATGTTAATGAGAAAAATTCAGAGAGAGAAGTGTTCACCCAGAATTCTGCCTTAGTGGGGATGGCTAAGTGGGTGCCCCAGAAATGTGAACAGCTGAGAGAAAAAGCCACTTACAGGTGGGCAGAGATGAGAGAGATGCACATTCCCCTAGATTTGATAAAAACTGTGCAGCACGCACAAAAGCAATTTGTCATGCAAGCAGTCACAGAGCAGTTGGGGAGAGGAACGTTACCAGGACAGGAATGGCAAAGTGATCAGGTTTTAGGGAGAGTGATTGCTGCAAATTACCAAGGAAAAATCGAAATTATGCTGATACCTAGAAAAGAATCTGATTCATTCATACAAATTGGAGACAGAATGGCCCAACTTGACAAAAATGCAGTGAATGGAGGTTTGGTAAAGAAGGAGTCTGCCCCAGCCCTTCTGACAGTGCAAGAAAAGGGGAGCTGTGGCGCAGCAGATACAAACCTCAGTGCTGATGTGTGGGCTGAAGCCCCAAGTGATCCTGCAGAGAATATAACAAAGGGCCTCAAAAACGTCCTGCTGATTATAAAACAGGGAAAGAAAGAGGAAGGGTGCAGTTTAAATGAAAAATTTTATTTGCAAGAAAAGTCATACTTGTTTCTTTTGCAGATCCTACCACGTTTCGCCACTGTCCCTGAGTGTGCTGCGTGGTCCCCCTTCCGGTGTGTGCGTGTGGGGTCGGGGAAGGGACCGAATCCCCAACCTGAACCTGGCTGAGTAAAGTGCCAGCACCATGGATCCATTTTGCGCAAACTGCGCCTTCAGTTCAAGTTCAACTTGTTTGATTGCATTCTTCCAATGGAACTAAGCTGTGTGTTTTTTTTTTCCCTCTCGTATGGAACTCTGACTTTTGCTTATCTTCCAGCAAACCTTTCAGGTGGACCGTGCACCTTTACATGAGCAGAACTCATGCCACATCAAATTGCTAACACTGTTGAATTAGAGACTCATTCAGAGTATAAAAATTGCCCAGTCTTTTCTATGTAGATGTATCTGATGTGAAAGGTTGTGAGATCAATGTGTTAATTCACTTCTATTGCTTTACAGGGATTGCTTTGATCATTGAAATTTGATTTGCTGATAATGTTTTTTTTTTTTGTGCTGATGTTTTTTGTTTTTTGTTTGAAACAGGAGATATGTGAAACAAAAATTCATTGGTCAAAGGGCGGAATGTACTGCCATTTGATAAAGTTTGTTTTGACCAATGACTTTGTGTTTCACCACTGCGCATATTAGTTGCTCAATGTTCACCAGTAGCACATGGTATGTTTTGTTCAGTTTAGCCGCCTATGGGCTTTGACATGGCATTAGCCATTGCTTTCTGTATTCAGTTTAGCCGCCTATGGGCTTTGACATTGCATTAGCCATTACATTCTGTATTCTGCCTATTGGCTTTGACATGCTGTATCCAGTTTAGCTGCCTATTAACTTTGACATGCTATTAGATATTCTGCCTATTGGCTTTGACATGATATCATATATTATTCAGCTCCGCTGCCTATTGGCTTTGACATGATATTATACATTGCATTTCATATTCAGCTCCGCTGCCTATTGGCTTTGACATGATATTATACATTGCATTTTGTATTCAGCTCAGCTGCCTATGGGCTTTGACATGATATAAGACATTGCATTTTGTATTTAGCTTAGATGCCTATTGGCTTTGACATGACACTAGACATTGCATTTGATATTTAGGTTAGCTGCCTATTGCCTTTAACATGACATTGCATTTGATATTTAGGTTAGCTGCCCATTGCCTTTAACGTGGAGTTAGACATTGCAGTTGAGAATCCAAGCTGTATTTTTCCAAGCTGTGTTTTTGCACCAGATGAACCAAGATGTTTTGCTCTCACAGTAGACTAGACCTGATAAGAGAGGGTACATGGGTGTTGTTTTTCTCTCTGCTTGAGCTTGGGAACAGGAGTAGTCTTGGAGACCTGGCCAGTCTCCAAAAGGCTTGCTCAGTTTCCCAGGTCTGAGAGGAGGGGGCACACCTTTGTAACGAATGTAACAGGCTGCAGAGAGTCAGATTCGAATCTGCCGGACCTCGTGCTGGAGCTTGGCGCCAGCTGCCAGCATCCCGTGTGGGTAGATGAAACTCTTTCTCGCGGCTGACAGGGGTCATCAGCTTGCAGACCTTAGAAAGATGTAGCTGTAAATAGTTCCTACACGGTGAAGTATTTGTTTTGCTTTGCATTCAATATCTTATAAATATAACCTGCTGTGTATATTGCAAACTGATATATTTTGTTTGATTAACGCGGACTGGAAAGCTACTAATTCGTCATTTATATAACAACAATAAAAGTCTTCTTTGACCTCAGAAGTGCATTTCTGTTGTGTTATGTTAGTGCTTAGAAACTAAATAAGAGGAAAGCACTACAAGGGGTCACAAAGCCTCCACAGGGGAAGGGTGGTGAGACACCTAAGGACAAAAACAAAGAGTCTTTTCAAGGGCCCCAAAAACCTGCTCAGGAGTTTGGGCCCGAGCCTCTTCACATTCCACAAATGGGTACAAGGATAAAACCTTTGATCCCAAGAAGGCCTGGTGTCACAATTGTAAGCAGCGTGGGCACCAAACTGGAGACATGGACTGTCCCAAGAAAACTCTCACTAGCACTACTCAAGTTAGTACTGGAAAAGCAAGTCTGCAGGTTTGATCAACCATGTGCCCATAGCAAATCAGGGTTCACACTGATGCTACTTTAGTCTCTGAGGGTGGGGTGGATATAGCCACACTGGCTGCCTGGCCGCATAATATGCAAAAATACAGGCAGCAGCTCTTGATAAGTGGGACAAAAGTAGGAGCCCTGAGGGAGATAGGTGCAAGTGTCACCATGGTGACAGAAAAACTGGTTTCCCCCGGACAGTATTTGGCTGGACAAACATATCCAGTCACCAATGCTGACAATGAAACTAAGGTCCATCCCATGGCGATGGTGACTTTAGAATGGGGATGGGTTACTGGCCTGAAACAGGTAGTGGTCTCCTCTGCAATCCCAGTAGAATGTTTGGTAGGGAATGATTTGGAGTCCTCAGCATGGGCGAGGTAGAACTCAAAACCCATGTAGCCATGCTGGGTATCCCTGAACTGGTGTGTGTAAAAACAAGAGCACAGAGCAGAACACATGGTTAAAAAGAAGTGTTGGAGCCTGGAATAATGGCCCAACCTTCCAAGAGAAAAGGTAATAGGACTGGGGTACCAGCCTCTGTGCAGCAGAAGAAGCAGGACCTCTCTTCCCAGGAAGATGTTCTATCCCCTGAGGGTACTGAGTCCATAGAGCTGGAGCCTTACCAGGTAGCGCTCTTGGGCCCAGGGGGGATAAAACCTTTGATCCCAAGAAGGCCTGGTGTCACAATAGTAAGCAGAGTGGGCACCAAACTGGAGACATGTCCTGTCCCAAGAAAACTCTCACTAGCACTACTCCAGCTAGTCCTGGAAAAGCCAGTCTGCAGGTTTGATCAACCATGTGCCCATAGCAAATCAGGGTTCACACTGAAGCTACTTTAGTCTCTGAGGGTGGGGTGAATATAGCCACACTGGCTGCCTGGCCACCTAACATGCAAAAATAGAGGCAACAGCTCTTGATAAATGTGACAAAGGTAGAAGCTCTGAGGAATACAGGTGCCAGTGTCACCATGGTGACAGAGAAACTGGTTTCCCCAGGACAGTATTTGGCTGGACAAACTTATCCAGTTACCAATGATGACAATGTGACTAAAGTCCATCCCCTGGCTATGGTGAGTTTAGAATGGGGAGGGGTTACTGGTCTGAAACAGGTAGTGATCTCTTCTGCAATCCCAGTGGAATGTTTGCTAGGGAATGATTTGGAGTCCTCATCATGGGCTGAGGTAGAACTAAAAACCCATGCAGCCATGCTGGGTATCCCTGAACTGGTGTGTGTGAAAACCAGAGCAAAGAGCAGAGCACAGGGTGAAAAAGAAGTGTTGGAGCCTGGAATAATGGCCCAACCTTCCATGAGAAAAGGTAAGAGGACTGGGGGACCAGCCTCTGAACAGCAAAAGAAGCAAGACCTCTCTTCTCAGGAAGATGTCTTATCCCCTGAGGGAACTGATTCCACGGAGCTAGGACCTTATCAGGTAGAGCTCTTGATTCCAGGGGGACCCACAAGATCAACAGCTGTGCCAGGGACAAAGGACATGTCCCTCTCTTGAAGGACTGAGGCAGCAAGCTGCTGAGCAGAAGGGAGATGTCAGTGGCTTCCACAGGGTCTACTGGGAGAATGGACTCCTATACACTGAGGCCAGAGATCCCAATTTTGGTGTCACTGGGAGAGTGGTAGTGTCTCAGGAGTTTAGAGAGTTTATCCTCACTTTGGCCCATGACATCCCCCTAGCTGGGCATTTGGGACACCCCAAAACACGGAGCAGACTTGGAAACCATTTGTATTGGCCCAGCATGTCCCAGAAGGTAAAGGAGTTTTGAAGATCCTGTGTCACCTGCAAGCCAGTGGCAAGACAGGTGACAACCCAAAGGCCCCCCCTCATTCCACTACCAGTGGTGTGGGAACCCTTTGAGAGAGTTGGTATGGACATTGTGGGTCCACGTGAGCCACCCACAGCCTCAGGGAATCCATACATACTGATAGTAGTGTATCATGCTACCAGATACCCTGAAGCAACTCCCTTTAGGTCAACTGCTGCCCCTGCAGTAGCCAAAGCCCTAAATGGTATTTTTTACCAGAGTGTGTTTCCCTAAGGAAGTGGTTTCTGACAGAGGTACAAACTTCATGTCAGCTTACCTCAAACAGATGTGGAATGAGTGTTGGGTGACTTATAAATTCACCACACCGTACCATCCACAAACCAATGGACTTGTTGAGAGATTCAACAAGACATTAAAGGGCATGATCATGGTGCGCTCTGAAAAACTCAAAAGGAGATGGGATGCCCTCCTGCCATGCTTGTTTTTTGCCTACAGAGAGGTGCCTCAGAAGGGAGTAGGGTTTTCCCCCTTTGAATTTCTGTTTGGCCATCCTGTAAGGGGACCGCTGACAATTGTTAGAGAAGACTGGGAGAGACCTAACCAAAAGCCTAAACAAGATGTGGTGGACTATGTGCTTGGCCTCCGCTTCAGGATGGCTGAGTACATGGAAAAGGCATCTAAAAACCTTGAGGCCAGCCAACAACTCCAGAAGTTTTGATATGACCAAAAGGCTGCTATGGTTGAATTTCAGCCACTGCAGAAAGTCTGGGTTCTGGAATCTGTGGGTCCCTGGCACTTCAGGACAGATGGAGTGGCCCTTACCCAGTCCTAGAGAAAAAGAGTCAGGTCACTTACTTAGTGGACCTGGGAACTAGCAGGACACCCAAGAGGGTGATCCATGTTAACCGCCTGAAACTCTACAATGATAGGGCAGACATAACCACGCTGATGGTTACTGATGAGGATCAGGAGGCAGAGAGTGAACCTCTCACTGACCTCATCTCAACTGACCCTAAAGATGGATCAGTAGATGGAGTTATCTATTCAGACACCCTCTCTGCCCAACAGCAATCTGACTGCAGGCAAGTCCTACAGCAGTATGCTGAGCTCTTCGCTTTGACCCCTTGTCAGACCCATCTGTGTATCCATTATATGGACACAGGAGACAGTTTACATGTCAAAAACATAATCTACAGACAGTCTGACCAAGTCAAAGAGAGTATCAAAGTGGAAGTCTACAAGATGCTGGAGTTAGGGGTAATAGAACACTTTGCCAGTCCCTGGGCTAGCCCAGTGGTCTTGGTCCCTAAACCTCATACCAAAGATAGCAAAAGAGAAATGGGGCTCTGTGTGGATTACAGAGGACTCACTTCTGTCACTAAGGCAGATGCACACCCCATTCCCAGAGCAGATGAATTAATTGACAAGTTAGGTGCAGCCACATTTCTAAGTACATTTGACTTCACTGCAGGGTACTGGCAAATTAGGATGGAATCTGGAGCCAAAGAAAAGACAGCATTCTCTACACCTGATGGGCATTATCAGTTCATTGTTATGCTCTTTGGCATAACGAAAGCCCCTGCCACCTTCCAAAGGCTGATGAATTGAGTCCTTGCTGGTTTGGAGTCCTTTAGTGCAGCATATCAGGATGATATTGCTGTCTTTAGCTCCAACTGGCAGGATCGCCTGGTCCACCTGGGGAAGGTTTTGCAGGTCTTGCAAACAGCAGGCCTCTCTATCAAAGCATCCAAGTGCCAGATAGGGCAGGGCACATTTGTATACTTGGGCCACCTTGTAGGTGGAGGCCAAGTGCAACCTTTAAAACCGAAGATCCAGACAATTCTGGACTGGGAAGCTCCAAAAACCCAGACTCAAGTGAGGGCATTCCCTGGCATGACTGGGTACTAGGTTTGTGAGGGGATTTGGGTCTACTGTGACTCCCCTCACTGAACTGACCTCAAAGAAGATACCATACCAAAGAAGGTAAACTGGACCCTTGACTGTCAAAAGGCCTTTGACACCCTGAAAGAAGCAATGTGCTCAGCACCAGCTCTTAAAGCTCCAGATTCTTCTAGGCACTTCATTTTGCAGATAGATGATGGCCTTGATCAGCCTCTTGCTTTCATTAGCAGGAGGTTACTCCCCAGGGAGAAGCGTTGGAGTGTGTTAGAAATTGGGTTTTTGGTTGGCAGTCAGGTTGCCCTCTGTCCAAGCAAGAACCCTCACTCTAGTCAGGGTAAGTCACACACAATCCAAAATCAGCCTGTGCTCACCCTCCGGTAGCTTGGCACGAGCAGTCAGGCTTAACTTAGAAGGCAATGTGTAAAGCATTTGTGCAATAAATCATACAACACCATAGCATAACACCACAAAAATACACCACACAGTGTTTAGAAAAATATATAATATTTATCTGGGTATCTTCAGGTCAAAACGATCAAAGTTGCAATATGAATTTGTAAAGATATCACTGAAAAGTGATATAAAGCGTCTTTAGAAAGTAAACAGAGTCTCTTTCAAACACAAAGTACCTGGTTTCTGGTGGAAAATCTCCTCAGAGGGCCACAAAGGAAGAGGTGCGTGGAAAAAGGGTGTGTGCGTCGATTTCTCCCCAGCACACACGGACTTGCGTCGTTATTTTCCACGCGGGGAAGTCGGGCGTCGTTTTCCGGCGCGCGGACAGTCTCTTTCTGTGGGTCGCGGGGATTACCAGATGTCCCAGGTCTGTGCGTGGATTTTCCTGCTTGTTTTCCGGCTGCGCGTCGTTCTGCGGGGCTGCGCGTCGAAGTTTCGATCTCACGGCAGGCGTCGCATCGATTTCTCCTGCGGAGTCGGGCGGCGTTGTCCTTGCAAGGCCGTGCGTCAAGGTTTTGATCTCACGGCAGGCGTCGCGTCGATTTCTCCTGCGGAGTCGGGCGACGTTGTCCTTGCGAGGCCGTGCGTCAATGTTTTCATCTCACGGCAGGCGTCGCGTCGATTTCTCCAGGGAAGTCGGGCGCCGTTGTCCTTGCGAGGCCATGCGTCAAAGTTTCGGTCGTCCCGAAGGCATCGCTTTGATCAGCGTCGGTGTGCGGCGTTTTTCTTGCCGCGGAACAAGCTGTGCGTCGAAAAGTTCGGCGCACAGAGTGTCCAAGAGGAAGAGTGAAGTCTTTATGGTCCTTAGACTTCAGGGAACAGGAGGCAAGCTCTATCCAAGCCCTTGGAGAGCACTTTTACAGCCAGGCAAGAGTTCAGCAAGGCAGCAGGCCAACAGCAAGGCAGCAGTCCTTTGTAAAAAAGCAGACAGGTGAGTCCTTTGAGCAGCCAGGCAGTTCTTCTTGGCAGGATGTAGTTTCTGGTTCAGGTTTCTTCTCCAGCAAGTGTCTGATGAGGTAGGGCAGAGGCCCTGTTTTATACTAAGTTGTGCCTTTGAAGTGGGGGTGACTTCAAAGAGTCTCTAAGAAATGCACCAAGCCCCCTTTCAGTTCAATCCTGTCTGCCAGAGTCCCAGTAGGGGGTGTGGCAGTCCTTTGTGTGAGGGCAGGCCCTCCACCCTCCCAGCCCAGGAAGACCCATTCAAAATGCAGATGTATGCAAGTGAGGCTGAGTACCCTGTGTTTGGGGTATGTCTGAGTGAATGCACAAGGAGCTGTCAACTAAACCTAGCCAGACGTGGATTGAAGGGCACAACAAGATTTTAGTGCAAAGAAATGCTCACTTTCTAAAAGTGCCATTTCTAGAATAGTAATATTAAATCCGACTTCACCAGTCAGCAGGATTTTGTATTACCATTCTGGCCATACTAAATGTGACCTTCCTGCTCCTTTCAGATCAGCAGCTGCCACTTCACAGTGTATGAGGGCAGCCCCAATGTTAGCCTATGAAAGGAGCAGGCCTCACAGTAGTGTAAAAATGAATTTAGGAGTTTTACACTACCAGGACATATAACTACACAGGTACATGTCCTGCCTTTTACCTACACAGCACCCTGCTCTAGGGGTTACCTAGGGCACACATTAGGGGTGACTTATGTATAGAAAAAGGGGAGTTCTAGGCTTGGCAAGTACCTTTAAATGCCAAGTCGAGGTGGCAGTGAAACTGCACACACAGGCCTTGCAATGGCAGGCCTGAGACAAGGTTAAGGGGCTACTGAGGTGGGTGGCACAACCAGTGCTGCAGGCCCACTAGTAGCATTTAATCTACCTGCCCTAGGCACATGTAGTGCACTCTACCAGGGACTTACAAGTAAATTAAATAGTCAATCATGGATAAATCAATCAGTAGTACAATTTACACAGAGAGCATATGCACTTTAGCACTGGTTAGCAGTGGTAAAGTGCCCAGAGGTCAAAAGCCAACAACAACAGGTCAGAAAAAATAGGAGGAAGGAGGCAAAAAGTTTGGGGATGTCCCTGTCAAAAAGCCAGGTCCAACATGACCCCCTACCAGCCTAAAGCCAGGGGAGAACAATCACTATCCTGATGTACTTCCCTGTTTGAGGCGACAGAACAAGGACCCAGGCCCACAACAGCAGGGGCATACTCCAGTTCTTCGCCTTCCTGACTCGAATTGGATCACTCTGTCCATACTCTCAGGGCCCACTAAGCCAACCCATGGGGAACCTTTCTCCTTACCTGCGGATCCCATATGTGCAGCACCTAACCTTATTTTGCTCACAGATGTATCCCAGGAGCAGGATAGTACCACCATGACCAACAAAGTGGTGTTGCCCACTCTACCCCCGGGGTGTGACACTTGTCCCCTCCCCAGGGATAACTCTGTCCACCCGGACAGCAAGCCACAGTGATTACTGACAGATGTCAGGGATGAGAGCCAGGCCCCAGGCCTCTCAAAGCTCTCCAACCACTGTGGCTGTGGAGAGTGGGGGGCGGTAGCCCCAGGTGCTGGGCACCCTTTAACCACTCTCCCTTCTACCAGGTCAGGGATGACAGCCTGAACCTGGTCCTCCCCTCTGGGGCTCTGTACCCTCCCTCCTGGAGCGGTACCCCCAGAGTCCAACATGGTCAGGGTGCTTACAGAAGTCGCCCTGTACCATTCCTCCACCAGTGCAGGGCTGTTAACCTGCAACTGGCCCTCCAACCTGGGGCCTGTACCTCCAGGTTGGACTAGGGCCCGGGGTGAGGCTTCCCTCCCCCTGCCCTCCCTTCTGGGGTCCAGCACCCTCCAACTAGGAGTGGCCTCCTCAGAAGACAACATGGTAGGGGCACTGTTATCAGTAGCTCCTCCCTCCAGGTCCGGGGGGACACCCTGAACCTGGTCTTCCAGCCCAGGGTCTGTACCCTCAGACTGGATCACTGCCTGGAAAACCAGGACTTCCTGGGAGGCACACCTACCCCCCACCAGGTCAGAGTTTAACCTCTGCACCTGACCATTCAACTCAGAGTCCCCACCCTGAAGTTGAACAATTGCCTGGCACGCCAGGACTTCCTGGAGGGCACACTGACCCTCCACCAGGTCAGAGTTTAACCTCTGAACTTGGCCATTCAACTCAGAGTCACCACCCTGAAGTTGAACAATTGCCTGGCACGCCAGGACTTCCTGGAGGCCACACTGACCCTCCACCAGGTCAGAGTTTAACCTCTGAACTGGGCCATTCAACTCAGAGTCACCACCCTGAAGTTGAACAATTGCCTGGCACACCAGGACTTTCTGGGAGGCACACCTACCTCCCACCAGGTCAGAGTTTAACCTCTGAGCCTGGTTCCCCAACCCAGGGTCACCACCCTGAGGTTGGGCAATTGCCTGGCACCCCAGGACTTTCTGGGGGGCACACCTACCCCCCACCAGGTCAGAGTTTAACCTCTGAACCTGGGTATCTAACCCAGGGTCACCACCCTGAGGTTGAACAATTGCCTGGCACGGCAGGACTTTCTGGGGGGCACACCTACCCCCCACCAGGTCAGAGTTTAACCTCCGAACCCGGATATCCAACCCAGAGTCAGCACTCTGAGGTTGGACCACTGCCTGGTACACCAGGACTTTCTGGGGGGCACACCTACCCCCCAACAGGTCAGAGTTTATCCCCTGAACCTGGTTAGCCAACCCAGAGTCACCACCCTGAGGTTGAACCATTGCCTGGCAGGCCAGGACTTCCAGGGAGGCACACCTACCTCCCACCAGCTCAGAGTTTAACCTCTGAGCCTGGTTCCCCAACCCAGAGTCACCACCCTGAGGTTGGGCAATTGCCTGGCACGCCAGGACTTTCTGGGGGGCACAACTACCCCCCACCAGGTCAGAGTTTAACCTCTGAACTTGGTTCCCCAACCCAGGGTCACCACCCTGAGGTTGGGCAATTGCCTTGCACGCCAGGACTTTCTGGGGGGCACACCTACCCCCCACCAGGTCAGAGTTTAACCTCTGAACCTGGTCATCCAACCCAGAGTCACCACCCTGAGGTTGAATCTTTGCCTGGCATGCCAGGACTTCCTGGGGGACACTCTCACCCCCCACAAGGGACACACCGTCCCCAAGGGTCACACAAGAGTCTGGTTGGCGCAGGTCTCCCGACCTCTGCCCATCCGGCAGAATCTGGGTTTCCCCCAAACCAGAAACGGTTTCACCTGGGTCATTCCTGGGGGGCTCTGCTCTCAGAGCTGTCCCCTGACTCTCAAGGTCCTCCACTGGGGTCTGCAACCCCCTCTCAACCCTATGTCTGGACTTCTGCACCCCCTCACTAGGAGGGGTACTGCCAGACACCAGAACTGTTGGGATGCTGGCTACAGTCACCCCCCCAAGTTCTTCTGACACTGCGGGGCTTCCCTCAAAAGGTGGCCCTACGGTACAGGCTAGGCTTCCCTCCTGGTGTTCCCTCATGGAACCCTCTAGGACCTGGGACCTACCTGGGACACTACAATCCTTTCCCACCACACTCGGTTGGGAACCAACCTAGACCACTCCCTTCAGGAGCACCCCCAAATGCCTCTTCAGACTCTCTGGTACTCACCCAGAAGTCTGCCTCCATTGTAAGTTCCCTGGGGTCAGAGAACTCACACTCCACCTGGTGTTGGCGTAGCTCTGGAAAATAAGGACCAGACATATGCTCTCCAGCAATTACATCACTCTGCCCTTCACATGTATTAACCACAGTACCCTTCACCCAACCACCCAGTAACTCAACCTTGGAAAAGCACTCTACTTCACCCTCCTGAGACTGGTGAGACAGTATCTGTCTGTCCCTGACACTCAACCCATACTCTTCTGGGATGTCTCTACACTCTATATCCAGGACGTCCACCGGGGGGAACCCTTTTCTCTGTCACACTCTGCTAGAGTCATTAAAGTGTCCCTCCCCCAGTAGGAATATGACTCCCTGTGCCAGTCCCCCAATCCTTCTCAGGGACCCTGTGCATAACGGGAACTACCTCATACCCTTGAACCGCCTGGGGTGTGTCAACTCCCTTCTTCAAGTTGGGCACCACATCTCTGGGCTTGTGCCCTCCTTCAGCAGTACTAGATGCAAGATTTTTGCTGCCACCATCTGAACTGGACTCACCCCTTGCGGCCTCCAGTTTCAGCTCTTTACAGCTCAGCTCTTGAGCTGCAACCTTTTCCTCTTCCAGGGCTAAGAGTCTTTTTGCCTCAACCTCTGAAAGATACTCCTCTAATTGTTGCTCCTGTCGCCTTTGACCTCGGAGCCATTCATCTGTTTCTGGGTCACTGTCCAACTCTGAGTAGTCTTCCTCCTCATGTGAGAAGTCTTCCTCCTCCTGTGCGTAGTCCTCCTCCTCATCTGAGGGGTACTTAGTCATTTGTTTTTTTGCTGCCTCTCTCTCTGCCCATCTTTCCTCCCCCCAGACAATGTAGTGATGGAGCATCTCCGCCTTAGTAGATCTCCTTGCTACAGGAAGGCCCCATTTTCTGCAAAGCTTCCTTAGGTCAGCCTTAGTGAGGTGGTCAGTACGAACAAAGAATGAGTAGGTACACAATCCCATTTTGATAAGATCTTATCAGCAAAAACCAAAATCCAAAGTCCAAAATATCAATAGTATATCCAGGAGGACATCAGAGAACCAAGAGCCAAAAAAGATGAAAAATCAAGTTGACCTTCAACTGTGGGTAGGTAGTGAAATACTTAGCTACTGTATGTCACTGCACAAACACAAGTCCTATCCTCACCGCTGATCACCAATGTTAGAAATTGGGTTTTTGGTTGGCAGTCAGGTTGCCCTCTGTCCAAGCAAGAACTCTCACTCTAGTCAGGGTAAGTCACACACAATCCAAAATCAGCCTGTGCTCACCCTCTGGTAGCTTGGCACGAGCAGTCAGGCTTAACTTAGAAGGCAATGTGTAAAGCATTTGTGCAATAAATCATACAACACCATAGCATAACACCACAAAAATACACCACACAGTGTTTAGAAAAATATATAATATTTATATGGGTATCTTCAGGTCAAAACGATCAAAGTTGCAATATGAATTTGTAAAGATATCACTGAAAAGTGATATAAAGCGTCTTAAGTCTTTAGAAAGTAAACAGAGTCTCTTTCAAACACAAAGTACCTGGTTTCTGGTGGAAAATCTCCTCAGAGGGCCACAAAGGAAGAGGTGCGTGGAAAAAGGGTGTGTGCGTCGATTTCTCCCCAGCACACACAGACTTGCGTCGATATTTTCCACGCGGGGAAGTCGGGCGTCGTTTTCCGGCGCGAGGACAGTCTCTTTATGTGGGTCGCAGGGATTACCAGATGTCCCAGGTCTGTGCGTGGATTTTCCTGCTTGTTTTCCGGCTGCGCGTCGTTCTGCGGGGCTGCGCGTCGAAGTTTTGATCTCACGGCAGGCGTCGCGTTGATTTCTCCTGCGGAGTCGGGCGGCGTTGTCCTTGCGAGGCCGTGCGTCAAAGTTTTGATCTCACGGCAGGCGTCGCGTCGATTTCTCCTGCGGAGTCGGGTGGCGTTGTCCTTGCGAGGCCGTGCGTCAAAGTTTTGATCTCACGGCAGGCGTCGCGTCGATTTCTCCCGGGAAGTCGGGCGGCGTTGTCCTTGCGAGGCCGTGCGTCAAAGTTTCGGTCGTCCCGAAGGCGTCGCGTTGATCAGCGTCGGTGTGCGGCGTTTTTCTTGCCGCGGAACAAGCTGTGCGTCGAAAAGTTCGGCGCACGGAGCGTCCAAGAGGAAGAGTGAAGTCTTTTTGGTCCTGAGACTTCAGGGAACAGGAGGCAAGCTCTATCCAAGCCCTTGGAGAGCACTTTTACAGCCAGGCAAGAGTTCAGCAAGGCAGCAGGCCAACAGCAAGTCAGCAGTCCTTTGGAGAAAAGCAGACAGGTGAGTCCTTTGAGCAGCCAGGCAGTTCTTCTTGGCAGGATGTAGTTTCTGGTTCAGGTTTCTTCTCCAGCAAGTGTCTGATGAGGTAGGGCAGAGGCCCTGGTTTATACTAAATTGTGCCTTTGAAGTGGGGGGGACTGCAAAGAGTCTTTAAGAAATGCACCAAGCCCCCTTTCAGTTCAATCCTGTCTGCCAGAGTCCCAGTAGGGGGTGTGGCAGTCCTTTGTGTGAGGGCAGGCCCTCCACCCTCCCAGCCCAGGAAGACCCATTCAAAATGCAGATGTATGCAAGTGAGGCTGAGTACCCTGTGTTTGGGGTGTGTCTGAGTGACTGCACAAGGAGCTGTCAACTAAACCTAGCCAGACGTGGATTGAAGGGCACAAGATTTTAGTGCAAAGAAATGCTCACTTTCTAAAAGTGGCATTTCTAGAATAGTAATATTAAATCCGACTTCACCAGTCAGCAGGATTTTGTATTACCATTCTGGCCATACTAAATGTGACCTTCCTGCTCCTTTCAGATCAGCAGCTGCCACTTCACAGTGTATGAGGGCAGCCCCAATGTTAGCCTATGAAAGGAGCAGGCCTCACAGTAGTGTAAAAACAAATTTAGGAGTTTTACACTACCAGGACATATAACTACACAGGTACATGTCCTGCCTTTTACCTACACAGCACCCTGCTCTAGGGGTTACCTAGGGCACACATTAGGGGTGACTTATGTATAGAAAAAGGGGAGTTCTAGGCTTGGCAAGTACCTTTAAATGCCAAGTTGAGGTGGCAGTGAAACTGCACACACAGGCCTTGCAATGGCAGGCCTGAGACAAGGTTAAGGGGCTACTGAGGTGGGTGGCACAACGAGTGCTGCAGGCCCACTAGTAGCATTTAATCTACCTGCCCTAGGCACATGTAGTGCACTCTACCAGGGACTTACAAGTAAATTAAATAGTCAATCATGGATAAACCAATCAGTAGTACAATTTACACAGAGAGCATATGCACTTTAGCACTGGTTAGCAGTGGTAAAGTGCCCAGAGGTCAAAAGCCAACAACAACAGGTCAGAAAAAATAGGAGGAAGGAGGCAAAAAGTTTGGGGATGTCCCTGTCAAAAAGCCAGGTCCAACAGAGTGCCATTGAGAGGGAGGCCTTTCCTGTGGTTTGCTCCCTGAAAAAGCTGAGGCATACTTGTTTGGCACTCACTGTGTTGTTCAAACTGTGGCATAGGTAAGTTACCCCTCGAGCAGACCTTACAGCCCTAAGGCAGGGTGCACTATACCACAGGGGAAGGCATAGCTGCATGAGCAATATGCCCCTAGTGTCTAAGTCCATTCTTAGACATTGTAAGCGCAGTGTAGCCATATTGAGCATATGTTCTGCAAGTTTGTCATTACGAACTCCACAGCACCATAACGGCTTCACTGAATACTGGGAAGTTCGGTATCAAACTTCTCAGCACAATAAACCCACACTGATACCAGTGTGGGATTTACTGGAAAATACACAAAGAGGGCGTCTTAGAGATGCCCCCTGTACATCAGCACAACTGCTATTGTAGGACTGACCGGTCTGTGTCAGCCTGCCACTTTCAGACAAGTTTCTGACCACATGGGATGAGTGCCTTTGTGCACTCTGTGGTCAGAAACAAAGCCTGGCCTGGGTATTGGTGCTTCATACCTCCCCCTGCAGGAACTGTAACACCTGGCGGTGAGTCTCCAAGGCTCAAGCCTCGGGTTACAGTGGCCCAGGGCACTCCAGCTAGTGGAGATTCCCACCCCCGGGACAAAGCCCCACTTTTGGCAGCAAGTCTGATGGGAAAATTAGGGAAAGCAGGGAGGAGAGGAGTGAACACCCCAGCCAGGACTACCCCTAAGGTGTCTAGAGCTGAGGTGACCCTCTCCCTGCAGAATCATCCATCTTGGTTTGGAGGACAGGGACCAATAGGGATAGGAATGTGCCCCCCTTCCCAAAGGGAGTGGGTACAAGGAGGGTGTAGCCACCCTTAGGGACAGTAGCCATTGGCTACTGCCTTCTGACCACTAACATGCCCCTAAATCTAGGATTTAAGGGCTTCCCTGAACCCAGCACACCAGATTCCTGGTGACCTACAAGAAGAAGAAGGACTGCTAAGCTGAAACCCCCACCAGAGAAGAAGGAAGACGGCAACTGCTTTGGCACCAGCCCTACCTGCCTGTCTCCTGCTTCAAAGAAGCTGCACAAAGACCAGCAATGCGTCCAGCAGGCCCAGCGACCCCTGCCAACTCCAGAGGACTGCTCTGTACCTAAAAGGACCAAGAACTCCAGAGGACAGCGGCTCTGACTGAAGAAACCTACAACCAAGGACTCCCACCTCACTCCGGATGCATGAGTCTTGACCCCTGTGCACACGACGCCCACAGCCTGTGTCCAGGTGGTCCACACAGCAAGAGAGGGTCCCCCGGTGATTATAAGCAAGTGCCCATCCTGGATTGTCCTCTCTACCCCTCCATGACAACGCCTGCAGAGGTAATCCCGAAGACCTCCTGACCGCGTGCGCCAGACAAAGATAACCAACGCCTGAAAAACATCTGCACCCACAGCCCCCAGGCCTTGGTGGCCCTCCTTCCTATCCAGCTGGTGGTTTGCCCGAGAAGCCCCCCTGGACCTCATCTGCAGCCTCAGACTGACCCCCGGTGTTCCCTCTTAGAGTTGCATTGAAGACCCAACGTCCTGTTTGCACCCTGCACCTGGCCGCCCTAGGGCCACTAAGGGTGCGTGTTTGGTGCCTACTTGGGGTCCCTCCAGTGCTCTCTTAAACCACCCCCCCGGTATGCCCTCCGACACCACGGGTACTAAGCTGCCAGCAGACCAAGTTCGGAGTGCCCCCTGTCTCCATAGAAGCCCATGTTAATTTTTTTCCTCTTTGACCTCTTCACCCGACCGGCCCCGTGTTGCTGGTGGTGGGTGTTTGGGGTTAACTTGAACCCCCAACAACGGACTACCTAAACCCCGGTGATAAGAACTGTAAGTTGTATACTTACCTGCAAAACTGTACTATCTTTTCTTCCCCCTGGAACTGTTGAAGTGTCCACTTTTAAAATAGCTTTTTGCCATTATTGTATACTTTATGGATTCTATTCAAAGTCCTGATCATATATATGTAAAGTACCTTTTATTTTATGTACTTACCTGAAAACGGAATCTTGTGGTTCTAGAAATAAATGTACAAAACATATTTTTCTATATAAAATCATATTGGTTGTGAGTTAAGTCATTGAGTGTGTGCTTCTTCTACTGTCTGTGTGTGTACAACAAATGCTTTGCACTACCCTCTGATAAGCCTAACTGCTTGACCACACTGCCACAAAATAGAGCATTAGTATTATCTACTTTGGCCTCTGTTAAGCCTCTGGTGAACCCCTGGACTCTGTGCACAATATATCTCACTTTGATATTATATACACAGAGCCAGCTTTCTACACCACTGATCATTGTGACTTTCAAGCTTTAGATATGCGGTGTCTTGGTGAGGTAAGAGTGGAATGAGATGGGGGAAGCTTCTGCCACTATAGGCTGAACTATTTGAAGAAAGAGATGGCCCTGACTTGTTGGTACCACTCATTTGGGTGAAAATTACCTTGTACAACTGCTGGGCCTCACATTGCTAAAAAACATTAAGATGACTTGTTACAATTAGAGACTTTGGGCTCTGCATGTGCATGGTTTGAATAGAATTTGTCCCGAGGAGCGTTTGGCTAAAAAGTCAAGTGCCATTGAAAAGGCAAGATGGAAATTGAACAGGGTGTTGATGGTGCTTTGCACAAGCGCATGGATAAAGGTTTTGCGTCATGGTGGACATTAAAGAAGAGAATGAGGTACTTTTATCTTTGGTTGCAAATTCTTGATATTTGATAGAATTGAGGGAAGTTGTGAAAATATTGGAGGAAAAGTTGTGGAGTTGAGATTTGTTGAGCAATTTTGTGGTGATTTGAGTTGGGGGGAGTGGGGCAGGAAAACACCTTAGCGGTGTGATTGGTGGTGGTTGGGGTGATTGTCCATCATGAGCGGGTGGAACTATGCCCTTAACTTCACAGGCAAAAACACAGGGAGATTTCTAAATCATGCCTGTAAATATCATTAGGTAATCCACGTCAGCAATATAGTTCAGATTTCCATTTTACTTTTTTACTTAATCTTGCATTTCCTATGACTGTTTGCTTTTTCCAGGGTGTTTTATGTCTGTAGTGTTAGACCTGACTTGGTGTGGTATTTCCCCAGAAATGTTGTCCTCATTTCCTGATTTTTGCTGAATTTGTTTTTGTTGGCTTTAGGACTCTCCTTCCACTGCCAACCAGTGGCATTTAAACAATGTCAAATTGGCCTACCATGCTCGTTATTGTTTGATTACCTGGATGCAATAAGAGTAAGCTTTTAAACAGGCACCGGGATACTGGTCGGAGTTATGCTATGGGAACAAGAGTATTTTCATGTATGTCTTTTAAGGCACGCCTTCAGTTAGGCCCACTCGCACGCCTGTTTTCATCTCAATTAAAACCCTGCCCTTCTCTTTCGGGGACAACTGGTAATACTGACAGCTCCCCGCGGCATCCACATTTCCTGCCCCTCTGTTACCGTATCAGCAGTACTGAGAAGGGCGTATTGAGGGCTTAAATGGCGTTTACCGGATATACAGCAATTAATTTTCCAAAATATAAAGAGTGAAAAATAGGTATTAAAAAAACCTTTGTATTTCCAAAATGGGCACAAGCTAAGGTGTTCAGAAGCAGTGGTTATTTGCACATCTCTGAATTCTGGGGTGCCCATACTAGCATGTGAATTACAGGGCATTTCTCAAATAGACGTCTTGTTTACACATTGTCTTACATTTGGAATGAAAGAATGTAGAGAATGACAAGGGGCAATAACACTTGTTTTGCTATTCTGTGTTCCCCCAAGTCTCCCGATAAAAATGGTACCTCACTTGTGTGGTTAGGCCTAATGCTCGCAGCAGGAAATGCAACATGGACACATCTCATTTTTACATTGAAATCTTTTTGCATTTTTTGCAAAGTGCCTATCTGTGGATTTTGTCCTCTAGCTCAGCCGGCACCTGGGGAATCCTACCAAACCTGCACATTTATGAAAACTAGACAACTAGGGGAATCCAAGATGGGGTGACTTGTCGGGCTCCCAAAATTTGGCCCAAAAAATACTTTTTCCTCACATTTCGGTGACAGAAAGTTCTGGACTCTGAGATTAGACACAAATTTCCTTCCACCCAACGTTCCTCCAAGTCTCCCAATAAAAATGGTGCCTATATTGTGTGGGTAGGCCTATCGCCGGTGACAGGAAATGCCCCAAAATACAACGTGGACACATCACATTTTCCCAAAGAAAACAGAGCTGTTTTTTGCAAAGTGCCTAGTTGTGGATTTTGGCCTCTAGCTCAGCCGGCACCTAGGGAAACCTACCAAACCTGCACATTTTTTAAAACTAGACACCTAGGGAAATCCAAGATGGGGTGACTTGTGAGGCTCTCACCAGGTCATGTTACCCAGACTCCTTTGCAAACCTCAAAATGTGGCCCAAAAAAAAACTTTTCCTCCCATTTCGCTGACAGAAAGTTCTGTAATCTGAGAGGAGCCACAAATGGTACCTCACTTGTGTGGGTAGGCCTAGTGCGCGCAGCAGAAAATGCCCCAAAACACAACGTGGACAAATCACATTTTCCCAAAGAAAACAGCTGTTTTTTGCAAAGTGCCTCGCTGTGGATTTTGGCCTCTAGCTCAGCCGGCACCTAGGGAAACCTACCAAACCTGCACATTTTTTAAAACTAGACACCTAGGGGAATCCAAGATGGGGTGACTTGTGGGGCTCTCACCAGGTTCTGTTACCCATAATCCTTTGCAACCCTCAAAATGTGGCCCAAAAAACACTTTTTCTTCACATTTCGGTGACAGAAATTTCTGGAATCTGCGAGGAGCCATAAATTTCCTTCCACCCACTTTTCCCCCAAGTCTCCCAATAAAAAGGGTACCTCACTTGTGTGGGTAGGCCTAGTGCCTGCGAAAAGAAATGCCCCTAAACACTATCTGGACAAATCAAAATTATTAAATACAAAACTACCTGTTTTTGCGGTGGGGGGCACCTGCGTTTTTGGTCCTGGGCTCAGCAGCCATCTAGGGAAACCTACCAAACCCAGACATTTCTGAAAACTAGACACCCGAGGGAGTCCAGGGAGGTGTGACTAGCGTGGATCTCTTACCCAGAATCCTCAGCAAACCTCAAATTTAGGTAAAAAATCACATTTATCCCACATTTTTGTGTGGGATCACCGCACCGGAACAAATTTCCTACCACCCAACGTTCCCCTCAGTCTCCCGGTACAAATGATACCTCACTTGTGTAGGTGGGCCGAGTGCCTGTGACATGGAAGAGCCAAAAACATGTTGAAATTAAGGGGGAACCAAAGAAGGCCCAAAAGGGCAGTTTGAAAAAAAACATTTTTAGGCTAACAAGTGAAGCAGAATTTTTATTGGTATAGATGAGACAATGCTGAGTGGTAGGAATTTTGTGGATTCCTGCAGATTCCGGAAAGTTCCATCTTAAAAATGTGGGAAAAATGTGTGATTTCCAGCAAAGATGGAGGTTTGCAGGGCATTGTGGGTAAGAAATTGGAATGGGATGCATGTGAAGCACACCACCCTGGAATCAACCAAATGTCTAGTTATCAGATGTGTCTAGGTCTTGTGGGTTTTTCTTCATTACAGCGTCCCAAAGTCCAAAGTGCAGCCCTCACCATTCCAAGTGGGATGATTTTGAGAGTTAGCCAAGCTCTCATGGCCCAAATGTAAAACCAAAACCCAACATAATCAAATGTCCTCTTGCTTGCCATGGGATAAGATGTTTTAGTGTGCGGGGGTAGAGCTGAAACACTGTTACCCCCTTCAGTTGGGGTGGGGGCATAACCAGGCCCATACTAGTTGGTAGTCACCACCCCACTTTTTTTTTTTTT
The DNA here is from genome assembly GCF_031143425.1 of Pleurodeles waltl. Classification (NCBI taxonomy): domain Eukaryota; kingdom Metazoa; phylum Chordata; class Amphibia; order Caudata; family Salamandridae; genus Pleurodeles; species Pleurodeles waltl. The sequence goes on along the minus strand of NC_090441.1, from coordinate 183,569,146 downwards.
TAATTCCCTGGCATCTAGTAGACTTTCTGCCCCCCCCGGGGTGTGGATTGGGGGGTAATTGCTCCATCTGCCCACTGGTGAGCAGAACAACTTTGGCCCCATTTATTTGGGGTGGGGGAATGCCCATACCCCCACTCTCCTATTTTGAAAACAAAATCTTCTGTGGTCTCTTTTGGGCTTTCTGCCCCCCTTGGGGGCAGATGAGCCTTCCAAAAATAGGCCAGTCTGCCCCCAAGGGGGTCATATATGGCCAACAGTAATGTGCCCCCATGGGGAGTGACCCTTGCCCAAGGGGCTGCCCTCCAAACGAAGCACTCACATGCACACACACACCAATCCCTGGTGCCTAAGTGGTTTCTGCTGCCCCCCGCCCTGGGGCAGATCGGCCTAATAGAAATAGGCCAATCTGCCCCAAAGGGGAGCAGAAATGGCCTAAAATAAATTTGTCCCCCCAGGGGAGCGATCCTTGCCTAAGGGGTTGCTCCCCTTGCGTGAAATTGGCGCAAAAAACAATTCCCGGTGCCTAGTGGTTTCTGCCCCCCTTGGGGGCAGATCGGCCTAATAAAAGTAGGCTGATCTGACCCCAAGGGGGGCAGAAATGGGTTAAAATAAATTTGTCCCCCAGGGGAACGACTCTTGTCTAAAGGGTCGCTCCCCTTGCATGAAATTGACGCAAATAAAATGCCTGGTGTCTAGTGGTTTCTGCCCCCCTTGGGGGCAGATTGGCCTAACTAAAATATATACAATTTGCCCCCAGAGGAGTGACCCGTGCCTAAGTTGTCGCTCCCCATACATATAAACATAAATTAAACCAAAAAATATATATATCCCTGGTGTCTAGGGGTTACTGCCCCACCTGGGGGCAGATCGGCCTAATTATAATAGGCCGATCTGCCCCCAGTGGGGGTATAAAAGGCCTAAAAATATTTTTCCCACCTGGGGAGCGGCCCTTGCCCAAGGGGCCGCTCCCCTTATGCGAAAGTATTACAAAAAAAAATCCCTGGTGTCTAGTGGTTTCAGCCACCCCCTTGGTGGCAGAAAGGGCCTAAAAATAATTTGGCCCCCGGGAAGCGACCCTTGCCTAAGGGGTCGTTCCCCACATATTAAAAAAAATATATATATATATATATATATATTATATTAGGCCGATCTGCTCTACGGGGTGCACAAATGACCTAAAATAATTTGGCCCCCTGGTGAGCGGCCCTTGCCCAAGGGGCCGATCCCCTTATGAGTAAGTCTGAAAAAAAAAATTCCCTGGTGTCTAGTGGGCATTTCTGCTGCACAATCGCATTGCGATCAGGCAGCAGAAATGCTTGTAGAGACATAAAAGAAAAGGCCTTTCCTTTCCTTTCATGCCTCTGCCTGCCCCCTCCTCCCGAGCGGAAGAGAAATGCTGAGCAATTCTATTCCGCATCGCGCTGAAAGCATGCTTTCAGCGTGATGGGAGGTAACCTCTGATGAGGTCAGCATGCGATCGCATGCTGATGTTATCAGACGTCACTTGGAGGGTCAGGGGGGGGTCAGGGCTGGAAGGGGAAGGGGAAGCAATTCCCCTTCCAGCCCTCCCATGGGGGGGTATGAGGGGGAAGCCCACTCCCTCCGAGCTCCGGTGCCGGGACATAATGGTTACGTCCTTGGCACAGGAGCACTGTGCCGCGGGACGTAACCATTACGTCCCCAGCCCAGAACCAGTTAAAAAGCTCTCGCTCAGAAGTGTTTTTTCAAAGTATGACTGCAAGATCTGGCTTTAAAGAGTGCTTAAACATACTTGATAATACAGTTAACTGAGGTGAGGTTAGCAAAGGGTCAATTTCTCCCTAGCGAGCAATGGTATCTTGTGGGTCTCTGGGCCTACTTTTGAGGTTTCAATCCATGTAGTCATTCTCTACAATAAACCCTCAGTCTTTTAAAAGACAAAGCTATAATCACTCATGACATTTTAAAGTGTATAATTAAAGTATCATGCTGTAAGGAAGTCACATCCCTCTAGTACCTCAACTGAACCTCAACTGCCCACAGTTGCTAGTCTTTAAGAGTGAGCTGTATAAAGGCTTAGTGACTTGGAATGTAGGAGCATCTTAGGCAATGGGATACCAATAAGTATCTGTTGTACTTATCCCTTAATGCAGAGTCACTTCAAAACTTTTTGCCTTCGCACCTCCTGTTTTCTGAACCTGTTTTTGTTGGCCATTAGGACTGTGCACTTTACCACTACAACCAGTGGTAAAGTGCTTGTGCTTTCTTCTTTGCACATGGTAAAAACTGGATTATATTCAAATGGCACATTTTATTTACCTATACGTTCCTTGTAAAGTGGTACTACATGTCCCAAGTGCTTGTAAATTAAATCCCACTTGTGGGCCTGCAGCACTTATTGGGACACTCACTTAAGTAGCCCTTTCCAACATGTGTAATTTTAAGCTGACATTTCAACCTGGCAAAGTAAACCTTTTGCTAGGGTTAAGCATTAATTTTGAATTCATATATCACAGCTAGGATGGGTCCTAAACAGCACATACGGTGAGGTGGAATGTATTTAAAAAGTTGGCCATGTGGTTTTAAGTTTTACATGTCCTGGTAACGAACAACTCTTAAATTCATTTTTCACTACTGCAAGGCTTACCTCTCCAATAGGATAACATTAGGTTACCTTATTACTTTTAATGAATGATAACTTTGATTGGGAACAGGTAAGAAGGCCAAGTTTGGTGTCTAAAGAATTGTAATTGTAACCCATTTTTTATGTTAAAGTTTGATTTTAAGCCTCAATTCTGAAAATACCACTTTTAGAAAGTTGGCCTTTTCTTGTGCTAACCATGTGGTGCCTGCAGCCTGGTTCCTGGGTCACATGACTGGATGTAGTTGGCAGTTGGCCTTTGTGTATTCCTCCTAGACAGTAAGACAAAAGGGGGGTTAGGTGTTGACAGGATGGGAGGGACGGAGCTGTTCCCTGGCCCAACTACATTTCAAAGAGGCTGCCTCGGCACACTCGCAAATAACTTGACACCAGTGTTTTGTTACCACAGATCCCTTGGAATCAAGCAGGGGAAGGACGGAAATTCCAGAACCAGATGTGAGAGAAGCCTAGAAGGTTCTTCCACTTCAAAGTCTGGCACCAGCTATAGATAATGGACCCTCAGGACAACTCTTCAACTACTTCTGGTACTGGAAAACTACAGAAGGACTATCTTGTACTCCAGGGTACTACCTTGCTACTTGAGGCCTGCCTTGTTTCTCAGAGGACTGACCTCCTGCTTGAGACTTGCCTTGTTTCTCAGATGACTGCCCTGCTGATTGAGGCCTGTCTTGTTTCTCAGAGGACTGCCCTGCTGCTTGAGGCCTTCCTTGTTCTCCAGAGGCCTGTCCTGTTGCTTGAGGCCTGCCTTGTTTCTTGAGAAGACTGCCCTGCTTCTTGAGGCCTGCCTTGTTGCTTGAACCAGAGAGGACCATCTCTTTGAACCCAGGACTACCAGAGTCGCTCTAATGGTCAGGTGGCTGACCTCTTTTTATGGGTTACAGGGACACAACAAGTTCCAGGGCCCTCACTGCACCTGCCGAACTGACCTGCTGCAACTGGCCCTTCCTGGACTTGCTGGTGCCCTGCTGGTCTCTGCTGGAATGTGTTACTGATCCCCAAGAGGTGCCCACCCCAGGTCCTGGACCACTGGCTGGCATTAGTTGAGCTCCTTCCGTGAAATCCTGATTTTTTAAAACTCTGTGTGCATGACTTTGAGGAGATAAACCTTGCCCCCGTATCTGTCCCACACTCCATCTTGTTCAGTCTGAATGTATGACTGTCCCGGTCTACCAACCAGATAGCCATAATTAGAGCTTTCTGCTTCTTGGTGCTATTATTACTTAAACCTTTATAATTGTATGTCTCCAGTTCTACTTTTATGATTTTGTCATTTTTGTCTCATTATATGTATAACATTTTACTTTGTTTTCTACATTGGTATGGAGTTTGTCTTGTGTTGTGTTTTCACTTTACTACAGTTTGAATGCTGCATAAATACTTAGCGCAGTGCCTCTGATTAAGCCTGACTGCTTTTGAACCAAGCTACCAGAGGGTTAAGCACAGGTTAATTTAGTGACTTCTATGGTTCACCTGACCAAGATTTGTTGTTGTTGCGTGAGAAGGTGTTTCACCCCACTTAATCAAAAACCCAATTTCGTACAGTAGCCACCATTCAATAAGCACTTCCTACCCCAGGCCTCTAGAAGAGGCATGTCAGAGAATAAAAACACTTAGCAACAATGCTATTAAAATATATTTGACCAGACCTCTAGCTGACAATTCACTAGCATTAGCAGAAAGCACCACTCCATTAAATGTGGTCCTGTGTGTATGTTTTAGCCAAAGAACTATAAGATTTCTAATCCCAGCTTCACCCTTTTTAATAAAAGTATTATGTAATAAGCACAGCATTAAAATCTGCACACGACTCCCAACAGCAGCATTTTTCCACAAAGGGCAATCTCTGGGGCATTTCCTCAGGACCTACCTCACCACAACTGCAGTGCTGTGGGGAATGTGGAACCAGGAAAACTGATTATTATTCCCAGCCTCCCCACTAAACAATGGTGTGTTCACAGTCAATCATATTTTCAACATACAACTTTGCTGCCATTTGCTTTATCATTGCACAGGAGGGTGAATGAGGATACAACCACAGACAGCTAAAGTGTATTGCTTGATCTCCTGTGGCTGCAAAGTGGAAATCGAGGCACTGCTTACACTCAATGCAGCACAAAAGATGAAACACAACAAAAAAACTTTAAACTTTTGCTGTCAAATCTGCGGGAAGAATTAGTGCAGACGGATGTCATGAGCGTAGAGTGGTCACAAACTGAAAAGCTTAAGATGCAGATAAACATGACATGAAATATGTCTTATGTATGAGATGCTCGCAAAATGAGATGCTCAGTGTGTGTGTATTGGAGACAGATGCTTTATAAATGTGAAAAACCTGATGTGAAAGAAAGAGATACATAAAGACTAGTATGTGAGATGCCTTCAAAAAACAGATGCAGAGTGTGTGTGTGTGTAATATGTTCACAAAAACGAGTTGCAGTGTGTGTGAGAGATGGGTCATACAAACACATAATGCTTGCTGTACGAAACACAGTGTACCATATGTCCAGATATGCTTGAAACAATGAGAAATGTGGCACTGGCTTGTGAGATGCTCACAGAAATTCTGTATATTAAAATATGGAAAATTAAATTAGGTGAGTGTGGGTGATGCTTGGTTAATAAGCAAATCTAAGGTCTCCATGGGAGCCAGTGCATGCTTTAATTCATAGAATCATTTGAAGCTTCATGGTGTCAGAGAGTTATTCTTTTTTGAAAGGCACTTCAAGATTATTACCAATACAGGAAAGGTTTGCACTAGGTAAAATCGGAATGTGTTGTGCTAAAAAAATATTTTTGAAAGCTCTGTAAGCAATTAAACATTAAGGGGCAAATTTATAATTTTTGATGCGACATAGCACAGTAACCAAAGTTGCTTTTCTACATCAATAGGAGAGAGTGGAACAGCACTATATCCACTAAGATATGACACCAGTTTTATCTCTCTCTGCACTGCCACACATTTGTCTGCCTTGCGCCAGTGCACACAGACATGCACTTAGTGTACAGGAGTGAATGTTTGATGTCAAGCGTAGGTTTTTGTAGTGTAAGTGTAACCTTCTGTACTAGTACCATACTTTAACCTAGTTTAATATCTTGACCACTCTATGTATTCTCTAAAATGCAGTACAAATATAAAGTTTCAAAAGTTTAGGGAAAATAAAACTGTATTCATTCTTTATGCCTGCCTCAAGAAGGTGTGAATGTTTGGCACAAAGTCCTATCTACTTTTTTTTTAAAGTAAATAAGGCTTTGCACCAAAAACCATGGATGGTTGTATGGAAATTAGAGGTGAGCGAGCCACTGAATGCTCAAGACGGCCTTGAGCTGGAAGCCTTGCTCTGGCTCAGCTCAAGGTCCTGTTGGGACATTGAGTCCATAACGAGCTGAGCATTGGATTCTGCCTGCCCCTCCCTCTACCCAGGATGTGGCTTTAAAGTCTAAGCTGCAGAATGATGAACTGGGAAACTAGTTTTAAGTCTCGCATTGGCTCAACATCCTGTGATTCTGGGTCAATCACTTAAACTCCCCATGCCAGTAAACAATGTGTTAGACCTGACAGCCTTAGGGTGGTCACCCCTAACTTTTTGCCTGCCTCCCTCCACTTTTTAGATACTGTTTTTGCTGGTTTTAAAACTCTGCGCACTTTACCACTGCTAACCAGTGCTAAAGTGCATATGCTCTCTCCCTTTAAACATGGTAACACTGGATCATACCCAATTGGATTATTTAATTTACTTATAAGTCCCTAGTAAAGTGCACTACATGTGTCCAGGGCCTGTAAATTAAATGCTACAAGTGGGCCTGCAGCACTGGTTGCACCACCCACTTAAGTAACTCCTTAACCTTGTCTCAGGACTGCCATTGCAAGGCCTTTGTGTGCAGTTTCACTGCAAAATTCGACTTGGCATTTAAAAGTACTTGCAAAGCCTATAACTCCCTTTTTTCTACATATGTCACCCCTAAGGTATGCCCTAGGTAACCCATAGGGCAGGGTGCTGTGTAGGCAAAAGGCAGGGCATGGACCTATGTAGTTTACATGTCCTGGTAGTGTAAAACTCCTAAATTCGTTTTTACACTGCTGTGAGGCCTGCTCCCTTCATAGGCTAACATTGGGGCTGCCCTCATATATTGTTTGAGTGGTAGCTGCTGATCTGAAAGGAGTAGGAAGGTCACATTTAGTATGGCCAGAATGGTGAAACAAAATCCTGCTGACTGGTGAAGTTGGATTTAATATTACTATTTTAGAAATGCCACTTTTAGAATGTGAGCATTTCTCTGCACTTAAATCCTTCAGTGCCTTACAATCCACGTCTGGCTGGGTTTAGTTGACAGCTCCCTTGTGCATTCACTCAGACACACCCCAACCACAGGATACTCAGCATCACTTGCATACATCTGCATTTTGAACGGGTCTTCCTGGGCTGGGAGGGTGGAGGGCCTGACACTTGCATGTCAAAGGACAGTAGCCTGCCCTCACACAAAGGACTGCCACACCCCCTACTGGGACCCTGGCAGATAGGATTGAACTGAAAAGGGAGCTTGTACACTTCTAAGCCACACTTTGAAGTCTCCCCCACTTCAAAGGCACATTCGGGTATTTAAAAAGGGCCTCTGCCCCTACCAACTCAGACACTTCCTGGAGAAGAGAACCTGAACCAGAACTTGCATCCTGCCAAGAAGAACTGCCTGGTTGCCCAAAGGACTCACCTGTCTGCTTTCTGTGAAGGACTGCTGCCTTGCTGTTGCCCTGCTGCCTTGCTGTTGCCCTCCTACCTTCCTGCTCTCTGGCTGTGGTGAGAAGTGCTCTCCAAGGGCTTGGATAGAGCTTGCCTCCTGTTCCCTGAAGTCTCAGGACCAAAAAGACTTCATCTCTACAAGAAGGACTCCCTGTGCAGCGAAATTCGATGCACAGCCTGCCAGAAACAACGCACAGCCTGCACCGCAGTGACAAATTCACTGCACGCCGAACTGGAATGACGCAGCCCAACTTCGCATTGAGAAGATCAACGCAGCGGCAGCTTACGGACCGTAAATTCGACACACAGCCCACTGGATCGATGCACAGCTGAGCCAGAATGATGCAGCCCGACTTCCAGAGAGGAATCGACGCAGCGCCTGCCGCGTGGTAGAAATTTCCACGCAACGCCCACCGGATTGACGCAGCTCCTGTGACTTCGTCCTGCCAGCGCAAGAAATCCGCGCATCGTCCCAGGGGTGTCCGAAAACCCCACAACCCGAAGAGTATCCACAACTGAGCTCCAGAAATCGACGCACAGCCGTCACCACGTGAAAACTAAACAATGCTGTGTGCTGCCCGAGAAATCGAGGCACACCCCCTTTGTTTCCACGCATCCCCTCCTCTGTGGGTCTTTGCAGAGATTTTGCACGCGAACCAGGTACTGTGTGAAAGAGACATTTATTGCTTTTAAAAGACTTAAGACACTTTATATCACTTTTACAGTGATATCTCAACATATACTTATCAGATAAATATTATATATTTTTCTAAACACTGTGTTGTGTATTTTTGTGGTGCTATACTGTGTTATTGTATGATTTATTGCACAAATACTTTACACATTGCCTTCTAAGTTAAGCCTGACTGCTCAGTGCCAAGCTACCAGAGGGTGGGCACAGGGTAATTTGGATTGTGTATGACTTATCCTGACTAGAGTGAGGGTCCTTGCTTGGACAGGGGGTAACCTGACTGCCAACCAAAGACCCCATTACTAACACACTGCATGTGATCTTCTATTATGTGACTGGTGCTCATATAAAGCACGCCAATACCTTGGGGTTGAGTTTGCGCTATACTTCCAAAACTGCAGAAAAATGCACTAAGAGGTCAAAATAAAGCTTTAACATAAGGATGAACAAATAAATATCCATTTAGTGGCGGATTTGTACAAAGTGAAACCAGAAAAGTTGAATTAATCACAGCTTCCAGGTTAAATTGTGTAATCTTAAGCAAATATTTTATTTCACCAAAACTATTTTTCCTTTATTATTACATTTGAATATGTGAGTTCAGATTACCAGTGGTAGAAAATTATCACTTTTAACAGGTAACTCCTGTGCTAAAATGCTCCCTGTTATTGTCAAGACTTCGTCTTTAAGGAATAAACAATTTTGAAGAGACATTATCATATTTTATGAGATGTTGTGGTATGATTACATAAAAAATATTTTCAGGGCTTGACTCATGTACGGGCTCTAAGATGTGAGCCAGACCCTTGGCTCGGCTCTCCCTGTTAATTTGTTGGCTCGCCCACCTCCATATGAACCAACTGAGGTCTACTCTCAGAACAATGGATTGCAGACAGATTAGGGAGGACCAAATTATGTGACCGCATTGACTAAATTATGCAGCAATAAAAAGCAAGTCGTGCTGCATAATGTGACACTTTTGTGATTGTATTACTTCATTATATTGCCATTTTTACAGTCCTAATACTGTATGGGCAAAGGTTTCACCTCATTAGTACAGGCTTAACAACCAAAGGTTGCACATATGTTGTAGGAAAGTGCCCTTGTTGGCATGCTTACCCCTGCCTTTGCCTCATATTGATGCCAACTTTGATTGAGAGTGTGCTGGGGTCCTGCGTTCCAGTGTTCTTTCCCAAAATCTGTACCATTACTTCCACAATTGGCACACCCCTGGCACCCAGATAAGTCCCTTTGTAAAAGGCACCCAAGGGCTGCAGCATGTATTATGCCACCCTGGGGGACCCGCACCAAGCCCATGCACACTGCCTTTGCAGCTTGTGTGCTGGTGGGGAGAAAAAGGCAAAATCGACATGGCAACCCTCTCAGAGTGCCATGCCCAGTAACCACTGCCTATGGCATAGGTAAGTCACCCCTCTAGCAGGCCTTACAGACCTAAGGCAGGGTGTAGTATACCACAGGTAGGGGCATAGCTGCATGAGCAATATAACCCTACAGTGTATAAGTCCATTCTTAGACATTGTAAGTGCAGCATAGTCATACTGAGTATAGGGTCTAGGAGTTTGTCATTATGAACTCCATAGCTCCATAATGGCTTCACTGAATACTGGGAAGCTTGGTATCAAACTTCTCAGCACAATAAACCCACACTGATGCCAGAGTTGGATTCATTGAACAATGCACGCACTCAGAGGGCATCTTTGAGATGCCCCCTGTATCTTACCCAATCCTTTAGTGCAGGAATGACTGGTCTGTGCCATCCTGCCACTAAGAGACGTGTTTCTGGCCACATAGGGTAAGAGCCTTTGTGCTCTCGTTGGCCAGAAACAAAGCCTGCACTGGATGAACGTGCTTCACACCTCCCCACTGCAGGAACTGTAATACCTGGTGGTGAGACACAGAGGTTCAGGCCTCATGTAACAGTGCCCCAGGGCACTCTAGCTAGTGGAGTTGCCCTCCAGGATGACCTCCTCAACAAACAAGGTAAGAGGATCATCTCATGTGGAGGGGTGTGTGTGTGAGTGTGTTTGTGAATGTTGTGAATGTGGGGGGAATGTTTGTGGGTGCGTGTATGCGTTTGGGAGTGAATGGGGAAGAGCGTTTGAGTGCGTGTGTGCAGTGCAGGGTGTGTGAATTTATGTATGGGCATGGGGAGGGGGGAGTGAATGCGTGTGAGTGCAGTGTTTGTTTGTGTATGTTTGTCAGTGTGAATGCATCCGCCACACTTTACGCCCATGACAAGGGCGAACGTGCTGCTTACTGGACATGGTCACCCTGGGCCTCTGGTGGATCACCAATGGCTGAGACAGGAAACCCGACACCTCCGCTCAATGTGCTTCTGTAATGCACTAGTGCACATTGTCTCCCTTGTGTCTCTCTGAAGCGCCGGCCTTTATTGTCTCCACGCGACCTGGGCTGCAGTCACCACTTGTCAGTGCTGTGGTGACAAAACGGAAGACAAGGCAGTGAAACTGAGGAAAAGTCATAGCAGGTTTAATACACCTTAGCCCCAGTGGTGTAACAAAGGCCCCCGAGCTCCGGGGGGGGGCCCTCAGCACAAAACACTGGCCTGAGACACTGGTGCTCACGGCCTGACCTTTAGTTCTCCCCTACTTCCTGTCCACTCCGTGCGTCTCTCCATTTAATTTGTCACTCTCCTCCCACACACAGCCATCAGAGCATTTTCCACTCGCTTCGCGCCAAGCATTACCCAGTAAGTAACTCTCTGCCTGCACACCAGGGGTAGGTTAGCCAGAAGATTAACAGGGAGAGCAAGAGCTGAGTCAGTGGTCTATCTTGGGTCTATGAGCAGAGTCCTGAGAGCATTTAGCAGGTAAATTATTACATTAAACAAACTGTAAAGTATTATACATTTAAAAAGTGTATTTCTTTTAATTGCAGAAAGGTTTATGTAAGAAAATGCCTCCTTGGCATGGTTACCCCCTAGCTTTTTGCCTTTGCTGATGCTAAGTTATGATTTGAAAGTGTGCTGGGACCCTGCTAACCAGACCCCAGCACCAGTGTTTTTTCCCTAAACTGTACCTTTGTCACAACAATTGGCACAACCCTGGCACTCAGGTAAGTCCCTTGTAACTGGTACCCCTGGTACAAAGGGCCCTGATGCCAGAGAAAGTCTCTAAGGGCTGCAGAATGTCTTATGCCACCCTAGGGACCCCTCACTCAGCACATGCACACTGCTTCACAGCTTGTGTGTGCTGGTGGGGAGAAAATGACTAAGTCGACATGGCACTACCCTAGCCCTAAGGCAGGGTGCACTATACCACAGGTGAGGGCATACGTGCATGAGCACTATGACCCTACAGTGTCAAAGCAAAAGCTTAGACATTGTAAGTGCAGGGTAGCCATAAGAGTATATGGTCTGGGAGTTTGTCAAACACAAACTCCACAGTTCCATAATGGCTACACTGAAAACTGGGAAGTTTGGTATCACACTTCTCAGCACAATAAATGCACACTGATGCCAGTGTGCAATTTATTGTAAGATACACCCAGAGGGCATCTTAGAGATGCCCCCTGAATACATACCCGACTTCTAGTGTAGGCTGACCAGTTCCTGCCAGCCTGCCACACACCAGACATGTTGCTGGCCACATGGGGAGAGTGCCTTTGTCACTCTGTGGCCAGGAACAAAGCCTGTACTGGTTGGAGGTGCTTCTCTCCTCCCCCTGCAGGAACTGTAACACCTGGCGGTGAGCCTCAAAGGCTCACCCCTTTTGTTACAGCGCCCCAGGGCATCCCAGCTAGTGGAGATGCCCGCCCCTCCGGCCACTGCCCCCACTTTTGGCAGCAAGGCTGGAGGAGATAATGAGAAAAACAAAAAGAAGTCACCCACCCGTCAGGACAGCCCCTAAGGTGTCCTGAGCTGAAGTGACCCCTGCCTTGAGAAATCCTCCATCTTGAGTTTGGAGGATTCCCTAAATAGGATTAGGGATGTGCCCCCCTCCCCACAGAGAGGAGGCACAGAGAGGGTGTAGCCACCCTCAAGGACAGTAGCCATTGGCTACTGCCGTCCCAGACCTAAACACACCCCTAAATTCAGTATTTAGGGGCTCCCCAGATCCCAGGAAATCAGATTCCTGCAACCTGAAGAAAAAAGAAGGACTGCTGACCTACAAGCCTGCAGAGAAGGAGGAAGATGACAAATGATTTGGCCCCAGCCCTACTGGTCTGTCTCCAACTTCGAAAACCTGCTCCAGCGACGCATCCGACAGGGACCAGCAACCTCTGAAGCCCCAGAGGACTGCCCTGAACAAAAGGACCAAGAAACTCCTGTGAACAGCGGCCCTGTTCAAAACCAGCTACTTCTTTGCAACAAAGAAGCAACTTTCAAAGACTGCACGTTTCCCACCAGAAGCGTGAGACTTCACACTCTGCACCCAACGCCCCAGGCTGGACCTGCAGAAAACTAACACCTCAGGGAGGATTCCCCGGCGACTGCGAGCCTGTGAGTAACCAGAGATGACTCCCCTGAGCCCCCACAACGACGCCTGTAGAGAGAATCCAGAGGCTCCCCTTGAACGCGACTGCTTGTAACAAGGGACCTGACGCCTGGAACCAACACTGCACCTGCAGCCCCCAGGACCTGAGGGAACCGAACTTCGACGCAGGACTGACCCCCAGGCGACCCTCTGTCTAGCTCAGGTGGTGGCTGCCCCAAGGAGCCCCCCCGTGCCTGCCTGCACCACTAAAGTGACCCCTGGGTCCCTCCATTGTTTCACACTTGAAACCCGATGCCTGCTTTGCTCACTGCACCCGGCCTCCCCTGTGCCGCTGAGGGTGTACTTTGTGTGCCTTCTCGTGTCCCCCCCGGTGCTCTACATAACCCCCTGGTCTGCCCCCGAGGACGCAGGTACTTACCTGCTGGCAGATTGGAACCGGAGCACCCCTGTTCCCTATAGGTGCCTATGTGTTTTGGGCACCTCTTTGACCTCTGCACCTGACCGGCCCTGAGCTGCTGGTGTGGTCACTTTGGGGTTGCCTTGAACCCCCAACGGTGGGCTGCCCATGCCCCAAACTTGAGACTTGTAAGTGTTTTACTTACCACCAAAACTAACCTTTACTTACCTCCCCCAGGAACTGTTGATTCTTGCACTGTGTCCACTTTGAAAATAGCTTATTGCCATTTTTACAAAGACTGTACATGATATTGTTTTCATTCAAAGTTCCTAAAGTATCTAAGTGAAGTACCTTACATTTAAAGTGTTTGATGTAAATCTTGAACCTGTGGTTCTTAAAATAAACTAAGAAATGGTATTGTTCAATATAAAAACCTATTGGCCTGGAGTAAGTCTTTAAGTGTGTGTTCTTCATTTATGGCCTGTGTGTGTGCAACAAATGCTTAATACTACCCTCTGATAAGCCTACTGCTCGACCACACTACCACAAAATAGAGCATTAGAATTATCTACTTTTGCCACTATATTACCTCTAAGGGGAACCCTTGGACTCTGCGCACTATTTATTACTTTGAAATAGTATATACAGAGGCAACTTCCTACAGTTTCACCTTAGTACATCTGATTCTATCACTGCATCAAGAGGCATTTATTAAAAGTGATAGTTTTTAAACATTCCTGCCCCTTCCCTCAAACCCCCTATTCCCAGTGACAATGTTATTAGTGAACTATGGGACACAGCACTTATAGGGGGTCATTCTGATCTCGGCGGAAAAAGGCGCTTACCGCCGGTCAGAAGGCCGCCACAACACCGCCACTGTAAACCGCCACGGTCATTCTGACCCTCAAGAGGCAAACCGCCAAAAACCCGACATCCACAAAAGTCCGCCACACCAACGGCCAGCGTTAAACTGGCGAAGACCAAACCTCCACCGTCACGCCAACAGAAATACGCCCATTCCATTCCGACCCACGAATCCACGCGGCGGTCTTTCAACCGCGGCATTCCTTTGGCGGTACACACTGATGCGGTTAAAATACACACACACTTACAAAACACAGCCACATTGGACAATTTGAAATACACACACCTGATACACATACACACAACACTCCCACACACCCAATCCAATATAAAACACACACCCACTTCACCCACAAACCCCTACGACCACAAATCAGAGACGAAGCCCAGAGAGAGACAGCATAGAATAGAGAACACCATCACACAGACGCACACTACACCATCACCCACACAACAACCAAGCACAAAACACACCACACACTACACTCACCACACTCATCACCGCAAACACCACCCCACACCTCATCCACACCACCCCATGGCATCCCCAAGACACCCCAGGTTCTCAGACGCAGAACTCAGGGTCATGGTGGAGGAAATAGTTCGGGTAGAGCCCCAGCTCTTCGGGACACAGGTGCAGCACACCACCATTGCCAGGAAGATGGAGCTATGGCAAAGAATAGTGGACAGGGTCAACGCTGTGGGACAGCATCCACGAAATCGGGACGACATCAGGAAGCGGTGGAACGACCTACGGGGGAAGGTGCGTTCCATGGTATCAAGGCACAACATTGCGGTGCAGAAGACTGGCGGCGGACCCCCACCTTCTCCCCCAGAATTTACAGCATGGGAGGAGCAAATCTTGAACATCCTGCATCATCAGGGCCTCGCTGGAGTAGGCGGAGGAATGGACTCTGGTAAGTCTAATCTCAACTACTTCATCCCCCCCACCCACCAGCATGCCAACTCATACCTCCACCCTCCCCCCCACCCCCATCACACATCCTCCCTGCAAATGTCTCACCATCACAACCCACCCATCCCAACACCAAACCCTGCATGCCACCACAAACCATCGACACCCATCACCTAAGCATGCCCACTGCACATACCCATCTCCCCACAAACCGCCGTCACAACAACCCCCACAAAGGAATGCCAGCACTGGGGTACACGGGCACCCACCCATTGCACGCTATGGCACACACAGAAGCAATAACCATACTCTTATACCCCTGCAGGACCCGAACGCCACCACACCGCCCAGGAGGGTCCAGAAATGTCCATCCCACCCCCAGAAGAGGCCCCCAGTGATGACAGCAGCTCTGTTTCCCTGGACCCAGATGACCAGCCCGGCCCATCAGGGACCTTGGGACAGTCGGTTCCCCTCAGACAGCCAGAGGCCACAGCAGACCTACCCCCCTCTGGGAACACCAGCACAGCACCCACCCAGCGGGCCCATGCCTCTGTCTCCAGGACACGTCAATCAGCGGTGTGTCCACCACTACAGGGCACCCAGGTTAACCCACCACCCCAACAACAACAGGGACCTGGGGGCAGTGGTAGTGGGCACACGGTCCAGGGGACAGAGGCCCAGGGAAACAGGGGAACTGGGAGGGCTGCTGTGCAACAGGGGGGGGACAGGCCCAGGGAACCCACTCTCCACGAGGCCCTCACCTCCATCATGGGAGCATAACACCACTCCCAGGAGACGATGGCGACGGTCCTGGCCAGGTTCCAGGAGATCCAGGTACTGCAGGAGGAACAGTTTATGGGGTTCAGGGAAGAACTGAGAAATATTAGTTCCGCAATGGGCACCATCGTAGTGGCTCTCAACCAGATTGTCACCACATTGCGGGACCATGTGGCACCACAAAGGGCCCCTGTCACTAGCATGGACCAGGAACAGGCTACCACCTCTGCCGGCGCTAGTGGACAAGAGGCCCCGACACAAGAACAGGCCACCAGAACCCCACCTCCTGCAGAAGAAGAACCACCCCGCAAGCGTGGCCTGAGATCTAGGAAGAAGACAGAGTAGGATGCCAAGACCCCCGCCAGGAAAGGATACCCCCTGATGTCATCCCACTGTCCCACATTGTCACCCTGTCCAACCTTAAACTGCCCCTGCTCCACCTTCCACAGGCATATGGACAATGCACCTGTGAGACTGAAAATCTGGACTCTGCCATGGACATTCCTCCACCATCACCCATCACCAATTTTCAACCATGTCCCAAAATTGAGCACTTTAATAAACACCCTTATTGCACACAAATAATCTGGAGTCTGCCTGTATTTTTGAAAATATGTATTAGACATAAACGTGCCAAAATGACCAGTTACATTGTGATGCCAACATACCACTGTCACACAGCTGTAGTCCATGGGCAAACAAAGCAGAGGTCACGGAGTGGGGCCCACATCTCTGAAATTGGAAGGGAAAGTCACAACTCTGTTAGCATACACTGGGTGAAAAGGAGAGACAGTAGAGAGGCAGGAGACTGTAAGTAAATGTAAAATGCCGGTGTTGATTCTTACCTGTGTGTTATTGAAAATACTGCTGTATCACTGTGTCCCTGTTGTCTGTGTCGTCCTCTTCGTCTTCCTCCTCTTCACTCTCCGCAGGATCCACAGCTGCTACAACACCACCATCTGGACCATCCTCCTGCAGAAAAGGCACCTGGCGTCGCAAAGCCAGGTTCTGAAGCATACAGCAGGCCACGATGATCTGGCACACCTTCTTTGGTGAGTACATTAGGGATCCACCTGTCATATGCAGGCACCTAAACCTGGCCTTCAGGAGGCCGAAGGTGCGTTCGATCACCCTCCTAGTACGCCCATGGGCCTCATTGTACCGTTCCTCTGCCCTTGTCCTGGGATTCCTCACTGGGGTCAGTAACCACGACAGGTTGGGGTAACTTGAGTCACCAATTAGCCACACACGGTGTCTCTGTAGTTGCTCCATCACATAAGGGATGCTGCTATTTCGCATGATGTACGCGTCATGCACTGACCCAGGGAACTTGGCATTTACATGGGAGATGTACTGGTCAGCCGAACAGACCACCTGGACATTCATGGAATGATAACTTTTTCTGTTCCTGTACACCTGTTCACTTTCTCTGGGGGGGACCATTCCACATGTGTCCCATCAATGGCACCAATGATGTTGGGAATATGTCCAAG
Organism: Pleurodeles waltl; assembly: GCF_031143425.1. Classification (NCBI taxonomy): domain Eukaryota; kingdom Metazoa; phylum Chordata; class Amphibia; order Caudata; family Salamandridae; genus Pleurodeles; species Pleurodeles waltl. The sequence goes on along the minus strand of NC_090441.1, from coordinate 183,552,153 downwards.
GGCATAGAAATCACCCTTCACTGTAGCCAAATCCCCCACCTCAGGGAAAACGATGTATCTCCGCATGTGTTTGAGCAGGGCAGACAACACTCTGGACAACACCTTTGAAAACATAGGCTGAGACATCCCTGATGAAATGGCCACTGTTGTTTGAAATGACCCACTTGCCAAAAAATGGAGTACTGACAGAACCTGCACTAGAGGGGGGATCCCTGTGGGTTGGCGGATGGGTGACATCAGGTCTGGCTCCAGCTGGGCACACAGTTCCTGTATAGTGGCTCGGTCAAGCCTGTATGTCAGTATGACATGTCGTTCCTCCATTGTCGACAGGTCCACCAGCGGTCTGTACACAGGAACATTCCTCCATCTCCTCGCAATTCCCAGCGGACGGTGCCTAGGAAGGACAACAGCGAGCCCAGAGTCAATCAACCCACAGGTACGTTCCCACAGCTTGCACAGTACACGATTCTCAATGCATTGAATGGCTGATATGAGTGTCGATGCAAGGCCTAGGCATGTGTGACGCAGTAGAAATTAAGCCATGTGGGCCCTTGAAATGGCGGCTGCCTGACCTGTGAAGTACGACATTGGGATGTGAGGTCAATGTGCTGGCGTGGCACACCGTGGCGGTAGGCGGTCGAAGACCGCGGCGCAAAGACGCATTGGTTAACATTGAACCCTATGGGTTTCAGGAGCCAATGACGAAGTGCGCCGGCGGTCGCGGTACGCACCGCCGCGGACGTGACCGCCATTTTCTATCTGCTTAATCACTCGAGACCTGATCATCCACAGGAGAGGACCTATTCTGCAAGTGCTGCTGTGACCTCGGTCTGGAAGACACAATGGCTGCTGCGACTGGGGAAAGGGCCCCTGCCTTCACTTCTGAAGAATTGGAGAAACTCGTGGATGGGGTCCTCCCCCAGTATGCGCTACTCTACGGTACTCCAGACCAACAGGTAAGTACACTGGGAGCATGCTTTGGGGGCAATGCCTGGGTTGAGTCGGGTGGATGAAAGATGGTGCGGAGGGGAGCGATTGAGGCATGCATCAAACGACGGATGAGAGCATGTGCCACATGGCAAGGGTGGGGATGGGGGGCCACTCACATCGAGCATGCAGAAAATTATGTCAATGTTATTTCTCCCCCTGTACATGTGACATAGGTCAGCGCCCATCAGAAAATCGACATTTGGCGTGCCATCGCCAAGGACGTCCGGACCCTGGGGGTCCACAACAGACGGGGCACCCACTGCCGCAAGAGGTGGGAGGACATCCGCCGCAGGAGCAGGAAGACCGCAGAGGCTCTGCTGGGGATGGCCTCCCAATGTAGGAGGGGTGCCACTCGTCAATTGACCCCCCTGATGTCTCGGATCCTGGCGGTGGCCTACCCAGATTTGGATGGGCGCGTGAGGACATCACAGCAGACACAAGGGGGTGAGTACCAGCACATTCAGCTATCTTAGCGCGCAGTGGAGGTGTCTGGGTGGGGGAGGAGGGATGTGGGTCTCCCTAGGCCAGGGCAATTTCTGTAGGCTAGGCCCCTCCATAAGGCATGGCCCTGTGCCCCCGCCCCTCACCTCTGTGGGGTGCCAAGTACAGCTATCCATGGCCCTGTGTCACCTATGTGTGCAGTTGTCGTCCATAGGCTTGTAGGCCAAGTCCCAATGATTGAGTAGTGTACCCCAAGTGCGCGGCGTAGTGCAGGGGGCTTCTGTGTCTGTCCTCTCCGCCAACTGTGTTGCCAATGCATGCACTCAACATGTCTTTATTTCCCCCCCCCCTTTTTTGTGGTCTTCCTGTTCATGTGTGCATTAGCATCATCAGGCGGAGGAGAAGTGGCGTCGGAGCACGAGGGAGCTGCATCTCACATGGCCCTGGAGGGCCATTCAACCGACTTGGAGTTCACCAGTGAGACGGAGGGCGAGGGGAGCTCCACAATGGGGACACGTGGAGACATCAGCGACACAGACACGTCCTCGGAAGGGAGCTCCCTTGTGGTGGCGGCAACATCCGTGCCCACCGCAACAACAGGTACAGCCGCCACCCAGCGCACCAGCTCTGCCCTCCAAGCAGCCCCTCAGCGTTCGCCCCGTGCCCGCTCGCACACCAAGGCGGGCATCTCCTTCGCCCCAGGCACCTCAGGCCCTGCCCCAGTTACGCCTGCTGCCCTCAGTGAGGAGTTCATTGACCTCCTCAGGACGCTCATTGTTGGGCAGTCTACCCTTTTGAATGCCATCCAGGGGGTTGAAAGGGAGGTGCACCGGAGCAATGCATACCTGGAGGGCATTCATTCGGGTCAGGCTGCCCATCAGCGATCGTTCAACGCTCTGGCCTCAGCACTGACGGCAGCCATTGTCCCTGTCTCCTGCCTCCCTCTTCCAACTTCCTCCACCCAGTCCCACTCCCCTGTACCTCTGCCTATCCCAGACACACCTACAGACCAGCCTGCACACACCTCAACACCCAAGGGTAGCTCATCCAGACATAAGCACCACACATTTCAGAAGCATTCACACAAGCAACAGGCACATGCAGACATATCAACAGCCACTGCCTCCTCTGTGTCCCCCTCCCCCTCGTCTCCCTCCTCCCTCCCTGTGACGTCTCCACTCACACTTGCATGCACAACATCATCAGCCACTACGTCCATCACCAGCACACCCACCAGAACACTCCGCACACGTGCAGTCACCACCCCCACTGCCATTTACACGTCCCCTGTGTCCTCTCCCAGTGTGTCTGTCACCCCCTCTTCCAAACCACACAAACGCAGGCAGCCACCCACCCAACAGCCATCCACCTCACGACAGCCTCCGTCACAAGCACCTGCACCCAAAGACACCAGACTTGACTCTCCTACAACCACATCCTCTTCCTCCACTCCCATACCCACTGCACCTACCCTTCCCACTGCTCCTAAAAAGTTTTTCCTCTCCAAAATTAACCTCTTTCTATCACCTGACCCACCCCCTCCATCTCGTAAGAGTCCAATCAGCACCTCAGCCACCACAACCCCTGGACCTACAAGGACCATAGTACAGGGATATTGGAGTCCACCACCTTCAGGGGCAGCTACATTGGCCAGCAGTAAAGGGACAGCCAGCCCACCCCCTGGGAAAAAATCCAAGAAAGGCAAGAGCCAGCGCGAGAGGCCAGAGACGGCAGCCTCCAAAGGCACTACCCTGGCAACGTCAGGAAGTGGGGTGCCACCTGGCACATCTACAAAGGGAGGCAAGGGCCACAGAGAATCACGGAAGGATGGCAAGGGCAGCACGGCCGACAAGTCCGGCAGCAGGCGAGCTGCCCAGGAGGGCCCCACCAGCCCCATTCCGGGTGTGAAGGAGGACACCCACGGGCCCGGGACTCCAGCACAGGAGGGCCCCGCAAGCGAGAAGTCGGATGGCGAGTGAACTCCATATATTGCCCGGATATGGTGCCCTGGAGACACATGTCAAGAACCGCTGAACAGGGCCCTTCAAGACAAGTACCGCTGAACAGGGCCCTTCAAGACAAGCACCGCTGAACAGGGCCCTTCAAGACGAGCACCGCTGAACAGGGCCCTTCAAGACAAGCACCGCTGAACAGGGCCCTTCAAGACAAGCACCGCTGAACAGGGCCCTTCAAGACAAGAACCGCTGACCAGGGCCCCGCCGTCTCAAGAACCGCTGAACAGGGCACCGCCGTCTCAAGAACCGCTGAACAGGGCACCGCCGTCTCATGAACCGCTGAACAGGGCACCGCCGTCTCAAGAACCGCTGAACAGGGCCCTTCAAGACAAGAACCGCTGACCAGGGCCCCGCCGTCTCAAGAACCGCTGAACAGGGCACCGCCGTCTCATGAACCTCTGAACAGGGCACCGCCGTCTCTGCACCGCTCCGCTGGGCCCTTCATCTCAAGCACCGCTCTGCTGGGCACCGCCGTCTCTGCACGGCTCCGCTGGGCCCTTCATCTCAAGCACCGCTCCGCTGGGCCCTTCATCTCAAGCACCACTCCGCTGGGCACCGCCGTCTCTGCACCGCTCCGCTGGGCCCTTCATCTCAAGCACCGCTCCGCTGGGCACTGCCGTTTCTGCACCGCTCCGCTGGGCCCTTCATCTCAAGCACCGCTCCGCTGGGCCCTTCATCTCAAGCACCGCTCCGCTGGGCACCGCCGTCTCAAGCACCGCTCCGCTGGGCACCGCCGTCTCAAGCACCGCTCCGCTGGGCACCGCCGTCTCAAACACCGCTGGCCCATTGGCAGAAGGGGCAGGCCCGGATCTGTGTCGGGCAGGGCTACACGAAGCACTCTGGGCACCATGCCTCCTCCAGATCCAGTGGAGTCTGTAATCCACTTGAGAGACTGTGGCTTTGCACTCCCCAGGATGGCACAGTGGGCAAGCCACCCACTGTAGAGACTTGTGAGACTGTGGCTTTGCACTCCCCAGGATGGCACAGTGGGCAATCCACCCACTGCAGAGACTTGAGAGACTGTGGCTTTGCACTCCCCAGGATGGCACAGTGGGCAAGCCACCCACTGTAGAGACTTGTGAGACTGTGGCTTTGCACTCCCCAGGATGGCACACTGGGAAATCCACCCACTGTAGAGACTTGTGAGACTGTGGCTTTGCACTCCCCAGGATGGCACAGTGGGAAATCCACCCACTGTAGAGACTTGAGAGACTGTGGCTTTGCACTCCCCAGGATGGCACAGTGGGCAAGCCACCCACTGTAGAGACTTGTGAGACTGTGGCTTTGCACTCCCCAGGATGGGACAGTGGCCATGGAGGCCCCTCGTGGATCTGGCGTCGTGGACTCATGTGGCTGAGGTGCCTCCCCTTCCCTTCCCCCTGAGGTGCCTGTAGTTTTTCTATCTGATGCCCCTGCAGTGTTCTCTCCAATGGATTCGGGTCTCCTGTGTGGGCTTTGCCCATGTGTTGAGGCCCATTGGCCCACGTACAATGACTGAAACCCAATTTGGACAGGACAATTTACATATGTGTATATAGTTATAGATGTTGGAAATAATATTTTACTTAGCCTTACAATATATTTGAATTTCATGATAATTTTATTTTGTCTTGGCATTCTTCTGGGGGGGTTGGGGGGTGTCACTCTGAGTTGTTGCCCTGCATTGATGTGTAGGTAGTTGTGGGTGATGGTGGGTGTGTCGAGTATGTGTGTGCCCGTAATCTTTTCTCCTCCCCCCTCCCCTGTGTCGTAGGTGCACTACTCACCGTTGTCTTCTGTAGCGGCGTTCGTGCTCCTGGTAGAGGAGCAGGTAGACAATAGCTGGTAGGATGTGTAGTTCTGGTTCCATGCTGTCCAGATTCCTCGTGGGGTGTGTAGAGGTGAGCGTTTTCCTGTTCGTAGTCTGTTTCCGCCGTGTTTTTATCGGCGGGGCTCCCGCCCCGGAAAAGGTGGCGGATTGGTGAGTTGTGATAGGGTGGGCGTTACAATGTCTCCCGCCTGTCTGTTGGCGGTGACCGCCTCGCTGTTTGTTTGTCCCGCCGTGGCGGTCGGAGTGTTAAAGTGGCGGTCTGTGTTGGCGGTTTCCGCCAGGGTCAGAATTCCATTTTTTTGACCACCTGCCTGTTGGCGGGTTGGCCGCCGCTTTAACACCGACCGCCAGGGTTGGAATGACCCCCATAATCTGTATGCCATAACATGTGGCTACATTCTTAGATGGAGCAATCTTATAATAAATTAATCAGATGAGTTGTTTTTGTACAGCGCACATCCTGAACTTGCATATTTAAAGTTGTTCTCCTAAATGATAATTTAAAAAACAGGCCCAGTAAAATAAGGTATTTGTCAATGATCACATATTTCATGAAGCAGGGAAACATCCCAGGTTTTCAATTTCCATATTGTAAAGTTCAGCCACTTACCAAGTATCTCTTTGTCTTACGGTTTCCCATCAATCAACCAAGCAATCAAACATATATACAGTGCAGCAAATCACCAGTGAGGGTCTCAAGGTGCTTGAGCTGTGTCCTGTTGGGTGGAGATATGATCATTCGAACATCCAGGTCTTTAGCTCTCTTTTGAATCGCTGGAACGACAGTGCAGTCCTGAGGGGCAGGGGAGGTTGTTGTAAGTCTTGGCTGCCAGGTGTGAGAAGAAGCTTCCTCCACTGTTGGTTCAACAGATCCGTGGGGTGTCTGCGAGGTAGAAGGAAGCTGATCAGAGGTGTCTGGCTGGTTGGTAGAAGGTCAAGTGTTTGTTGATGTATGCTGGTGTTACAAACAGGCTACACATCAAAAGTGTGAAACGTGGTTTATTCGTAACCACCAACCGAAACAGGCAGCCTTCATGGAAGCAATGCATCTGAGAGAGCATAGTTTAGGTACTACATATTAAAATGAAATGCTCATATCAATGCTTAACGATGTTGCATAGAAATCGATAATAATAGTGATTTTGCTTAAACGTGCATTTGAATTATGACTATAGTTTGTGGCCACCAATGTATACGCAAACGAATAAATAGAATTATTAATGATATGGTTAATCAAGTTATATTAACGATTACGATATTGCATTAATATTGAAAACCTTATAGGCCTTAAGTTAGCGTGAGCTGTGGGTTTTTAGCTACCTGGCTCTCATATTAAAAGCATTTTTATGTTTTTCAGTGTGCTGTCTCGCAGAGGCCCATGACCCTGCAAATGTTATTTTTCTTCTAACTTGGTAGATGCATGTATCTTTGTAATTCCGTTCCCATCCTCATACTTGCCGCCTTAGTATAAGTTTTGTGCACAAGATTGAAACAAATGTAGATTAATGTAATGTACAAGGACGTTTAAACGATGGACAAAGGAACTCATGACCCGAGAAGACGTGCCAAATGGTGAAGTAACCCCCGGATGTGCCACCTCCGAAAATGTCAATTATGAAGACCAATCAAAGTATTATGAATTATTGTGGGGTGACAATTGGGATTACCTAATGTATAATTTGATAGGTTAAAGATAGTGGGGTATAGCAAATGTCCAATAGAATTGTGGGGGAAGGTATTACGAAAAAGGGATAAAAACCCATGTCACAGAAGGGTCGAGAGAACTAGGTAGGGAATGCTATTGATTTTATCCAGAAACTCTGTCACTCTATTTGGTGACTTTGAGACTTATTAAAACCATCCTCACCCATAGACTGCCCTCTATGCTTCTCCTCCTTATGAGGGATGTATCCCCTGTCCTTTAGACAAAGTTTAGACTGATGGCGTTTTGACAGATGTCCAGAAGAAGAAGACTGATCCTATGTGCTGACCTGAACCTTGGAGGGTAATTATGACAATACAATTTGCGATTTGTCTGTTTGCTTTTCCTTTCTAGGTACCAACTGCTCATTTTGTTAGAGACCATAGCTAGATGTTTTCCAAATTGATGTTCTAAATTGTTTTGCATGAAGTCCAACATGCTGATGCTAATCTGTGGTTAGGATAGGAGTTCCCTTCGACTGACGTACATAGACATATGACTGACATTACGCTATGCTGAACTGAGACGTATATGATACCTGCTGTATTCTGATCTATGTTCACGCCGTGCTATGTTCTTATGTTTGTGATTCTTGCATTAATGAAATCTTATCACAGTTGCCATATCGTGACTATGCTCTTATGCTTCCTGGTATTGAGATTAACTCTTCTGCTCGTAGATTGTAATCAATAGGGAATAAAATTCATAAAATTCCATCAACTGAGTGGTTATTCATGGCTGAAAGGTCATGGTTGCGTCGACAATTTGATTAATGTCTTTATCCAAAGTAAAGTACATTGTGGTGGTAAATATTGATAACATTATTGAGATATTGCTTGACATATTGATCAGTTATCTCGTCCTCGGTGTCTCTCCACTGGGTCACAAGATTCATTGGCCTAAAACGAGTCCTAATGTGTAATAAATTAACATAGAAAGACGCGTTAGCAGTTCTGATAGCAGAGCGACGGTTTTGGCACTTGGGGGCCCTAGGACGGAGAATCATTGTTTAATTTGTTTTTCTGTGATAATGCAAATTGGAGGTATGATGGGTTTCTAAGTTCACCATAACTTTCCTGGGATCTCGGAGCCTGCCTAAGAGAGTTGGGGATGTTCTTGGCGCCATAATGTGTGTGGTTTAGGGGTTTCGCGCTTGCTTAGCTTATGCCTTTGCAGGTGATTGTGAAATTTTGTGTGTATTTAGGCCAATTAAATGTTGTTTTAGTAGGATAGGGCGTACTCCGCAGTATGAGAGTAGGGAAGTTGGCGTATTTCATATGAGTGTGGCGCTTGGTGCTCAAAATTATCCACGTGGTAGGTTGTTTATGTACGGACCCGTCGTGGTCTAAGACTCCGGAGTATGTTGAAAAGTGTAGGAGACACTTGGGTTTATGTTGTCATTTGTGCGGTTTAATAGGTCAATCGGGCATGGTTGACAAGTCAAGTTTGAGTTAAAATGTATGTGTGAAACCTTCGATGGAGATTTGGCAAGTCCTAAAGTGCACTAGGATGAGCCATTGACAAGTCGAGAGTAGAATTTGCGGGTCAAATTCTGCTTGCGTATGCGGGGACTGAGAAGGAGAAAGTAGTGGCCGAGGCTTCAAGTGAAATCTCTGTAAAGTTCTGAAGCGAATGTGTTACCCTTCCTGTAGTAAACCAGCAGATTTGTGTTGTCATTTAAGGTGCTCGCAGTAATTTTGCATTAGTTGTGTGAATTCAGTGAGGAGCGGACGAGCCGCATGACTTTGTCAGCTGCAGTGTGTATGAGTGTGACGTCAGTGGTGCCGCGCTGAGATAGGTCAGTTGTCGAGAGGGGTCACGCACGGATTGGCTGCTGTCCGTGAGAGGCAATAGGTTGAGAAAGGTGGGAGAAGAGTATCCTGGGAACTAAGTCACTTTTGATTGAAATACAAATAAAAGAAAATTGCAAAATGAATTTTGTCAAGGCATTTAAGAGCACTCTGAAAGGAGACGCATATATTGTAGCGACTGAGGGGGAGCCTACACCACCTGAGGGTACTCCAGCTTATATAGTCATGGAAGAGAAAGGTGTTGCGCCATGTTTATGGATGAAATAGTGGCGCAAATTGATAGAGAAGGATGGATGTTTAGCGTTCCCAGAACATGGAACATTCAATACGAGGGTGCTAGAAAATTTGAGGTAGATGTTAAGTACCCAGAAACCATCTCCAAGGCCAGCACAGTACGAGGCTTTAGCGGTTTGGGAGCTAATGGCTCTTAAACAGAGGCAAGAAAAGTTTCAGAGAAGGCTGAGAAGGGCAGAAAAATCATATGCAGAGGCTAGATGGGATAACGAGAGTAAAATGTGGAGAAGGGGAATTGTCGATGGAATAAAATTAACACAGGGAAAGAAAGCCTCCTGTAAGACAGATAAAGACTCGACCAGTTCTAAAGAGAATAAAAGACCTTGGGAAGAGGAAGATGATTCAGACGATGAGGAATTTATGGACAGATTATTACATGATCGCCGCCACCTTATGCTGTGAGCGACAGTGCTCCAAGCACTAGCGCGGATCCTGGGAACCAGACGCAGGAAAAGGGAGTTGCTGATACGGTACAGGCTAGCGATATGGTTTCGATAGAGAATGGTGTCAGTGTACCCACTGCACCAGACATACCGATACAGTTGCAGCCTCCACCGCAGATACAGAGACTCTATCCAGACGTTCCAGTACTTGAGACTACTACAAATCTGATAGTGCTGCCAGACCCGATATACACAAAATCAAAATTAGTGCAGTTTGAGTCAACTCCAAAATTGCTGTCTCAACCACAGCCACAACTGATACCAGGGTACAACCCAGTAGCTGGTCCGCCATTAGTGCCTATCCCGGGTACTTTGGAACAGACCCATGGAGTTACTGCTTCACGAAGTCTGGGACCAGGTCAGGCACCTGCCGCCATATCATTACCGATTACTGTGGGTCCACCAGTGCCATTGTATGCCCAAGGCAAAACTGGCGTATGTGACCAGGGAATAATGACTCAAGATGCGATAAGAGGAGGGTCTATGGGAACTCCTCAGATAATGGCCCCGGGAGAACTAGCAGTTGAAAAGCCGAGGTCTTTAATAGACCTTAGTCCAGTAGGAGCACCCATAGAAGCAATGCGACAAGCAGGGCTAGGGGTTTTGACTCCGCAGACAATGAGTACAAACACCTCACAGTCACCGATGATACATGCAGGGAGCATCTCACTGCAGGGTTTTACAGTGCAACAGCTAAACGAATGGCTAGAAATGACTTATACTTCACAAAAGGCTGCAGTGACCACGGTCGAACCAGAAAAGGAAAAGCAAGATGAATACCTAAACTTTGTGAGGTTAGGTGCAGAAGCTGCTGAATTAGTGGAAGGTACAATGGGGGTAAATAGACTGGAGTCATACACGGAAGCAGAATTAGGATTCCTATGTCCTAAGATTACCAAAGAAGTGGGCAAGGTGCATCAGAGACTAGCGAACCTGGCAGATAAATACAATATTGATATCGGAAACACTAAACACCTGAAAAGAAGTTACAGATTGGATTTTGACTCTAAAGACTTTGAGCACATGAGGTCTGCGGGAATGAAGGCACATTTAAAAGAACTGTTGCAAAGTGCGCAAGTTTGGGGTGCGTTGGAAAAATGGGAACGCAGGTGGGCAAAGAAAAGAGATAAGGAAAAGGGTGATAGTCCAGGGTCAAATCAAGCCAAGGCCTCACCCGATCTGGAATCAGTAAAAATATTACCCATGAGAGAAACGGCTGGTGGTGTCTTAGTTCATGTGCCATGGCCCAGGGGAGATATCCTATCTTTTACCAATGATTATCCCAGATTGAGGGAGAAACCGATCGAGTTGTACCAACAGACAGACAGGTTTGTGAAACTTGCAAAGTGTCTTTGGGAAGACTTGAATACCTTGTTTGAGATCATTGTTCTGCCTGATTTATGGCTTGAATGCAAGAGAGGAGTAGATTGGCCGACGAAGGAGCCGGCAAGGGATAAGGTGACCGGGGCGCCCTCTGAAGAGGTGATAAAGTACTGTAAGGTGATTGAGTTTTTGAAACAGAGGTGTCACCGAAGGTGACTGATTGGCAGAAGATCGACCTGACCTCACAAGAGGTCAAGGAGTCAATACATGCTTACTATGAGAGGTTGTTAAAGGCATTCAAGCACTACAGTGGTACTGAGACTATTGAACCGAAAGACATGAACCACCTTGTGTTCAGATTCGTCGAAGGGTTGAGACCAGAAGTTAGCCACATGATTAAGAATCATTTGATTTGTTGGCAAGCAAAGCCGATTGAGGAAGTATTGCAGTATGCGAAATACTGTAGCGATGAGATTGAGCTGAAGCAGAAGAAGCTGAAAGAGAAAGTGATGGTGATGCAGATAAGGGCTGCACAGGCAGGAATACAGGGAAATAGAGTTCAACAGATGATACAGCAGCAACCACAAATGAATGGTGCGTTTCAGACACAGCCGAGAGGTCAAGGCCGAGGGTTTGTGAATCGCGGTCCAGACTTGAATACTGTTGTGGTTCAAAATGATGTACAAGGGGCAAAAAGGATGCCAACATGTCACACGTGCGGGGCGTGCGGCACTGGAAACGGGAGTGCCCGAATATGGTGCAGGATGGTGTTGTTCAGCAAAGCACTAATGTTGGTACATTACAAAATGTAAAAGGCCCAAAAATAAGACATCAAAACCCGAATTTTGAGAACAATATGGTACAAATGCAAGGGGTACATCCCATGCAACAGATGCAAATGCCTCGTTTACAGCCAGCGCAAATACAACCAGTACAACAGCAGGTTCCTATGGTACCTAGACAGCAAATGCAATTACCAATGGCTCCGATGGGACAGCAGCAGGTGATGCTTCCTCAACAGGTCACAGGCCAGGTAATGAGTCAAAATGGTACAGTACAACAGTTTCCATTACGGGGTGAAAATGGCATGAGTGAAGAGTTGTCAGATGATAGCTCAGACAGCGAAGAGTGCAGGCTTGCAGCATCCCTAGAGGTGGATCAAAGGGGTCCATATGTGAAGGGCAAGGTGATGGGTTATAAAGTCTCGTTTCTGGTTGACACCGGAGCTACACGCTCTACAGTCAGAAGTGCAGAGGTTCCAAAACTACCACTTTCAGGGTGTACCATAAGGGTAGTCGGAGTAGCCAACCAATATCTGACAAACCTGATTACAGATCCAGTGCAGGTTAAGATTGGAAACTTCCAGGGACTACATAGGTTTGTAGTCTGTGATTCAAGTCTGGTATCCCTACTGGTAAGGGACTTATTGTGCAAGACAAAATGCTCGATTACCTGTTCCAAAGATGGAATCGAAGTGCAGACAAATAGTGACGATGAAGGAGAGGGAGGCCAGTTTTCAGAAGAAGAAACAGAAACCACAAATGAGGATTATCCTTTAATCACCCTGTTCCCAATGCTTACCATGATTGATCTACCTGTCGAATTACAGGGAACAGTAACAGAGAAAGTGTGGGACCTGACAGGAAAGGAAGTGGGACTAATAAAAGGTGTAGAACCAGTTAGAGTTCAGGTAAAGCCAAATACAGTGTTTCCCCAGGTGCCTCAATATCACATGGCACAAGATGTCCTTATCGAAGTGTCACAGATAATTGCAGATTTTCTGAGACAGGGAGTCCTGAAAGAGGTCTTGAGCAGTCCGTGTAACTCTCCCATAATGGGTTTAAAGAAGCCCTGTGGAAAGGTTCGAGTTGTGCAGTATTTGAGAAAAATAAACGAGATTGTGGTAAAATGTTGCCCCGTAGTGCCCAATCCAGCAGTGATCATGTTTCAGGTTCCATGTGATGCTGAGTGGTTCACCATTATAGACCTGTCACAAGCTTTCTTTTCGATAACTCTTCATGAGGACAGCCAATTTTTGTTCAGTTTCAAATTCCTGGACAAGGGGTATAGTTGGTGCAGAATTCCGCAAGGGTTTTCGGAATCACCATCCATCTTTAACCAGATATTGAAAAAGGATTTGGAAGCCTTAGTACTGCCTTTTAACTCGACTCTAGTGCAATACATTGATGATTTGCTAATTGCATCCAAAACCAGAGACAACTGTAAATACGATACCATTGCCTTACTGAATCATTTGGGAAAGAACGGACACAAGGTATCACCTAAGAAGTTACAATACTGTCAGAAAGAGGCGAAATATTTAGGGCATCTGATCGAAAAGGGGACCAGGAGAATATCAAAAGAAAGAATAACAGCTAATTTGCGAATGAACCCTCCATCGACAAAAAGAGATGTCAGGATGTTTTTGGGAATGGTGGGCTACTGTCGTCAGTGGATACCCAACTTCTCGATCATCTCAAAACCTTTGACTGACAGGAAAAGAAATCAAGGATGAGCCGTATACCATAGCTTTGTCCAAAGAGGAGCTTGAGTCATTTATGGAATTGAGAGAATGCATGTGCAGGGCACCAGCGTTAGGCATGCCTGATTACACAAAGCCTTTTCTACTGTTTTGTCATGAACGTGATGCCTGTTCTTTGTCTGTCTTGACACAGGTCCATGGAGATGCAAATCGCCCTGTAGCATATTTTTCAGCTACCTTGGACCCCGTCGCAGCAGCCATACCGGGTTGTTTGCGCGCAGTTGCAGAAGTTGGTCAGAGCCTTACGCAGTGTGAAGGCATAGTCATGGGATACCCCCTAACAGTAATGGTTCCGCATTCAGTTTAAATTTTGTTGACTCGAACTAAAACTCAGCACATGACAAATGCTCGACTCACTAAGTACGAAACAGTCATACTGGGGTCACCAAATGTCTCGTTAAAATGATGCACTATATTGAACCCAGCAACTTTACTTCCTGTTGAGAACGCTGAAATTAACAATGAGGAAGAGTTCGAACATGACTGTCTTGAGGTAACTGAACTATGTACCAAACCTCGTCCAGATATTCTGGACACACAGTTAAAAGAAAATGTATCATGTTTGTCGATGGGTCTTGTTTAAGAGATTCTGTTGGGACACTGAGAGCTGGATATGCTGTGTGTACCATAGCTGGCATCATTGAAGCTTCTTGGATTGAGAGAGTGTTCTCCGCACAAGTTGCAGAATTAATTGCCCTTACCAAAGCATGCCACGCAGCTGTGAATCTGAGAGTCACTATCTATACTGACAGCAGATACGGATTTGGAATTGTACATGATTTTGGCCAACTATGGCCACAGAGGGGTTTTATGACCTCTTCTGGTTCTCCTGTGAAAAATGGTGAACAAATAAAGGATTTGTTACATGCAATTCAGTTACCTCTTGAAATTGCCGTGGTGAAATGCAGTGCCCATGTTAAGTCGCAAGACTTTGGGTCCATGGGAAACAGCTATGCAGATCAAGTCGCTAGGTTTTGCGCATTGAACTGTATATCGTTCAAGGAACAGTGGGAATTGTTACCACAAACTGAAAATGACACATGTTTAAACCTTGCATTACGGGTAGTTGATACACTAAATGAATCAAAAACAATACAAAGTCGTGCAAGCAAAGAGGAAAAACTTTCCTGGCAGAGAATGCAATGTGTACAGAGGGCTGATGATTTGTGGGTTTCAGAAGAAGGAAAACTAGTCCTGCCAAACAGTCTTCTATCTCAGTTTGCCAGACTGTATCATGGACAGGCTCATCTCGGGAGGGATGCGATGATCAGGTCATTTAAAATCAACTGGTTCTACCCAAAATTCAGACATGCTGCACAGGTTATTTGTCACAGGTGCATCATCTGTCAGCAAATGAATCGTGGAAAAGGAACAGTGGTAACTTTGAGCCACATTGGGAGAGCTGGCGGTCCATTCAGCAAAATGCAAATGGACTTCATTGAAATTGGAGGATTGAAGTACGTGTTGGTGATCGTGTGTGTTTTCAGTCACTGGATTGAAGCCTACCCCACATGTAGAAATGACAGTCTCACAGTTGCAAAGCTGCTACTTAGGGAACTAATACTGAGGTTCGGGTTTCCTGTCTCTATCGAATCGGATAGGGGCAGACATTTCGACAATGAGGTGATTAAACTCCTGTATGCTGCACTTGACATCGAACAGAAGCTGCATTGTAGCTACCGCCCTGAAGCATCAGGACTAGTGGAGCAAATGAATGGTACTCTGAAATCGAGAATGGCAAAAATGTGCGCAGCTACCAATATGAAATGGCCAGATGCATTGCCCTTAGTGCTGATGTCAATGAGAAACACCCCCGATAAGAAAACAGGACTGTCCCCCCATGAGAACCTCATGGGCAGAGCTATGAGATTGCCAGCAGTACCTGCAAATGCTCTAGTGAATATCACAGATGATATGGTGTTGGATTACTGCAAAGGTTTGGCTGATGTGGTTTGCTCTTTCTCTCACCAGGTGGAAGCTAACACATTGCCACCGATCGGAGATCCAGGTCACACCTTGCAAGCTGGTGACTGAGTGGTTGTCAAGAAGCACGTAAGAAAATAGTGTCTGGAGCCACGCTGGAAAGGTCCGTATCAAGTAATCCTGACAACCACTACTGCCGTGAAGTGTGCCGGAGTTCCAAACTGGATACATGCCAGTCACACAAAGAAGTTAACGTGTCCTGTTGACGAGGAACTTGAAGCTTCCGGCACAACAGCTCCAGAAAGAGAAGTCTCAGAATTAGAAAACAGTCAAGAAGGAACTGAGACTGCCGGAGGGCCCACTGAGAACAGCCTCGTCCCTCAAACAGTGAATGAGTTTGAGAGAGGTGACAGAGCGCCTATCTCCGTAGAGGCATAAGGAGAACTAAATCAAGGAGAGGTTCTCCCAGAAGTAGACAGATACGGGTTGGAACTTGAACCCGGTACAGACCCAGAAGAAGAAGGGGAAGAAGAAGAAGAAGGAGAAATAAGAGAAAAATCAGAGTGTGCCAGCATCTCCTGAACCAGCTGCAGGTCCATCAAGCGAAAACACCATATCACAAGAGGAGGGTGCTGTCCAGCGTTCTGAAAACACACATCGAAAGAAGACGCATAAGGGTGATAACTAGCCAGAGAAACCGCTCTTCAGAATAAGAGACACACCAAATGAAACAATAATAGAGGAGAACGATACATCCCGAGTGGAAGACCTAAGTGAAGGAGAACAGCAAGGTGAACGAAGGCTGAATAGAAAGAGAGTCGCAAATAGAAGATATACAGGTCCTGAATGGGCATATGCTACAACATCTGAGTGGCAACAAGAATTCCTGGCATTCTGTTTTGACCGAGAAGTACCAGGCCAATACTTCGGTACCTGAACTGATTTAAAGGAAAACTTGGTTAAAAATCGAAATTGAAAACTGAGAAAAGAGACTTTATTAATTACCAAATGTGACATTAAAACCGGATTTGACCTTGAGAAACCCAATTACGACAAGCTGCTAACCTGATTTGACAAAAGGGATCCTGGTGCGAGTGAAAACGCTGTAAATACACGCAAGAAAAAAAAAGAAGTTTTACAATCATCCTCTAGTTGATTGTTATTCTGCTATCTGATTCTATATAGACATGGCTTACAATAGAGGTAGTAATAAGGGAAGTAAGGTGTGTGGTTGGTTAGGTCTTATAATAGGTATTGTGTGTGCAATAATAATTGTGGGAGTGATTGTGGGAATGCCATGGATAGAGAAAGAGACTATTAATGCTACTTCGAAGCCTGAAACTACAACACTAACACCGTGGGAAAGATTTGAGCAGGATGCAAGACACTTGCATGAGGGAACTAATTCAAAGGGGGAACTTTCTACTAATGTCTTCTATCGCTTGCTGAATGAGTATGTGGAGACCATGGATGCAAAAGACTGTTATGTGTGCACTAAAATTCCTTCATCTGTGCAGGAAGGAGTTACCTACCATAGCCTTCCTCTAACCTACGGGATTAGCTGCAGTTTGCAACTAACAAGGTTCTATAATCAAGAGCATGTGCAATACTTTTATTCAAATCTGGATGCTGTGTTTTCTTTTGTGCCTGTGATTGAATTTGTGAACAAGTTAGCTAAGGAACATGATATAAAAATAGTTAGAGGATTCTTTGAGCCGACGCTTACTTTTGGAACTGCTTACGCACATCGCAATAATTTGACTTGCTTACTGTCACCTGTAGAGAAAAGCTTTTTAGATCACACTGATGATAGACGCAAAGCATTGAAAGAAAGATTAGAAAAAGGATTAGAAAAACGCACACATGCAAATGATTATGCTTACACTGCAATCAAGACACAAGGCAAGCTAGCTATAGATGCATTACATGTAGGTAGACTTTGTATATATAGGCCAAAATCTGAGCAGGACAATTTGTTTGTGGGAACGAGTGAATGCAGGCATGTGTTTTTGTTTCAGAGTAAATGGACATTTATGTTGAATGGACAGGATCCGGCAATCCCTGGAATCTTTTACATCTGTGGGCTTAATGCCTATTATCGTCTCCCTAGGGGATGGTATGGGACATGCTATTTGGGAATAGCTTTCCCAAACATTTACCAGATTGATGACTTAAAACAAATACCTAAAACGTCTGAATTACAACATACTAGACAAAAACGAGAATCAGTGGCCGCTGTCATTGGTGATATATTTGGAGCTATAATCCCTACATTAGGGGTTATCTTGAATTCTATGAAGATTCAAAAGTTGTCTACTATCGTGGATAACATGCTGACAAATTTCACAGGGGCTATACTCCTGATGGATACTGAACTTGCTGCAGAAAGGGCTATGACTCTTCAAAATCAACTTGCTTTAGACATTCTTTTGGCAAAGAGTGGAGGGGTCTGCAAGATGCTCAACGAGCGTCATTGTTGCTCATTCATTCCGGATAATAATGAAAAGATTAGAGGTATGTTTACTAACCTAACTAGAGATAGTACAGATTTGAAAGATTTGAAGGAACCTGGTGTCTGGGAGAAATTTGGAAAAGGAATTGCCAGAGTAGGGAGCTGGTTTACCAACATTTGGAATGGGGTGCTTGCAAAAGTACTAATGGGTCTATTAATTGTTCTGGCCTGTCTATTAGGATTATGGGGAGCATGTAAAATCAATGACAAAATTAAGAAAAATTGGACTAAAAGATCAAGAAGAAATGAAGAAAGTGAGAGAGAGAAAATGTTCAATCAAATTTGGCAACGCTCACATAAAGGGCAAGATGTTGAAATGCGCATTATGCGCAAGGTGAAAAATTAAATGTGAAAGGGTAAAGGGAAAGATTTGTGTGATGACGAGCGTCATCAGAGGAGGGACTGAGAGAGCGTAGTTTAGATACTACATATTAAAATGAAATGCTCATATCAATGCTTAACGATGTTGCATAGAAATCGATAATAATAGTGATTTTGCTTAAACGTGCATTTGAATTATGACTATAGTGTGGGGCCACCAATGTATACGCAAACTAATAAATAGAATTATTAATGATATGGTTAATCAAGTTATATTAACTATTACGATATTGCATTTATATTGAAAACCTTGTAGGCCTTAAGTTAGCATGAGCTGTGGGTTTTTAGCTGCCTGGCTCTCATATTAAAAGCATTTTTCTGTTTTTCAGTGTGCTGACTCGCAGAGGGCCATGACCCTGCAAATGTTCTTTTTCTTCTAACTTGGTAGATGCATGTATCTTTGTAATTCCGTTCCCATCTGCATACTTGCCGCCTTAGTATGAGTTTTATGCACAAGATTGAAACAAGGACGTTTAAACCATGGACAAAGGAACTCATGACCCAAGAAGAGGTGCCAAACGGTGAAGTAACCCCTGGATGTGCCACCTCCGAAGACGTCAATTATGAAGACCAATCAAAATATTATGAATTATCGTGGGGTGACAATTGGGATTACCTAATGTATAATTTGATAGGTTAAAGATAGTGGGGTATAGCAAATGTCCAATAGAATTTTGGGGGAAGGTATTACGAAAAAGGGATAAAAACCCATGTCACAGAAGGGTCGAGAGAACTAGGTAGGGAATGCTATTGATTTTATCCAGAAACTCTGTCACTCTATTTGGTGACTTTGAGACTTATTAAAACCATCCTCACCCATAGACTGCCCTCTATGCTTCTCCTTCTTATGAGGAGCGTATCCCCTGTCCTTTAGACAAAGTTTAGACTGATGACGTTTTGACTGATGTCCAGAAGAAGAAGACTGATCCTATGTGCTGACCTGAACCTTGGAGGGTAATTATGACAATACAATTTGCGATTTGTCTGTTTGCTTTTCCTTTCTAGGTACCAACTGCTCATTTTGTTAGAGACCATAGCTAGATGTTTTCCAAATTGGTGTTCTAAATTGTTTTGCATGAAGTCCAACATGCTGATGCTAACCTGTGGTTAGGATAGGAGTTCACTTCGACTGACGTACATAGACATATGACTGACATTACGCTATGCTGAACTGACACTTATATATGATACCCGCTGTATTCTGATCTATGTTCACGCCGTGCTATGTTCTTATGTTTGTGATTCTTGCATTAAGGAAATCTTATCACAGTTGCCATATCGTGACTATGCTCTTATGCTTCCTGGTATTGAGATTAACTCTTCTGCTCATAGATTGTAATCAATAGGGAATAAAATTCATAAAATTCTATCAACTGAGTGGTTATTCATGGCTGAAAGGTCATGGTTGCGCCGACAATTTGATTAATGTCTTTATCCAAAGTAAAGTACATTGTGGTGGTAAATATTGATAACATTATTGAGATATTGCTTGACATATTGATCAGTTATCTCGTCCTACTGTGTCTCTCCACTGGGTCACAAGATTCATTGGCCTAAAACGAGTCCTAATGTGTAATAAATTAACATAGAAGGACGCGTTAGCAGTTCAACTGACTAATTACAGAACGCTGGGCTCCTAGAGTTCTTTGTTGCATACCCAAGTTCTGTTGTCATAACACTAGCTAGTAAAACATAACACATCCCCTTCCCCACACACTTTTGTCAATTATTCAAACAATAAGGCAAACAATACATAAACAAGTAAATAATAGACTAAAGAAATATAGGAAAAAAGAAAATATTAACAACTGTAACAGCAATATTTAATGTTACATAATCCTTCAACCAGTCAGGTTTACGGCGGATCCTTGATCCAAAATCTACCTTTGTAGGAATCTTAGCTTTACATCTTTCCTGTTGGTGTGTTTGAACAATGCCCTTATTTGGACTGGTAGATGGGCAATTCCATTTCACAATATAGGTCATACTCCACATATCTTTGTTCCCTAAAACAACTACATTCTTCTTCACTTCCCTTATCTGGAAAGGACCCATGAAGGCAGATTTACCTTTCTTCCCAAAGCCAGATTTCTTTACCAACACCATATCGCCCACCTTCCATTTGACATGCGAAACACCATGTTTACAATCATACCTAGATTTCTACTTTTGCTGATACGCTCTTCTGAGCTTGAGTCCTTGGTTCAATCTGCCTTCCCACTGTTTTTCCTTCAACAACCCCTTCATCCATGCTGGGTTGCCCACCACATATCCCTGAGTACCTCATTTAAAGGAGTTCTATTTTCAAGAGCTCTCTGAACACACAATTTTACCATTCTATTCATCCAATCTGCCGACCATTAGCTTGTGGCAAATAGAAAGCTGTTCTCACATGTAAAATAGCCAATGACTTAAAAAAAGTCTGCATCTCCTGAGAGGTGAAGTGTACACCATTGTCTTTCACCAAGTGGTTAGATACAACTTCACAGGAGAATTCTTCTTTGAGGAACTCAATCTCCACTCTTGTGTCCAAAATTCCCACACACTTTGTCACTACCCATTTGGACGTATAATCGACCAATAACAGAACATAGCTTTCATTAGCAGGTAGTAAATGAAATGGATCCATAAAATCCAAACCTAACTTCTTCCATGGTTTATCAGGTACTTCAACACGTGAAATGGGGGTTTTATTCACAGATTTACTCTAGTCACTTTGTGCACACAACACACAGTCCTTCAGCACTGCTTCATCTTCACGGTCAAGCCCAAGCCACCAGTACATCTCTTTAAGCCTCGATTTAGTTAAATTCCTGCCCAGGTGACCCTTATGAGTCAAGTTGATTGTCTTTTTCCCTACTCCTATAGGAGGTATAGCTTTCAATCCTCTGAATTCCTTCCACAATTGCTATGGCTGTTCTTAAATCCAGATTTCTTGTCAGTAACTTCTCTTGTACATGTTTGCTGTTGCTACAACGCACTAGCAACAATGTACGTAGAGCTGCCACAAAATTCCCGATATTCAGAGTTTTTACTTGGATCCTTGCAAAAAATGTGTGTCTTTTTAAAACAATATTCAGCCCAGACTCAAAGTGTTTGGCCAACATTGCTACAGACATATCATAAATGTCCCTTGGTTCACCATTCGCTTCTCCAATACATATTGTATCCAATCTGTCATAGATATTGCTTCCTTCAATTCCTAAATTATGTAGAAGAACACCCTGTTCTCTTGCAGCTGAAAACTTTTCTCCTCCAGTGGACATGAGGTATGAGTCAAGAAGACTTTTCCAACGTTTCCATGGTAATACTGGTTCACCTTTTTCAGACAAGAAGGGAGGTGGCTGAGACATGCTGCTTGCTGCCATAATAACTCGGGTGAATTGTCTTACTTAAAGTATTAATAATAAAATTATTATACCACAGGAGAAAAAAAAATATCAGAAGGAAGATGATGTTAAAATTCTTGTTCCATAACACAAAAACATCTGTAAAAGACTTCAACAACATTTACTTGTTTATCTTATTCATATCCTTATTTCTTCCTATTGAAGAAACGACCCAAAGAGAAATGACCTCAGTTATCAGGGTAAAGTATTTTGGCCGTTATACTTACTTGGTGTCACGAGGTGCTCATTGATCCTGGCAGGCACCAGAAGAATGAGATTCAGAAGCTGGGATTTACACACCGATGTTAATACATGTAGTGGAACTGTACTGCTGCTGCGCGTCAGAGTCTGCTGGTGAGTAGCACGGGCGTGCGAGTAGAAAAGTAATACTGGCACACGAGAGGCGCACAATAGTAAACAATGGAGAAAGCATACACAGTGGTTAAAATAAGCAAAAGTTAATATTTACTGTTGAATAAGAAAAATCCAGTCCACACCTGTAGACTATGAAGAGAGAGTGAGGAATCTTGCTCATTCTCGATCCAATGCCCGTTCAGATCCAACACGTGGAAAGTTCGCTTTCGATAGTTATGGGTTCAGAAAAGGAGAGGTTGGTGGTAACCCCTGTCTCCTCCTAGGAAAGTCATCACCAGTGTTGCAAGCAGGCTGCACATTAAGTGTAAAACTTTGCAGCTGGTCCTTCGTTGTGCAGGGCCTTGTAGGAGTGGGTCAGCATCTTGAACTGGCATCTCTTCTGAAGTGGGTGCCAGTGCAGTTTCTTGAGATGGGGTGTGATGTGGGCCCTTCTGGGGAGGTCAAGTACGAGTCTGCTGGCAATGAGGGCCTGCGTGACAGTCATTCTGATGTGTGCTGGGAGCCACCTGAAGATCTTGCGGAGCATGTGAAGGGTGTGGAAGCAGGCAGATGAGACTGTATCGACTTGTTTCTTCATGGATAGCGTGCTATAAAGGAATGATGCAGAGGTTCCGGGCATGGTCTTTTGGGGGCAGGGGTGTGCAGAGTTCTATGGGCCACCATGTGTCAGTCCTTGTCAAGGTGTTGTTCCCAAAGATGAGGACTTCTGTTTTTTTTCTGTGTTAAGTTTGAGACAGCTGTCCTTCCTCCAGTCTGCTTCGTTCATCATGCGTCTGTGGAAGTTAGCTTTTGTGTTGGAGGGATCTTCGGACAGTGAGAGGATAAGCTGTGTGTCGTCAGCGTAGGAGATGATGTTGAGTCCCTATGACCTGACGTGACGTCCAGGGGGTTCTTGTAGGTGTTGAAGAGGGTCGGGCTGAGGGACGATTCTTGGGGGACTTGATGTTCTTGGGCTCTGAGGTGAATGGAGAGAGACAGATCCTTTGGGTTCTTCTGGTGGTCGCAAAGATTACTGTGTCACTTAAAATTCTTGGTACATGAGAATGGAGGGGATGTTACAGGCAGAAGCCATGTTAGGCTTGAGGGTCCAGGACGATCTCGAGCTGAGCCAAGGCCCACCATCAGGCTCGAGATACCATTGACTCTCCCACCCTTACTGCACAGGGCACCCACCACTCTCTTTCTGCAGTATTTGTCCACCACTCACCTCTGCAGTACTGGAATCAGTCATTGCTGACCACGCGCTGCATCTTGTCTCCTGAGCAGGCAAGTAAAATAGCACACCCCTCAGTGCACAGCAGTGAGTCCCAACTTCCTGTCGTTATAGGTGTATGGGTCAACATTTATGCCACTACTGGCCATGTGTGTAGCTAGCCGTGGAAGAAATAGCATTTTTTCTGTCCAATACCTGTCATTTCTTTTATAAAATTATGCACTTTATGTGAAATATGCTTGGGCCATTGTCCGCATGAAACCTGTGAAGTTTCCCTCACATGCAAGAGCCAAACAAGACTCATACAGGTCCTAAAGTGATGAGGAAACTTTATGCAACATGCACTACCCTGATATTCATTGAGTCTGACTTGCTGTAGAAAGGGCCAGGTCCAACAGAAAGGAAGTGGATACATGGAGAGATTGTACTTCTAGCACTCATATTAAATAAGATGGTTACTCGCTTTCAGGTTAAAATGTACAAGATTTTTAAGTAAAGCAGTAAAATTCCAAGTGTAGGAAAGTACCCTCTTTCTTGGCATGGTTACCCCCATTTTCTGCCTGTTGTCAGTGTTCACTGGGATCCTGCTAACTAGGACCCCAGTGATTATGCTCTCTCCCTTCAAACCTGGTAACTTGATAACTTACACCCCACATTTGGCATACTGTGCCCCCATGTAAGTCCCTAGTATATGGTACCCAGGGCAATAGAGCACCAGGGGATCCCCATGGGATGCAGCATGTTTTATGCCACCCATGGGGAGCCCATGCAAAGTGTATCTGCAGGCCTGCCATTGCAGACTGCTTGAAGGGGGCATACACCCTTTTCACTACAGGTCACTGCACCAGGTCACTGTAAGCCACCCCTAAAGTAGGCCCTCCTAGCCTAGAGGGCAGGTTGCAGGTACCTGTGTGTGAGGGCACCCCTGCACTAGCAGAGGTGCCCCCACGAACTCCAGTTCCATTTCCCTGGACTTCTTGAGTGTGGGGATGCCATTATATGCGTGTACTGGACATAGATCACTACCTATGTCCAGCTACATAATGGTAACTCCAAACCTAGGCATGTTTGGTATCAAACATGCCGGAATCATACCCCAATACTGTTGCCAGTATTGGAAGTATGATTCCATGCTCTCTGGGGTCTCCTTAGAGGACCCCTTGCATTGCTCCTACCAGTCTTCTGGGGTTTTCCGGGTAGCCCAAGCTGCTGCCACCTCTCAGACAGGTTTCTTCCCTCCTGCTTGAACAGCTCAAGCCCAGGAAGGCAGAACAAAGGATTTCCTTTGTGAGAGGGGATAACACCCTGTCCCTTTGGAAATAGGTGTTACATGGCTTGAGAGTGGTAGCCTCCCAAAGCCACTGGAATGCTTTGAAGGGCACATTTGGTGCCCTCTGTGCATAAACCAGTTTACACCGGTTCAGGGACCTCCAGTCTCTACTCTGGCACAAAACTGAACAATGGAAAGGAGAGTGACCACTCCCCTGTCCATCACCACCCCAGGAGTGGTGCCCAGGGCTCCTCCAGAGGGTCCCTGGGTTCTGCCATCTTGAATCCAAGGTTGGAAGGGACCTCTGGTAGCAACTGAGTGTCCAGATCAGGCAGGTGACGTCAGAGCCCCCTCCTGATAGGTGGTCACCTTGCTAGGTGACCAATCCCCCTTTCAGGGCTATTTAGGGTCCCTCTCTTGAGTGGGTCCTTAGATTTGGCTTGCAATATTCCAGCAGCACTCCTCTGCAACCTCTAATTTGACATCTAGCCACTGGAACCGCGACTGGACCCTCCAGGACCGACAATCTGCATCCACGATGAAGACTCTGCTTGCCACATTGTTTTCATGGCTTCTTCCAGCTTCTGCAACATTTCCTCGGCTGTGCATCCTCTGAGGGTGGCAAGTCTTCAGTCCGCACGAGAAGGAAGAAGGAATCTCCCCTAGAGTGAAGGAGTCACTCCCCTGCAACCGCAGGCACCAACTGCAACGACGACCATCTGTGTGGATCTCCTCTCATCTTGAGCTTCGTAGATCCTGCATCACAAGTGGTGGTCTGTGGTAGTCCTTTTGGTCCTCTCTGCCAGCTGTCTAACTTTGGTGGAGGTAAGCCCTTGCTTTCCCACGCAAGACAGTATCCCTGTGCACTGCTTCTCTTGCAGCTCTTTTGGCATCTTCTCCAAGGGATCTTCAGGCTCCGTGTAGCCCCAGCCCCCAGCCTCTCCTTCCTGTGATGCATAGCCCTCTGCCTGCTTCTCTGCGTGGGCTCCTCTGCGACTCCTGGTTCCTCGTCCAGTGGGTCTCCTGTGGGGACTGCCTCTTCTTCGGTGGACTCTCTGCCTCGCTGAGGGTCCCCGTGGAACTCCCCCCATGGGTTGAGTCCTCCTGGACCTTTCTGGTCCCCGGCAGCTCCACTTTTGCTTCACTGCGGCTTCTGCCTTTGGCAAGGCTTATTGGTGGCTCTTCCTCGCCACTGACCAACTGCAATCATCCATCCGGCGTAGGACGTCAACTGCATCCACAGGAACTCTTCCCCTGCTCCAGGGCTGCATTCTTGACCGTCTTCAACCTACCGGTGACCAACTCCTGCAACCATAGCTGGGTGCCTAGTAGCTCCTGTTCCCCCTGGTCTTTTCTGTGACTTGTGGACTTAGTCCCCTTCTTCCACAGGTCTCCCTGTTCAGAAATCCACTGCTGGTTTCTTGCAGTCTTGTCTGGGTGTTGCATTTTCTTCTTTTTCTTCCTTTTGGGTGGTTTGGAAAAAATACAGTAACTTACTCCTTTCTTCCTGGTCGCTAGGGGGCACTGTGGTACTTAACTTTGGGGTTTCTTAGTAACCCCAGCTCCCCTCCATGCATTCCACTTACCTAAGTGGGGGTCCTGCATTTGCATTCCATTTTTTTAGTATATGGTTTTGCCCCCCCCCAGGGTCACTATTGTCTATTTGCATTTGAACTGTTTTCTATCACTTTCTATGCCTATTACTTATTACAAGTCTACATATCTAGAGTGTTACTTACCTCCTATTGGAGGGTTGTCTCGCTAGTACTTTTGGTAATTGTGCCACTAAAATAAAGTACCTTTATTCTTGTAACACTGAGTGTTACCTTTCATGAGTGTAAGTCCTGTGTGACTACACTGGTAATGCACGAGCTTTGCATGTCTCCTAGATAAGCCTTGGCTGCTCATCCACAGCCACCTCTAGAGAGCCTGGCTTCTAGACACTGCCTGCACTAAACTAATAGGGGATACCTGGTATAAGGTGTAAGTAACTTAGGTACCCACCACACACCAGTCCAGCTTCCTACACCAAGTACAATCTGAAGTCTGCCAGAAACTCAAGAAAAAATGGATCCTCGAGCGCACACCCGACAACCTTGCTACCCTCAAGGAAGCCAACCGCGAACACCATCAACTGATCCGACTCGCCAAGCGATCCCACTTCACAGAACGCCTCAACAACAACGCTCACGACTGCAAAGAACTCTTCTGCATAGTGAAGGAACTTTCCAACCCCAACGCCAACGACGTCCCTCCTTCCCAGGAACTCTGCGACGATCTCTCCACCTTCTTCTACCAGAAAATCGCAGCCATCCACGACAGCTTCAACACCTCACCTCCGCCAGACCCCAACCCCAACAACTCCTCCCACGCCTACCGCATCACCTCCTGGACTCAAGTAGACGACGCCGAAACCCAAAAGACCATGAACTCCATTCACTCAGGATCTCCCGCTGACCCCTGCCCACACCACGTATTCAACAAAGCCGACGCCACCATCGCCCCCAAACTCCGCAAGATCATCAACCTCTCCTTCAACACCGCCACCTTCCCGGACAGCTGGAAGCACGCAGAAATCCAACCCCTCCTCAAGAAACCTAAGGCTGACCTCAACGATCTCAAAAACTTCCGACCGATCTCCCTCCTCCCTTTCCCAGCGAAAGTCATCGAGAAGATCGTCAACGCACAGCTCGCCCACTTCCTAGAAGACAACTCCATCCTAGACCCCTCTCAATCTGGTTTCAGATGAAACCACAGCACTGAGACCGCACTCGCCGCCACAGATGACATCAGACAACAAATGGATAACGGCGAAACCTCAGCCCTGATCCTCTTAGACCTATCAGCCGCTTTCGATACAGTCTGCCACCGCACCCTACTAACCCGTCTCCACGAAGCCGGCATCCAAGACAAAGCCCTCAACTGGATCTCATCCTTTCTCTCCGGCAGAACCCAGAGAGTCCGACTCTCACCCTTCCGCTCCGAAGCCACCAACCTCATCTGCGGCGTCCCCCAAGGCTCCTCACTTAGCCCAACGTTGTTCAACGTCTACATGGCCCCCCTCGCACAACTGGCCCGCCAACACAACCTCAGCATCATCTCCTACGCCGACGACACCCAGCTCGTCCTCTCCCTGACCAAAGATCCTCTCACCGCCAAAACCAAACTCCACGAGGGACTGAAATCCATCACCGAGTGGATGAGCAACAGCTGCCTGAAACTTAACTCCGACAAGACGGAAGTCCTCATACTCGGGCGCACCCCCTCGGCCTGGAACGACTCTTGGTGACCCACCACCCTCGGCTCCCCACCCACCCCAGCCAGCCATGCACGAAACCTCGGCTTCATCCTCAACTCCGCTCTCACCATGTCCAAACAGGTCAACGCTGTCTCCTCTTCCTGTTTTAACACCCTCCGCATGCTCCGCAGGATCAAGTGGATTCCAACAGGAACCAGAAAGACGGTGACCCAAGCCCTCGTCAGTAGCAGAATCGACTACGGCAACGCACTCTACACAGGAATCCCAACAAAAGACATCAAACGACTCCAACGCATCCAGAACGCATCCGCCCGCCTGATCCTCGACATACCCCGCCGGTGTCATATCTCCCCCCACCTGAAGGACCTCCACTGGCTCCCCGTGGACAAGATTCCTCACCCACGCACACAAGGCACTACACAACACAACACCGGACCCACCTACCTGAACTCCAGACTCAACTTCTACGTTCCCTCACGCCAACTACGCTCTGCCAACCTTGCCCTCGCCACCGTCCCCCGAATCCAGCGCAAGACCTCTGGCGGCAGATCCTTCTCCTACCTCGCCGCAAAGACCTGGAACTCTCTCCCCACCTCACTACGCCAGACCCAGGACCTCCTCACCTTCAGGAGACTCCTCAAGACATGGCTCTTCGAACGATAGCAGCAGCACTTTTTTGATTGATTGATTGATTGAAGTCTGATGAGAATAAATATTTTATCATGATCAATGCACAAGATGCAACATTTTAAATGTGTGGTTTTATAAGCATAGCATATTATGGTCTATCTGTACGTTCAAAGTATGTTTAAGATTGCTACAGTTCCAAACTTCAACAAAACTGTCTTTTGTGACGTACATACAGATCTAAGGAAGTTGTGTTATTCAACGGCATTTCTCCTTTTTGTATTATGTAATTTCTAAAATACATGTTTAAATGTGATTTCCAGTCATATAATTGGTTTCATTCACCATGGATTTAACAGGAAAACTGCTTCTGTAATGGTGTATGTGACACACAAAAACAATGCGTCAAGGTTCAAGGAACAGGCTGAGCACACAGGTAAAATTGTTCAAAACTGCGGGTTGGTGGAATAATCCATTCCACCTGCAGTATTGGTGTATTTTGGCGACTCAGCATTACTCTTGTAAGACTGAGTTACAGCTAAATTCCACCAGTTAGCTTTGTGCTGGAATTTTTTCCCGTGAGGCACCCGAAATGCGTAAAGAGATTTGGCGTCATGAGGGTTCTAATGTGGGTGGTCGCGATCAGAGGGCTGCTTCTTGAGTCAACTCGAATGGCCGTGCATTCCTCCTCACTGCATGGTGCAGTTTGTGCTGATTTTTTGGCGGTGCTCGCACTTCTGACGTTAAATTGCAGTGTGAGCGCTACAACATTCATACTTCCGTCCGTTGCAGGAATCCCTCGGATTTTTGTGTAACTCTGCGTAATTCCGTGGAGTGAAACTCCTGAATTCTGCCCACGTGTTCACAGTGTTACTCTCAGACTGCAGATTCACTCCCAATAAAAGGCAGAAACAGGAAGTAAATCAAAAGCTTTATTTCTGCCACTGGGCTTTAAATTGTGATGTAGGAGGAGGTAGGTGAATGATGTGACCTAGCGGTAGCCACGCCTGCGGGAAGTCTGATTGGACTGTCGGGCTGCATGGGAGGGATAGATTTGGACTTCTTTGGAAATCGTAAAGTATTACAGCGCCACGCGAATTCCCGTTCACAAGCCTCTCAAGGGTCAGAAGCACAGCGCCTCTGGTAGAAAGAAAGCGCTTCATTCCATCTTCAGCTGTACACAGTTTTTATTAGTATTTAAGAAGACAAAGAAAACAATACGCGAGAGGTCAAACACCAGAATAATCAAATGGAACACTATAGGTTGTTTAAAATAAACTTTACACCTCAGTAAATATTAAATAAATAATTTATGTAATGCACATTGTAATCTAATGCCTGCCAGGGTATTTAAATTCAGAATCCTGATAGGACCTCATCTCATCAGTCTTTGCAAGCACTGCAGAGGTAAAGGTATATGGCGCACAAGGGAGTATGTTCACGACCAACAGTGGGCCGTGAAGGTGGCTTGAACAATGTAACTACTTGAGAGAGAGATGTGTAGATGAACTTTGAGTCTGGGCGTAAACTGAGCGCCTGTCATTTCTGCAATAAACAGCTCACACGTTTGACTGTATTTTGCCTGAGTCAACTCTGGAATATTTAAAGATCCTGTTTTGAGATCAAGCAGTTTGTGTTGGTGTTTAGAGAGCTGAGCTGTCATTAATCCGATCCTAGCGTCCTGATGAGAGATTTTTTTCGGGGGGCATGGCCAGGGTCCGGAACATGGCGGACGCCTAGTGAATCAGCTCCGGAGGGGCCGGCTGGAAAACTCTGGTCAAACGTGCCAGCCTGGGCCGTCTACACATGGAGCCCGAGTGCCGTGTAGCTGACCGGCGGGCGGCGCGGCTGGGCCCCCGCAGCGGACCCGAGACGTACTGTGGGCTGCGCGGAGCCGTCCGTTGCGAGAGGAGGCTTGCGGCCCCTCCTCTCCCTTAAAGCTGCAGCCTCGCGTGGGAAGGCAGGCCGTGGCGGTAGCAGAAAGAGTGGCCCGCGTGTGGTGGCGGCGGCGGCGGCAGCGGCCAGATCCAGTGGCCTGACTGCGGGACCCAGTG
This sequence comes from Pleurodeles waltl, assembly GCF_031143425.1. Taxonomy (NCBI): domain Eukaryota; kingdom Metazoa; phylum Chordata; class Amphibia; order Caudata; family Salamandridae; genus Pleurodeles; species Pleurodeles waltl. Next base: position 183,521,779 of record NC_090441.1, on the reverse strand, counting down.
AGCCTGTGAGGCACTGGGGGCCCTGCTGGGACTTCTCCCAGCGGGCGCTTTATTCAATTAAAACCGGAGGAGCGGGCGCGTACCTGTCTTCACTGGGGCCGGCCCGGGAACGCTGACTTGGGCCTGAGTGGAGCGCCGGGGAGCAGCGGCGACGGTGCGGCTGTCGGGCCCCCCAGTGGAGATCACCTGTGGGGTCGCTGGGAGGGGGTGCGGGACCCCATATTTCATGCCTCAGGAGAGGCGCAGACGGCTTGGAGCTCCTGATCGGTGGACAACATGGGGGAACCATGGACTTCCTGGACATCCTGGGGAACCGCCGGCCACTGAGTGTGGGCGTTGGGCAAGAACGGGAGAGTGGCCACAGGCGCAGAAGAGCCTCTGGAGAAGGGGTGAGTGCCCTGTGCGGGGGGACGGCCAGACCCCGGCTGCGGCGCACGCCTGATTCCGGCTGGTGGGGCGAGCCCCGATAGCGGGAACTGAAGGAGGAACCAGTACAGCCACAGGTGGTAATCGGCCACGATCGGCTACAGTAGAGCCCCCTGCCCCTGGAACTGAACACCGGGCGTGGCCGGTGGAGCGCCTGGAGCCCGGCCTGCGACGCCCGTGAATGGAAATCAAAGCAGAGGAGACCGAAACGAGGGGGCAGACTCAGTGGCGATTCACACGGTAACACACGGATCCCCCGGGGTACAACCCCTTGTTGGACCGATGCCCCCCAAGGGCCGACACAAGAGCAGATCCATAGACCCCCTGGCACCGCCCAGGGATGGTGAAGCGGACTCATTGAACCAGTCACAAACCAAAGTTCAAGACACCCTAGACAAGATACTGGGGGCCATAGAGGACACAAAGTGAACATTGCAACGAGACATCAACCAAGTCGCGATTGAGGTGGGACTCCTGAGAGCTGAACATCATAAACTGGCCGACAGAGTCAAAGAAACGAAAACCACGCTGCCGGACATCGCACCAAGGCGGAAGTAACCTCCCTGGCCTACAGAGCTGCAAGACTTGAACAACGTGCCGAAGACGCAGAAGGGAGAAACAGGAGGAACAACGTACGTGTGGTGGGCCTCCCCAAAGGGACCGAAGGGGCGAACATGGTGGAATTCCTGGAGAAATGGATGAGCACGGTGATTGCACAAGGATGCCTGACCCCCTACTACACGCTGGAACAGGCCCACCGCGTATCGTCGAGACCTCTTGCTCCTGGCAGACCTCCCCGTGCCGTAATCGGTAAACTCTTGCACTACAAGGACTGGGACATTCTCCTACAGAAAGCCAGAGAGTTGGGCCCATTTAAAGTAGCAAATGGGGAAGTGACACTATTCCCGGACTTCACTCTGGAGGTCCAGAACAGGCGAGCCTCATTCCTAGCGGTAAAAAGAGCATTACGAGATGAGGGGATTCAGTACTCGCTCCTATACCCAGCAAGGCTGAGAGTGATCGTAGAGGGAAAGACCACATTCTTCCAATCCCCGGAGGAAGCATGGGACTGGCTCGAGAGGCACAGGTCCCAAACGGTGCGACCTGCGCACATGAACACTAGAGCAAGTGGGACCCGCTGTACCCCGAGGGGGAAGAGACCCAGAGATCGTCCACGGCTGGCGCCAACGCAAACGCAGAGAGAAACAGGCAGAAGGGCGGCCCTGGAGGCGGCGGCCCGAGTGGCGGGTGAGGTGTCCCCCCGTGAGGGCTCAGAAGTAGAGTCCGATGACACGATGGTGTCCTCTGCCGGAGACTCGGGGAGCCCGTCTTGTGCACCGAAGGTGACCCTGCAAACAGCCGATGAACTCGGATAGCCTGCTCGTGTGGTGGCACCCAGTGACATGGCACACTGAATGAACGAGAGGCCCCTCCGGACCTGGCCGCTCCCCCTGACCTTATCTCTCGCCTGTCTGGCTTGGCTGGTGAGTACTGCAGTTATGTGCTTGGAAAAGTTGCATTATTGCATAGTTTATTTGGCAACCTATAGTTCCGGAGGTGACCTGGGGTTGGGGTTTACAGTTACGAGTTAAATCGACAGCATGGGTAGTGAAATCTGACCACAATACAGGAACGAGCACACGAGGGGGTCAATTAGAATCCCGGGCGCACCAGGCCCCCAATTGTCAGGCTCTAAGAACAAAATTACAGACTACAATTTCATAACCTGGAATGTCAGGGGGATGGGCACTCCGGCCAAAAGACATAGAATACTATCATTCCTAAAGAGAAGGGGGGTGCAGGTAGCAATGTTACAGGAGACCCACCTGGCTCCGGGAGAGGGAGAGAAACTAAGGCGGAGGTGGACGGGGCAGGTGTTTGCTACGGAGTATTCAGCTTTTGCAAGGGGCGCACTGATATGGATCAGAGCGGGAGTCCCCCTGACAATTGAAGCCTCAAACATAGACAAAGAGGGCAGGTTTGTGATACTAGAAGGGAAGCTACATGAGACCCCATTAGTCATGAGTTGCATCTATGCCCCTAATCAAGACCAGGTTTCATTCGTGACAGGCCTATCACGACACCTCACCCGCCAACACACAGGGGAGGTACTAATCGGAGGGTACTTCAACGCAGTACTAGATATACACATGGATAGGTCCACCCCGCCACTACTAGGTGCAACATCAATTAAGATAGCACAAAGCCTGGCTGAACGCATGGGGATTAGTGGATGTCTGGCGGGTGCAGCATCCGACCGTCAGGGACTACTCGTATTACTCGGGCCTCCACCGGGTGCACACCAGAATTGACAGGGTGGCCTGCACCCCAGGTCTGGCTCGAGGTGTGACACATTCTGAATACCTCGCCCGCACAATTTCGGATCATAATCCATTACTGTTGACCTTGAGGGTATCACAGGACAGACCATCATGGAGGCTGGCCCCAGCGGCGCTTGAAGATGAGGCGTACAGAGAGGCGCTGCGTAGTCATCTGTCAGAACACATCGAAATTAACAAGGGATCCACTCCCTCCAGGGCAGTGGAGTGGGAGACGCTCAAGGTGGTGACGAGGGGTTTCTGCCTCGGGCAATCGGAGGTGGTGAGGAAAACCCTAGAAAGGGAGCTTACTGCCCTGGAGAAGGTCATACACGAGGGGGAATTAAGACAGGGACTTGTAGCACAAGGGGATGAAGAATATAGCCGTGCCCGCAGGGAACACTCCCAGGCCGAAGAAAAGCTCAGATGTCATAACACGCAAAAATACCTGGCATTCCTACAGTCAGAGGAGGGGAGGTCGGGTAAGCTTCTAGCATGGCTGGTGCGCTCGGGTGGGGACAGTAAACCCATCACAAGTGTATTAGACAGAGAGGGAAACCGCAGACTTAGCCCAGGCCTCATCAATGACGCATTCAGAGAATATTACACGCACCTGTATAGGAGACCCAACAACCTGGAGCCGGTGGCATTGGACAATTATTTGCTGCAGACCCCGCTCCGGGTGCTGAGACTAGAAGACAGGGACAACCTAGGGGGGTCGGTGACCGCGGAAGAGATTAATGATGCCATAGCACAGTTGGCCCCCGGCAAGACTCCTGGTACAGACGGTCTTCCTATGGATTTTTACAAAAAATATAAATCCTTGCTAGTTCCCAGGTTGGCGGAGATGTACGCGGAAGCAGTACAGAGTGGAGAGTTGCCAGGCACGCTGTGCGAGGCACTGGTAGTGCCACTCCCTAAGACTACCAACAAGGAAGCCTCGGTGGCCGACTTCCGCCCGTTATCAATGCTGAACAACGACTTCAAGATCCTCAGCAGAATCTTAGCCGACCGACTGCTTCACCATATGCCCACGCTGATACATGCTGACCAAAATGGCTTTATTCCTGGTCGCAGCACCTCCTTGAATCTCAGACGTATTTTCTCCATCTTACACATGCCCAAAGAATTTAAACTGCCAGCGGGATCCCTGTTGGCGGTGGATTTCGAGAAGGCTTTTGATTCGATTAGGTGGGACTACCTGAGGTCGGTGATGTTAAAAATGGGCCTGGGGGAGAACTGGGTGAGATGGGTGGACCTACTGAACGCGTCCCCACTGGCAAGAGTGAAGACGGGCAGAACAATTTCCAGAACATACCTGGTGTTCCGCGGAACCAGACAGGGGTGCCCCCTTTCCCCACTACTGTTTGCCCTTGCGATTGAGCTTCTTGCGGCCCGATTGCGGGGGGAGGGAGTGGGAAGGGGGGTGGTATGGGGGCCAACTGAACATATTGTCTCCCTGTACGCTGACGACATACTAATTTATCTTAAGGACGGTGCTAATGGTCTCCCCTGGGCCCTAAAGGTTTTAGAGGACTTCAGTGAAGCTTCTGGACTGCACCTAAACCGCGGCAAAACGTATGTGTTTCCCTTGACTCCTGGTTGCGTACGCCGAGGCATGTTGCCCATTAGACGTGAACTGGGCCCCACGGACCTTCAAATACCTGGGTATTCAGATATTCCACGAGTTGGGAGATCTCAGGGAGGGTAATCTGGGCAGGGCACTTCGATCCCTGAGGTCCTCGGTTGGGTTCTGGCGCTCTCTGAAGTTATCAGTAATGGCCAGGGTGGCGCCGTCCAAAATGATTATGCTTCCCCGACTCCTCTACTACTTTGTTAACTTACCACTGCTGATCCCCCCCATCATGGTTCCGTGACTTGAACATTCTGCTAAGGGAACTAATTTGGGGCGATGGTCGTAGACGCACTGCACTTACGACCCTCTATAGACCGACCCATATGGGAGGACTGGGTGCCCCTGACTTTGAGGCTTAGTACTTGGCATCCCAATTACAGTGGGTGTCCGGCTGGCTAGTGGGCAGAGGACAACTGGACCTATGCACAGCCCAGGGGATAATGGATACGGCATGGATTGTGGCACGTATGACGGACAGGAAAATAGCCCTACCTGGAAACAACATAATGATGAGTGTCACAATGGCATGCTGGAAGAGGTGTACGAAAAGAGTAGGAGTGGACCCCCCATATTCTCCGGCTTTACCGCTGTCGACACTGGCTCTGGCGTCTGGAGGGAAGGGATCAGGAAATCTGGGGCTTGGCCCATGGACGAGAGCAGGGATTGAGACGGTGGGTGGGCTCTTTGAGGGGGGAGTACTGAGGGGATTCTCTGACCTATCGGGAGTGGGTGTTCCCCAGGGTCAGTTCCTGCTCTTCGGGAGGCTGGTTCACACTCTGAAGGACCACTGGTGCACGATAAATGCGGAACCCACAGCCCACGGGGTGCTGCACCTCCTGCTGACATCGGGGGAGGAACCTCATCTGATAGCCAAAATTTACCGGGCCCAGGCCCAGGCTGTATTGGATCCTTTGCAATCCTTGAGGGAGCGATGGGGAGGCACGGTCGGGCGGGAATTGTCTGACTCAGAATGGAACAAAGTACTGGCTTACCCCCGGGTGATTTCTCGTAACGCGCGGTTAGATACATCCACTACAATTACCTACACAGGACGTACCTCGCACCACACCGACTATTCCGAATATACGGGGGGCTCCCAGGACATGCCCGAGATGCTGGGGGGGAGAAGCGGACTTTGACCATATGGTGTGGGGGTGCCCAGTACTCCAGGTTGGTTGGAAGGAGGTACTGGCTGTCCTATCTCAGTTATTCGGAGCGGAGATGCGGCCCACCCCGGACCTGTGCTTATTGGGTTTCAGGCTGGCGGTGTTAAAGGGGAAAGTAAGAGGGCATTTCCTGGACCTAATTCTGGCCCTTTATAAAAGACTGATCTCAAAGGGCTGGAAGGCCTCAGTCCACCCCTCGCTGACTGACTGGAAAAGGGATGTTACAAAATGGTCCAGGGCTAAACTGAAGGTTCTGAAGGCTGAGGAGGCCAAGGGCATCCAACAGGTTCCTATTGCCCCGGCCTGGGAAGACCTAGTGACGAATTGGGATGGGCTATCCAAGAGAGCAGCAAACACCGAAGTGGGAGTGGGAGATGGTTAGCACATACTAGGAGGTAGTCCTGAGGAGAAAGTTTCCTAAGTGGTACCCTAAGTTGTCCGAACTGATATATGATCTGCATAGTGGAACGCGAAATAGAGACGAACGGGCCGCCATCTGCCACAATGCCACAGGGATGGGGGGTGAAGTGAGCGGACTGCTGTCCCCTTCATACGCTGGTGCGCCCCGGGCATGGCCCTTTCATTTATGTTGCTATGCCTCAGTTCCTTAAATGTTATCAGCAACAAATCTCACCCACACAATGCTGTAAAGTTGACCTTCTGTTTAGTTTATATACCCTTTTCCCCTTTCCCTTTTTTTATTTTTCCCTCTTTTCTTTTCCTTTTTTCCCGTTCTTCTCTTCCTTATGTTTTCTCCTCCAAGTTATAGCTTAAAACGGGTTTAGGCTTGTTGTTTATATGCACGATACAAATCAATATGGTAGAACAATGGAGAACATAGCACAGTTTGTCAATGGGGTTAGATTATGAGAGTTAAGGTCTGACGAACGCATAAATGATAATGGGAGTACCAAAGAAATATACAATGAAGCACAAGTAATGTATACCACAAATGCGGTTTGTTTAATGATCATGTATAACGAGCGCAAGAGACTACCTTGAATAGACATACGAATGTAAAGCAACAAAATGTTAATAAAAATATATTTTAAAAAAAAATGAGAGATGGCTGCTTCATGAACGCTCAATGATGGTGGTACCAACGTTTTCACCTTCTCTGTGAATGTCCTTCAACCAGGAAGCTTCATACCGATTTCACTAAGAGACAAAACATATAAGAATGTTTCTTAATATCATCCTCAAGTTTTCCTTACATTGATTTTCATTTTATGTATTCACCTCTGTGTTTCTTTCTTCAACCCAACTGTTTCTGTGTAGCTAACTACATATTTGAGATTTTCTTTAACTATTCATATATCTGCAGCTCTCTTTGTTATTCTTTCTCTGCCTGAGTGTATATATAAATAAACATATTGACATTTAAAATATGAAACATATCTATATCTACATATATACAGGATACATATAAACCATATACTCAGATGCACACAGTGTAATACCATTGTTGAGGGGAGCAGTAGGGCCATGACGTACAAGTGGTAAGGTTTTGAGTAAGTCATGATGCCCCTCCTCTACCTTATCAAAGGTAATAAATAGCACTTGTACTCTGAGCATCTGCATGTATTTATGCCATGTATTTTTATTTGTACTTGTTATAACATATTCATTTAATGCCATATTACAAGCAGTTACATTTGCACAGAATGGTACAATCACACCGACGAGAGCGTGTGACTATTAGGAGAGATGATTCCCTGTGCAAATGATTTGTAAAATGCAATCTCCTGCGCAATAAAGAGTGTTTTGCCAATGTTTTTTGTGTTGTACACTGGTAATAAACTAAAACTAAGGCAATGATTTACAAGGCCTTCATGCCACAGCTGTGTCATTTTTTTATGCAGCAATGGTGGTAGCAGATCACTACAATGCTCCATTTTTACAAACTGATGCATTGGGCCCAATGCGTCAGTTTGTAAACCCTTGCGTCACAGTATACCTGCGCTGGGTATAATGTATGCAGGGTAGGTTTTCTCACTGGAAAGGCCACAAATTACTGACGCAGTGAAATTTTCAACATTTCACTGCATCATTCTGCGGCTTCACTGCGTCAGAATTTGACTGGCTGCTCAGAGCGGGCGTAAAATTGAAGCAGGGCTTTTCTCTATGGGGGCCTCTTTGCAGTGCTGGAGTAGTGTATTTTATTAAGCTAGTCCAGCAATGCGTGATTTTAGTGCCAAGAGATGTGTCAGAATTGCCGAGGCATCTGTGAAAACATGTGCCACTGAGCTCTGTATTGTAAATACAGCTCATCCATGAAGTCGTTAGGGGATCGTAGGGCAGCACAAGAAATCTGACACATCAATGACGATGCGTCAGATTCTTGGAGGGGATGCCCTAAGTTTATTATTCAACCTTGTTAAGGTTAGGTATACATTTTCATTAAAAAGCTGTTTTTCTAATAAATTTTGAGTCATGTGACGTGTCTCATGAAACAGTTGAAAAAACATTTATGCAGGTTTGGTTTGGTGTGCAAAGTTCTATACAGATCTATCAGGCAGGAGACAATAATGGAGAAGGGAGTTTGAAAAAGTGACATTTCCCATTTTAATATCCGTAGGAACACGCTGATGGAGATACAGAAAAATAGGTAAACGGAATGAAGTCAAAGTTGCCATGGAAGTAGAACTTTATTTAAAAAACTGTCTTTGCTTGGTTTGGTGTAAATCTGTGCAGTAGTTTTAAAAATAGCATTACAGAGTGGTTTTGTAGGCAAAAATGTGAGCCAATCTGCCAATCAAACTTTGGAAGATAGAGATATGTGGACAATTAATCTGAAGATGGCCCTGTAATCAAATTTTTTCCCACTTCATCTATTTTGGGGTCACTTGAAGTGAAGTTGGAAGTACTAACTGTCGACAGACTCATAATTGTGTGGGCGGACTGAATGTTAGTTAGACAGGGTTCTTTGTCATGTTAGTGACAGAGTACCCCGTCCGCCAAACTCTAAATCAGGCCCTTCTTGGTATTGGACTTCATTCGGAGGTGCATCTGTCTAGCCAGTGAGTGTGCCATTTCTGCCATACCACTAACTGCCAGTTTATGTTTTTCGACTAGTGAGGAACATATCATTTGCGTGGGGATTGGAGATCACTGAATAAAACACAAGGCAGTGCCTGATGTTACTTACAGGGATCGCAGTAGGTCACCCAGCCAAGGTGTATTTTCTTTGCATTCTGTGATTTGCAGTGCTGATTTTCAGAAGAGATAAACAGGATAACAAATCTCAGAATGAAGGGAGAAAACATTTAGAGTGAATGAAATATTCATGCTTGGAGCTGGGAAACCTCAAAGCGTTACCAGGGACAGTGTCTGCAACACCTGCTGCAGCCTGGGTGCTGAGTCCTAATGCTTAATTTGAGCTGGTGGTTGTAGGTGGAGGCCACCGGCACTCAGATTTTTTTGGTCAACACTTAGTTTTCTACATCAGACATGTAGCAAGAGCAGGCAAATCTCCTGTAGTATCCAGTCAAGCCTAAGAAGGCTCTGACCTGGGTCTGGGTTCGGAGGCTGGAGGTGTTATTGCACTCTTAGAGTTGAAAAGCCAGCACCATCAGTCGAAAAATGTTGGGATGGCCCTACATAAGAGGCATTTCTTTACACTGCCCCCACCCAGACGAAAGGTGATGAGCAACTAACCCTTGTCCTGGTGATTCTCATCATCTAAGTGGAAGCATGGTCAATCCCAGGTCTGTGTTCCACTGTGAAGTCCATACCCTGTAAAGAAATGGACCACATCTCTCTTCTTTCATCTGATTCAGCCACTTGAGTGGTCTGTGGACAGTTTGAACCTTGAAATGGGTCCCAAACAGGTAGGGTCCTAGATTCTTTAGGGTCCAAACCACAGCAAAGGCTTCCCTCTCAATGGCACTCCAAAGCTGCTCCCAAGTAAGGAGTTGCCTGCTGGTGAAGGCAATGGGCTGATCCTGGCCAAAATCATTCACTTGTGGCAACACTGCATGGATTCGATGTTCAGAGGCATCTGTCTGGACAGCAAACTCTTTGCTGAAGTCAGGGGTCTTCAGAGTGTCACATGTCTTCTAACACTGCTCAGTCCAGAAAACGTTTCTGGGCTGCTTTTTAGAGGTCAAGTCAGTTAGTGGTGCCGCTATGGTACCATCACCCTTTACAAATCTCCTGTAGTATCCAGTCAGGCCTAAGCAGGCTCTGACCTGGGTCTAAGTTAGGACTCTGCCAGACAGAATGGTCTGGATCTTTGGCTGGACAGGCTGCACATGTCCTCCACCAACCTGGTGGCCCAAGTACACAACAAAGCCTTGCCCTATCTGGCACTTACTGGCCTTGATAGTCAGGCCTGCTTGCTACAAGACCTGAAGCACTTCTTTTAGGTGGACCTGGTGATCCTTCCAGGTGGAGCTAAACACAGCTATATCATCCAGATAAGCCACACTGAAACTCTCCAATCCAGACAGTACACAATTCACCAACCTCAGGAAGGTGGCTGGGGGAATGTCCCATCTCCTCCTGAGGTTTTTTTAGGCAAACCCATAATTATGCCTTTTATGGTTTTGTTGAAACTCTCAACTAAACCATTTCCATGGTGATGATATTGGGTAGTAAACTTGTAAGTCACACTGCATTTATCCCACATGGCCTTCAGATAGGTGGACATGAAATGAGTGCCCCTATCTGAGATAACCTCCTTGTAGAACACAACCCAGGTGAAGACTCCAAGGAGGGCCCTAGTTACTGCTACTGTGACTGTCCTAAGTGAGATTGTCTCAGGATACCTAGTAGGATGGTCCACTACCACCATGATGAACCATTTCCAAGAATCTGTGGGTGGGCCTAGGGGACCAACAATGTATATTGCCAACCTTTCAAATGGTGTCCCCAACTGTGGAATCAGGGGATCCTTTGGATTACCTCCTGCCTTGCCACTGGCTTGGCAGGTCATACAGGAGCGTCAAAACTCCTTGACCTTCTCAGATATCTGGGGTCAGTAGAAGTGGTTGACCAGCATTTTCTAGGTCTTCGTCTGTCCCAGGTGCCCAGCCAGGGGGATAGTGTGGGCTAAGTTAAGGAGGAACTCCCTGTTTTTTTGAGGGCCATCAGTCTCCTGGATGCCCCTGGTGTGGGATCCCTTGACTCACTGTACATGAGCCTGTCCTCCCAGTATACATTATGGGTACCACTCGTATCCCCTTGTGCCTGTTTGAGAGTCAACTGTTGCAGGTCTTCTAGAGAGGAACAGGTCCTTTGGCCATTGCTCAGGCCCTCCGCAGATGGAACCCATGCTACTTGGAGTTCTGCTGGGTCTCACAAGTTTCCAGGAGTCAGTACCTCTTCAGGCACCAGGCCTTTCCCCTTGGGGTTGGGTTCCTTCTGGGCCTGTGACCTTTGGAGGCTGAGGAGCCAGCTTTCCCACCTAGTCCATAATTTCAGGATCCATTGACTCTCTCTCAGGGCACTCTATGCTCTGGTTGAAACACACACCAATCAGGGAGGCTAAGTGTTCCTGCATGAGTCCTCCTCTTTACTTCTGCCCAAGCAGAACCTTTTAAGCCATTGCCCTGCAGACATTCCACTCAGATAGCAAGGGACATGGCTACCTTCTTTGGACCAGTAACTCCTCACCACTCAAGTCAACCACAGCCATAGGGTGTGACTTTGTCAGCGTTGACAATATTGCGCACCTCTTCAGGTAGGATCAGATCTGGGGAAACCAGTTTAGCCATAAACATGGTTATACTGGCACCTGCATCTCTCAGATCCTTCAACTCCACCCCATTGATTTTTGGCCACTGCCTATACTTCTCCATACTTGGAGACCAGTGGGCCAAAGGTTCAATTGTCCCCCTAAGGTGGCCTCTGTGTGCCCTTTTGGGACTTCAAGCGGCAACATCCGATCCAATCCCTACACTAGCCAACCTTCTGGACTGGTCACCAGTGGGTGCTACTTTGATGCATGCTGAATCTTACCTCTTGTGCCCTGGCTGGTTACAGTCAAAGCACACCCCTACCTTCGGATGGTCAAACTTCTTTCCCTGATTCCCTTTCCAAATTGAATATGATGTGGCTCGAAATTCCCCCACTTGGCCTACAATTGGGGACTCTTTTCGGCTATCTTTCTTTTTATCCCCGCCTCTTTCCCCTGAGAGGGGGGCTGACCAGCTTTCTTCTGGTCACCACCCAGAGTGTTTTAGGTACCCTGTTTCTTACCCACTCACCAGCGGTCCTGCACAGTTTCCTGGGGCTAGACAGCTTAGAGTCCACAAGATGCTGGTACAACTTATCTGACTGGCAATGTCTTTTTTAAATGTGCTTCTTAACCAACGATTGTCGAACTTATCAAATGTGTTCACTTTCTTGCCTTTAATGCACCCATCCAGTGCATTAATGGAGGTGTCAACAGAGTCTACCCGTGTTTAAGTAGTGTTTTTCTGAATGGATCTAAGCTGCTCATCAGTTAACCCAAAAAACTCATCAAGGGCTGCCTTCATGTTAGTGTAAGACTCAGCTACCTCATTCTCTAGCATGAGTAGCCTATCTCTACCAGCCTCTGTACTAACTCCCACAGAAGTGTTCCTTAGTGTTGGGTACCCATCTTCCTCATCTTGAGAGCTCTTTCATATGAGGCCGGACACTTGTCATTGTCATCCCCTGGATCATAACTAGGGACAACCCATTTGGCAAGCTTACACCAGGGGCACCCCCATCTGCACCCCAGTTCTGCTGCCACCATCTTCTCTGGTCTCCAAGCCTAGCCTTGCCCTTCTTTCTTGTAGGGCCAGTCGTCTCTCAGCTAGAGCTAGGGTCCTCTCCTTCAAGTTCAGGGCTGCCATTCTTTCCTGTATGGACCTCTAGCTGTGTTCAGAGCCAGCCAGACTTTGGACCCTGGCTACCCTCCAGGGCCTTCCATGGGGGTAGGTTTCTACCTACCCCACTGGCTCCACTCAACAGGCTATGATTATCATTCAATTCCTCTACATCTCCACTACCTTGCAGTAATTCCTTCCTCAGGCATGGAGGTACCCTGTGACCTTCTCCCGAGCTCTCAGGGGTTACTCAAACCAGATTTCTTGGATTTAGCTCCCATGATGTTTTTCCTTACTGCACAAAATACCCTGCAGTAATCCCTCTTGTAGGAGGACAGATTTGCCAAGTGGAACTCCATGGCTCCTTGTCAAAAAGGGGCTCTATTCAAAACCTTTATTTGAAGTTTGTAGGAACTTTGCCAAATTTTTCAAACTCTCCTCTATTCCTTGGGGAAGTTTGTACACTATTTAGAGACAGTACTCTGGAGTTCAACAATGTCCACAGAAAATATGTTTTGGGAGCACAAACTTCTTTTCTCTGCTTACTTCAACAACTGTATGGTACTGCTAAACACAAGTTCTGGATGCCACAGCTAGGCACCTATGAGAGGAAATGAGGTGTATTATATGGTGTGGCAGTGCAACCTTACAGTGTAATACACTTACCAACCCCTTTAGGACCCTTTGTTTTCATCTGTCAAACCCTCAGATCAACCATGGGTAGCTGTGGCATTGAGCAGCAAGGGTCACACAGAGGAACTAGTGTAAAACATTTAAACAGCACCAAAAGAACTGAAGAAGAAATCAACACGACATTCAAGAAATCCAACACCAATTTATAAACTTAGACTGTAGTATTATATACATTTAGATACCAGTACAAAAGGTACCCACCAGAGGGTTCCAGATATATAGATTTTGCAAGAATTAATAAATGAAGGCATTTTCACTCAACTGCAAACAAGCCTTGGCAAATGTAACTTATTTGACGCTTAGAAACTTTTTCAAAGAAAACTTGGTGTCAGGTGGAAGTATTTAGGGTGGCCAACTCTGGCAGGGAGATAATCAGGGGGACCAGCAAGGTACTTGGAAATAGTTACTTCCACAGAGGAAGCAGTTCCAGGCACTTTAGTCGCATTGCAATAGATTCCTATGGATTGGTCCTAAAGCAAGGTATGAAGGATGCTGAAGTTACTCTCAGGATGCTGTGGATGTGACATGGTCAATGGGGGCCTTTCTGCAAGTGCTCTGTAGCCCATAAGATGGTGTGGGACTGTAGGGTCGTTGTCCCACTATGTCCCCTTTGGTCTGGCTGAAGTTGCCACTGGACTGTCAGTCGCCCAATGACGCAGCCACAGGCCAATCTTTCCTGGGTTGATAAAGCATCTTCCGAGGGTTCCAGCAACTGTCCAACAGCACTCCTGGGCCCAGTGAACGCGGGGCAACTCTGTGCCTCATATCTTGGCCCTTTAAGGGCTTTGGCGGTAGTGACTTGAAAACTTTGGGCTACCAACTTGCCCCAGCAGGCTTCTTCAGCTGCTGTGTCCCTGTGCTGTCAACAGGAGGCCAGTCAGCTGACCCTTTGAGTTCTCTTAGCTTGACTTGACTCTGGAGACAACTTCCCCTTGAGCAGGACATGGCAGGCACAGTCCCTCTCTTTACTATTCATCAGGTGCAGCAGATGCAGTCTTTGATGGAGCAGTCTGTCTTTGCTGGTCCTTTGGTGCAGCAGGGCAGTCCTTCTTCCAGGTTGATTGAGATCTGAGAGGTCTGGGTGCTCCTCTTATGCTCAGAAAATTCTCTCAGGGCAGGATACGGTTGGTAGACAATGGGCTACCAGGTTCCATTCCATCTGGTGACCACTTCCTGCAGAGTGTGGCATCTGGCCATCCCAGGATGCACCATTCTGGCCACTCCCACAGACCCTTCTCTCTGTGTTCAAACCTCACTAGCCCACCCTTGTGGTGTGCTACTTCAGGCCTACACGACCCTGGGAAAACAGTTTGGCAACTGGTTTTCCCTCTCTGCTTTCTGTGCCGGCTTGTCTGCCTAATCAGTGAGGCAGCTATTGTCCTTAGTGTGACACAATTGCCCTTCAAAGGCAGCTTCTCCCTTGAAGCCTGCCTTTTGGGGCTAATACCTAAGTGGATTCCCACCAAAGGGGGGGGTAACACCTCCCTAGCCTGCTTTCTCTCATTGTTGTCCCTCCAGAGAGTCATTTACATGTCTCTCCAGGAGGGAAGAAAGCTGCCCTGTGAAACAGGCTGCGTGTGTGCCAGGGAAGGCACAGGAGTTTTAAAGGCAACAAGGTGGGAGCTTTGCTAAAACTACACACTGCAAAAAGTTACATTAATTTTCAATTGGGAATGTAACAAGTTGTTTGATTCCTTGGAGGGCCCACTTTGGTCGCAAAGTTCAAGAGTTAGCACAGTTAAGGGGTCAGAATGTAATCCTGTGCTCGCCAATTGGGTCTTTTCCACAGTGAAAACTGTGTTTTTGCGTGCTGTCAGGACATGTAAACTATATATCCTGCCCGTGTCATATCTTGCACCCTACTTTAGGACTCAGTAGGCTTGCCAGAGGTGTGACATACACAGATGTACAGGAGAAGTAGTCATTTTGCCATTGCTGTTAATGGCAAAGTCAGACTTGCAGTGCACAACTTATCTGCTAGTCTACAGTGGCAGACAGGGGGACTCGTTTTACTTTGGGGACCTCCAGGATGGCACAACCAGTGCTGTAACCCCTGGGCTACCCTCCTAACTTACATGCCCTGGGTATCAGGGTATCATTTACTAGGGACTTACAGGTAAGTTAGCCTTTTCCAATTGAGTATAGATAATTTGAAATACACATTTAGGGTTGGGGCACTTGTACTGAGATCTGGTCAGCAGGCGTCAATGAAATCTCAGAGTAAAAAAACCAGCAGGATCAGTTGAAAAAACTTGAGGGTGGATATATAAAAAGAGGCATTTCCTCACACTGCAAGAGTGATGTAGAGGGGCAGACAGTGTTTGGTAGTCGATTAAAGTGTCAGTAGGTGGATTCAAAACTGCATAGCCTTGGTATTGGGGATGCCAACATTTAATTACACCTGTAGCAGGCTTCTGAGCAGAGCTTTGGGGGACCGGCAATTATTCTTTTACAAATTAGGCGCTTGAAGGCTTTGTCCCTTGATCCGTCTTCCTCAACTGTCCTACCCCAGAACAGAACATAGCACAAGACAGGCAGTGACGGATCAGGGTGATGGACCTCAGCTAGCCTGTGGACTGTGCAATGCCTGGGGAGAGTGGCCACTAGGGCAACAACTTCCTTCTAACTCTGCCAGGAATGTCCACTGCACCAGGCAGAGCTCCATTATAGGAAGGGAAGACTAGGTGTAAGAAGTGAAGACAGATGGCTGTGCTGTTGTCCTGATTGTATGGGGGAGAATTTCGACCTGGCCTAGTAGGCTTGTGTGTAGTGATTAAGAGATTCCATAACCACTTAGACCTAAAGTTTCAACTGTTCGGTTATAGTTATAGTTCTCATTTATGGTCTGTTCTGAATCTTATTGGAAAGTGTATGTTAGCAAGATTATGCTGGAACCCTGTAACACGAGGGGAGATCATACATCCAGAGACCCTGTATATCTACTGTAATAAGTCAACCCACAAGCAAAGATAACTGTAATCTCTGACTCTGCATGGGTATGGTGTATCCTACTTATTGAGGTGTTAAGAACATACTGTGTATGTACAATCAGATGTGAGAAATACTAATAAACTTTTTTGTTTTAAAGAAGTGGAGACAGAAGGGACAGAGGAAGCAGGAAGTGGTCCAGAGTGTGCGTGTGGCTCACCCAGCCTGTCTCTCAGCATCTGTGTTGGGTCAGCTGATTCACTGAGACTTTGTCCTGCACCAGGGCACCTCAAGACATGGGCCTGGCTACACTAATGCCACTGTAGACAGCTGACTTACAACAAAACCATCAAACAAGAACCAAGCCACAAAATGGCCATGCTGCTACAGCAAAGGGTGTGCACCACCAATAACATTTATTATTGTCTATGGCTACAAAAAACCTTGCACCTGGGGATGCCTTGGGTGCACAGCAATCCCAGCTTTCATGATTCTGAAACTTCCCCCCCCCCAGTTCCTTGGAAAGTGACATTATTTGCAGTGCTCATTATGACAAAGAGGGATTTACATTCATGATTAATGAATAATGTTTTAAAAAAGGAATCAGACTCCTGGAAAGGCCGTGGCAATGCCACCAGTAACATAAAACATGAAATGCTCCTTTTGGTAAACTATAAAAATAGTAAAACGTGAAAAGGTTCACTGCCCAGAAGAGTCCAGTCTATCCTCTGTAGAACTGACTATCTGTCACTATTCAACAGCCTCTAATTTATTTGTTCCTTTGACCGTTGTGATGAAACCCCATTAGCCAATCTATGCAGACATCGAACCATCCAGGGGAGCAAAATAAGCAGTCTGCTGTCCATGCATCCTCCTACCAATGTCAGGAGACATAGACTATTGTGGGCAGGCAGAAAAGCAACCTGGGAGCGAGGACATTTCAAATCTTGACCAGAGGGCAGTGTCAGCAACTCCTACTGCTACGGAGGCCTGTGTTTAATTTGAGCCAGTGGTTGTCGGTGGGGGGCCACCAGTGCTCAATTTTTGAGACTGGTACTTATGTGTCTGCATCAGACATTTACCAAAAGCATGAGATAAGCAAAGCAGAAAGACAGAGGAAAAGAAATTAGCAGAATCCATTATAAAGGGAGAAGGCAGGAACCTGCCGGAGTGAGATAAAGGGGCAGAGAGTGTTTGGTAGTTGATTAAAGGAGCATGAGGTGGATTCAAGACTGCACAACCTTGAATTTGGGCGTGCTGACATTTAATTACACCTGTTGCAGACTTCTGAACAGAGCTTCGGGCACCAGCATTTATTCTTTTACAAATTAAGCACTATGGAGGACTTGTCTCAAGACCCATGCACACCCACCTGCTCAAAAGGGTTTTTAGAAATGGTTTTACTCTGGGACCTGGCCTACCACAGTGGGGAATTAAATAAACCCTTGAGGGAAAAGGACAAGTGACACCTGGCACCACGGCCTTGAGGCTGACTGCAAGCAGGTGGGTTACACCTGGAGTCAATTTTAAAGTAAAGCCCAGGACAGAGGTGGCTGGGGAGTCCTAATTGGTGGCCTATTCCCCAGGAGGGGTAGTAGGCATAAGTAAGTAAATAATGCATGCACAACAGTCTCTGCTTGCACACTGGTTACTCACAAGTGTTTTACTCACAATATTTAAAAAAAGTGGGAGAAAAACAAATAAATAAAGATTGTAGCACAGTGAGTGGGTGCATGCTGCATGCTGTATTATTCATAATTGGCAATGTGCAAAGAGGGTGCAGTGTACTACACTCCCCCCCCCCCCAAGGGTGAGGGCGGGAATGGCCTCTTCACAGGTCACACAAGAGCAAGGAGAGACCCTGCTTAAGTGTCAGGAAGGATTTAACAACCCACCCTCGCTTTCCAAGTAAGAATGTAGGAAAATTACCCCGTCCCCTTTATCTTATCTAAGGGGGATTAAAAAAGCAGAAGGTGAGTTGCCATTTATTGAAGCACCCAGTTAAGAGACAAAGGGCATAAGCGGGCACATTTGGTCTTTGTCCTGTGTGACCTGCTACATTGTGCAGCCTTATTATTCTATTAGTTTTGGAAAAGAAACCTCAAAGCTAAGCCTGAGGTCTGTAACCTACCTTTGAAAAAGGAAGAATCCCAAAGTAAAATTAGCTTTATATTTTAAAAATCTCCAACATTCTTCTCCAAAATATATTTCTTATTAATTGACATGCCTGGATGCACAAAAATATCAGTGTGTCCTTGGTGGTCTTTATTCAGTTGTTAATTTTCCTAAGGAGCCCACCATATCTGTTTCTACCTCTGGCTCCTCCCAGATCAACCAGTGGCAACCCCCTTCCACCACTGGTCTGCTTCCTTCCACCAGTATTGCCAGTTATGGTTGTATGATTGAATGCACTCTGGGGGCTCCTTGGAGGACCGCCAGCTTTGCTCCTACCAGTTTGCAGGGTTTTTCCAAGCAGCCTGCGCTGCTGCCATCCTACAGACGGGTTTCTGCCCTCCTGCTGAACAGCTCAAGCCCAGGAAGGCAGAACAAAGGATTTACTTTGGGAGAGGGAGGGAGTACCCTCTCCCTTTTGAAATAGGTGGTACATGGCTTGGGAGGGGTAGCCTCCCCAAGCCACTTGTATGCTTTGAAGGGCACATTTGGTGCCCCTGTTGCATAAGCCAGTCTGCACTGTATCAGGGACCTCCAGTCCCTGCTCTGGTGCAAAACTGGACAATGGAAAGGGGAGTAACTGCTCTCCGTCCATCACCACCCCAGGGGTGGCGCTCAGAGCTCCTCCAGGTGGCCACTTGATTCTGCCATCTTGAATCCAAGGTGGGCAGAGGCCTCTGGGAGCCTCTGAGTGGCCAGGTCAGGCAGGTGACATCACAGCGCCCTCCTGATAGGCGGTCACCCTGCTAGGTGACCAATCCCCCTTTTAGGACTATATAGGGTCTCCCTCTGGGGTGGGTCCTCAGACTTGACATGCAAGATTCCAGCAGGACTCCTCTGCAATGTTTACTTTGACTTCTGGCCACTGAAACCGCAACTGGACTTCACAGGGACCTACAATCTGCAGCTCCAGTGGCGACTTTGCTCTGCAGCATTGTTTCTCCGTCTCCTTCCAGCAACTGCAACATTGCCCCAGCTGTGCATCCTCTGAGGGTGGCAAGTCTTCAGTCTGCACCAAGAAGCAAGGAGGAATCTCCCTTGGAGTCCCCTGCATCCTCAGGAACCAACTGCAATGACGACCGGCTGCGTGGGTCCTTTCTCCTGCAACTCTGCATGGATCCTGCAACACAAGTGGTGGTCTTGAGTGGTGCCCTTGGTCCCCTTTACCAGCTGTCCAACTTTGGAGGTGGTGAGTCTTTGCGTCTTTTTGCAGGGCAGTACCCCTCTGCACTGCAATTCTTGCAGCTACCAAGGCTTGTTGGCTCAAGGGATCTTCAGGCTCCGTGTAGCCCCGGCCTCCAGCACTCTTCTCTGCAATGCGTAGTCTCCTGCCTGCTGCTCTTCAATGTGGGACTCCTTTCCAGGTGTGCTGAGTGGAACTCACTTAGACTCCTGTGCCTGCTGCCTGTGAGTTGCCTGTGGAGGCGGCATCCTTGACTTCTGGCTCTCCTCACTGCTGAGGGTCGCCTCAGCCTCCACTCCTTGGGCTGAGTGCCTTCGGACCTTCCTGGTCCCTAGCAGCTCTTCAACTTCTCTTCTGTGACTCTTGCATTTGCCATGGCTTGTTGGTGGCTTTTCCACACCACTGATGGACTGCTACTCTTCTTCCAGTGTGGGACATCGACTGCATCACTTCTGGAACTCTTCCTCTGCTCATGTGCTTCAAAGCTGACTCCTGGTCTTCACCATCGACCTGGTTCTGCACCTCCAGAAGGGTGGGTAGTGGCTCCACCCCCAACCGGACACTCCAACTGGAACTGGACTTGGTCCCCTTCATTTGCAGGGCCTCTTCTGTCTGGATCCATCTTCTGCTTCCTTCCTGCTTGCTTGGGTCTTGCACAGTTTTTTACAAAATTTCTCTGTGGGTTTGGGAAAAAACAGGTACTTACCTCTTCTCTCCTGGTCGCTGGGGGGCACTCTGGTACTTCCTTTTTTGGGTCCCTGATTCCTCCTGCTCCCCTCTACAGATTCCACTTACCTAGGTGGGGGTCTGACTTTCGCATTCCATTTTTTTAGTATATGGTTTGGACTCCCCCTAGGGTCTCTATTGCTTACTCTTATTTCACAGTTTTCTATTGCTTTCTATGCCCATTCCTGATAAATAAGGTGTATATAATAGTGTGTTTTATCACCTGCTAGCAGAGTATTGCCTATATAGTATTTTAGTAGTTGTGTCACTAAAGTAAAGTACCTTTATTTTGTAATACTGTGTGGTTCTCTTCATGTGTGTAAGTGTTGTGTGACTACAGTGGTATTGCTTAAGCTTTGCATGTCTCCTAGTTAAGTCTTGCCTGCTTATCCACAGCTACCTCTAGAGAGCCTGGCTTCCTAAACACTGACTACACCTCACTAATAGGGGATACCTGGACCTGGTATAGGGTGATAACACCACAGGTGCTCACCACACCAGACCAGCTTCCTACAGAACCAACAAATGATTTGCAGACATTTCACCATGGGGAAAACATCAACACACCCTCAAAGCCGGTGTTTGCCCGCCAGTGATTGCCGTATTGTTTTTTGGGGGGGCTTACAGGGGGTACTTTGTCTCTCCCAACTCTGTACACATGCATTTTGCCACCTCCAACTGCAGCGCAGTATAATTAGGCGCTGCAGCGTAGGGGACAAATTGTCCATTGACAAAAACACATGGCACAGAATCCGCGTACATCAATAGAGGAAGTGCAGCCATTTGAAAATGACGTACAGTTTGCCAAATCTGCTGGGGCAAGACTGCCTTCCTTGATGGGTGTTCATATGTAAGTCCAGGCTCTGAAGGGCAGCGGATACTGCTGAAGCTAAGTTGGAGCCAGATTCACACCAACTCCTACTCGCCTTAGGCCTGACCTCATTTATTGCTGATCAAACCCTGTTCAGCTCTGCACCATAGGTAGTTTCTAGGTGATTTATGTCCTGACCACAAATGATGTTTGCTGGGGCCCTGTTTTACTCCTGTGACATAATCTGGTTCCAGATGCCCCATTCACAACGGCTACCCTTGGCCTTACTTTTTCTTGGCTTAGACCACATTGTCTCCTGACCACTCATCATATTGGTGTGATCTCCCTGCCTTTATTCCCATAGGACATATATGATCCTGCACAAGGAAGAGAGTCTCCAGACTCCTAACATCACTTACTCATTGCGTCTCTCACTTTTCAGCACTATTCGGCTCCTGGACACATGCACATATTGTTTTCGCTGCCAACTGTATATTGGATTTTTCTATCAATTGGATACTGAGAGTCCTTCCATGATGTATGTTGATTCACCTTCAATTTGTGTGTACTACCAGGGGAGTAACGCAAGCCTCTGCAGGTCCTGCGGTGAAGCGGGGAGGGGAGGGCAGGCCTTCAGAGGGCCCCCATTTAGTCCAATAGTTTTTTCAACTATCTGTTTCAGTCTGGTTTTGATTATGTTTTCTCTCTAATCACTTAGTGACTCATACTACCTGTGCTCAGCAAAATACTCCCCAGTCCTGATGATGACCCATTTACTTGTGTAGGGTCGAAATGCTGTGAGAGCTACACAGGATTAAAGTTGTTTTTGAGACTTATCTACAGATTACCATTCATATTTTTATGAACTTATTCAACACTAAGTGCACTCCATATTGAATTGTTTACCTTTTTTTGCAGTACCTGTTTTAACGCAGAGGACTATCCACCTCAACAGAGTCCTTATCTGCACAGCCTTTCTTTCTTTCCATCTCAGAGAACCCCACAAAAAGCTGATAGTCCACCCGATGGTCCTTGATATGATCAATGTAAACACTTAAGGCTCTTTGGGGGTCTAGTCATTAGAGTCTCTCTTCTTTCAAGGAATGAGGCTGAGCAAAGAGCACTGGGAGGGTGATGGATTGCCTGATGTGAAAAGGAGTTATGGCGTTGAGCAAAAAGGCCACTCTAGTCCGTAACACTAGTTTGTCCAGAAAAAAGGTGGTTTAGAGAAGCTGTGCCAAAAAAGTTTGGAGCTCACTCATGCAATGAGCTGGAGTGATCACAGTGAGGTAGACACATTTGAAAGTCAAAAGACAAAGTGAAAAAGTATGGATTGGCTCAAAGGGGTGAACATAAGGAACATCAGGAACAAACTGAGATTCCCACTGTGGCATCACAAACGGTTCTCGAGGGAACATATATGTCCAACCTTTAATAAATCACATCACAACAGATGACTTACCTAAGGATGGTTGGTCCAGTAAATGCAAAAAAGGCAGGAAGGGCTGAAAATGACCTTTAATAGTGACTCCTGCAAGGCCTTGCTAGACCAAAGATAAAATAAGCAATAAATTATCAGACAGTTTGACTTGTCACGGTTCTGTTTTGCAGACTCCACCCCTTGCACACATGCTTGACTCTGGCATAAATGGACCTCATAAACAGGTGCCTGGCAACATAGATGACATCCACAGCCTCAAGTAGTAAATTAAATGCAGTCAACTGCCCCTGTTCAATGTCCACTCAAGGAGGTGTAGATTAAACATGTTTGGGTGCAGAACCTTGTTCTGTTGCTGCAACAGAAGAGCCTCCAAGCGGTAGGACAGATATTCCTGCCCAGAGGTTCTGGTTACCAGACTCTCCTGGCCTAACCTGGAGCCACTTGTAAGATTTGAACCTGGTCATTCCTGATCTTCTTCAGAACTAGGGGCAGGAGAGGTAGCAGCCAAAAGGCATGCAGGAGTCGCATGCTCTACACTAGTCAGAATGCATCTCCTTGAGAGAGCACTTTTGGGACCTCCAATGTGCTGATGTTTTAAAACTGTGCTTTTTCTATGGTGTTGAAAAAACCACTGTCAGAAGATGCTCTGCACCACCTTAGGGTGCAACTGCTATTTATGATCCTCTGGTGTCGCATACTGAGCTGGTCCACCTTGGCATTTAAATATCCCACTAGGTGGTTCATGATCAGTAGAGATTTCTTAATGCTTCAGCAAAGTCCAGACACAGAGAGCCTCTTGGTACAGAATCCAAGACCCAAACCATCCTGCTAGTTGCAATACCAAATACTTGAGTTCCTTGAGGATCTGCACTAGCCTTCCCCTAATGGATGGATGAAAGGCCTGCAGCACACATAGATTTATGTGAAGCACAGCTTCTGCCACAGACAAGAGCCCTCTGATCTCCGCCTCTCCCAGATGATCTCTCTGACCCACCATGATGCATCAGTCACCTCAGTCATCCCTGAATGGGAAAGGGACAAGGGTCTGCTGTTGGTCAGGTTGGGGCCAAGTAACCACCACTGCAGATCTTGTGCAGTCTCCTCTGAAACCTGGATGACATCTGCCAGGTTCTCTTGGTGCATGGCCCTCTGAGACTTCAGATCCCACTGCAGAAGCCACATATGCCTCCTGGTGAAATAGACAAGCTGGACGGATGAGGATAGAAGGCCAAAAAAGGACAGAACCTGCTGTCTAGGATCACAGCTGAACCATTGGAATCATATCCTGAATGCCCTGTACCGTTGAGACAAAGGAAAGGCCCTGAACTGCTCGCTGTCCAGAACAGCTCAAATAAAAGGAAGCATCTACAAAGGAGTTAGGTTTGATTTTGCCTCATTGATAAAGAACCACAACCTTCAGGAGGTTCCCAATCATCTGGAGGTGGTCATCAACTGTGGCAAGCATGTCTTCAATAGCCAGATGGGTGGTGACCATCAGTTTATCTCAAGGGGAGTTGGCAAGGCCAAAGGAGAACATGGAAAACTAAAAATGCTCCTGTCTGACATTGAACTGCAGGTAGTGTCTGGGAGACTGCAGGTCGGGCACTTGAAAGTATGTGTCCTGCAGGTAAAAGGCTACTATCTAGTCACCTGAATCTAGGGCAGACAGAACTTGGGCCAGTGTATTTTGAATTTGTCTTTCTGCATGAAGGCATCCAGAAGGCAAAGATCTAAAATTGGATGAAGGCCTCCATCCTTCTTCAGGGTAATAAACAACCCTATATCACTGAAGCTGCACCCTATTGATGGGCCCTTTGGATAGTAGAGTTGGCATCTTTTGTAGTAAAATGTATTGGTGCTCCTCTGAAAGACCTTCTGATGTGGGTGCAAGTTGTGGGCAGGTTGAAAAGAACTGACAGAGCATAGCCCTGATGGACAATCTGGAAGACTTTTCTGCTGATGTGATGGACTGCCAACCTGGCAAAAAGTGTTGAATCCTGCCTCCCACAGAGTGGTTGTGTGCCACTAGGGCAAACTAAAGTGGCTTGGAGACTAATGCCGCAGGGGAGAGGTACTGGGAAAATCAGTGTCCCTGGTGACCTGCACATTGTCTACCGGATCAGCTCGCGTCACTTTTGGTGACTCTGTACATGCACAAAGTATTGCTAAATTCTCCCCCTAGTTTCAACATTAAGGGGGTCATTCCGACCCTGGTGGTCCATGACTGCCAGGGCCGGGGACCGCGGAAGCACCGCCAACAGGCTGGCGGTGCTTTCTGGGCTATTCTGACCGCGGGGGTAAAGCCGCGGTCAGAAAAGGGGAACTGGCGGTTTCCCGCCGGTTTTCCCCTGGCCCAGGGAATCCTCCGGGATTCCGACCCCCTTTCCGCCACCCTGTCTCTGGCGGTTCTTACCGCCAGGAACAGGATGGCGGGAACGGGTGTCGTGGGGCCCCTGGGGGCCCCACAAAGATTTTCACTGTCTGCTTAGCAGATAGTGAAAATCGCGACGGGTGCCACTGCACCCGTCGCACCCCTGCAACTCTGCCGGCTCCATTCGGAGCCGGCTTCCTCGTTGCAGGGGCTTTCCCGCTGGGCCGGCGGGCGGCCTTTTGGCGGTCGCCCGTCGGCTCAGCGGGAAAGCCAGAATGGCCGCCGCGGTCTCCTGACCGCGGGGCGGTCATTCGGCGGTGACCGCATGGCGGGCGGCAACCGCCGCCCGACGCGGTCAGAATGACCGCCTAAGTCCGTCAAAGTGTGTTGTTTCCTAGTCACATTTCCCTATGCACCCTCCTTGTACACGTAGAGTTGAAGGCCTTTTTCCATAAGTCATTCTTTTCACTTCTTTAAATTTAAATGGTGTGTAGGACATTGGGTTACTAGTTGAGAGGGCTTAAACCCCAACTTAAGTAATATACTAATCTGTGCCTGGGTGAGACACAAAAAGTCACTAAATTCACCTATGCTTAACCCTTTGGTAGCTTGACAGACTTAAGTTAGAGTCAAAGTGTAAATTATTTCTGTATCACACAAACAGTAACAAAAGTAAAAACACAAACCAGAAAAATCCCAAACCAATTTAGAAAAATAGCGTGAAATTAATAATTTTGGTGAAATCTAGTGCAAACCGCAGGTATCTGGTCACACGAGACCGGGTCAAAGTCAAAAGTTAAGGCTGACTGCGATGAAGCAAGGGTTGGATAAAAGGTGTGTATTGGGTCCGGTCTTGGCTTACCTCTGACTAAGATGAAATTTCAGAAAAGGTAGGGTCTAAGCAGGGAGCAAGGCACCAAGCTGTATCAGAGGCTGAATCGTCGATGTCAGGGAGCTGCTGGACAAAGTCTTGCTTAAGGGAAAGATGGATTTTCTGGCTGAGGAGGCCATCATTGTCATCTTCAGTGAGGTGCTGGTCATTGTTGAGCCTGGTGAAGATCTCTACCTTCGAACTTATACATTATCAGGATCTTGCAATACCCCTGCAGGACGAGGCTGGAGCCAAGGAGAGCTCCACAAGGCCAAATATCATCATCAAGAGGTCCTGATAAAAAGGATTTTTTGCTGTGGAAAAGAACGAAGCAGGAGTTGCAGCGAAGTCAATCCCACCTTCAGATCAGCTTACAAGTAGATTACAGTCTCCTGTCAATTCTCAGGGCAGTGTTTGATTATACTAAAATCCAAAACCTGGGCATTGTAAACATTTTCAAAGTTGCAGATTTAAGATTTTAGGAGGAATCCACTTTAGTTCTTTACCAAGGGTCCAGAACTTGGGGGATACCGTTTGGGAGCTAGGACTCCCTCAAGCAGGGACTAGCAGCAGCAGGCAGGTATGTTGCAGGATATCTGGATCTTGTTGTGTCCCTGTAGCTTACACAGGAGGCCAGACAGCTAGCCCATGGAGTCACTCTGGCAGTCCTGGGTTCAAGAAGCAGGTCCAGTCTTCCTTCTTCAGGAAGCAGAGCAGTCCTTGCAGTAACAGGGCAGCAGGACAGTCTGTCTAGCAGCAGGGCTGCCAGGAAGTCCTTCTGGGTCTTTGATAGGTCCAGAAGTGATCTGATTTAGGGACTGGGAGTGCCACCTGTTATCTACTGTGCCAGACTTTGTTTGGGGATCAACACCTGGCCTACTCCCTTGCCCTTCCTCAGTTTGGCTCCAAAATGTCTGGGGTGACAAAAGGCTACTGTCAAGTCCTTTGTATGTGCTCCAGGCAAGGTCTTTTGAAGTGTAATTCAGGGCTGGGCATAACTGCTCCCCCAACCACCCTGTCACACCTAAGTCCCTTTTGTTCCCATATCTGGGAGAAATGCACATCTCACAGCAGGAAAGCCATTCACAGGCATGTGGCCCAGGACACTGGCAGTAAGGCACACTGGTTTAGGCACAGAAAATGCAAACTTTCTAAAAGTGACATTTTTATAATTCTGACTTAAAAACCAAATTTACCATGAAAGAGGATTTTAAATTACAATTAATTTGGGTGTAAACATCATTTTCCTACCTGCTCCCGAACTTAAGTTATCACTTATTAAGGTAATGAGGTCATCCAATGTTAGTCAATGGGAGAGATAGGCTTTACAATAGTAAAAAAATGACTTTGGAAGTTTTTCACTATTAGGATATGTAAAACCTAAATCCACCTGTCCTACTTTTTAAATACCATAGACCCTGCCCAAGGGAATTTAGGGGCCTACTTTAAGGGTGACATAAGTATTAAAAGTGAAGGTTTAGGTCTGGCAAGCGGTTTATTTTGGTTGGTCAAAATGGCAGTTTAAAACTGTACTACAGTACAGGCTGCAGTGGCAGGCCAGAAACATATTTTAAAGTGCTACTTTGGTGGGTGGCACAATTAATGCTTCTGGCCCTGGTCAAAAGGAGTACCATTTGTTAGGGACTTAAAAGTAAATTGAACGTGCCATTGGTTGTAGGCCAGTTTTTCCATGTCTAGACGCGGGCCGTCCTTTAGTGTGGAGGGACCACACCCCTCAACTTTTGCCCCTCATGAAGAGTGTCTGTCAGGCTGAACAAAGGTCAGCCTGACAGACACTTTTCATTCTCAGCTCAGAGAGCCAGGAGTGAGACATGCGCAAATTAGCACAGGCTCCTGGCTGCCTTAGCTGACCTTTGCTGGGCTCAGGAGGTCACAGCTCCTATGGGCGTGACCTCCTCAGCTCAGCAAAGGTGCCTCGAGGCCCTCCCCTGGGTGACAAGGAAAGCATCACCCATTGACTTCGACCTGGGTGCTTCAGGTTTAAGCCCTGAAGCGCCCAGGGCGAGTGTCAATCAGTGACACTTCGTCACAGAGTGGGGTGGGGTCAGCAGTCTCACTGACCCCATCCCACTCTGTGACGAGGCTGGGACTGCTGCCTTCCCTCGCTGGGTCAGCCAATGAGGGAAGGCAGCAGTCCCAACCCTCCAGGGACCTCGAGGCTGAGGGTAAGTGTCTGATGTTTTAAAATTAATGTTTGGTGTGTGCGTGCATGTTTGAATGTTATGAGTGTTAATGGATGTGCATGCGTGTGTGAAAGAATGAGTGTGTGATGTTTTTAAATTAATGTTTGGTGCGTGCGTGAATGTTTGAATGTTATGAGTGTTAATGGATGTGCGCGCATGTGTGAAAGAATGAGTGTGTGTGTGATGTTTTAAAATGAATGTTTGGTGCGTGCATGTTTGAATGTTATGAGTGTTGTTAATGGATGTACATGCGTGCGTGCGTGAAAGAATGGGTCTGTGTGAACTTTTAAAATGAATGTTTGGTGCCTGCGTGCATGTTTGAATATTATGAGTGTTGTTAATGGACATGCGTGCGTGCGTGTCTGTGTATGAAAAAATGAGTGTGTGTGTGTGTGTGTGTGTGTGTGTGTGTGCGTCCCGCCCGCCCCCCTCTCTCCTAAAGCTGTCGGCCGCCACTGTCCATGTCTTAAGGAGGGGGCACAAGTACTTTAGAACTGGTTAGCAGTGATAAAGTGCACAGAGTCCTGAAGCTAACAAAAAGAATTTAGCAAAACAGGAGAGTTGAAGGCCTTTTGGGGCCTACAACCAAGGTATGTTTGATTTATGTTGCGGCAGGCGCTGCTAGCCAAAGGTTGTTCAACTATTTTTAGAATTTGTGCACATGGTGAAAATCCGTATTCAGATCATTTTCTCTATTGTCTTGATTTGGCAGCCTAAGATGTGCAATGACTCGTCATCAATATCACTTCTGCTTCTGGTGGAGTTTCCTCACACACAAGCGGATGCTGTCCTGGTGTAGTTGGCATCATAAATGCATAGCTTAAAAAACTATCTCTACACAAAGAAGTCACCTGGACCCCAGTTTATATTTACTGGAAAGATCTCATTTTTACACCCTGGATGTCTGTGCAATAGGATGCATCCTGATCAGTGGCGGTTTCTTTATTGGGGCGCTGGGGAGTTGACCCTCTTATATTTATTGCCCCGCTGGCTTCTGCATTAAAAAAGTAATATACTATTAAATTAGTTAAAAAAATGATTTTTTCCCCAGTCACCCACTCGCAGTGCTTTTATTTCAGCCGCTGCCACTGGATGGGTCGGGTGCTCAGATCACACTGAGTGTGAGCAGGTGGGGATTTTATTGGCAGCAGGCAGCTGAGCAAGAATCCTGCATATCAAGATGGAAAGCAGTTGAAAAATGATGCTGTCCTTCAATGGCTCCTCGGGCCCTGGCCACTCAGAGCGTAAGGAATCCACTACTTCCTGTAAATGTGAGAGCAGCAGCATTGCTTGTGTGCGCCAAATGCACTGTACTAGCAACAAAAATAAACTTAAAAGAATGATAGTGTTATGTAGGTAGAAATTAAGGCCCATATTTATACTTTTTGACGCACAACTGCCCAGATAAAAAAAAATTGCTGCTGGTCATGATGGCTTTGTTGACCCACTAAATCACCAAAACCAGCTTTAATCATTCACAAACTTTGTAAATGATGCAGCTAGTTTTTATGATATAGGCCCTCATTACGACCCTGCTGGGCGGGGGAGAAGTGGCAGTAATACCGCCAACAGGCCGGCGGAAAAAAATTGAATTATGACCATGGCTGCTACCGCCATGGTCATCCGCCACTTCTCCACTCCGATCGCTGGGCTGGAGACTTCGGTCTCCAGCCCTGCAGGCGTCACTAGACCGCCAGCGGTGTCAGGACCCTGCACACCACCCTGGATTTCGGGTGGTTTGGAACCGCCACGAAATCCATGGCAGTAGGCACTATCAGTGCCAGAGAATTCGTTCCCAGGCACTAATAGGGGACTCTCTCGCCCCCTCCCCCCACACCCCGACCCCCCTGTCACCTCCCAAAGGTGGTAGGACCCCTCTCCCACCCCCAACATTAACATACACCCCCCTCCCCACCTCCAACATTAACATACACATCCCCCTACACGCACACATACACTACAACAACACATACCCGCACACATACAGACATGCAAACAGACCGACCCGCACACATTTTCCAGACACACAACACACCCCTGCATGCATACACGCACTCACACACCCCCTCTACATACTCACACGCACACCCCCATGCACGCACACAACACCCCCCACCCCCTTCCCCTAATGGACGATCACCTTACCTTGTCCGGTGATCCTCCAGGAGTGGACGGGATCCATGGGGGCTGCTCCGCCGCCAGCTCCCCGTCACCAGAACACCGCCACACCGAATCCTGGGTTGGGATTCGGTGGGCGGTGTTCTGATGACGGGGCATTGGAGGCGGAGCAGCCTCCACTTCCCCACCGACCGCCATTATGGCTGCTGGTGGCTCTCCGTCCGAAAAAGGACGGAGGGCTGGCAGCAGTCATGCTTCGCTGCGCAGAAAACCGCCTGCACTGGCGGTCTTCAGCACAGCGGTACCTCGGCGGTCTTAGAAAAAGACCACCGAGGTTGAAATGAGCCCCATAGTGTTCCAGCAAGGGGAGAGAATGGAGTTTTATCAGTATAGGGGTGATGTGATAATATTTCTTCAGGCTCTGGTCTCTGGATAAGAAGTCCAGTCAGACAAACCACACATAAGTAGACATTGTATTTTCTTAGTAGATTTAATTTGTTAAAGTAATTAAATAAAGGAATCTGTGAGGTACTTAGTTTATGGGACAGTTTTTAATGTGTTTAAATGTTTCAAGACAACACGTTGACAGTAGCTTTATAACCTTCTTGCCTTCTCAAATGTGCTTTAAAATGCACCATTTGTTACTTTTTTTCAAAAACCCCCAAACTCCCTTTTCATGGTTGAGCTCACTCACTTCACTATCGACATAACACGACACAACACTCATCGACAACTTTTACGCCCCACCACTTTCAAATGTCACTAGCCGAAACTGATTGTGATGCTAGTGCTGATGCAGACCCCCTCTCATTCCCTCGATGCTATAACTTATTCAAATGGACAACGTTCATTTGAATAAGTTAGTTATAGCATGAAGTGGAGTAAACTATACGAAATGTATGTATAGTGCCCCTAACTTGCTGTGCTGCAAAGCAGCACTTTGGACACAAACTACTTAAGTCAGCCCTAACAGTGTACCCTTTGCTAGAGGTAACTATAAAGTTCCCACGTGAGATGGTGGAATTTGCACTGTAACGTTTCTCCACCAAAGCTGCACCTCACATGATAGACATAACCGCTTTGTTAAAATTCCTGTCACCTTCAGAGACGTCGTAAGGCACCGGCAAAGTGGGCTCTGGCCAGGGCCCCACCATTCCAGGGGACCCCTGAGACATCTCTGCTCTATTGAGTGCCTTGCCCTGATGACCTGGAAATATTCTTAAACAGATTGTTTTAAATACAGTCTTCCTTTAATTTATTTTAATGTGTGTGATGTGTGTGAGCCTGTTACAGACATTTTGCAGAGAAATGTTGTGTGTGTGCCCTGCAACAGCCATAAAAAAGTTTATTTTAGGTCAAAATAGGACCTCGCACATGAGAAATGGGAGGGTGCCACAGAGATTATTTGCAGTAATATTAGTGAGCTGCTGCTGTGTTACAATATTGAAAACACACGTCACAACCCCTGAATACTAGATGTAAACACATTTGGAATTTGGAGGAGTGTGTCTGTGCACTCTGAGTACTCTGGTCAAAGAGGGGATGAAGGAGCTGAAACTGGGTCACAAATTCAAAGCAGTTCCGAACAGGGGCCCCCAAATTCTTCAAGATGTCCCTGGTCACCTTGGCAGACAGTCTCAAAGGTGGTGGATTTTCATCTGCCACCTGGCAGAAGTAGTTGAGGACACCACTCTATTGGATGGGAAATCTCCCAACCACATCAAAATGTGTCTCATTAGCTTTGACCTCATGAAATGTCACCCAAAGGTCTCCCCACAAGCTTTATGTTTTAATGGTCAGCTAAAGTTTCATTTCTCGAGCCTTGGCTTTACCCTCAAACTTACCGAAGGAGTATTCCGCCTTGCAGCCGGCTGTGCTCACCCAGATGTCACTGTCGAACTTCAGCAGCAGAGAGTTTCCGGTGGAGACCAGATCTGGGACTCGCATCTTGCCACAGTATTTGCCTATTAGCTGTGAGGTGGAGCGGCTCCCGTCGGTGATAGTCAGGTAGTCGCAGTCACATCCAGGGAAGGGTTCAAGGTCGAACTCGGTGAAGGTCAACGAGATCTGTGAAAGACAGGATCAGTGTAAGTACAGCCCTTCCAGCTCACAACACCTTTGTTCCACCGACCCTCAAAAACAGCCAAACCCTGTTATTGGAGACTGTTGGCAGAATCAGGGTTCCAGCAGCTCGCCAACCACCAAGTGCTTCGACTAGCGCTGCTCTCACCCGCAAGCGCCTTCATATTTCCAACTATCAGCCCCCTGAGCATAAACACAGATGCACTCACCCTTGCACCATGTTTTACACCTCCCATCATCCTCTGCAAACTAGTGACTTCATCATACTAACAACTAAAACACTCCTTTCAAACACTGGCATGCTCCTGTCTACTACCACCTGGGCCTTTGTTACCACCGCTAGTAAAACCTCAGCTATTTCCTAGTGAAAATGCCTGCTCGCTATCTGGGCTGAGTCTTAGCAGCCTGCAAAGTCTGAGCCTGATTAGCTAAGATGGAGCCCAGGATCTGGCAGAGGACATCAGCCATGCTTGTGCGCCCTCACAAAGCTTGTCGCTGCACGTCATGCACCGTGCTACTGTGAGGGGGGGGCTTCACCCCTCTACTATAAAACTGGCATGCAATCATAAATGTGCTTAATTTACATTATATGAAGGGACTCGCAGTAGGAACCCATTCGCTGACATCGTTATTTAAAAAAAATAGACAGCCTGGAAGATCTTCTGAACTATATATAATATTTAGCAAAAAACATATCGAAGTGGAGCTAAAGCTTAGAGACTGGAAGACAGATCCTGTATGATTTGCACATTTCCAGCAGATTCAGATTCCTTAGTTATACATGCCCTTGCTATTTCAACAGCAATGTTCCTTTCCGATGTCTGGAAGCGGCCAAATGAATCATTGAGAAAAGTGACGGAAAAGAGGGGTGTGTAGAAAGAGGCACATATGAATCAACAGCTAGTCGCACGTCTACGGAAAAGGTGCAATCCAGGCAAGTTGATACTTTGTCTCAAGGATGCTCCCTGCAAAAATAGGCAATTTTTTCAGGCCTTTTGCTGTTATTTAGTGGCTCCACAAGGTGGCACCTTAAAACTCTTGCATTACCTCGTCCTGCATATCAGCGTCTTAAGTGTGTTTAGGATAAATAAATGGACAAAAATATTTTAATCTGCATTTATCTTACACAAGTGTTTAAAATGCGCAAATCCTTCTTCCCAGTCTGTGCCGCACATACCTTGTATCCTGCTGGAGCCAGAATGGCCATGACACAGTCCATGCTATTGGGGTACTTCTTGGGGTACCCGGGTGAGGTGACGATACCATTGTACTCAGTGGAGGTGCTGTCACATGTCACTGTTAGAAGATGGGACAGTAACAATAAGTTTACATTTGTTTACCAAGGAAACGACCAAATGCAGCGAAGAAAGATGAATCTATAGAACAGAACTGAGCAGCATGCAGGAGAAAGGAGGCAGGGGGAGGCTGCTCCCATCGGGCGGCTTGAAATGCAAGGCTGGAGGAAGACGAGGCCTACCTGTCCTGTAGGAGGCTGTGAAGCCGCTGGCTGAGACGGGCCCAACGCTGACTAACTCCACCAGCATCATGCTTCCGGAAGCCACGAGCGGCGGGAGAGCCAACTTCCCGCAGGC
The DNA here is from genome assembly GCF_031143425.1 of Pleurodeles waltl. NCBI lineage: Eukaryota > Metazoa > Chordata > Amphibia > Caudata > Salamandridae > Pleurodeles > Pleurodeles waltl. The sequence continues at coordinate 183,488,244 of NC_090441.1, read as the reverse complement.
CTGCTTCAGTAAAACTGGGGATGATGTGTTGTCGCCGTCGTACACCTTGATGAACTCGGCAGAGCAACCTGCGGACAGCTGCACATCAAAGTCATCGAACCGCAAAGAAACCTGGTTTGGCAGAAACAAAAGACAGTTATGGCCGTAAGTGTTATGGAAAAAAGAAAAGCACTTGAATTCTGCCAATAAGCTAAGCTTGGCCAGACGTGGGGAGATGCGCAGAAGTCAGCAGACCTCATTGAAATAAGGATTCTGGTTCCCGGAAGGAGTATTACAGGGTTTAAGGCTTGATGAAGGCTTGGCACAGGCCGGGTAAGTAATGCTCACTCCTACGAATGGGTCAGAGATGTATCAAGCTGAGTTTCCATGGTCAATGGTTGGGGATTAAATTGCTTTGGCACCGACTAATTCGGCTCCCTAGTAGCAGTGATCAGACAGAGCCACTTTCAATTGATGAGACAAACAAATGACATAACTGTGTCCCAGCAGCCATCAGGAGCCCTGCATTGCTGCTGGCCCTAAAGTACTGTGGAGCCCGAGGGTAAGCTTGTCACTACCAGCAAAACTAAATGCCCCACCGCCCGTTGGGGCAGACCAACACGGGCCTCTGATCTCTTCCACCACCATAAAGGGCTACAGAGATAGGTACATGTGACACCACAAACAGAACTACACGTCCCAAGGGCCAATGTGACCCACTGTCCCTTGCTCCACACAAGCATGCTGCAAGGCCGTGTGTTCAGTGAGGTGCTGCGGAAGATGAGATGATCCCTTGCTGGATCCAGATGGCCATCTATTTACTAAAGCTTCAGCTTAGGTACCTGCTGCAATCTTAGCCTCGAGCTGTGTTTGCTGCTGCTCTCAGCTTCTTTGATATTTTTATGACCTTTATGTAAGTGGCTCTGTCTCATGCATTGCAGTCCACATTGAGGAACATCTGGAGAAACACATTCAGCTCACTAACCACTGAGGAGAAAACTTTGATAACTGTTACTGTGATCCATCAAGACAACTGTAGGAAGTTGGCATGGTGTGTGGTGAGCACCTATGGTGTTATCACCTTATACCAGGTATCCCCTATTAGTGAAGTGTAGGTAGCGTGTAGGAAGCCAGGACTCTCTAGAGAAGCTATGGGTGAGCAGCCAAGACGTATTTCGGAGCCATGCAAATCTTATGCAAAACCACTGTAGTCACACAGCAACCTATCACACAGGAAAGAACCACACATTGTTACAAAAATAAAGGTACTTTATTATAGTAACACAACACTAGAATACTACTAGGCAGTTCCTCCCAATTGGAGGTAAGGACACACTATATATATACATAATAACAATTATGAATTAGCATAGAAACAACAAGCATTGGCAATACTTATTGAAAATAGTGAGGGCCCTAGGGGAGGGCCAAACCATATATTAAGAAAGTGGAATGTGAGATACAGTCCTCAACCCAAGGTTGTAGAGTTCTTAGAGGGGAGCTGGAGGAATTAGAAATCCCAAGAGGTGAGTACCAGAGTGACCCCCAGTGACCAGGAGAGCAGAGGTAAGCACCTGGTTTTCCTAAAGATTAACAGGAGGACTTTGAAAAAGGATTATGCAAGTACAGGACCAGACAAGAAGAAACCAAAGGTGGGTTCTGGCAGAAAAGGACATGTAATACAAGGGGAAAAAGTCCAGTCCACGATGGAGTGTCCAGTGGGGGCATGAACTAATACCCACCTTTCTGTGGATGCAGAACCAGGTCACCAAGGGATGAATAAGACCAACTGTGGAGCCCAGGAGCTGAAGAGAAGTCCTTGAAGCAGTGCAGATGGTGTCTCACGCCGGTTGTTGGGTTGCAGATGGTCAGTGGTGTTGGAGAATCACCAACAAGCCTTGGAAAATGCAAGTGAAGCAAAAGAAGAGCTGTAAGGCTGAAGAGGACCAGCAAGACCCAGGGGACTAGACCCAGGAAGGAGAGCCAAAGGTGACCCTCAGCAGTCAGGAGAGCCAACAGAAACAGTTGCAGCCCCCACATGCAACTCACTGGCAGCAGGCACAGTAAGTCGCAGTGAGGCCCAGTCAGCACACCTGAAGAAGAGTCCCACGTTGCTGGAGCAGCAGAGAGGAGACTGTGCTTGGCAGGAAGAAGTGCTGGGGGCTGGGGCTAAACGGAGTCCGAAGATCCCTTGGAGCAGTAGCAAACAAGCCTTGGTAGCTGCAAGAGTTGCAGTGAACAGGGGTTCTGTCCTGCAAGGAGAAGCAAGGGTTTACCATCTCCCAAGCTGGATAGCTGGCAGAGAGGGCCAAGGACACCACTCCAGAGCACCACCTGTGATGCTGGCTCCATGCAGTTCCAGAAGATAGCAGATCCACGCAGCCAGTCAGCGATGCAGTTGGTGACTACAGATGCAAGGGAGTGTCTCCTTCACTCCAAGGGAGATTCCTTCTACTTCTTGGTGTAGGCTGAAGTCTCACTGAACTCAAAAGATACACAGCCAGGGAAGTGTAGCAGTTGCTGGAAGGAGCCAAAGAAACAATGTTGCAAAGCAGAGTTTTCGCTAAAGTTGCAGATTGTCGGTTCCTGAAGAGTGCAGTTATGGTTCCAGTGGCCAGAAGATAAAGTAAATGATGCAGAGGAGTGCTGGTAGATTCTTGCATGTCGAATATGGGGACCCTGCCTCAAAGGAGTCCCTAAATAGCCCTAAAAGGGGGATTGGTCACCTAGTAAGGTGAACACTTATCAGAAGGGGTCTGTGACGTTATCTTTCTGACCTGGCTACTTAGATGCCATCCAGGGCCTCTGTACATTTTATTTATAAGATGGCAGAATCAAGTGGCCACCTGGAGGAGCTCTGGGCACCACCCCTCGGGTGGTGATGGACAAGGGAGTGGTCACCTCCCCTTTCCTTCGTCCAGTTTCACACCAGAGCAGGGACCAGGAGTCCCTGGACTGGTGCAAACCGGTTTATGCCAGGAGGGCACCAAATTGACCTTCAAAGCAAACCGGTGTCTTGGGGAGGCTACCTCACCCAAGCCATGTAACACCTATTTCTAAGGGAGAGGATGTTACCTCCCTCTCCCACAGGAAATCCTTTGTTCTGCCTTTTCCTGCTTGAGCTGGTCAAGCAGCAGAAGGGCAGAAACCAGTCAGAGGGATGGCAGCAGCACAGGCTGCCCAGAAAACTCCAGAAGACTGGTAGGAGCAATACTGGGGGTCCTCTAAGGGTCCCCCCCCGAGTGCATGGAATAATACCGCCAATACTGGCAACAATATTGGGGTATGATTCTGACATGTTTGATACCAAACATGTCCAGGTTCAGAGTTACCATTATGTAGCTGGACACAGGTGTCCAGTACATGGGTAAAATGGCTGCCCCTCACTTACGATGTCCAGTGCAATGGAACTGGAGTTCATAGGGGCACCTCTGCTCATGCAGTGGGGCCCTCACACACAGGGACCTGCACCCTGCCCCCTGGGCTAGGATGGCCTACCATTGGGGTGACTTACAATGACCTGGAGCAGTGACCTGTTGTGAAAGTGTGCATGCACCTTTTCACGCAGGCTGTAATGGCAGGCCTGCAGACACATTTTTCATGGGTTCCCATGGGTGGCCAATACATGCTGCAGCCCATGGGGAAGCCCTGCTGCCCCAATGCCCTGTGTGCCTAAGTTCCATATACTAGGGACTTATAAGGGGGCACCAGTATGCCAATTGTGGGGGATGTAAAGTCCTAGGCAATCAAATTTAGAGGGAGAGAGCACAATCATTGGGGTCCTGGTTAGCAGGATCCCAGTAAAAACAGTCTAAGAATACTGATAGCATGCAAAAAATGTGAGTAAACTTGCCAAAAAGAGGGTACTTTCCTACAACAACCGTCAACCAAAGACAAGGCTACAGCACATGCCCTTGGACTGACCACTTCAGCAGTACCCAAAGTCCTGTGGTTGCTCTAAGCTGTACAGTCTCAACAGAGGAATACATCCTAGCCAGTCTCAACACCAGACATTACATTGCTCCAGTCATGACATTGTAGATCGAAGTTCCCGCTCCACTGAAGATATAACTCAAACCCTGAGCCAACAAGACAACCGTCAACCAAAGGTCAAACTGGACAATCCAGAATGAAAGCAGAAGAGACTAGCATCCTCTCCACCAATAGCAACAGCTCTCAAGGGGAAAACTTGGAAGCTACCAACAAGAGCTAGTAACAATCAGCCCAAACATTTTGTTGGTCTTTTTCACTGAGACTGTGCCTGTTTCAACTACCTATTTAATGCTATAAAATAGTAAATACCTGTACCGTTCAGCAGAACTATATCACTCTGTCTGTTTCAGTCTGCCAGCCATGATGCCTTACTCAAGATGCAGGATATCTGACTCATTCAAAGACATTTGTGTTGAACCGCTGAAAAGTTGCCACCAAACATGGGCAAAGGAGGGTCTCTTAGAGGTCAATCTTCCTTGTTCACCACACTTAAAAGTGTCACTACTCCAAACAACTTAGAGTAGTTGGGAATTGACTGAAACATAACAAGGAGACACAATGCAAAGCACTTACATAAATAATTATATAAATCATGCAGGTAAGGAATATACACATTTGGGGAACCTAAATAGGGCAGACATCCTAATGCGTCAAAGCTGGCAGTCCTACGGCAGAGAGACCACCGCCAATGACTAGCAACCGATGGGGCTGGCGAAAACATTTAGGGCCTGATTTAGAACTCGGTGGATGGGTTACTTTGTCACAACGGTGATGGATATGCCATCTGCTGACATCTAAATCCTATTGAATATAATGGGATTTAGATTACGGCAGGCAGGACATCCATCAATGGTGGCATATATTCTGTCCACCGATATCTAAATCCCATTGAGTATTATGGGATTTAGATTTTGGCAGGCAGGACATCCATCAACGGTGACGTATATCCCATCCGCCGACATCTAAATCCCTTTGATTATAATGGGATTTAGATTTTGGCAGGCAGGATATCTGTTACCGTTGTGACAGAGTAACCCATCTGCCGAATCTAAATCAGGACCTTAGTCAGTGGTTGCTTCGCCTCTAAATGATAGTTTGAAGTGTCAGGAGCCCGAGTTTACAATGTGTCTTCCACTCTGCCAAACTCTGAATGAGGTTCTAAAACATAATAAAAATAAAGGAAACCAAACTTCTGAAGTCACCTTGTTTGATGGAATACGGATTAGCCACCGACAGCTTCCTCTTTTTTGGTACTTCTCTGGAAAGTTGGGTGTTGAAAAGGACCCCTGTTCATCAGTCAACAGGGTGCTGCAGAGATCTAATGAAAGACAGCATCAACAGCAGACAGACATATTATGGGAAAAGTGAAAGAAGACACTCTGAAAATGCAATTCCGCCTCAACAGGGATACTGCTGGAAAACACATTGAGCGATGCATCAAAATACAGGTACTTTAGGCAGAGCTTGTCAAACATGGACTTCGACAACTGTTTTTGAAACAAGCTTTGGCTGAGCCAATTGGTTTGGCTTTAATGTGCTAACATCCAGAATCAGCAATTGTTCATGGATGGATAAACATGTGTTAGAACATTAAAGCCAGACCTATTGGCTTTTACAAAGTTTCTTTGTACTTAAAAACAACAGAAGAAAGATGGATAAGAGACTGATGGATAAAACATATCCATAAAGGGGAAACAACAGGAAATAAACATGAATAGAAATCCAATTGGAAAGAAAAAGCAATATAAAAAGTAAAATAGATTTAAAAACAATGGGGTTACAGACAAAAAAAAACACACAGGGGGGTCCTCATTAAAACAACAAACAAGCCCACAACAGTGAAAATGACAAAACAAAAAAGGATTGCTTAGCTGTGCAATGTATGTATGAGATAAATAATTTAATGTGTGATGATGTGCTGTACTCTAGAGATGTAAAATAGATCTTTGTGCAAGACGTGGTCTGACGACACAAGTTGTCAGAGGCTCTGTGAAGAGCTCATGTGCCCGATCCCCGCATCGGGATTCATCCTACTGCTAGCTTGACTCTCATTGGTGTGATCAAACTCACAGGTCTCCTGGCCATTAGCTGCTCCTCCCGGGGTTGCTCCTCACCTGTAAATGTGCCTGCTTTGGGTGTGTCAGCACTCCATGTGCGCGGCCAACATGGTAGAGGACTGTGGTTGCTGACCCAGTGGCCCCGGCTGCTCCAGAGTTATGCATGGACGGGACGCCAATGGAGTGTTTGGCTGGCTGAGTCACTCTCAATCTGCCTGCTGGCTGTGCCGCCGCCTTCTGAGGGGGGCTCCCTGCACCATCTGGACTGCAGTGTTCATCATGGAGCTGCTGCCTGGGACCTGTGGGGCTGGGATCAACCTGCATGGGTCATCAAGGGATTCCCCCAAATAGTGAGTGGGGTGTGCCCAGCTGACCGTGGCCTACCCTGGGCCCTGGATATGCAAGACCTCTCTCGCTATCCATCGATGTCCTTGTTGGGGGGTGGGGGGCCGGGGCAGATTGGGTGCAGTGGGTCACTCCCCACAAACAGGCTACCTACCTCCTCACAGCATGCACTGTGGTACTTGGGGACCTGCTACCCTTCCTCTCTCCCCCTCTCGCCACTTTTAGGTGCCTCAAGGGCCTGGGGCTCTGCACACAGCCTTCCCTGCCTTACGGCCCACGGGGCTAACTGCTTGTGCTGACACACCAGCCTAGAATTTGTGGTGCATGTGGGTTGCCCTCATTCAAATGGGGCTTTGAGACCTGACTCTTGTAATTGACAACTACCATGGGGAGGGATCACCTGCCCTACTCACAGGTCTAAACAATGATTGATAGGTACACCACTCCCTCATAGGAGCTCCCTGAGTCTGCTAGCCAGCACCGATTCTATCTTGCAAGCCATACAGGCCCCCAATGCGGCACCAGAAACTAAGATATGTGAGGCCAGGGTTGATACCGCTTTCCTGCGCCATGATTTGCATAACATTGTGGATAAGGTTTCTGGGGCTGAGGGACGTATTTCAGAACTTGAGGATACAGTACATTAACTGAAGGCCACCGGGGTACGCCTTTCTACTTCTAATAAGTTATTGAAGGAATGAGCAGAAGACACAGAAGACCTGGTCCGCCAAAACAACTTGCACCTCCTAGGTTTCACCAAACGCGTCAAGGGATCTTCACCTGAAAAATCCCTGGAGGCATGGATTATGTCCTTGCCACCTAAGAAACAACCCTCTACCTGTTTTGTGCTGGAACATGGCCATCACTCCCTAATGCAGAGCCCCCCGTGGCTTCTCGTAGGCCATTTGTGGTGAAGGTCCCCGGATACATGGACAGAGGCATGATCCTCAAAGGAGCATATCTGTAGGGTCCCATTCTCTACCAGCTCACCCATATTCTCAGCTTTACCAACTATACTCGCTTGCTCCATAATCAATGAAAAACCTTTGATTCTGTTAAACAAAAGCTTTGAGCAATGCACCTCTTTTATATACTCATGTTCCCAACCAAGTTGAAAGCTATTTATGAAACCCGCTCTTTCTTTTTCGGGACACCAGAGGCAACCTGGGTCTGGCCACAAAGCAGAAAGAACTCAGATGTCACACACCGCCCCCTCTTCTGTCGTCCTGTGCCTCTGGCCTCCAAGAGCCCAGGATGGAACCCAGGGACTAGGCAGCCAATGGTCACAGTGATCCAGACAGAGATGGGTGGATATGGAAGGTGATTGCAGAGAAAGTCCTGGAAGAGAAAATGTTCTATCTCTACGGGACACTGGCACCCCCAGGCTACATGCCCCGACAAGGCTTGGGCCTAAGACACAAGCTGAAGACATCCTTCCTATGTTCAATACTGTCATGCTCACGGACATATTCATCACTGTTAGACCTCACATCAAATTTTGAATTTTATACATCACTAGCCAGCAGTACAACACCCTTGTTGTTACACCATACAGGAGGGGGGGGCGGTGCTGCCCTACCATGCTACAATCTGTGATTGTTCTTCAGAAGAAGTTTGGATGACAGATACTTCTGGGATGGATGGGTGGCATTTAGGGGTCACTGGCTGTTTTTTATTCATTTTGATTGTTCTGTTTTTGTCATTCCTCCTAGATGGCTTTACTCACACATTACATATGCTATCACTATAGTCAGTGTTTACCATCTAGTGTTACTTCCTCTCTCCACAACTAGATGGTTTTCCTGTATGGTTGAGACCTTTTGACCTGCTTGAAACTTGATGTCCTGTTCTCAACCACTTCAGATACAACACGTTTTCCACGCAGGTCATACTAATGGATCCTGAGGCACAGCCATCCTTATCCACAAATACTTCCCTCTCTCTGTCATCCACTCTAACTCAGACACAAGGGGGACATGTTTAGATAGAGGGTCTTCTAGAAGGCAACACTACAAATTTCTTAGTGTTTACATTCCTCCACACCTGGCCAAGGGCTGGCTGGAACACATTCAAGGCGTGTTCCTGGATATGCCGAAAGGCCCAACTGTTATTGGTGGTGACTTTAACGCCATAATGGGCCCACAATTAGACACCATGAGTGTAAGGGCCTTGCAGTCATACCCTCTCAACTGCGCTGGCTGAATGGGCGGCCTCCCTGGGTCTCTGCGATGTCTGGGGAGCCTGGCACCCATGGTCAACCACATACGCTCACATTTCTGCGGGCAACAGCTGCATGTGTACACTTCGTTATTTATTTGTACCGGACACCAAAATTCTGCATGTGCAATCTGCCCATATCATGCAGAGAGGGATTTCTGTCATGTTGCTCATGGGCCACCATGCTGGAATCCAAAGGCTGCTGAGGTACCTGAATGACTTGTGTCTAATGGATGCACAACATTGATTCAGTGGACTCCAAAGGCACCTAATGGTTGGCTAGGAGGGTAGGCCTGAGGGGCATAGCTATGGTGTTCTCTGCTGACAGAATCGGGCACATCTTCAGCATATCTCTGACCTCGAAAAAAAATCTTGTCCCTGGAACATACACACCAAAGGGTGGTGGACGATTATTCCCTATGACTGATTAAAAATTGCAGGTCCTCCCTCCGCCAAATATGCCTGAAGGAGGCTAAGCAGTGCTGGATGCCCTCCACCAGATGTGTATATTAGTGGGGAAATAAATCCAGAAAACTCCTTGTAAGGAAATGCCTCCTTGGCATGGTTACCCCCTGACTTTTTGCCTTTGCTGATGCCAAGTTATGATTTGAAAGTGTGCTGAGGCCTGCTAACCAGCCCCCAGCACCAGTGTTCTTTCCCTAACCTGTACCTTTGTTCCCACATTTGGCACACCCTGGCATCCAGGTAAGTCCCTTGTAACTGGTACCCCTGGTATCAAGGGCCCTGATGCCAGGGAAGGTCTCTAAGGGCTGCAGCATGTCTTATGCCACCCTGGGGACCCCTCACTCAGCACAGACACACTGCTTGCCAGCTTGTGTGTGCTAGTGGGGATAAAATAACTAAGTCGACATGGCACTCCCCTCAGGGTGCCATGCCAACCTCACAGTGCTTACAGGTATAGATAAGTCACCCCTTTAGCAGGCCTTACAGCCCTAAGGCAGGGTGCACTATACCATAGGTGAGGGCATAAGTGCATGAGCACTATGCCCCTACAGTGTCTAAGCAAACCTTAGACATTGTAAGTGCAGGGTAGCCATAAGAGTATATGGTCTGGGAGTCTGTCATGCACGAACTCCACAGCACCATAATGGCTACACTGAAAACTGTGAAGTTTGGTATCAAACTTCTCAACACAATAAATGCACACTAATGCCAGTGTACATTTTATTGTAACATACACCCCAGAGGGCATCTTAGAGATGCCCCCTGAAACCTTAACCGACTACCAGTGTGGGCTGACTAGTTTTAGCAGCCTGCCACACACCAGACATGTTGCTGGCCACATGGGGAGAGTGCCTTTGTCACTCTGTGGCTAGTAACAAAGCATGTACTGGGTGGAGGTGCTTCTCACCTCCCCCTACAGGAACTGTAACACCTGGCGGTGAGCCTCAAAGGCTCACCCCCTTTGTTACAGCACCCCAGGGCACTCCAGCTAGTGGAGTTGCCCGCCCCCTCCGGCCACGGCCCCACTTTTGGCAGCAAGGCCGGAGGAGATAATGAGAAAAACAAGGAGGAGTCACTGGCCAGTCAGGACAGCCACTAAGGTGTCCTGAGCTGAGGTGACTCTGACTTTTAGAAATCCTCCATCTTGCAGATAGAGGATTCCCCCAATAGGGATAGGGATGTGCCCCCCCTCCCCTCAGGGAGGAGGCACAAAGAGGGTGTAGCCACCCTCAGGGCTAGTAGCCATTGGCTACTAACCCCCCAGACCTAAACACACCCCTAAATCGAGTATTTAGGTGCTCCCAGAACACAGCAAGATAGATTCCTGCAACCTAAGACGAAGAAAGACTGCTGAGCTGAAAAACCTGCAGAGAAGACGGAGACACCAACTGCTTTGGCCCCAGCGCTACCGGCCTGTCTCCCCACTTCAAAAGAACTGCTCCAGCGACGTGTTCCACAGGGTCCAGCAACCTCTGAAGCCTTTGAGGACTACCCTGCATCTAACAGGACCAAGAACACCCGAGGACAGCGGCTCTGCTCCAAGAAAGAAGCATCTTTGCAACTGTAATGGGTTCCTTATCCCTGGAGCAAATAAAAGGGATATTGGAATAATATAACAGGCGCAGAAGGTGGGGTTTAGCTAATTTATTCGTGTTTTGGTTTTAAGGATGGCTTTTTATCCCCTGTTTCTTGTTCACAAGGGTAACGCACTTGCAATCCAGAAATAATTAACAAAAGTTCCCTTTTTCTTCTCTTTCAGGGTTTTGGTGATAGTCCATAGGTAACCAGGTCCAGCTTTGGGAAGGTCTCTGATCCTCCTCTACGTCAGTGGGCCAGGCTCTCCAAAGAAATAGAAAGAAGGATAACAAAACAGGTAAGTGGGATATATATATATATAAGGTAAGTATATAGGGTTAGTAGGGTGGTGGGGGAATAGGTATAAGTGAAGGGAAGTGAGGGTTTAACTGTCCTTTAGTTTGTGATTCCCCCTATAGGTGTTCTCAGACCTTCTCCTCTTTGTAGAACTCCTCTGGCGGTTGGTTTCCTTGTGAGGTTAGGTTTACTTTAGGGTTTGTTGTTATATGGTCTCCCCTTCCCTGCAGGACCTCCCTTCCTTTCGCTTATCTCCCCTTATTCCTAACAACCACCCTCTCGCAAACCCCCAGCTGTGGTACGAACGTACCTGAGGTGGCCACGCCCCTCCGGGGACGTAGCCGGCACTTTGGCAGCCTCCCGGCTTCTCTCCGACGGGGGCGGAAGAGCCCCGGGGCTCTCCTCTCTCTCTCGGAGTCTCGGCTCCTTCGACGGGTTCCTTTCTCTCTTTCCTCGGCGTCCCGGTCTCTTTCTCCTCCGGCCGCGTACGTCGAGCGTCCACTTCCGTCTCCCTCCCTTCATCTTCTTTTGGTCCGTCTTTTCTTTCGGTTGTCGTCCAGACGCCGAAGGCGTCTGACGTCACAGGCTCGCGTCCCTCCCAAGTGGGTAGGGCCCCCGTAATGGCGTTCGGCACAATGTCCTGGAAACCGGCGTCCGGAGACGTCCGGTTACACATCCCCTCCCTTGAATGGGGCTGTTCGAGACCCAAAGGTCCCGGGAACCGGGATAAATAGTCAGCCTGTCCCATAAGATCACCAGGGAGATGGCAAACCTGGAAGGAGAAAGGTTGAAGCTCCATAAACCATCTCAATATGCGACTGTTAGTATCTTTATACCTCGAGAGCCAGGTGAGGGGAGCGTGATCCGTATATAATAGAAAGGATCTTCCTAGGAGGTAATATTGGAGGCTCTCAAGTGCCCACTTGATGGCGAGACATTCTCGCTCAATGATGGGATAGTTTCGCTCCCTGGGAAACAGCTTACGGCTAATAAAGACCACGGGGTGACTAATACCTCTTTCATCTTTCTGAAAAAGCACGGCCCCCAGACCCACGTCTGAGGCATCCGTTTGGAGGTGAAAGGGGACAGTGAAGTCAGGACATTTTAAAATCGGTTGGGTAGTGAGATATCTTTGTAGGGTACGGTAACTATGGGACTGTACGGGGTTTAAATTCGTGATATTTTTTTGCTGTCCTTTCCTCAGGAGATCGGTTAGGGGAGCGGCCACGGTGGAATAATGGGGTATAAATCTTCGATAGTAGCCTACCAAGCCTAAGAATGAGCGGACCTCCTTTTTCGTTGTGGGTGCCTCTATCCGTAGGATGGCCTCAACTTTACTCATTTGTGGTCTAAGTATACCTTTCCCTATATGATATCCTAGATAAGAGATCTCATTGAATGCCAACCGGCTTTTGGAGGCATTGGCTGTTAATCCAGCCCCTCGTAACGCTGTAAAGATTTTGGTTAAATGTGTCAAGTGGTCCTCCCAAGTCTCGCTGTGGATAACGATATCATCCAGATACGCGGCAGCGTATCTGGTATGAGGTCGTAGAATGGTGTCGATGAGACGCTGGAAGGTGGCGGGTGCCCCATGTAACCCGAAAGGGAGAACCTTAAAATGGTATAACCCAGAGGGAGTGGAGAAGGCCGTTTTCTCTTTATCTTCTGGCGTCAAAGGAATCTGCCAGTAGCCTTTGGTCAAGTCGAGTGTAGACATGTACTTAGCTTTTCCCAACTTCTCTAAGAGTTCGTCTACCCTTGGAAGGGGATATGTGTCAAACTGGGATATAGAATTGACTTGTCTAAAGTCAATACAGAAACGTATAGACCCATCTGGCTTTGGCACTAATACCACCGGTGAACACCAGGGACTCTGGGAAGGCTCTATAACTCCTAGGTCTAACATCTTTTCTATTTCGTTTTCTACCAGGATTTTTCTAGCTTCTGGGATACGATATGGCCGTAAGCGTATGACCTTGCCAGGTGGGGTTATGATTTGATGATGCACCAGCTTGGTCTTGCCTGGTATCGAGGAGAACACATGGGCATGATCATGGAGGAGCTGGTTTAATTGCTCACTCTGTTGGATCGAGATTTCGCTATTTATGGGAGGCACCTCGTTTCCGCTAGGATGCTCAGTGGGACACCACCCTATCTCCAACTCCTTAACGGTGTTAACTAGGCATCCCCTGGTTGGTTCTCCCTGTGGCTCTTCCCACTTTTTCAATAGATTGACATGAAAGATCTGTGACCGGTTGGAACTATCTGTGAGCTGGACCTTATAGGTCACGGGTGTTATTACCCCTATCACTTTATAAGGTCTCTGCCACTTTGCCAGCAACTTGTTGTCTGAACTGGGGAGAAGCACTAACACCTTATCACCTATGGTAAAGGTCCTTAATTGGGTGTTCCTGTCGTAATATCTTTTCTGCTTTTCTTGAGCCTTCTCCATATGTTCCCTTACATTTTCCCACACATTTTGGATGTTGGTTTTTAACTCCTGGGTATATTCTAAGAGGGATTTTTCTCCGTCCTCCTCCTCCCATAACTCGGCAGCCATATCTAACAAGGTCCTGGGCTGTCGTCCGAACAATAATTCAAATGGACTATGGCCCGTGGATGCTTGTTCATGGGTCCTGATAGCGTATAACACTAAGGGGAGTTTTCTATCCCAGTCCTTACCTGTCTCTGAAATAGATTTCTTTAGTAGAGTTTTCAGAGTGCGGTTATACCTTTCTACCAAACCATCCGTTTGAGGATGATAAACCGCTGTACGTAACTGTTTGATCCCTAGAAGTTGACATATTTGTGACATCAAGTTGGACATGAACTGGGTACCTTGGTCTGTTAAAATTTCTTGGGGAAAGCCTATTCGGGAGAAGAACCCTATCATTGCATGAGCTACGCTCTTGGAGTTAATACTGCTGAGTGGGATGGCTTCTGGGTATCTGGTGGCATAATCCACCAATACCAGTATATAACGGTATCCTCTAGAAGAAGGTAGGAGAGGGCCTACAATGTCCATTCCTATTCTTGAAAAAGGGATGTCTATAATGGGCAACGGTTGCAAGGGAGCTCTTCTTTTGGGACCAGGATCAATCATTTGGCATTTGGGACATTGCTGACAGAACCTCCTAATCTGTGAAAAGACCCCCAGCCAGTAGAACTTCCTCAACAGGTATTCTTCCGTTTTCTCCCTGCCATAGTGACCCCCCCCCCTGGCTGGCTATGGGCTAGGTGTAGGACTTGTGGTCTATAAGGTTCGGGGACTAATAGCTGCTTCTTTTCTTCTCGGTTATTACCAGTGACACAGTACAACAGATTTCTGATTATGGTAAAAGAACCTCAATGATATCCTCCCTATTGGTCCCAATGGGACCTAGCCATTTGAGTCCTAAGTCCTTAATTCGAAAATATAGGGCCCGGGGATTCTCGGAGGGTCCCCATTTGGCTTTCCTAAACCGGACACTATAATGTTCTGTATCAAACCCCACCCGCTCCAGGATACTCTTCTTAATATCCTGATAGGGTGTCGTTCCGCCTGGGTTTACCGCTTGATAAGCCGCTTGGAGAGTTCCTGTCAATAACGGGGCGATGTATTGGCCCCACCTATCCTGAGGCCAGGTGGCGGAAGTAGCAACCCGCTCAAAATTCGTGAAAAAGGCATCCGGGTCTTCGCCTTCCTGATATCGCTGCAGGACCGAACTGGGTACGTTCGGATGCACCCGGGTGGCGGCAATAGTGTCCGTGAGGTTTTTGATTGCAGTCTCATGGACCAACTGATTGTTGGCCATGATAGTGGCCTGACTTTTCAGAGCGCTTTGTAGGGCCTCCCTTTCCACTTTAGCCTCCTTCTGTTGCTCTTCCCACACTACTTGCAGATGCCTCTGCCCTGCGGCTAGCTGCTGCATCATCTCTGATAGGGTGGGTGTGCCCTCCATCGTCTTTAGTTACCTGTAGTTGTTCCAATATCCCACTTCTGACACCACTGTAATGGGTTCTTTATCCCTGAAGCAAATAAAAGGGATATTGGAATAATATAACAGGCGCAGAAGGTGGGGTTTAGCTAATTTATTCGTGTTTTGGTTTTAAGGATGGCTTTTTATCCCCTGTTTCTTGTTCACAAGGATAACGCACTTGCAATCCAGAAATAATTAACAAAAGTTCCCTTTTTCTTCTCTTTCAGGGTTTTGGTGATAGTCCATAGGTAACCAGGTCCAGCTTTGGGAAGGTCTCTGATCCTCCTCTACGTCAGTGGGCCAGGCTCTCCAAAGAAATAGAAAGAAGGATAACAAAACAGGTAAGTGGGATATATATATATATATAAGGTAAGTATATAGGGTTAGTAGGGTGGTGGGGGAATAGGTATAAGTGAAGGGAAGTGAGGGTTTAACTGTCCTTTAGTTTGTGATTCCCCCTATAGGTGTTCTCAGACCTTCTCCTCTTTGTAGAACTCCTCTGGCGGTTGGTTTCCTTGTGAGGTTAGGTTTACTTTAGGGTTTGTTGTTATATGGTCACCCCTTCCCTGCAGGACCTCCCTTCCTTTCGCTTATCTCCCCTTATTCCTAACAACCACCCTCTCGCAAACCCCCAGCTGTGGTACGAACGTACCTGAGGTGGCCACGCCCCTCCGGGGACGTGGCCGGCACTTTGGCAGCCTCCCGGCTTCTCTCCGACGGGGGCGGGAGAGCCCCGGGGCTCTCCTCTCTCTCTCGGAGTCTCGGCTCCTTCGACGGGTTCCTTTCTCTCTTTCCTCGGCGTCCCGGTCTCTTTCTCCTCCGGCCGTGTACGTCGAGCGTCCACTTCCGTCTCCCTCCCTTCATCTTCTTTTGGTCCGTCTTTTCTTTCGGTTGTCGTCCAGACGCCGAAGGCGTCTGACGTCACAGGCTCGCGTCCCTCCCAAGTGGGTAGGGCCCCCGTAATGGCGTTCGGCACAATGTCCTGGAAACCGGCGTCCGGAGACGTCCGGTTACAGCAACAAAGAAGCAACTTTGAAAGAACACATGTTTCCCGCCGGAAGCGTGAGACTTTGCACTCTGCACCCGACGCCCCTGACTCGACTTGTGGAGAACAAACACTACAGGGAGGACTCCCCGGCGACTGCGAGCCCGTGAGTAGCCAGAGTTCACCCCCCTGAGCTCCCTCAGCGACGCCTGCAGAGGGAATACAGAGGCGCCCCCTGACCGTGACTGCCTGCTTCTAAGAACCCGACGCCTGGTAAGGCACCCCAGGACCTGAAGGATCCGACCTCCAGTGCAGGAGCGACCCCCAGGTGGCCCTCTCCCTTGCCCAGGTGGTGGCTACCCCGAGGAGCCCCCCACTTGCCTTCCTGCATCGCTGAAGAGACCACTTGGTCTCCCATTGGACTCCATTACAAACCCGACGCCTGTTTGCACACTGCACCCGGCCGCCCCGTGCCGCTGAGGGTGTACTTTTTGTGTTGACTTGTGTCCCCCCCGGTGCCCTACAAAACCCCCCCTGGTCTGCCCTCCGAAGACACGGGTACTTACTTGCTGGCAGACTGGAACCGGGGCACCCCCTTGTCCATTGAAGCCTATCCGTTTTGGGCACCACTTTGACCTCTGAACCTGACCGGCCCTGAGCTGCTGCTGCTGCTGGTGTGGTAACTTTGGGGTTGCCCTGAACCCCCAACGGTGGGCTACCTTGGACCCAACTTTGAACCCTGTAGGTGGTTTACTTACCTGCAAAACTAACAAACACTTACCTCCCCCAGGAAATGTTGAAAAGTGTACTGTGTCCAGTTTTAAAATAACTTATTGCCATTTGTGTGAAAACTGTATATGCAATTTTGCTAATTCAAAGTTCGTAAAGTTCCTAAGTGAAATACCTTTCATTTAAAGTATTGTTTGTAAATCTTGAACCTGTGGTTCTTAAAATAAACTAAGAAAATATATTTTTCTATACAAAAACCTATTGGCCTGGAATTGTCTTTGAGTATGTGTTCCCCATTTATTGCCTGTGTGTGTACAACAAATGCAACACTACCCTCTGATAAGCCTACTGCTCGACCACATTACCACAAAATAGAGCATTAGAATTATCTCTTTTTGCCACTATCTTACCACTAAGGGGATCTCTTGGACTCTGTGCATGCTATTTCTTACTTTGAAATAGTACATACAGAGACAACCTCCTACATTGGTGGATCAGCGGTGGGGTACAAGACTTTGCATTTGCTGGACTACTCAGCCAATACCTGATCACACAACTAAATTCCCCAAATTGTCATTAGAAACTGATTTTTGAAATTTTAGCTATTTTTCTAAATTTTTAAAAGTCCTGCTAGGGCCTTGTGTTAGTCCCTGTTAGAATTTCTTTTAGAGTTTAAAAGTTTTGTAAAAGTTTGAATTAAGTTCTAGAGATAGTTTTAGATTCTTAAAAAGTATTCCAACTTTTAGAAACATAGGGGGTCATTACAACATTGGCGGTTTAAGGCGCTTACCGCCGTGCAGAAGACCGCCAATACACCGCCGCGGCCGCGGTAGACCGCCACAGCTATTATGACACACATCACGGAATCCGCCGAAATTCAGACACCCACACAATACCGCCACATCAAAGGTCAGCGAGAAACTGGCGGAAACACATCCTCCACCTCCACGCCAACAGAAACACGCCCATGCCATTACGACCCACGAATCCACGCGGTGGTCTTTCAACCGCGGTATTCCATTGGCGGTACACACCGCCGCACTCAAAATACACACACATCTCCAAAACACCGCCACATTGGACAATTTGAAATACACACACCTGACACATATACACACACCACTCCCACACACCCAATACTATATAAAACACACACCCACATCACCCACAAACCCCTACTACCAAAAATTCTGAGAGAAGGCCAGAGAGACAGCACAGAACAGACAACCTCATCACACAGAGGCACACAACACCATCATCCACGCAACATCCACGCACAAAACACCACATACCACTACACTCACCACACTCATCAACACATACACCACCCCACACATCACCTACACCACCCCATGTCACGCCAAAGACACCCCCGCTTCTCCGAGGAGGAGCTCAGGGTCATGGTGGAGGAAATAATCTGGGTAGAGCCACAGCTATTTGGCTCACAGGTACAGCACACATCCATAGCTAGGAAGATGGAGCTATGGCAAAGAATAGTGGAAAGGGTCAACGCTGTGGGACAACACCCAAGAAATAGGGAGGACATCAGGAAGAGGTGGAACGACCTACGGGGGAAGGTGCGTTCCACGGTATCCAGGCACCACATCGCGGTACAGCGGACTGGCGGCGGACCCCCACCTCCTCCCCCACAACTAACAACATGGGAGGAGCAAGTCTTGTCCATCTTGCATCCTGAGGGCCTCGGAGGAGTCGTTGGAGGAACGGACACTGGTAAGTCTAATCTTAACCATCATACCCCCCACCCTACCTGCATGATATCACACCCCCCCACCATCACACCCTCCCCTATCACCCCAAATCCTCACCTATCTACCCATGACACCAACCACCCATCCCAACCCCAAAACCTGCATGACATAACTAAGCATGGACACCCATCACCAAAGCATGCCCACTGCACAGACCCACAACAACCCCCAACCATCAGCACACAAGCCCCCACACAGGAATGCCTGCACTGGGGTTCACGAACACCCAACCATTGCACTCCATGAAACACACACATGCAATAATCATGTACTTATACCCCCGCAGGAACCCGAAGGAACGTCACCACACCAGAGGGTCCAGACAACACCACTCCACCCCCAGAAGAGGCCCACAGTGACGACAGCAGCTCTGCCCCACTGGATCTTGATGACCAGGCCGGACCATCGTGGGCCTCAGGACAGTCGGTTCCCCTTGCCCAGCCACAGCCCAACACCGAGCTTACACCCTCTGGTAACACCAGCACAGCACCCACCCAGCGGTCCCAAACCTCCCTACCCAGGACAGGTCAATCAGCGGTGTGTCCACCACTACAGGGCACCCAGGCGAACCCACCACCCCAACAACAACAGGGACCTGGGGGTAGTGGTAGTGGGCACACGGTCCAGGGGACGGAGGCACAGGAACACAGGGGAACTGGGAGGGCTGCTGTGCGACAGAGGAAGGACAGGCCAAGGGAAAAAACTCTCAACGAGGCCCTCTCCTCCATCATGGGAGCATTCCACCACTCCCAGGAGACGATGGCCACGGTCCTGGATAAGTTGCAGGAGACCCTGCGTCTGCAGGAGGAACAATATTTGGGGTTCAGGGAGGAGCTCAGGACCATCGGCTCCGCCCTGGGCACCATCGTAGGGGTGCTGACGGACATTCAAAAGACCTTGAGGGACACCGTGGCACTCCAAGGGGCCCCTGACACTAGCCAGGACGATGAAATGCCCACCACCTCCGCCGGCGCTAGTGGACAGGACGCCCCGCCACAGGACCAACACACCAGCACCCCATCCCCTGCAGACGGACAACCACCACGCAAGCGGGCCCTGAGATCCAGGAACAGGATAGAGCAAGATGGCAAGACCCCTGAAATGGAAGGGGACAACTCAGTTAACTCAGTTAACAAATAGTGAGTGAAATGTCGGTACAGGATAGAGGTAGATGTGTGAAAGTTAATGTAATGGTAAAAATGAAAATGTTCTCACCTGTGTCTCACTGGAAATATTGCTGTATGACTGACTCCCTGTTGTCGTTTTCGTCTTCCTCAGCTTCATCCTCATCACTGTCCACAGGCTCCACAGGCTCCACACCTGCCACAACACTGTCATCTGGATCATCCTCCTGCAGAAAAGGCACGTGGCGTCGCAATGCCAAGTTATGGAGCATGGAGCAGGCGATGATGATGTCGCACACCTTCTTCAGTGAGTAGAATAGGGACCCACCTGTCATATGGAGGCACCGGAACCTGGCCTTAAGGAGGCCGAAGGTGCGTTCGATAACCCTCCTAGTCCGCCCATGGGCCTCATTGTAGCGTTCCTCTGCCCTGGTCCTGGGATTCCTCACTGGGGTCAATAGCCAGGAAAGGTTGGGGTAACCAGAGTCCCCCAATAGCCATACACGGTGCTTCTGGAGTTCACCCATCATATCAGGGATGCTGCTATTCCGCAGGATGTAGGCGTCATGCACTGAGCCAGGGAACATAGCATTTACCTGCGAGATGTACTGGTCTGCCAAACAGACCATCTGGACATTCATTGAATGATAACTCTTCCTGTTCCTGTACACCTGTTCAGTCCTGCGGGGGGGACCAGAGCTACATGGGTCCCATCAATGGCACCTATGACGTTGGGGATATGTCCAAGGGCATAGAAGTCACCTTTCACTGTAGGCAAATCCTCCACCTGAGGGGATATGATGTATCTACTTACGTGTTTCAGCAGGGCAGACAACACTCTGGACAACACGTTGGAAAACATAGGCTGGGACATCCCTGATGCAATGGCCACTGTTGTTTGAAATGACCCACTTGCAAGGAAATGGAGCACTGACAGCACCTGCACGTCAGGGGGGATTCCAGTCGGATGGTGGATTGGTGACATCAGGTCTGGCTCCAACTGGGTACATAGTTCCTGGATTGTAGCACGGCCAAACCGGTAGGTCACGATTAAATGTCTCTCTTCCATTGTCAACAGGTCCACCACCGGTCGGTACACCGGAGGATTCCACCATCTTCTCATATGTCCCAGCTGACGGTGCCTAAGAAGGACAACAGCGAAGAACCAGTCACTATTCCTCCAGGTATGTACCCACAGTTACACACAAGACTACAGCAGACACAAAACCCTTCCTGTATGTGTGTTTAGTGTAGGCCTCAGTATGTGTGACGCAGTTGAAAATGAATCCATGTGGGCCCCTGAAATGGCGGCTGCCTGACCTCTAAACTGGGACAATGGGATTGTGGGGTAACAGCGCTGGCGTTGCACACCGTCGCGGTAGGCGGTCGTAGACCGTGGCGCAATGCTGCATTGGTTAACATTGGACCCTATGGGTCCCAGGAGCCAATGAACAGGTGCACCGGCGGTGATGATGTGCCCCGCCGCGGACGTCACCGCCGCGGACGTCACCACCATTTTCTAGCTGTTCAATCACTAGATACCTGACCTTCGACAGGAGAGGACCTACACTGCTAGTGCTGCTGTGACCTCGGTCTGGAAGCGACGATGGCTGCTGCGTCTGGGGAAAGGGCCCCTGCCTTCACTGCACAAGAGTTGGAGAAACTTGTGGATGGGGTCCTCCCCCAGTACATGCTACTCTATGGTCCTCCAGACCAACAGGTTAGTACACAGGGAGCATGTTGTAGGGGCTAGGCCTGGGTGGACAGGGCTGGGTGGAAGAGGGAAGGGGGCAGAAGCCATACTACAGTAAAGCATGGGAATAAATGGGCCACTTGGTCAGAGTAGGGAGGGGGCCACTCACATTGATGGTGCAGTTGGTAATGACTGTTCCTCTTTCCTTGTGCATGTCATGTAGGTCAGCGCCCACTAGAAGAGGGACATTTGGCGTGAAAGCCAAGGAGGTCCGGACCCTGGGGGCCCACCAGAGACGGGCCACCCACTGCCGTAAGAGATGGGAGGACATTCGCCGCTTCAGCAAGAAGACGGCGGAGGCTCAGCTGTGGATGGCCTCCCAACTTGGGAGGGGTGCCCGTCGTACCATGACCCCCCTGATGTTCTGGATCCTGGCGGTGGCCTACCCGGAGTTGGATGGGCGCTTAAGGACATCACAGCAGACACAAGGGGGTGAGTACACTCTCATTCTGCAGACTTTGCGTGCAGTGGAGGTGTCTGGGTGGGGGAGGTGGGCTCTGGGTGTCTCTAGGCCAGGGCGAGTTAGGTAGGCAAGGCCCCTCCGTAATGTAGGCCATGTGGCACTCTACCCCACCTCAGTAAATTATCAAGTTGAGGTATAGTTGCCCCTGTGGCATCCATGTGCGCAGATTTCCACCAATGCCATGTAGGCCATATCCCAGAAATTGCATGTGCAGAGGGCAGGAGCGCGGCGTTGTGCATGGGGCTGCTGCGTCTGTCTTGTCCGCCAACGGTAGCGGTATGCCATGCACTAAAACTCTCTTTGTTCTGTCTCCCCCCTTTTCCTGCTCTCCCTGTCCTTTTGTACATCAGCATCAACAGGCGGAGGTACAGTGGCACCGGAGCACGAGGGAGCTGCATCCCACATGGCCACGGAGGGCCACACCACAGACTCTGAATACACCAGTGGGACGGAGGGCGAGGGGAGCTTTACGTCGGCCACAGGATCACCAAATAGCGACACGGACTCGTCCGCCGATGTGAGCACCCCTGTGGTGGCGGCACCATCTGTGCGCCTGACTTCTACAGGTACAGCCGCCACCCCCCATACCAGCACCGCCCTCCCAGCAGCCCCTCAGCGTTCGCCCCGTGCCTGCTCACCCAGGAGGGTGGGCGTCACCTTCGCCCCAGGCACCTCAGGCCCTGCCCCAGTCACCCCTGCCCCCTCAGTGAGGAGGCCATTGACCTCCTCAGGTCACTCACTGTGGGGCAGTCTACCATTGTGAATGCCATCCAGGGTGTAGAAAGGGCGTTGCAAAACACGGTAATGCATTCCTAGAGGGCATACATTCTGGTCAGGCTGTCCTTCAGCGAACCCTGCAATCTCTGGCCTCAGCACTGATGGCAGCAATTGTCCCTGTGTCCAGCCTCCCCCCTCCAACTTCCTCCACCCAGACCCACTCCCCTGTACCCCAGCCCATCCCAAGCACACCTACAGACCAGCATGCACACAAGTCAACACACAAAAGTAACTCAGGCAAACATAGGCACCACACATCCCACAGGCACTCACACAAGCATCACACCCATACAGACACAGCAACATCCACTGTCTCCACTGTGTCCCCCTCCTCCTCTTCTCCCTCCTCCCTCCCAGTCTTGTCTACACATACACCTGCATGCACCACATCTACAGGCACTAGGACTCGCACCAGGACACCCAGCACCACACGCCGCTCACCTGCACTCACCACCTCCACTGCCATTTACACGTCCCCTGTGTCCTCTCCCAGTGTGTCTGTGACGCCCCCTCCCAAAGTACCCAAACGCCGGCAATCACTCACCCAACATCCATCCACCTCACGACAGCCTCCACTACCTGCACCTGCACCCAAAACAGCTAAAGTGACACCTCCTACAACCACCTCCTCTTCCTCCACTCCCAGACCCCCTCCAGCTACCCATCCCAGTGTTCGTCAGAAACTGTCCCTCTGTCAAATTGACCTTTTTGCCCCCCCCCTCCAATTCATCAGTCCCGTCGTAGCGCTCAGCCAAAAAGCCACCAGTACCAGTGGTGCGTGTTCCAGGTTTCTGGAGTGCACCGTCCACCATGGCAGGCAGTAGGACCCGGAGCTGAGGCACTGGCAGCCCACCCCCTGTAAAGGCTCTGAAATTGGAGAGTGGACGACGGGACCGTGTCAAGACTCCTGGTGGGACAACAAGTGAAATGGGATCGAAGGCGATTGGTGAGTCAGCTGTAACTCCAAAAAAGGTGGGGAAGGTCCCAAGGAAGTCTGCCCAGCCTGTTGTGAGTGTCACGGCGGAGAAGTGCGCCATCATTTCCGGCAGTCCAGACACAACCGCCAGCACCGTCGTCACTGGTCCAGAGCCCACCGCCAGAGTCAGTGTCCAGGAGGGCCCAAGTATCGTAACGGGTCCAGAGACCACAGTACAAGACACAGCCCAGGAAGGCCCAAGTATCGTCACAGGTCCAGAGACCACCGCACAAGACACAGCCCAGGAGGGCCCAAGTATCGTCACTGGTCCTGAGACCACGGCACAAGACACAGCCCAGGAGGGCCCAAGTATCGTCACTGGTCCTGAGACCACGGCACAAGACACAGCCCAGGAGGGCCCAATTATCGTCACTGGTCCTGAGACCACCGCACAAGACACAGCCCAGGAGGGCCCAAGTATCGTCACTGGTCCTGAGACCACCGCACAAGACACAGCCCAGGCGGGGCCAGGATGCCACACCCCGCTGGGCAATGATGGAACGTCATGCCACACACCAATGTCCAGTATGGAGATCGTCATGCCACACACCAATGTCCAGTTTGAAGATCGTCATGCCACACACCAATATCCAGTGTGGAGTTCGTCATGCCACACACCAATGTCCAGTTTGGAAATCGTCATGACACACACCAATGTCCAGTATGGAGATCGTCATGCCGCACACCAATGTCCAGTATGGAGATCGTCATGCCACACACCAATGTCCAGTGTGGAGATCGTCATGCCACACACCAATGTCTGTATCAGAACCGCCATGTCAAAGCACCGCTGAACAGTCCAGAGACCGCCATGGCAAAGCACCGCTGAACAGTTCAGAACCGCCATGGCAAAGCACCGCTGAACAGTCCAGAGACCGCCATGTCAAAGCACCGCTGAACAGGGCAAAGACCGCCATGGCAAAGCACCGCTGAACAGGGCAATGCACCGGGTAGGAATGAATGGCCCACCACATCAGGCATCCTTATCCCATGTGCAGCTGGGACAGTGACAGGACACTACCTTTCACGGGGAGACTCATCCAGTCTGGGCACCAGTCACCCCCCAGTACCAGTATGGACCTGCATCGACTTGAGAGACTGTGGCTTTGCACTCCCCAGGATGTAACAGTGGGAAACCCACCCACTGTAGAGACTTGAGAGACTGTGGCTTTGCACTCCCCAGGATTGAACAGTGGGCAAGCCACCCACTGTAGAGACTTGAGAGACTGTGGCTTTGCACTCCCCAGGATTGAACAGTGGGCAAGCCACCCAGTGTAGAGACTTGAGAGACTGTGGCTTTGTACTCCCCAGGATACATCAATGGGCATGGAGCCCCGTTGTGGATCTGGCTTTGCATTCATCTGGCTGAGGTGCCCCCCCTTCCCTTCCCCCTGAGGTGCCTGTAGTGTTTCTATCTGATGCCCCGGCAGTGTTCTCTCGGATTTTGGTCAGGTATCTATTGTGGGCCTCGCCCATGCATTTTTGGACTGTTTGTGAACGGACATTGATGTGTACATATCTGCAATACTTATCGGATTATTTATGTAAATATGAGTGATTTTGGAATACGTATATTTGTATATTTTTGTATGACATGTATATTGGCACATTAAAATGTTTGCCCGAAATTCGCATTGTCTTTGCATTCTTCCGGGTGGATTGTTACTGTTCATTTTGTGACTGCATTGGTGTGTATGTTGTACTATGCGAGGGTGGGGGTGGGGGTGTTTAGTGGGTGTCCCCCTAACTTTTGCCTCCCTCCTCCCCCGTGTCGTAGGTGCAGTACTCACCGGTATCTTCTGCACCTACGTCGCTGTTGGTCGTGAAGGAGCAGAAAGACAAGGGCAGGTAGTATTTGGAGTTCCGGCTCCATGGAGTCGTCGTTCCTCGTGGGATGTGTAGAAGGTGAGCGTTTTCCCATAGCAAAAGCTGTTTCCGCTGTGTTTTTATTCACGGTAAATCCGCCCCGGAAAAGGTGGCGGATTGGCCTGTTGTGATACTGTGGGCGGTACATTGTCTCCCGCCTGTCTGTTGGCGGTGACCGCCGCGCTGCTTGTCTGTACCGCCGTGGCGACCGGTGTGTTAAAGTGGCTGTCTTTGTTGGCGGTTTCCGCCAGGGTCATAATTCCCTTTTTTTGTCCGTCTGACTGTTTGCGGTATTACCGCATCTTTAACACCGTCAGCCAGGGTTGTAATGACCACCATAATGTCTAATGCAGAAGAGATAGTGATGGAACTCAAGTCACCCCTTACCTGCATCTTAGGATGTCAGAGTTAAGGTCTCTCTGCAAAACCAAAAAGATTAAAACTGGTTCAAACCCTACCAAAGTACAGCTCCAAGAGCTTTTGGCAGAGTTTGCTAAAAACAACCCCTCTGATGATGGTCTCACAGAAGGGGACCCTAATGACCTGGAGGATTTCCCACCTCCAGTCCTAGATAGGGAGCCCAGGGTCTCTCAAACCCTGACTCCAAATGTGATAGTCAGAGATGCTGCTTCTCTCACAGGAGAGTCCAGCAACTCTGGAAGCATTGAGGGCAGCCTCAATGAAGATGACCTCCTGTTAGCCAGGATGGTCAAAAGATTGGCTTTAGAGAGACAGCTCCTAGCCATAGAAAGGGAAAGACAAGAGATGGGCCTAGGTCCCATCAATGGTGGCAGCAACATAAATAGCGTCGGAGATTCTCCTGACATGTTGAAAATCCCAAAAGGGATTGTAACTAAATATGAAGATGGTGATGACATCACCAAATGGTTCACAGCTTTTGAGAGGGCTTGTGCAACCAGAAAAGTAAACAGATCTCACTGGGGTGCTCTCCTTTGGGAAATGTTCACTGGAAAGTGTAGGGATAGACTCCTCACACTCTCTGGAAAAGATGCAGAATCCTATGACCTCATGAATGCTACCCTGATTGAGGGCTTTGGATTCTCCACTGAGGAGTATAGAATTAGGTTCAGGGGGGCTCAAAAATCCTCGAGCCAGACCTGGGTTGATTTTGTTGACCACTCAGTGAAAACACTGGATGGTTGGATTCAAGGCAGTGGTGTAATGATTATGATGGGCTGGACAATTTATTTGTGAAAGAACACCTGTTAGGTAATTGTTTCAATGATAAACTGCATCAGCATCTGGTAGACCTAGGACCAATTTCTCCCCAAGAATTGGGAAAGAAGGCGGACCATTCGGTCAAGACTAGGGTGACCAAGACTTCCACAGGGGGTGACCAAAAGAAAGGGGTCACAAAGACTCCCCAGGGGAAGAGTGTTGAGACATCCAAGGGAAAAAGTAAAGAGTCTTCTATAGGGCCCCAAAAACCTGCTCAGGAGGGAGGGTCCAGAGCCTCTTCACAATCCAATTTTGGGTATAAGGGTAAAAACTTTGATCCCAAAAAGGCCTGGTGTCGTAGCTGTAATCAGCAAGGACACCAAACTGGAGACAAGGCCTGTCCCAAGAAAGGTTCCACTTCTAACTCTACTCCAGCAAACACTGGAATGGCCAGTCTCCAAGTGGGATCAACAGTGTGCCCAGAGCAAATCAGGGTTCACACTGAAGCTACATTAGTCTCTGAGGGTGGGGTGGATTTAGCCACACTGGCTGCTTGGCCCCCTAATATGCAAACATTCAGGCAGCAACTCTTAATTAATGGGACAAGTGTAGAAGGCCTGAGGGATACAGGTGCCAGTGTCACCATGGTGACAGAGAAGCTGGTTTCCCCTGGTCAATACCTGGCTGGACAAACTTATCCAGTCACCAACGCTGACAATCAGACTAAAGTACATCCCATGGCTATGGTAACTTTAGAGTGGGGAGGGGTCAATGGCCTGAAACAGGTGGTGGTCTCCTCAAATATCCCCGTAGACTGTTTGCTTGGAAATGACCTGGTGTCCTCAGCATGGGCTGAGGTAGAACTCAAAACCCATGCAGCCATGCTGGGTATCCCTGAACTGGTGTGTGTCAAGACAAGGGCACAGTGCAAGGCTCAAGGTGAAAAAGTGGTGTTGGAGCCTGGAAAAAGGGCTCAACCCTCCAAGAGAAAGGAAAGAAAACTAGGGAACCAGTTTCAACACAACAAGAAAAAGAGAACCTCTCTTCCCAGGAAGAAGTTCTGCCCTCTGAGGGAACTGAGCCCATGGAGTTAGAACCTTATCAGGTTGAGCTCCTAGGCCCAGGGGGACCCTCAAGGGAACAGTTGTGCAAGGGGCAAGAAACCTGTCCCTCTCTTGAAGGCCTTAGGCAGCAAGCTGCTGAAGAGTCCAAAGGAAAAATAACAGGAACACATAGAGTCTATTGGGAAGATGGACTCCTTTACACTGAGGCAAGATATCCCAAACCTGGTGCCACTAGGAGAGTGGTAGTGCCTCAGGAGTTTAGGGAGTTCATTCTGACCTTAGCTCATGATATTCCTCTTGCTGGGCATTTGGGACAGACCAAGACGTGGGAGAGATTAGTCAACCACTTCTATAGGCCCAACATGTCCCAGAAGGTCAAGGAGTTTTGTGTCTCCTGTGCCACCTGTCAAGCCAGTGGTAAGACAGTTGGACCACCAAAGGCCCCCCTCATTCCACTTCCAGTGGTGGGGGTCCCCTTTGAATGAGTGGGTGTGGACATTGTGGGTCTACTTGAACCTCCCACAGCCTCAGGGAACCAATACATACTAGTAGTAATGGATCATGCTACTAGATACTCTGAAGCAATTCCCCTGAGGTCGACTACTGCCCCTGCAGTAGCCAAAGCACTCATTGGTATTTTTACCAGAGTGGGATTTCCTAAGGAGGTGGTGTCTGACAGAGGTACCAACTTCATGTCAGCATACCTGAAACATATGTGGAATGAGTGTGGGGTGACTTACAAATTCACCATACCATCCACAAACCAATGGTCTTGTTGAAAGATTTAACAAGATATTGAAAGGCATGATCATGGGCTCGGGCTCCCTGAAAAACTCAAAAGGAGATGGGATGTCCTCTTGCCATGTCTGCTTTTCGCCTACAGAGAGGTGCCTCAGAAGGGAGTAGGGTATTCCCCCTTTGAACTTCTGTTTGGCCATCCTGTAAGGGGACCACTAGCTCTTGTAAAAGAAGGCTGGGATAGACCTCTTCATGAGCCTAAACAAGATATAGTGGACTAAGTACTAGGCCTGCGTTCAAGGATGGCAGAGTATATGGAAAAGGCAAGCAAAAACCTTGAGGCCAGCCAACAACTCCAGAAGTTGTGGTTTGACCAAATGGCTGCTATGGTTGAGTTTCAGCCAGGGCAGAAAGTCTGGGTTCTGAAGCCTGTGGCTCCCAGGGCACTTCAGGACAGATGGAGTGGCCCTTACCCAGTGCTAGAAAGGAAGAGTCAGGTCACCTACCTGGTAGACCTAGGCACTAGCAGGACCCCGAAAAAAGGGTGATCCATGTGAACCGCTTCAAATTCTTCCATGACAGGGCAGATGTGAATCTGTTGATGGTAACAGATGAGGACCAGGAAGCTGAGAGTGAACCTCTCCCTTATCTCCTCTCCACAGACCCTAAAGATGGCTCAGTTGATGGAGTGATCTATTCAGACACCCTCTCTGGCCAACAGCAATCTGACTGTAGGAAGGTCATGTAACAGTTTGCTGAGTTCTTGTCCCTAAACCCTGGTCAGACACACCTGTGTACCCATGATGTGGACACAGGAGACAGCATGCCTGTCAAAAACAACATTTTCAGACAGTCCGACCAAGTTAAGGAAAGCATCAAGGTGGAAGTCCACAAGATACTGGAATTGGGAGTCATTGAGCACCGTGACAGCCCCTGGGCTAGCCCAGTGGTCTTAGTCCCCAAACCTCACACCAAAGATGGAAAGAGAGAGATGAGGTTTTGTGTGGACTACAGAGGACTTAATTCTGTCACCAAGACAGATGCCCATCCCATTCCAAGGGCAGACGAATTGATAGACAAACTAGGTGCTGTCAAATACTTAAGTACCTTTGACTTGACAGCAGGGTACTGGCAAATCAAAATGGCAACAGGAGCAAAAGAAAAGACAGCATTCTCCACACCTGATGGTCATTATCAGTTTACTGTTATGCCCTTTGGTTTAAAGAATGCCCCTGCCACCTTCCAAAGGTTGGTGAATCAAGTCCTTGCTGGCTTGGAGTCCTTTAGTGCAGCTTATCTTGACGAGACTGCTGTCTTTAGCTCCAGCTGGCAGGATCACCTGGTCCACCTAAAGAAGGTTTTGAAGGCCCTGCAAGCAGCAGGCCTCTCTATAAAGGCATCCAAATGCCAGATAGGGCAGGGAACTGTGGTTTACTTGGGACACCTTGTAGGTGGAGTCCAAGTTCAGCCACTCCAGCCTAAGATCCAGACTATTCTGGACTGGGCAGCTCCAAAAACCCAGACTCAAGTCAGGGCATTCCGTGGCTTGACTGGGTACTACAGGAGGTTTGTGAAGGGATATGGATCCATAGTGACACCCCTCACAGAACTTACCTCCAAGAAAATGCCCAAGAAGGTAAACTGGACTGTAGAATGCCAACAGGCCTTTGACACCCTAAAACAAGCAATGTACACAGCACCAGTTCTCAAAGCTCCAGATTACTCCAAGCAGTTCATTGTGCAGACTGATGCCTCTGAACATGTGATAGGGGCAGTTTTGTGCCAAACAAATGATGATGGCCTTGACCATCCTGTTGCTTTCATTAGCAGGAGGTTACTCTCCAGGGAGCAGCATTGTAGTGGCATTGAGAGGGAGGCCTTTGCTGTGGTTTGGTCCCTGAAGAAGCTGAGACCATACCTCTTTGGTACTCACTTTGTAGTTCAAACTGACCACAGACCTCTCAGATGGCTAATGCAAGTGAAAGGTGAAAATCCAAAACTGTTGAGGTGGTTCATCTCCCTACAGGGAATGGACTTTACAGTGGAACACAGACCTGGGACTGCTCATGCCAATGCAGATGGCCTTTCCAGGTTCTTCCACTTAGAAAATGAAGACTCTCTTGGGAAAGGTTAGTCTCATCCTCTTTCGTTTGGGGCGGGTGGGGTTGTGTAAGGAAATGCCTCCTTGGCATGGTTACCCCCTGACTTTTTGCCTTTGCTGATGCCAAGTTATGATTTGAAAGTGTGCTGAGGCCTGCTAACCAGGCCCTAGCACCAGTGTTCTTTCCCTAACCGGTACCTTTGTTTCCACAATTGGCACACCCTGGCATCCAGGTAAGTCCCTTGTAACTGGTACCCCTGGTACCAAGGGCCCTGATGCCAGGGAAGGTCTCTAAGGGCTGCAGCATGTCTTATGCCACCCTGGGGACCCCTCACTCAGCACAGACACACTGCTTGCCAGCTTGTGTGTGCTAGTGGGGATAAAATGACTAAGTCGACATGGCACTCCCCTCAGGGTGCCATGCCAACCTCACACGGCCTATAGGTATAGATAATTCACCCGTCTAGCAGGCCTTACAGCCCTAAGGCAGGGTGCACTATACCATAGGTGACGGCATAAGTGCATGAGCACTATGCCCCTACAGTGTCTAAGCAAAACCTTAGACATTGTAAGTGCAGGATAGCCATAAGAGTATATGGTCTGGAAGTCTGTCATGCACGAACTCCACAGCACCATAATGGCTACACTGAAAACTGTGAAGTTTGGTATCAAACTTCTCAGCACAATAAATGCACACTGATGCCAGTGTACATTTTATTGTAACATACACCCCAGAGGGCATCTTAGAGATGCCCCCTGAAACCTTAACCGACTACCAGTGTGGGCTGACTAGTTTTAGCAGCCTGCCACACACCAGACATGTTGATGGCCACATGGGGAGAGTGCCTTTGTCACTCTGTGGCTAGTAACAAAGCCTGTACTGGGTGGAGGTGCTTCTCACCTCCCCCTACAGGAACTGTAACACCTGGCGGCTCACCCCCTTTGTTACAGCACCCCAGGGCACTCCAGCTAGTGGAGTTGCCCGCCCCCTGCGGCCATGGCCCCACTTTTGGCGGCAAGGCCGGAGGAGATAATGAGAAAAACAAGGAGGAGTCACTGGCCAGTCAGGACAGCCCCTAAGGTGTCCTGAGCTGAGGTGACTCTGACTTTTAGAAATCCTCCATCTTGCAGATGGAGGATTCCCCCAATAGGGATAGGGATGTGCCCCCCTCCCCTCAGGGAGGAGGCACAAAGAGGGTGTAGCCACCCTCAGGGCTAGTAGCCATTGGCTACTAACCCCCCAGACCTAAACACACCCCCAAATTAAGTATTTAGGGGCTCCCAGAACACAGCAAGATAGATTCCTGCAACCTAAGATGAAGAAGCACTGCTGAGCTGAAAAACCTGCAGAGAAGACGGAGACACCAACTGCTTTTGCCCCAACTCTACCGGCCTGTCTCCCCACTTCAAAAGAACTGCTCCAGCGACGCGTTCCACAGGGTCCAGCAACCTCTGAAGCCTCAGAGGACTACCCTGCAACTAAAAGGACCAAGAACTCCCGAGGACAGCGGCTCTGCTCCAAGAAAGAAGCATCTTTGCAACAAAGAAGCAACTTTGAAAGAACACACGTTTCCCGCCGGAAGCGTGAGCCTTTGCACTCTGCACCCGACGTCCCCGGCTCAACTTGTGGAGAACAAACACTACAGGGAGGACTCCCCAGCGACTGCAAGCCCGTGAGTAGCCAGAGTTGACCCCCCTGAGCCCCCACAGCGACGCCTGCAGAGGGAATCCAGAGGCTCCCCCTGACCGCGTCTGCCTGCTTCTAAGAACCCGACGCCTGGTAAGGACACTGCACCCGCAGCCCCCAGGACCTGAAGGATCTGACCTCCAGTGCAGGAGCGACCCCCAGGTGGCCCTCTCCCTTGCCCAGGTGTGGCTACCCCGATGAGCCCCCCCCCTTGCCTGCCTGCATCGCTGAAGAGACCACTTGGTCTCCCATTGGACTCCATTACAAACCCGATGCCTGTTTGCACACTGCACCCGGCGGCCCCGTGCCGCTGAGGGTGTACTTTTTGTGCTGACTTGTGTCCCCCCCGGTGCCCTACAAAACCCCCCTGGTCTGCCCTCCAAAGACACAGTCTACCTGCTGGCAGACTGGAACCAGGGCACCCCCTTCTCCATTGAAGCCTATGCGTTTTGGGCACCATTTTGACATCTGCACCTGACCGGCCCTGAGCTGCTGGTGTGGTAACTTTGGGGTTGCCCTGAACCCCCAATGGTTGGCTACCTTGGACCCAACTTTGAACCCTGTAGGTGGTTTACTTACCTGCAAAACTAAAAAACACTTACCTCCCCCAGGAACTGTTGAAAATTGCACTGTGTCCAGTTTTAAAATAGCTTATTGCCATTTGCGTGAAAACTGTATATGCTATTTTGCTAATTCAAAGTTCCTAAGTGAAATACCTTTCATTTAAAGTATTGTTTGTGAATTTTGAACCTGTGGTTCTTAAAATAAACTAAGAAAAGATATTTTTCTATATAAAAACCTATTGGCCTGGAATTGTCTTTGAGTGTGTGTTCCCCATTTATTGCCTGTGTGTGTACAACAAATGCTTAACACTACCCTCTGATAAGCCTATTGCTCGACAACACTACCACAAAATAGAGCATTAGAATTATCTCTTTTTGTCACTATCTTACCTCTAAGGGGAACCCTTGGACTGCTATTTCTTACTTTGAAATAGTACATACAGAGCCAACTTCCTACACTCCTCTACTGCTTGCTACCCACAACGCAGCCTCTAGGTTTATCCCTGTAATATGTAATCCATCGGTGCTGCAACTTTCCACCTCTCTGGAGACTGCTGCTGCTTTTGGCACATAATACACTTGGTCACATCGTCCCGCACACGAAGACACATGCCCCTTAATGACTTATCTTCTCATGGCATCATTAACATTCATGGACAGGGCACTCCTTGAGCATCCCCTGGATGAATTCCAGCTGGTATATTATAATAAATTTGCCTCAATCTTCTCCCCCAACCTTCTGAACTTCTATCGAGAGGTCGCTTGGGTGGGACAATTCAACCAGAGTTGGAGTTGGTTCTGTTTATCAATAGGAGAAACGAGAAGTGGTAGTTCAGGATACCCTCAGGCCTCTAATTGCTACCGATCTGACCAAAAATGAGAGGTCTTGAGTGATTTTCAGAAGATAGCGTGCGTGTAGCATACTGCATGGACCTCTGCAGCCAACGACCGCTGAATCAGCAATCCCAGTGCTGCCAGCGGGCTCTGACTCCCCTCATTTGCCCCCAGCACACCCACGGACACACCCGTGGGCATAGCGGAACAGAGGCGTGGAGGAGATCTCAATGGCGCCAACGAGGGGAGAAAGCAGGGACCCACTTGGCCTACCACCAGAGAAGAAAAATGGCAGCCGCGATTTCGCTAGCATTGAAGCAGCGTGGCTGGTGAAAAACGGCCTACGCGGACCGCCGCTGAGTCCCCGGGATGTTGAGAGCAGCCCTACTTGATGAGGGGCTCAGTGCAGCAAAGAGACCTGCAGGTGAGGTGGCAGAGTGGCAGCATGGCCGAACTGCCTTCCATTGCGACCTGTCGCTCCCCTCCCTGGACCAGAGTTAAAGCAAATTGAGGCACGCTAGAGAAGCGAACACTCCTGGTGCCCCCCGCACCTCACCCTCTTGGATGCTGGGGCCATGTTATAATCGCGCTGGCATGACCTGATCTGTGTAATTTGACAATGCTGCCTGCGCAGGGGCCTTGGTGAGGCCTGTTAGGATACTGAGAGACATTGACATTGGCATTATTTTTGAAGGACACAGTGGGGCCTGGATTCCTCCTTTTGGCCCACAGAGTTAGCGCCCTGCAGCTCACGGCCTCTACAGCAAGTACTACGCTACTACTGCACAGGCCTGACCCAGTCAAGCATCGCATTGTTGGGGGTCCCTGAATGGGACATAGGGCCCCACTAGAGTACCCTGGTTCCATACTTAACATCAAATGAGGGGCACCGAGACTAGCTGGCACTGCTGGCATGCTGATTAGTGGCATAATGGAAGATACTTTCACATTCGGGGTGGACTAAATGGGCATTGCGTCATGCCCACACATTACTCAAAGAAAGACAAGACACTGAAAGATATCCTGAGTAGACCCCCTGTTAAAAAACAAGATCAGCGCCCTGTCATGCTGCCAGCCACATCCTCTTTGACAGTGGCATCTACTGCTGATGCCATACCCTCTGAGGAGCCTGTGACCCACACGTTCTTGGAGAGTCCATTTGAGACCCTGAGGGACGACTTTGCAGCCTTTAAACAAGATATGCCAGCTGATGTCAAAAATATTAAAAGGGATATGAACAATTTGGGGCAACGACTAGACACACTGGTACTTTCCGGAGATCAACGATAGAAGGAACTCAACGACAATTGCTAGCAATTCTTGGAACTCTGGGATAGAAATGAGGACCTACTATACTTCCTAGAGGTACTTGAAAACAGGTTGCAACGCTGTAATATACGCATTTGGTGGTCCCTTTACAAACCGATGCTGGGAAGTTGGTGGACTTGGTGGTACAACACTTTTGCCAGGTGGCATCCGAACTGGTGGATTAAGACATTGAGTTTTATCGCACCCACAGAGCAGGAAGACTGTACAGGACCACCGTACCCCCAGGGCATTCTAATATACCTCCACTCCTACAAGCAGAAGGAACTTATCATGGCAGTTGTTTGTGATAAATCTACTATCACGTTCCAGGGAATGAAACTTGGGATCTTCCAAGGCCTATCACCCATCACACTCCAGCGGAGCTGGACATTGCACCCAGCTAAGGCTTTTCTCGTGGAACAGGGATCCAGTATAAGTGGGGCAGTCCCTTTCACCTCATTTTTGTGTGGAACATGGAGACTAATGCAGTTTGCACCTTGGAAGAGGTGCAGGCATTCCTGGGCCTCGATAACCCAGACTTAAGAGACTGAAGCAACTACAGACCAACTGCAGTCTTTTTTTTAAAGCATATCGGGAATAAAGCGGTGCCCAAGCATAGTGAAAAAGCATATAGCGAAAGCCTCAGAATTAAAGAGCCATTGGAAGGGATGGCACTACTGCAACAACTCCAACACCAGAGCAGCGTATCCAAAACTGAAAATGACCGATTCCCAAGGACTTGCTTTGTCACTTACAGCCAATTGCCACTCGCATGATGCCTCACCGGCAATTTGACTAGGTCGGCCCTGGCCATGCTGGGACATTAGCATCACCAGATGCGGGAAGAGCAGCAGAGCTCCCTCTTCCATACCACCCTCGGCTGATGACATGACCGATTGCCAAGGTCACAAGCCCTCTCTACGTGGAGTTGTTGGATCCCTGCGGAGGGAACACTGCTGTTATGTTATTATTTCTGTTTTCTTCCCTTTTCTATGCCAACGTCTTTCTCTCAAGTACTCTCACTATATGCATTTCAGATACACAGGCATAGCAGGTGATGCTATGCCGTTCCAGATCTTAATAACATCCTCACTCATTCATGGGAGGGGCAGGACACAATACCTCCGGTTATGATCAAGATACTGAGCTTTAATGTCAAAGGGCTTAATACTCCAGTGAAGCCCCTGGCTGTCCTCTCCCTACTCAAGGAATCCAGATGTGACATCTGTCTTCTGCAGGAGACACATCTTCTCAGGAGAGGCTGGCTCTGTTTGCTCTTCAGCTGGTTTGACCGGCAATTCTTTTCCTCTGGCTTACAAAAGCAAAGGTGAGTGTCTCTGCTCATAGTCACGCACTTTCAGGGCTGTCATGGACACGCAGTCAGAAATACAGAATAGGATGCTATCGCTTTGCATTGTAAAGCCCTCCATTCACCCACGGTAGCTACAGTATACACACCCAACAAGCAGCAAGAACCCTTTATTATGGATGCTGTAGGAAGAGTGATGTCCTCACCAGATACTGATGTTATAATGGGTGGGGAATTTAATTTAGTGCCAGACATCTGCTAAACAGGTCAGCCCAACCAGTGGGGCAATCAGGGGAATTTAGCACCACCGGACTTCAGCGGCTAAAAGACATGGGGAGTGGAAGTGTGTTGCACTCAACACCCAACTGAGCGAACATACACATTCTATTCAGCAGCCACAAGCTTATGCTGGGCTGGATCTCATTTTCACATCTCCCAGCTTAACCACAGCAGTCAAGGCTGTTGATATAGGAGCCTCAGGCCTATCAGATCATACCCCTATTTCTTTTAACATACACTCCCCAGTAGCACCCTACCAATCTCATCTATGGTGCCTTAATAATAAGCTACTGCAATATGACTCCATTACCACCAAAATAAACATTACGATAAATCCCTTCCTGGCCATTAACGACACTCCGGACACTTTGGTGGTGGTCCTTTGGGACACCCTGAAGGCTATTATCTGGTTCGTTTTTTAGCTATCTCAGCCCAGCAAAAAAAAAAAAATGGAATTGCGAAGAGAGGGCAGCTACAGGGCTGTGCTAAGGACTTTGAGGGAGAACACAAACACACTGGTTCTTATAGGGTCGATGCTAACTCATGACAGCCCACAACAAACTCAAAGCACTGGACACGGATAGAGCAGAGTATGCCCTATTGCGTCTCAAACAAAACTTTTATTCAGGGAGCGATAAGGGAGGATCCCTACTGGCAAACTGTCTACGGGCCCAAGTGTTTAGACAGGCCTTTCTGCCATCAGATCGGATCTACAATACTGGACCAGAGGTACCCTTCTTGGTTGGAGAGATTAGCAGTAGTTAAAATTACTCTTCTACCCAAAATACTATATGAGATGCAAACACTGCCACTCCAATCCTCCCCATATTCTTGAGAAAATGTTGCATCTCATTGACACCTGTATTTAGGGAGGCAAGAGAGCCTGCATGGTGAAGAAGCAGTCCTACTGGCTGTTGGAGGAGGGCAGGCTAGGAATTCCACACTTACTCCACTACTGTCAGGCAGCACAACTGTGGTATATCGTAGAATGGTTGAGGCCTCATATTGAGAAACACTGGTGTTTTATCAATCAGGCAGTGTCAGGGATCCACATTTGGAAAATACCCTAGCTCCTTGAGCCGCATAGACCAGCGGGAGTATACATGTCTCCAGTGCTCCGGGCGACTGCAGGCGTCTGGGATAAAGTACAGCTAACAAAGTCCCTATCTACACTTATACAACCACTGACACTGATACTGGGACATCCAGACTTTCCCCCGGCCCTAGGAGACACAACATTTATACACTGGCAAATGGCTGGGTGTAAGTGAATTGGGGATCTGTTTGACCATAATGGCCTTTTCACCTTTAACCAGCTCCAATTAGAATATGGCTTCTCTTTCCGCTGCAGACTGGCAATATCTAGCCATCTGCCAATGGATGTTACAACCGCATGTGAAACCCTATGCTAGCCACCTACTTACGCCTTATGAACAATGGCTCATCACACAGTACACAGACAAGGGCATACTACTTGACATATATGCATACCTCAATATGTCAATGCACAAGTCACCATCCTCCACTCACATACGAAGAGAACTAGAACGTGGCCAAACCTTCACTGCCAGGAAATGGGCTGACATTTTACATGGGTCCCGTAAGTCAGCCAGTTATGATAGCGGACAGGAAGTTCTTTTGAAAATGGTGCACTATTGGTACTACATGCCTGCTAGAATAGCTAAGTGGAAAGCGGGAGGGAATGACAATTGCTGGCGTCAGTGTGGCCACTGTGGGACATTCATGCATATCCTCTGGCACTGCCTCCTACTGCAGAGCTTCTGGGAGACAGCATTGACAGACATCAACCGGATGTATGACACTGACATACCACGTTCCCCAGTTTTGTACTCTTGGGGCTCCCCTCTACGTTCAGCACGAAGCCGGGCTCTCACTCTTGCCCTCTGTGCAGCTAATCAAGTTATTCTGGCTAAATGGGGCACAGATGCCATCCTGACGAAGTTGGACTGGCAATACTGGCTTTGGGGCTTGTTGGGGATGGAAAAGCTAACAGCAGCACTTGAACACAAATTACTCTACTTTGATGA
Source organism: Pleurodeles waltl (assembly GCF_031143425.1). Classification (NCBI taxonomy): domain Eukaryota; kingdom Metazoa; phylum Chordata; class Amphibia; order Caudata; family Salamandridae; genus Pleurodeles; species Pleurodeles waltl. Next base: position 183,449,805 of record NC_090441.1, on the reverse strand, counting down.
GATCTGGGGTCCCTCTTGGCTATTCCTTTCCCGGGAATGCTGAGAATTCACATGCCTGAGATAACTCAGGTTACTCTGCCTTACCCAGACAGAACTTAACCCGATGGATGATTCTACCAATGTTTTCTATGACTGCGATCTCATACTAATGTCTGTACACCAATCCATTTAATTGAAAGATGTCGAGTTATTCCAATTTCTCTGTTCTCCTCCTCTCTTCACTGTCCTCTTCCCCTCTCCTCACTTTCCATCTGCATAAGCATATGTGACCATTGCCCTGCCGGCGGATGCAGCTGAAGGCTGAGTGTAGCGTTTGGTTTACTATCTGGAAAACAATAAAACCGATTTGAACTCATGTTACCTCATCCCCAATAAGTTATAGGTAGTTGAAGACTCTGCCATCTCTTTGGTGATTTAGTAGGATCCTCACCCACTAGTCCCAACAGTGGCATGCTTCATCATCGGATCCTCTCTCTACACTTAATGTGAGTGGGCTCAATGCAATTTGTAAGCCAAACACTTAATCTAGTGGGATCTATAGTTAAAATTGCCTGCAGGTTTCTCCGATTTTAGTAGGTAATTCATTTATTGAGGATATCTATGGCAAAGTTAAAGTGGGATGCTATTAGGGTGTACTATGATCCAAAACATCCAAGGTCCTGTCGACATGTTTCAGCCCTATCAAATCACATCAGTGTGACTTCATGCCCCTTCATAGCACCTGGCACTGTATTCATGGAGTTCACATTGCCCTGGAGAACCACTGGCCCTTCTGAGACGCAGCTGCAGTCATGCTGCTGGATTTAAAAAAAGCGTTCAATTCCCTGGAATGGGAGTTTCTAATCCAGGTCCTCTCTCCTCTCACTTGTTAAAGTCCTTAGGCACACCCTAAGTGCTAGTGAGGGTGAATGGCATCCTGCTGCCCCCGCTTTTCAGTTGGCAGAGGCACTAGACAGAGGCATCCTGTCTCGCCCTTGCTCTTCGCCTTGGCGATCGAGCGCCTGGAGGTTTGGGGGCAATGTGATGCTCATATATAGGGCTTCCGGTGGAAAAATAGCCCGCAAGACCACGTAGCGCTCTACAATGATAATGTATTATTCCTCTGTCAGCCACACCTTACTGGATCCCTGATTTTCCAGATGCTTCATTTCTATGGAGTGGCATCTGGGCTTATAGTTAATTGGAACAAATCTCTCCTAGTCCTGCTAAAGTGGGTGTCCTGAGGAGTCAAAAAGTTGAGAACCACTGCTCTAAACCCCTAATTGCAATTATGTATACACATTTTTTATTGCGTTCAAATATTGAATCTACCTCGAAAAGCACACACAGACACCAAAAATATATTTGTCAATATGACAGTATGAATGAGTAGTACTTTATGCAGTAATAATTTTATGAACGATTGACTCTTTGTCTTAAAAAAGTGTAAAGGCACTTGTTAACTTAACCCACATATAAAACATATTTTTCTCATGGAAAAATCCTTTCCAACATAGCCTCACCAATTTTGAATGTGATCCCTCCTCTTTCCCACCCTGGATTCAGGATTACTCCTGCCCTTGACAACAGCACCTCTCTAATCACACACAGTGTGGAAATGTGCATTACAGACGTTTGTGTATATACCAAAACGCACATGTTTGAAGGTATTTACCTATCTTACAAAACTTTCTTGCATCTGAATGCTTATTCCATGCCTGTAAAGAAAAACGCTTTTGGCAGGTTTAACTCAACTTTTTTGTCCTCATTTTGACTACTAGGTACTGGTCTAATGGCTCTTAAATGTCCTGAGCCCTGCTAATCATGGTGCATATTTAAATGTGTTCTACCCAATTGGTGTAGACTAACTTACTTGTAATCCCCTAGTATATGGTACCAGGGATACCCAGGGTTGTAAGTTAGAGGTTCTCTCATGGACTGCAGAACTATTTTTGCCCCCTCAAGTACGAGAAGGTAAAACATGACTCTCAGCCACTGCAGACTGAAAAGCCAATTTAAAACTGCTAACTCAACTTTGCCATCTAAAGTAATGACAAAGCCCAAACTACCCATTTTATTGTATGTAAGTTACCCCTGTAGCAGGCCTAAAGAGCCTTAAAGCAGGGTGATGTGTGTTAGAAAGTGGAACATGTACCTTTACATGTTCCAGCTGTAAAAACCATAAGTTATCGTTTTTTACTGTGGAAAGGCTACAAGCCCTATTTACAAGTACAGAGTTACAGGCTGACACCCAAGCCCTGCTAACTTCTGAATGGGACTATTAATGTTGGTACTGTAGAGTATCTAACGAATCAGTGCATTAAAACTGTTGTAATGGTTAAATGGAAGTTAATGTCACTGGAGGGCAAAGGACAACTTTAGAAGTTGCCACTTTAGTTGCCCAAGGTTTCCAGTGCCCGTTTACTGATGTACACTTGTTCTCCAGACAGCTTTCCGTCCTCCTAGGAAGGTGTGCTAATAACTCCCAGGAAAGGACATAAGAGGGGCCTGCATGAGAGAGGTGGTACCACCCTCCTGCAGGGAGCCACAGGAGTGTTAGCCCGAATGGCGAGCTTCAACCAGAAGCCACATTTGAAGGGCAAGTGGGTAACAGTTGGGAGAGTGGGCTGCTCTATTGTTTAGGTAGAGAGTTGGCACTGGGACAGGAGAGGAGAAGCTAGTTGTCAAACTGGATTTTCCCGGGGCGTGTAGCTCCTTGGTAGCCACACCTCTGGGGGTCGGCTAGGGAGCTCTGAGAGTCGAGAGAGTGTCTCGCATGTTGGAAGTAGGCAGAATGGTGCAATCTGGGATAGCCAGATACCACACTTCAAAGGAAGTCTTCATCAGAAGGGAGGGAACCTGGTAGCCCATTCGATACCAACCGCACCCCATCCTGAGAGCATTTTATGAAGATAAATATGCCAACTTTGCACCCAGATCTTGCCCACTTGGAAGAAAAACCAGAGAAGGACTGCCAGGCTGCACCGAGGGACCAGCAAAGAGAAGCTGCACCTTTCGAAGACTGCACCTGCTGCATCTGGTGGCAAGCAAAGTGAGGGACTGTTGTCTGTTGCGTCCTGCTCAAGGAGAAGTGGCCTTCAAGAAACTTGTCAAGCCAAGAGAACTCCAAGGGCCAGCAGACTGCAATTGTGTCCTCTTCGCAGCACAGGGACAAAACTGCTGAAGATTCCTACTGGGGCAAGTTTGTAACCCCAAGTCTTCACACTGCTTCCACTGCCACCTTGTAACACCAAGACCTGACGCACAAAGTTGTAACCAAGTACTCTAAATCAGTTAATGCTGTCGGAAAGTTACTGGGACCCTCAGAAGGCGAGTTATTGACCCAGGAAGGATTGGTCTGTGACCGCAACAATGGGAGACTGTTAGTCCAGGGGTGCCTGGACTCCAGCCAGACCGGAAAGGACTTCGTGGGACATCAACCCTGCAACCAGGACCCCCCTCATCACCCTCATGGACCCAGAAATCCCTGCAGGAAGGCCCCCACAGACTGCATCACATCCACAGCATTCTTCAAGCGTCTTCAGCATCCTTTATCCCTTGCATCAGGACCAATCCATAGGAACCCATTGGAACGCAAATAAATGGCCTGGGCATGTTGAAGGACTACTTCACCTGTGGACGTAACTATTCTTGATGACCTTTCTGGTCCCCCTGAACATCTCCCTGCTGGAGTTGGTCATCCCAAGTAATTTAGTCACTCATATTGGCACTTACCTAAGTTTTCCTTCAAAAAGTTTTTTAAGTGCCCAATTTGTTGACTTTGCCAAGGCTTGTTGATGAATGAGTGAAATTCCTTTGATTTAATTACTTGTAAAATCTATATTTCCGGAACCCTCCCATGGATCTTTTTTGTTGTAGTGTCGAAATTCTTACAAAAATACAGTCTATTTTTATAAATTGGTGTCGGATTTCTTGAGTGTTGTGTCGATTACTTCGCCAATTATTTTTGTGCAGTTTAAATGTTTTACAGTTGTTCCTCTGTGTAAGCCTTGCTGCTCAGTGCCACAGCTACTGAGGGTTGAGCTGAGGGTTTAACAGAAGAAACCTACTGGACCTAATGGGGTTGGTAAGTGTATTACATTGCAAGGTTGCACAACCGTATCACATAACACACCCCATTTCCTTACAACAGGAGCATGTTTATTATCATGTAATATAACACAATACTGGTGTAATGTTGCATGTGAGTAAATTGATTTATGAGTATAAATTCACATTTTAGAGAATTGCTAAACTAATTTGCACTCTTTAAATAGATTGTAGGTGGACAAATAGCTTTATGAATTGGTACTCTTTGTCTGCCTATGCCTCAAACAGTATATATGCACAATGTAAATATTTAATAAATATGATAAGGTTATTAGGTCCGACAATTCCAAGAATGTCATCATGTCCTGGTTTCTGTAAACCTGTCTCCACCAGACACCATACATCATAACATTCAATGTACAGCACCTCATGTTTGAGATACTACTACCGTTGAGAATTTTTTTGTAAAGATCTTGACGCTATGTTATATCCTATAAATATATGTAAAGAAGTACTTCACATACATGATCTAGCATTTGTTTAGACTTTTACGTCTCAATACTGTACCTCTGTGAATTTGAAAGTGAATATAGTGGCCCGTCTTTGTACCACTTTTGTTGGCCATGTCAAAGGTTACATTACATTAAAAAATAGAGTATCATAGCATGTGAGAAGCTGGAGGCCACACTTATTTGATGATTTCCATGAGTCTTTTTGGAAGTACTCAAATAGCTAGGAAACCACTGGACATTCAACACATTTTATACACATCTTCTTGGTGAGCCAACCACAGTGCACCATGAAGGGTGTAGGTACCTGGTTGGGAGGTGCTCGATGTGATCAGAGTTTTAAGCACTATGTAGTCACCCAGATAAGGCATCCTGACCTCTTCCGCTATGTATGCCACCTGTCTTAATGCCCTCTACCTTTGAACCTCACCGTCCATGTTTCTCCTTCTCCATACTGCTAACGTACCCTGCATGCCACTGTTGAATCTATGTCCCATTGGCATTATGAAGTAATATTACATTCACAAAAACACTGTTTACACTGTGGCTGATTTTGAAAATGCTATGTTCAAATTTGCTATGTATTATTACAGATTTTGACTGCTGCTGTGAGTCCCAATACACACACAAATTGTGAGGTCTTTATGTGTCACAAGAGAAAGGTGGCACCAAAAGGGTCATTCTCCTTCCGTGCAACTCATAATGTAATAGAGCAAAGCGTTGCGATTTCTCCTGGGCTTGCAAAGTGCTGCCTGAAATGTGAAAAGTGAAAGCTGGCCATTTTGGACAACTTCCACTATGAATGTGCAAACGTCTGGCTTTGACTGAAGTAGACAGCCGTCACAAGAAACCAAGAACACCTGTAGACTCTTTCCCGTCACTCATGCTGCTTACACTTTGCTGCACTCAACTGATACAAGCTTTTATGAGGGAGACCATGTTTGTCTCAGTGCACACTACCCTTTTGCCTGAGCCCAATTCATAGATCAGGAATGGTGCAGTGGATTGGTTGTAAAGCAGCCCCACACTATGAGAAATTAGCACAACAAAGAGAAGGCCCACTACTATATGTGTGTTCTGTTTAATTACCAGTGGTGAGCACTTACTGCAGTTGTACAGCTTCTTGACTTTGGCCACGTCCAGGCTACTGAGTCCATACCTCTGTCCAATTGCTACTTTGGGGTCTGGTTTTGGAAGAATGCTTGGTTCCCAGGGCGTGATCGAACGTGTGTATCTGCAGGAATCAATCAAAAGCTTGCATTACAAACTTAAATCTATAGAAGAAGTCAAGAGAGATGCTAGATGGGCGAGTGTGTGGCGTTACGGTCAGAGCTGCCGACCTTAGAACTGAGGAATCAGGTTTGAGTCTTGACATCAATTCAGCATCCTGTGATTCTCTGCAAATCGCTTAATCTCCCCGTGCTTAAATAAAAGTGACCTTGTGTAATGCAACTGGTGCTCACGTAAAGTGCTCCATTACCTTCGGTGCGAGCTTGAGCTATATAAAACTGCAAAACAAAGAAGCTAGACATTGAATCACCTCAGGGTTTAAACACAGTGGCGGAAATAAGCTTCATCTAGATGAGGTGGGCCTTAAGTACAAGGAGACTAGACAGTCAAGCAACTTACAGTTGAACCATAGTAAAGGAAGCAGGCTTCCTCTCGTGGAGGAATGGCTTAAGTACGAGAAGTTATGAGATGTGATTGTGATAAATGCATGGAACTACTTTCCAGGAACAATTACATTTTGGTTATTTATTTAGTTAATTTGTGGGTTTATTAAGCAGGGACAACACAGGGTAACATTCCAGGTGGCAAAATACAGTGTGGTCTATTGTGGTTTGCCGTGTCCACTAGGTAGAATACTGGTTTTGGTCAGTGAAACTGCTGAACAGAATATTGCAGCTCATTATAGTTGTAGTTTAGAACTTGTAGAACTTGCAGTTTAATGGTATCTATTGGTTTTATTTGGTATTTTTAACTGGTAGAACTTCCACATTTATATATGTGGAACATATATAAACCAATACTGGCAGCTGTATGGCTTGTAATGGGACCCAGAGAAAACCATTTGCAGCAGGTCAAGAGGAATTTAGAGCAGGGACACCCAAATGAATTGCCAGAACATTGTTACAGTAGTTATGTTTGGAACTAGACAGATTTATATAATTTTATGTAATTAATGCAAAGCTTAGATAATTATATAAACATACCAGTAGGAGTTTTCTAGGCAAGGCTTTTGTTAACCAGAAATTACCAGTTACCATCACAGTTCTTGATAAAAATAAATAGGATGGAAATCTAGTCAAATTAGTTCCAGGGGAGTCAGTCAACAGCAGCGTATAACCTTCTTTATATGAGACTCCAATAAAGAAAAAACACATTAGTGTACCAACCAGCAGGTCTTTAACATAATACACTTTAGTGAAAGGAATCCCAGAGGAGCCCCAGTGAGACTTATAAAAATGAAGAACATTTGTTGTAATTGAGTTCTTTGACTCTATCTCCTAGATTGCTGATCATAAATGTACACATTTACTTATCAGTGCTCCGTGTTCACTTGGCCCCACATAGCAATGTCCATTAAAATAGAATTTTTCAAATACCTTAATGGTGATCTTTTGCAGATTTGCCAATTTGTTCTTAGCTGAATACAGGCATTGCTACTCCAGAGAAGGTCACATCTAGGCCTAGGTGGAATTTCAATGACACCGGAGTAATCTTGGTAATTGCACTTTACTCTTTGACACAGAATTACTGATAATTCCGCAATTACTCCTCCTCACATAATTAAGAGCAATTTAGCAGTAAAATTCATACCACAAGAGCACATTTATTCTCTTGTCCGTTTTGGATGCAAGGGTGCATTTTGAGCTAAAAACTAATGATAAATGCCAGTAGTAACCTGGAGAACAATCCTACCACGAGAGCTCGCTATTCACTTTCGGTTGCATTTAGCACTATTTCTTAGCACATAATCCATCCTTGTGGCCATTTTACATGTAAAGGGGCATTATTTGCACAAACAAATAATACTAAACGCAGAATTACTATTCATTCATAATTAAAGCGTAATTTCTCTTTGAATTCTTAGGTAATTATGCATGACTATGCTACTCAGGATTACTCGATTTACGCTCACCTCTAGTCATGACCTTGTTGGCATATTGGAGAGTACTTATATCCAAAAGCACTGCATACAATACACAATCCCACCTTCCTTCTGTCACAACTTTGGCCTAACCTTGCCCCAGTAGTTAATTTGTAAAAGAGTAAGTTCTCAGGCACAAATATTAGTTCAGAAGCTCGCGACCAGTATCATGAAGGTCACAATGCTGAATATCCAGGCTGCCTAGTCTTGATTCCACTTCATGCCTCTTTAATCTACCCCAGACAGGCCCTTCCCATTTATCTCACTCCTTCTGGTTCTTATTTTTCATTACAGCTTGTCGTTCTCCCTCTGTCACTGTTTCCTTTCTTAAACTAAACTTTGACAACAAACAATACAGTGGTCTGTACCACATTTTAAGGCTCACCCTACTATCATCATGATTGTTGGTGCATTGTCATTTGTCATGATGCATTTCTTAAAACCTGCTGGTTCAAAGGAATCAAATGATATACAACAGCCCAGCACAACAATTCCTGCACTAGCTTCTTTGCACAAGTTTTTGCACTGGGGCAAGTATCGTCAAGAGGCAATAATGATGAACTGAATTGTAGAGTTTCCCTTTTTTTAGGCCTGGCCAAGACATAATTTTAGGTCTCTCATCTGTCTCATGTTTTCTAAAAAACGTTTTGAAAAAAAATATATATCTAAATATATGCATGTAGGAGTTCCTGCAGTGGCGTTCACATTTTCCTTCTGTCTTACACTGAATACAGTATGGGGGCACCTGGTCAGTTCACTCCATCCATTGTCAGTCATGCAGTGTGAGTGATGGCATTTTGCCTGATCACGTGTACATAGCTGCATGAACATTTTGCCCACTAAGGAAGATGCTACGTCCATGACTGCTTTCATACATGCTTTTTATTTTTTTTAGGCTTTGCCATTTATTATTATTTTTCTTTTTTGCAAGAGTGAAAAATCTGCGGGCGGCTACACAACAGTACCTCAGCCTTCTTGCGACCAGCAGCAAGCATGCCTGGCAGTCATTGCAATCCATCTTCACTTTTCACTGCTGTGTTGGGAAAACCAGCCATGGCATTATGTTGGGCTCACTAGATCAGATCTTCTTCAGTGAATATCTTGCTCAGTTAGAACACCACATGTCAGCAGATCAACTATGATCTTAGCATTTGGATCACTAAGAAGAAGAATAAAATCTCCAGAGTGTGAGTACAATTCACCCTAAAACTAAATCTCGAGAAACCTGGAGGCTGTCCTAGATTTATCCACACCTGGAGGTTTATAACAATTTACACTGAGCTTGGCTACTATTGATGATCTAGCTTAGAAGGCCTGAAAATGATACCAAGAGGGACTGCTTCATGGCTGGCCTATTCAAGAAGCAGCACCAGGGCTCACAAAAACCTTTACATTTGATCAATCTTATCTTCCATTGGCTACTTGTCATGGAGCAGGATAATCTGAGGCACTTCACCACCATCAAGCTAAGCATGGCTGTAATAAAAACCATTGTTGACCTTTCTGAATTGTTTGTCTATGGGATGTATCAGCGACATCCCAAGTTGCTCTTTAGAATAGCTTATGGGTCAGTGTTACTGAAGCCCCGTTCTGGGCCATCCAGGTCTTCATGTTTGGAGTGCTCCAGAGGTTCACAAAGGGGCAGATTTAGGAGCCCATAGCGCCACCTTAGCTTGCCATAGCGTCATTTTTTTATGCGAAGGGGGGGCTAAAGGGCCATTTTCCCTGCACCTTATTTACAAGTGACACAATGCCCAATCTAAGAGATTTCCTTGCGCCATTTTTTTGGGCATTTTTAACACCTGCTCAGAGCAGGCGTTAAATGGGGGCTTCCATTATTTATAATGGGCCCCTATGTACTCTGCAGGAATAGCGCCAAACTTTTGGCATTACTACTGCAGAGTACATCAATAGCGTCTCAAAAAATGATGTTCTTGCCTCCCACACTGCGGCATGGTGCCCCATATTTTAAATATGGCGCACGCATGGTGGTGGTAGGGGGCGGTAAAGGGCGCAAGACACTTAGTGCAGCGCCACTTTTCTTAAATCTGCCCCATAGTCTTTAATTACTACGAATGAGTAATCAGATGACACTTGGAATTCTCAATGCAGTTTTGAAGAATCATGGAGGACAGAATTAACATAAGTCCTCTCCACTGATGGACAGTTGGTATTCTGAACGTCCTCCTCTATCTGAGTCAAGGAATCTCACTTCACTTTCTTTTTCTTAAGCGACTTCATCTGCAGTGTATCATGGCTCAGGATATGAGATGTTCTGCAGTCAAATCTTGAGTCCAAAACTGCACCTTAATCAGCTATGAGGGCTTTAAAGGAATTGAGGGCCAGATGTACGACCGTTTGTTTTGGGACTCGCAATTTGCAACTCATTTGCGACTCGCAAATTGCGAGATGCAAAACCAAACGTACAACAGTGCCAATGACACTGTTTGCAATTTCCAATGAGATCGCAAATGACCTACCTCATCAGTATTCATGAGGTAGGTCTCAATTTGCAACCCCATTGGGAATAGCCGCACTCACAGGGATGGTGGGCTGCTGAGGACAGCAGACCACCATGTCTGTGACTGCTTTTAAATAAAGCAGTTTTTTAAAAATGCAGCTCGTGTTCCTTAAAGGAAAACTGGATGCATTTCAAACAAAAAAATGAAAAGATTTTCTTTACATTTTCTCAGAGTGGGCAGTGGACCGTTGGACCACTACCTGCTCTGAAAAAATATTTTTGCTTCCATTCACAAAGGGGAAGTGTTCACATAAGGACCCCCTTCCCATTTGCGAATTGTGTTACCACCAATTTGAAATTGGTGATAACTGCAATTGTTTTGCGACCGCAATTGCGGTCACAAAACAATCATACATGTCACTGAGACTCACAATCAGGAAGGGATGTCCTTGGAATGCCCCTTCCTAACTGCAAATCGCAATCCCCATTTTGTGAGTCGATAATTGTGTACCGACTTGCAAAATAGGGATGGTACATTAGAAAAGGCCATTTGGCGGCCCAAATGGCGATTTTTCGCTGTTTGTAACATATACTAATGAAGATGAGCCCTAGTGACTAGCCAGTCATCAATGTGGATGTTCTAAGTGGGTACTACAAGGAGCACACAGAGCATTCAATCTGCTCCTTGCAGAACTGGCACAAGGCTCTCAGCTATGGCTCATTGCATTATACGATGAGGTATATAATTCACAAGCATTGTTGGATACAGCTCAGAAACCATATTATGACAGCAAACCCTGGACTAGACAACAGGTACAGATGATGCTACTGCAACAGATAGAGCTGTGATCAGGTAGAGGGGGTGGGCATCTGACCTAAGCGTCTGATAATATCTGCATGTCAGCACCTGGATACTCTCACAGGTAACAAGCAGTGCGCTAGAAATTCACCTTAAACCACATTACATTACAAGTCTGTGCTTCGTAGAAAATTAAGTGAAAATGTCTTGTTTATTTAAAATGTGCCTGTCAACAATATCTACTACACATAGCAGTGATGCTAATGCATCACAGAAGATGCAAGGGCAGAAGTGAGGTACCATATCATACAACCTATATTTTCAATATTAAGAGCATGTTCTTAGCTTTAGCAGAGAATTGTTTGACATAGTTTTATTAAATATACGGGCCATGCTTTGAATTTCTAACTAAAGGGGACTTTAATTAGCCCTAAAAAGATGAGGCTGTCACCTCCTCTGGCTGGCCTGCTGGGTGGAACTGAGCCCTAGAAGGGGCACTCCAGGTGTCTTTCCACATGTTTCTGTTAGGCAAGTGTAGCCATGTGCCGGTCATATGCAATGCCTACACTCACTCGTTCTCTCGTTATAATGACCAGCAAATACACCCACCCAAGCACCAAATTGCTTTGGTTAAGAAGGTTTTTATGGACTGGGGGTGGAGCTGGTTTGTCAAAGGTCCTTACTGGGCAAATATGGGGATAGTCCCCACATTTCCTTGGGTTCTGGGTCTCATCTGGGATGGTATTGGCTTGAGAGGCTGTGATATGTCTACATATGGGCACTCCCCAAACATCATCACAGAGAAACATAGATGGTGAGAAACAGTTCACGTCGGGGAGGTAGGTGTGGATGAAGTGAAACTGACAATGAGTCCAACTGTGAAAGTTTGGGGGTGGATCATGATAATTAGAAAATGTCCATGAGGCCAAATGGGCTCTCTGGAAGTGGTGTACAATGGGGAGAGGATTGCGAACCCCTATGAGTGTGATTTGAAATGTTACTGGATGGGAGGTGATGTAAGGCACTGTTGATTATGGACTTTAGTTTGTAAGGAGGTAGGGGCAGAGTTGATTATGGGTTTTAGTGTGCATGGTGCTGGCAACAGGGATAGCTTTTGAGCTCCTCTAATAAAAGCAAGTTTTCATAACTTGACATCTCTTTTCATGCACACCCGCAGCCCAACCTTACGAGCAGCACCTTACTTGGAATAGTGCATCACTGATTCATAGTCATATGGAAGGTTGCTGTCCACTTTCACAAAACTGCCCCAGTCATCTGCATTGGATGAAACAAATACATTAGCCACCTGTAAAGTAAAACGTTTATCTTCACACTGCCCAATGAATAGGAAGCTCCTTCAAACATCAGGCTCTCAGTTTGTCAGAGGACAGGTAAGAACTAAAACGCATATCTTTTAACCACATGCATCTTGAAGTAGTGATTTCATGCATCACTGTTCATGTTTTGTGAGAGTTCAACTTTGCTGCGTGTTTGCAAATTAACATCAGATGGTGCTGAAGCAACCACAGATCAGTAGGTGGACTTTACTTGGTGACGTGCCCTGGTTGCACAATATTTTGAACGGATGCAACTATTTATTTGTCTTACTATTTTAACACAAAAAACTAATAGCACCACAATTAGCACTACACTTTAGGCAAATTATGAGCCATTCATAAAATAGTGCAAACATGGGTTAACGACTACCAATCAGGTCTCTCGCCTCTGTGACGTGATGGTAATGTAATTCTGGCTTGACAATGAAAGATCAATTGGTAAATAACAGCGTTGAAGACTATCACCCAATTTCAGTGCTCACTTAACATTTTTTAAATGTGAAACATAAAGAAATGTTCATAAATTATAGAGGTATACTGACTACACACACTTTAACATCTGACTAAAATTTAACTTAGAACACAGCTTTCTATGAAATATTAGTTTTTAAGATACAGCTGATATATGTATGTATATGTATATCTATGCAGAAATGCATGGTGCAATATGCTATTTATTACCACTGTTGAATGTGGAGAGGGGCTATGACTCATGAGAGGTGAAGCCTTGAGAGTGTCATGATATTCACCCCCTCCCTCAACAACTGTAATAAATACCTTATTAAGCTCTGCTCATCTCTATATAGGGTTTAAGCAATGGAATTTTGTTCATGATTATTTTTTTAACAAACGTATTTAACCAAAACCTGAATGCAAGGGGTTAAATATGTGCAGCAAGGCAAAATCACATTGAGAAGGGATTCTGTTTATTAGAAGCTTCCCTGTGTTCGGTAATTCTTACATGCCATCTGCGAGGCAATAGGAAGTGTTTTCTCATGGCATTTTAACTGTACTGAAGTAATAAACACAAATCTAACCTTTGCACTTTCGTACTGGATGTGTGAACATGTGCTTATTAGTACAATTGTTCTAAATAATATGTGTCATTGAGGGACATATATTAACACTACAATGACACAAACATATAGACCAAATAGATTATTGGTCACAAATCTGATATCATATTCATAAACCAAACTGTTAACACAATTGTCATCGATATTACACTCTCCTTCTCGCATAGAATTCATTACTGTCACTACAGGTACATGCATTACAAAGGTCATATCACATATCCATAAATTGAACATTCCATTATTCTGTTGTTCTGTGGATGATACATGCTCCACAGAAAATGTTTGACGGATATGTTTTATGATACTACACATTGGCACTTCACACTGTCCGGTTAACTATGACAATGGTGGATCACAGGCGTAATGTCCATATGAAATCTTCAGGACAAGGAATTGGTTTCACTTTCTGTTTCAATGGAAATTGTTATCTCATCAGGCAAGATGGAGTTCTCTGGACCTGATAGCAATGTAGGTCCATCACTTTTACCTTTATAAGTGCCTGTTTTCTGAAGTGTACAAACAGCTAGATTACTTGCCTGTTTAAAATACAAATATATCATGAATGTTTTTATTAACTTGGACTTGTAAACCTTGAAAACAGGAGCCTCAACGTAAAATGATACCAGCTCTTGCAGGCATGTCAAATAACTGGTGAACGGATTAATCATTGCAAAAAGTGACAAAGCCCTGCACAAGGCAAAACGTATGAGTGCCAGTGTGTACTACTTTGGTACATCATTAAAACATATAAGGCAAAAACAGATTTAATAAAAATATAATTTTAAATAGTCAATCTATGTCAGGAACTGGCTAGAGATAGGTACTAAACTAACAAATATAGAGAGTCAGATACCAGCAAGAATATACTAATTCCAAAGAATGCATTTAATATATACAAGATGGATGCCTGAAAGTACAGAAGGAAAAGGACAAGACTGAATTTGTTGACTGAAACAGGCTGGGATCATGACCATGGAGCTGAGCAGCATAATGACTGCTAAGACAAAACTAAACAGACAAGACATAAACTGAAAAATAACCAATGAGATGACAGCACCAACAGGCACAATAGACAAACTATAATAAATTATATTGTGTGTGTGCCATGGGAAATGATCTCACTGTACGAAGAAAAGATCGGACAAATGGCAAAAAGCAGTTACTCTCTGGGAAAAAACTGAGCAGCTCTTATGAAAGAAGAGTGCAAGGTGAAGAGACCATGAACATTGAAGATAGGACCTGTACTTAGGGAAAAATATTACCTGATTCTCAGACCACGGACAGGACTGAATTCAAACTGTGCAGAAAGAGGAAAAGAGAAAAGTAAGCTATAAATTGCAGGGACAGTTCTGCAACAAAGAACACAGGATAGTGAAAAGAATCCAAGACTAAGAATCTGTACGCCAACAAGGGCAAAACGGGGAGGGTACAGACATCGCTAGAACCATAGGCAAAAGGCAGGGCAGAGGGGACAGCAACAGCAAGGAAAGGGAACAGGGGAGACAAAGCAACAAAACAGGGAGGAGGAAGCAAGAAACAAAGGCTAATCAAGGTACAAAGAAACTAGGATCAAAGCTGGAATCAAAGTAGCAATACAAAACAAGACAAGTATTTGCAATGCAATGGATCTCGCGTTTGCTGGAGTTAGAGCTATTTGCATTGTAAACTCCTAACCTGACTTTTCTTGCCACATAAATTGAAAATGAAAAGTAAAACAGTTTCACATAGCTAACCAGACGTTTCTTGCCACATAAGCGAGCCGACGGCCGTCATCAGTGCAAAGCAGACAAACAAAGGAAAATAAAAGTTTCCTTGCAGTGAAACTTATCGGCAAAAGTGCAATTATCAATGTAACCAGCAAAAGTGCAATTACCTATGTAACAGGATCAATGTCATGCAAAGCGCTCGACTTCTGCCTAGCGAGATCCCACTGCGAAATAAAGAGAAAAAGTAGTGCAGAAACCATACGGAAAAACATCGAGCCTCGTATGTTCTCAGTAGTTGGTCTATACACTTGAGGAAAGCTAAACACTGGAAAAGGCATGTTGTATTCATGCCTTTCACAAAAGTGGAGCTTCAGCAGAATTGACTGTTACATGTTGCTGCATACTGAGCTTCCAGGGCAGGAATAGCTGGAGGCAGAGGAGGAGGACTATTAGTGCAGATGTGAGTCATCATCCAGGTGCAGGGATCAGGGAACCACCAATGAAGGGAAGGATACAATGGAAGTGGGAGAATGGAGGACTATGGAAGCCTACAGACACAAGAAACAGAAACCAAAAATAGAGTTCTGAATGAGATTAGGAGTCAAAGAAGCAAGTCTAAATGATTCAGTGTATTTATAGGAGGCAGGAACCATGATGCTTAATGGAATACCACCACCAGGATATGATGAGCACAAGGATTGGCAACAATGCGGGACTACAAACACCACAATGCACTTGAAGGTACTGTGGAGCAAGGTGGCCCATATGCTATAGAGTGCTATGTCATAGTTCCGTATAAAGGCAGTACCTGACAGAGCCTACACAAGCACCACCTAGTGGCAGGAGGACTGTCTGGTTTACAAAGCAGAAGGGAATATGATTATCTTTCTACCCTTTCTATTGTTTAAGGGTCTCATCAGGATGAAAACTGACAATGAAGAATTGTGACAGTCTTTGCATATGAATATAGTGAACCTGATGTCGATCGTATGACTCAAAGTGCTGGAAAGCTATTGGACACCTCAGTCTTATGCACTGTGGCCTAACTGCTTATTACTGGAGGTGTTTATGGAAGGAGTTGTGTGTGTGTGCTAAAATCATTGTTACTAATTTGGATCAACTGTTTAGAGTTACTGAGAAGAGGAAACAACACACTTGGTTAAGCTATGAGGCAGCTTAATCAAGCCATAATTTCTCCCATATCTGACAATAGCCTCATTCCAAGTAAATATGGATTCCATGATCTTCTTGTAGTGGGTCATCCGCTGAGATAAGTGGTGCAGTGTCTCAGATTCTTCAGTTCTGCACTGTAACTTGTTTCTGGTCAGGATGCAGACTGAGGAAGTCCGATTTCCTTGTGATTTGTATTGCCCCAAACCAGTTGTCCATACTATTTCACTCCACATCCATGTATATGTTAAACCACATGAGGTAGTGAGCGTGTGACTTATAACATCATAGCCACTGTCATACTGACAGTTGTGTACAGTGATGGTTAACTTTCTAGTTGTGATAATCAAGAACGGGCTTGCATATCCATTCAGGTATACTGGGTTGGATACATGTCTGCTAAAGAATAGGAAAATATTGTGATCCAATCTTTTCATTTCTGAAGTTCCCTGCAATAGTTCATCAGTTGCTGGGGTCTGCTTCTGGTTGGGGCATGTAGCTTATCCAAATTAATGTTCTAAAATCGGATTTTTCCGTGTTGTTCTGCTCATCGGTCCTGGTGTGGTCTTTTTTTTCTGTTCTCTGAATCATTTTCTTGGTTTCGTCAGACATGGCTCCTTGTTCGGCTTCCTAAGTTTCCTTGCTCTGAGATAATGAAGGCATCCTTATTGTCTGTATGTATAATCCTGTACTTGACAGTCATACTTCTTGTTCTATTTGCACTAAGTGACTCCATTGAAAAGTTTTGTACTATGACCTATCATCATTTTGATGTGCTTTGTACACACAAATGTCAGTTATTTTACAATGCATGGTTAAAATTACCCTGTATCTCCAGGCTTGTTTCGGGCTTGATGTCCTACGTAACAGGATCTGTCTACAGGTTTTGAATCCTGTTGGTTTATCCTCCAACCATATCTTACATTATTCCAACAGTATCCTTGTTAACTACAGAGTTTCCACTTTGAAAGGCTTGATCACGTTTCAATTTGTGTTTATTAACATATTTTATATATGTGTCTTGACAAACTCCAAATGGTTCATTTCAAAACACATGCCAACTGGTGAGCAACATTCAGCAGAGTCCTTCTGGGTATCATTGTGCACACACACCTGGATAGCCTCGTTCTTTCTTTTTCTTGGTCTGGAGGGTGCAACATTTGTAAGATAGATAGTTAAACTACTTAGCTTGTACAATCTTCTGAAGATACCATGGATTTAAGGGTCTTCATGAGTTCCACTCGTTAAAACATGTGCTTGAATTGTTTGGATTTAAAATCAAGAGAATAAATGCCAACTAGCCACCCATGGTGCACTAAATGCTTTCCTTCCTCTTAACATCTTGTCGATTGTGGGTAGTTGAAGGATACAATATCAACCACAAAAATATAGTGGTATAAAAATATTGTATGTCAGACCCTGTTTGGTAGGCCGCAGGGTAAGTAGCACCTACTGGGCCTCAGGGCTGGGGAAGACGTTGTTGGCCTATGATATCCAGGGAACATCCTACTTTAGCTCTACAAACTGGACCGAGTAGAGCCCTTTCCACACTTGACTCTCAAGGTTGTAAAGGTGAGCGGTCAAAGGCTTCTCAGGGAGGTAGTGTGGCGGTGATCGAGATCGGAGCTCAACAATCAACCAACAGAATCAATAAAATGAAAGTGCAACCCAGTGTTTGTTTTTGTAACAAAGAAAGTTAAGTTATTTTATCTCATATCTGGGCAAATTACTACACTCTACAAATAATCCAAATTAGTGTCTCTGGGTGCTACATTGGCAGGAATTGCACCAACTGCCTTGTCTTCCTGTCCTCACTGTTTCTCTTTAGCATGTGTGGACATAAATATATCCCAGGTGCAGTTCAATCACTACCAATGGGTATTTGCGCTCTGTCTCTTTAATACTTTAGTACTTTTAGCCTTGCATGGAGCAGTCATATATGCAGCAGGTGCAGCCACACACTTTCCAATTACAAGTTTGGCACATGTGGCCCTGAAGGGGCCAATTAGCAACAAGCATTCACAGCTCGACTGGGTCTCAATAGTCACATCGTAGTGTAGGTGTTCCCACCTGGAATCTCCTGGTTTGTGGGTTCTCCTGGATCACTTTCCAGCAGTATGCTCCTTTTCAGTGTACCACACCCACGGAAGAAGTCCTGGACCATGCTCCTTCCTGGATAATTTTGCCTTCTGCACCACAATAGGTACACAGCTTCTGGTGAGATCCAGACTTCAGGTGATATCCTCTCACCAGGGAAATACTGGTAGTCAGTGTTCTGTGGAGCAGTCTCTTCCTTGGTCATAGGGGACTTGGAGCTGGAACCAAGTGGGGTAATTGAGATCCCATTTTTCTACACAACTGGTTCACTAAAGAAGTGGATCCACTGTCACAAACTCTAGAACTGGTTTGAAGTGGATCTTTCAATTATCCCTACACTCTCTCCTTACACAAACTTTGTTTAAAGTGATTGTTCTCACAGCGGGTTCATCTTCATCCTACAACACTCACAACATTCAGGAAAGTGCATACTTTGGAGGGGTCTGATTCAGTATTTTAACTTCTGCCTAACAAACACTGGGGGAAGTGCATATATTGGTGTAGGGTGTGGTTTACTATTTTAACTCGAATCCAGCAACATTGGGAAAACTGCATATATTGGTGGGATCAGATTTACTATTCCAACTCCAGTTCAACATGCATTGGGGCAAGTGTATATTTGAGGGGTGAAATTTACTGTTGTGACTCGAGCGCATCAAGCACAGGGGGAAATGCTTTGTTGGTGGATTCACATTTACCATTCTAGCTCCAGTCCAACAGACACCGGGAAAGTGCATAAATGGGGCAAATGGGGGTTACCCATTTAAAAAAATACAAAATGAAAACCTAAAGTTCAATTCGATTCCTAAAATGTGAAAAAAAAACCTTAACTATATTGGAATTGTAAAAACCTCTTTTAACTATGAAGTAAAACAAAAAACATATTATTCAAACTCTCCCATGAAACATGGAAATCTGAAAGAATGGTCTAATATTAGTAATGAAGAATTATTTTCACAACCAAAACAATATATATATATTTTTTGAATTTGACATATTTTACTTTTCAATTAATTATAATTTAATAATAATATTTAAACACTACCCACCCATTCCCTTAATATAGCCCACACACTGTAATAAAAATGAAATACGTTTTTTTTTTTATTAAACCTAATATTACATAGTTACATTTGAAAATATAAACATTGTAAATTCAAAGATCAGTTGAAAGTGATCAAATAGTATATTAATCACTTAATCAAAAATAATGTACATTTTAGCTAAAACACTACCCACCGATAAACCCATCCTAAAAATAAAAATAAACAATTTGTGAAATTTAAAACATCTAAACAAATGAATGTCAATACCAAGCATAACAAATGTAAAAAAAAACAAATAACAAGAATCTATATATAAATATATATATATACACATATACTGTGAGAATAACACTACTCGCCAATGCCCAATACCCCACAAAGCTCATAAAAATAAAAAAATAATTTTCATAAAAAATACACAAATAATGTTATGATTTAAAATTAATTTAACAACCACAAAATGGTTTCCAATTAGAAATGTTGTACAAAGAAATAGATCAATTAATACCAGTTTTATACTTAAAACATTACCACCCAATCCCTGATTAAGCCCCACAACTCCAAAATATAATTTATTACATAATTTAAAAATATATTAAACATGTAAACAAATCAATATCAATTTAAAACTTCAATAATTAACATTAATTAATTAACATTAATTGTAATGTAATTTATAAAACACTCCTCACCCAATCTCCCTATGAACCCAATGACCTGAAAAAGATGCATTACTATAATCTGTTTAATATAGATAGAATATAATACATTTCACATTACCTTAAGTAATTCAATATAAACATATTCCACTGCAATAAAACATCATAATAAAAAAGAATATTATAATGAAAAATATTTTAAACTTCAATAATAACAGCTTAAAAGTGTATATACTTGCTCATGATATTTTTTTCCACAATGTATTTGTATCCACAATACCTTGACCATGATTTTTAGGAGGTGGTGGCAAACTCCGGTCCACTGGGGGAGTTATCCGAGTTTTCGCTACTCCGCGCTCCGCTTGGAGCGTGGAGTTTGGCAAAAAACTCTGCCTACTGTCGGCAGAACGGAGTTTACTGGTGCGCTCACCCTTCTAGAGTGCGTGGGAGAGGAGTCTGGATGTGATCTGAATATTCCAGGGGTAGTGGGATTCGTGAAAACTTTACAGGAGGCAAGGGTCTCATAGGTGAATTAACGTTTGATTTGAAACTGAGGAACTCTGGGAGTGTGCAGGAGGCGCAAAGAACTCCTAGCCTGCTCTGTGCTGAGGAAGCTCTGCGGTGGTTGGGGAAGTTGGAGCCACATGCAGATCTGGCCCATTCACCGCAGCAGGTAAGGGGAGAAGGGATTCTTGGAAACATGAGCTGGGGTGATGGAGTGAATGCTGTACACCAAGTGGGGATGGGGTCATGGTGGCAGGAGAAGGGCAGGATTGTGGTTTTGTACCTGCAGAAGAAATGGTCCAGTTGCCAAACTCAGAAATACAGAGCAACATCAATCTATGTAAAGCAATATGTAAATGCAAATCCACTTTAAACACAGCTAGCTCACCGCTTGAGTGCGCATGTGTGCTTGTGTATGCTTTTTTGTCGAGATGATAACTTTGAGATACTTTAAATTTTTTGGGTGGCATTGCCACTTGTTGTGAAAGCCAAACACTATATCAAACTTCTGCCGTTCCTACTCGGTAAATCCATCTGCAGGAGATTCCTGGGTCAGAATACGTAGACATGGTCCAACATGCATGTGACCGAAGAGAGGACGGACTCTCATCCCAGTTATCAGAGCAAACTTAAATAAGAAATAAGAAAAACAAAAAACTGAGAATGATGGCACCCTGGTAGCATGACGATAAGGTTAGGTACTCCATTCTTCACACGTTTTAAAATGTTAAGGCACAGTTTTCATCATGGGCAGCTGCAACCCATACAGTAAAGAGTGGCAGCGAATCACCCACACTGGAGAGGGGAAATTACATTCCCCTGTTGTAACTAGGGGTGGCTGAGTACTACTCTGCCTGCACGCGGAATACCGCAGAATTCCATAGAGATTTTTGCTGATTCCGCAAAATTACGCAAAGTGAAACTCCGTGAGCTCTGTCCACCCTAATGATTTTATGGTCTGCTGGTATCTTATCTTCAATGGAAATCTTGAAGCATAACTGAGGAAATGATCAGTTATGATCAAGCTATTCTACATTCACTTTAAGCCCATTTCTAAAGACTCAAGGTCAACAGACAGTACATTCACACGTCATTGTATATTCAGATGAAGTTGGCCATTGAATGGTCTTGCAGACAATTTCATAAATACACTTTGAACATTATGAGGTGTCATTAATGAGGAGGTGTAACAATCAACCACTGAATGGCATGGCCCTCCACACCACAGTCAGAACTAATGTTCAAGTACTTTGAAGTCCTCTCCTGACACTTTCTTCTAACAGCCAAGCAGACTGTCATGCATCACTTTATCTGCTGACCACCTAGTGAGAACCCAACACTCAATACTGAAATATTCAAACATGTTATGGCTCCCTGCACCTGGATTTCAAAAAATTTCTTTGATGACTTCCACCTTGAAGGCAATTTTTTTTATGTGGACCCTGAAGAATACTCTTCTTGTGCTGATGGCCACCACCAATATCTCACCTTTAGACACACAGCCAATCCACTGTGAAGAAAATAGCCTGGAACTCGACTGAACCTTTATGTCAACCATCACCTTTCTTACCTCCAGAACCTTTCCTGGACCAGTCACATCTTCCTATTTTTTTAGTTTAAAAAAAAATGCTAATGGTTTTATTGTTAACATAAGAGCCACATTTGCATTTTCATACACGTAAAGTCCATACAACAGCAAATACTACCTGCTTCAACGGATGTTCCCCTGGTCTCCCTGGCTGACCACTCATTCCCGCTTTGTGTGTTTATGTCTCATTCTTCCCTATATGACTGTCAACCTGACCATATTTTAGTCTAGTTAATGGGACATCTCCTTCCTTCATTTATTGTCCTATGAACCCAATGACCTGAAAAAGATGCATTACTATAATCTGTTTAATATAGATAGAATATAATACATTTCACATTACCTTAAGTAATTCAATATAAACATATTCCACTGCAATAAAACATCATAATAAAAAAGAATATTATAATGAAAAATATTTTAAACTTCAATAATAACAGCTTAAAAGTGTATATACTTGCTCATGATATTTTTTTCCACAATGTATTTGTATCCACAATACCTTGACCATGATTTTTAGGAGGTGGTGGCAAACTCCGGTCCACTGGGGGAGTTATCCGAGTTTTCGCTACTCCGCGCTCCGCTTGGAGCGTGGAGTTTGGCAAAAAACTCTGCCTACTGTCGGCAGAACGGAGTTTACTGGTGCGCTCACCCTTCTAGAGTGCGTGGGAGAGGAGTCTGGATGTGATCTGAATATTCCAGGGGTAGTGGGATTCGTGAAAACTTTACAGGAGGCAAGGGTCTCATAGGTGAATTAACGTTTGATTTGAAACTGAGGAACTCTGGGAGTGTGCAGGAGGCGCAAAGAACTCCTAGCCTGCTCTGTGCTGAGGAAGCTCTGCGGTGGTTGGGGAAGTTGGAGCCACATGCAGATCTGGCCCATTCACCGCAGCAGGTAAGGGGAGAAGGGATTCTTGGAAACATGAGCTGGGGTGATGGAGTGAATGCTGTACACCAAGTGGGGATGGGGTCATGGTGGCAGGAGAAGGGCAGGATTGTGGTTTTGTACCTGCAGAAGAAATGGTCCAGTTGCCAAACTCAGAAATACAGAGCAACATCAATCTATGTAAAGCAATATGTAAATGCAAATCCACTTTAAACACAGCTAGCTCACCGCTTGAGTGCGCATGTGTGCTTGTGTATGCTTTTTTGTCGAGATGATAACTTTGAGATACTTTAAATTTTTTGGGTGGCATTGCCACTTGTTGTGAAAGCCAAACACTATATCAAACTTCTGCCGTTCCTACTCGGTAAATCCATCTGCAGGAGATTCCTGGGTCAGAATACGTAGACATGGTCCAACATGCATGTGACCGAAGAGAGGACGGACTCTCATCCCAGTTATCAGAGCAAACTTAAATAAGAAATAAGAAAAACAAAAAACTGAGAATGATGGCACCCTGGTAGCATGACGATAAGGTTAGGTACTCCATTCTTCACACGTTTTAAAATGTTAAGGCACAGTTTTCATCATGGGCAGCTGCAACCCATACAGTAAAGAGTGGCAGCGAATCACCCACACTGGAGAGGGGAAATTACATTCCCCTGTTGTAACTAGGGGTGGCTGAGTACTACTCTGCCTGCACGCGGAATACCGCAGAATTCCATAGAGATTTTTGCTGATTACGCAAAATTACGCAAAGTGAAACTCCGTGAGCTCTGTCCACCCTAATGATTTTATGGTCTGCTGGTATCTTATCTTCAATGGAAATCTTGAAGCATAACTGAGGAAATGATCAGTTATGATCAAGCTATTCTACATTCACTTTAAGCCCATTTCTAAAGACTCAAGGTCAACAGACAGTACATTCACACGTCCTTGTATATTCAGATGAAGTTGGCCATTGAATGGTCTTGCAGACAATTTCATAAATACACTTTGAACATTATGAGGTGTCATTAATGAGGAGGTGTAACAATCAACCACTGAATGGCATGGCCCTCCACACCACAGTCAGAACTAATGTTCAAGTACTTTGAAGTCCTCTCCTGACACTTTCTTCTAACAGCCAAGCAGACTGTCATGCATCACTTTATCTGCTGACCACCTAGTGAGAACCCAACACTCAATACTGAAATATTCAAACATGTTATGGCTCCCTGCACCTGGATTTCAAAAAATTTCTTTGATGACTTCCACCTTGAAGGCAATTTTTTTTATGTGGACCCTGAAGAATACTCTTCTTGTGCTGATGGCCACCACCAATATCTCACCTTTAGACACACAGCCAATCCACTGTGAAGAAAATAGCCTGGAACTCGACTGAACCTTTATGTCAACCATCACCTTTCTTACCTCCAGAACCTTTCCTGGACCAGTCACATCTTCCTATTTTTTTAGTTTAAAAAAAAATGCTAATGGTTTTATTGTTAACATAAGAGCCACATTTGCATTTTCATACACGTAAAGTCCATACAACAGCAAATACTACCTGCTTCAACGGATGTTCCCCTGGTCTCCCTGGCTGACCACTCATTCCCGCTTTGTGTGTTTATGTCTCATTCTTCCCTATATGACTGTCAACCTGACCATATTTTAGTCTAGTTAATGGGACATCTCCTTCCTTCATTTATTGTCCTCTTAGCCATCATGCACCAATCCATGTCTCTTTTCCAATTCTTCAATTGCAGTGGATTACAAGTCCTCCAATGACAGGTGAAATTTTTTTGGCGGGCATTAGTGTAAGGGTGATTAGTAGTGTTGGATATTTTGGTGGGCCCTCTTCCCACTCACAAATGTTGAGCAAAGCCAACTTGGATGAATGTGTTATTACCTGCCGGTTGTGCTGCCCAGACAGACTCAGATATCCCCCTAAAATGGTCCCAGTGCCACATACTCCAGCAACAGGTAAAAAGAGTACCCCACTGTTCGCATCCCTTTATACGTGTATCAGATGTCGCTCACCCCATTTTGAATGGTGCAACAAGAAGAGGCAATCGACGCAGGATTTCATGAAATGCAGCTGCACATACTACACAGATCCTATCACACCATCATAAGTATTGACCTGAACTTCCACAATCAACATCTACTCCAAGCCATAGAAGTAGATTTTTGTTCCTTCTGTTCCTATTTTCTTGTTCTGTATTCCTTGTTGTAATATTTTATCAAGAGGTTACATATGGGTTTTGAGGTGTTCACATTATTTTCAATATAATGGTTATTGCCTTTGTACTGAGATATAGCCAATGACATCCAAAGCTGTCAAATCATGGATAAATTTGACGTTTGCAGCAACTATACAGGGATAGTTAGCTGTTCTCTGTGGCATGGTAAAAACACACACAAAAACTGCAATATGATGTACACCTTCCATTCTCTTCTTCCAAGATCCCCTTCATAGTTTGGCAAGCAGTGAATACTCTATGTATCACACGCATCCCTACAATGTTAAAGAACAGGACAATAGATGAAATTCATACCTTTAGCTATGTTGTTCCACAGAATGTCCACATATTGATCGCGGTCACTTCTTGTATGCTCGTGGTAGAACCCCAAGGAGTGCTCAATCTCGTGCTGTATGATGCCTTTGGACATGCATTGTGTTTTATCCAGTGAGAGATACTGATCCCCGCCAATCTTCCCAATGTAGGACCAGCAGCTGAAGAGAGACAATACATGTGAGCCGTGGGACCGTAGCCAACGAGAAGTAAAACTGATCGCTTCTTTTCCAAAGAGCACAAACTGAGTGTCGTGGTATTTGCTGTAATTTATTATTGGTCAATTGTGAAGAATTTGTAGCCTGTTCAAAGCACGTAGTGATATGGGGAGGAGGAGAAGGGAAAGGTGGATAAGTAGGTAAATCTCACAAATTAGACATGAACCATGTTAAGGGGAGAGGGACTGTGGGATGATTGATTCTGTAAATATGGAAAAGTTCAAATTGTGTTAAAGTGAAAAGGATAAAGGATTGAGATACTTTTAAAGACTACATGAAGTTGTAAAAGGCTATCCCTGAAAATCAGTTTTCTTTCATTTGGTTTTGAAACTGTGTCAGAAAAACTCAACAAAATATGTGTTTGATGAAATCACTCATAAAAAATAGAAGAAAATTTGCTTGTAGAAGCTGGAAAACTGTAAAACTTTGTAAAATGAGAAGAGCGTAAAGCTTGCTTATTTGGAATACCTTTGAAACTCTGCCAGACACTAGATTATTTCTAAGCTTGGTAAAATCAGACTGGCCCAGAAAGGATGGAAAGAAATTATTTCTTAGTACTTAGGGCACTGCGAAGAAGCTGGGGTCAAAATACCTCTCCAGGCGTAACCTAGGGAGCTAATGTGAGTGGTATTAGAGACCAGTGTTGTCAAAAGTCTAGGCGGCGTGTTATTGATGATTGGGGGTTAGAGGTAAGTAGATTGTATTTCTTCTGAAGGCATCTGTGGCTGATTTGAACTTTAACTGGTCCCTGTTAATTGCCCACTGCAGACGTACTAGTTTTTCAAACACAGAAAGATAAAAGATTGTGATGGAATCTTTGGGGCTTCAACCTCATGGTCTTCAGGCTTCGTGTCACTGCAGCAGGAAGTTTACTCAACCATCCATCAGAGTGAGATCAAAGCAAAAGAGCAATCAGAGCTTTTATGAGTGCCAGTGTAATGCCATGCCTGAGCTCTGTGACAGTTTTTCCATTGTAATTATAATGCATTGGAGAGGACCTGGCAACATTTGTATGGAAACTATTTTGGAGCTGCCAAAGCATGTTTGACTCTCCATTAATTAGTATGCATTCTAAACAAAACAAACCTTTTGCATATCCAAGCCAAAAAATGTACTGTCCTGCAGAGGATCACTCCTCGGGGACAGGTATTTCATGGCTAGTCCTATAGGTGCAGTGAGTTAGGGCTGAG
The DNA here is from genome assembly GCF_031143425.1 of Pleurodeles waltl. Lineage (NCBI taxonomy): Eukaryota > Metazoa > Chordata > Amphibia > Caudata > Salamandridae > Pleurodeles > Pleurodeles waltl. Next base: position 183,422,824 of record NC_090441.1, on the reverse strand, counting down.
CTTTCTAGATCTCGTTTCTTGTAAAATTTGTTATCATCACTATATCAGACTCACCTTGGCTCAGGCAAAGATGTGTTCATTCTAAAAGAATGGAATTTTTGTACATACAACATCACATTGGTTAAAGAAGGATACAAGAATAAGCCAGGCACAAACCCAACGGTTCTGACATGATGCAGAATATAACTGCAGCCAGTCGGGGCAATCCTCATTAACCCTGCAAGTCCTGAGAGACCCATACATGTGCTAGATCCCGCATTTTTTAAAATATTTATTTCATTAATACTTTTCTTCAGAGTAGCTACTTTTAAAAATGTATATATATTGTAGCCTATCTGGAGGGTATTTTGGCCAAACTTCGATTATCCTAAATAAGTTTTAAAAAATCAGTAGCATCCAAAAAGTGACAAGACCAACTTTTATTCAAACCTTTTATGAAGAAAACAGGTGCAGTATACAAAGCTAGAATGTTCTACCTTTAGAGGCTGATCCCTAACATTTTCCTCGACTGTGGAGTCTTCCTCTGGTGAAGTACAGGGAAAAGTTTATCTAACATAAACACATTTAGTAAAACTATCTGTATGTTAAATATTAATGTCGATTTTGTAGTTTAAATATGATTTATTGTTTGTAATTTAAAATATTTTGTATTTAATTTAATTGTTTGCTATTGGTTTTTCTATGGGAGGGTGTTGCAGTACTAGTGGTTGGCCATGTGTGGTGCTGGACTTGCCACAGCTTTGAATTGGAGAACTTTGCTACTTGTTTTGGGTCCCTCTTTGGATGGAGTAACTTTGAAAGTACAGTTTGTGAATACAAATGGGATTACTTTGTTGTAAGTGAGTGCATGTCCATCCCTAAACACCTCCTTAACAGCCTCCTTACTCCTCCCTAAGCCCTTCCCATTTAGCAGTCAACATGCCCCTTTTTCAAGCCACTCCTCTCATCCCTCCACCAGTTATTATGAAGCAGTAAACCTATATGTGGGACTATCTCCTTACAGAAACAATAGGAGAGTTGGAAGTAGACATTTATACTCATAGATTTATGGATTGCATTTTAGTAGTACTTTTGTACAAATTCACAATGACCCCACTGTTGCCTGATAGGTGCAGTTCTTAATATCTGCTCTTGGGTTTATTTCCACTTCTTGTGCCAATTCTGTTGCCTTCAGGGCTGGTTTGACACTTGAGCTTGCTAGGCTCAATGAGTAGTTTTTCCTGTTCGATAGAATCAGATAGGGTGTTTAACTTGACTTTTGGCATAGTAGTTTGTGTTGGATCAGCAAGAGGGGCATGCAAGCTCTTGTGACCTCTGAGGGCCCAACAAATCATGTTTCAGAACAACGGTTTTTGATCATGTGTATACTTAATAGACTGCATGTTACAAGGAGTCATTGCGGCTTTCTTAAAATTAGATATTTTCTTGGCTTCAAGCATTTTCTCCTCTTTCAATACTACCTTCTCATTTTGGGAATCATCATAAATATGAACTTGCTGATTGCAATATGGCTTGCATATTTTTAATAGCTTTAGGCCTATGTCAGTTGCTTATTTTGCCTGAGTTCCTAATTTTAGCTTCTGTCTGGTGGCTCTCATTGTTCTGGTAGATTCCTCAGGTCCTTAGATCCTCTGTCTAAACTTTGACAATATGAGAAGCAATGAGAAAGCTGAATCAACCAGGTGGTGAAAAAGAGATGATTTTGCGCTTACTGTATGCTACTATTGCAAGCTGCCTTTGCCTAATAACTGTGTATAGCAATTGCTAGCCACTCTTATTTGCCATTAGACTTGACTGCCTGCATCAGATATGATCCGGGTGGAAAGCAAGTCACGCTGGATGGAAGGTGGCCAGACAGAGAAGACTCATTGCAAGCCACACCAGTGGTACTGTAGTGTCCCAGATCTGGGAGGACACCACTGGGATGGTGATGCCACCCGGATGGGCAATCCATTCAGTACACCCCTCCCCAAGTGCGGTTTTGGTTTGGCCAGTGGATGATCGGAGCAGGAAATAAATGTGGAGGGTGTGCCCGGCTTTGATACTACCCGCAGCCTGGCGCTATCTAGTCTCCTAGTGTATTTTCTTTGGCAGTATGCCCCACGCGATGCGACCTGTGGAGTACCTTAACATTTGGAGCAAGGGTGGTGAGCGGCACCCGCCATTGTGGAGACAGCAGTCCAGTTCAGGGTTGCCCCCTTATTGCGGCAGCAGTTTGTCTGCAAACTGCCAGCGCTGCTAGTGCTACACAAGGGTGTTCTAGCCCCACCCCACCAACTGACCGGCCATGTGTCTGCGGTGCTTGGGCTGCACCTAGTGCCTGATGTATTAAGCCTTGGCAAGCTGAGCAGATCTACATGCCTAGCAGGCTGGAGCTTAGTGATCAAGGCCCAATGGTCAGTTTAGCAGTGAAGAGACAGTTTAGCACAATATCCTACCCGCATCTGCACTAAAGGGGATACCTAGCATCCTCTGGAGCACCTGTAGCAACATCATGGCCAGAATACCGGCTACTGAGCCCATCATCATTGTGGGAGACCCATCCACTCAAGCTCCCAAGTTGAGGGACTGGGTTAAACGTCTGCAGCTGTATTTTGAGGCGACAAAGATTGCAGCATGCAGAAATAGAGTTCTCTTGCTACATCTTCGAGGCAGAGGTATACAAAAGATCTATAAAACGATTAACGAGGCAATGCCAATAACAGACAACACCCTAGATGTGTCCCTCAGTGCCTACTTTGAACCCATGGCCAGTCAGGACTATTGAGCAATTAATTTTCTGGTAGGCTTGCCAGGAAACAGAGTCACTGGGCAGCTTCTATGGTAGGCTGTAAAAGTTTCTGTAAAGAAATAGGGTCCCCCTGCTAATAATGAGATTTCAAAGGCAGGGATAAATAGAAACATATGTTTAATTCCTATGGCAACTCTAACTCCCGTTCAATAGGGAAAGTTTTAATGTGCACGGTACAGGTAGTGTGCAACAAACCAATTATACCGCAATGATTCCTTATAAAAATGATTTCTTTGAACTCTTCAATGTAATGCAACAAACATAAAATAACCCATGAATCTACAAACACACACCTTGCTTGTCATCATACATCCCCCATTCATATTCTTCTCTTCTAAAAAACATATATTGAAAAAAAAAAGAAAATTGTCAAAACGATCCTCCAATACATATAGATGATCCAATTTTTATAACTCCTAAATGATCAAGTTGTCCTCTAATACTTTGAAAATCCAATATTCATAGCTTATAATCATATTTTCTATTATACTGTATACATCCAATTTTAATAAATCCAAACATAGAGGGTCGGAAGTCAACATGAAATAAGAGCCAACAAGAAGGAATATATTGCTATTTACTTTAATACATATATACAATATGTAGAATTGAATGACATTTACTTTGATAGTGTTGATACTACTATGTTTGGGTTTAATGAATTGGATGTACAATCACTTTGCAAAAGTGTGCAGGTCGTCAAAAAGGGAGAAAGAAAAAAGAAGCTGCAAAGGTGGCCCTGAAACCAGAGTCTGAAGAGGAAGACTTGGATGACGATGTCATGGAACCCACACTACACTCAGTGTTCACCGTCAGAGACCATGCCGCAGCTCGATGACCACTGCCCCAATGTGGCTTACTGGTAGAAACTTACACAGTCACAGCGACCATAGGTACTGGTGCCAATCGACATAATGGCAGCAGACCTGTACAAAACCGTGCCCAAGCCATCCCCACTGGCTCACGCCAACATCAGAGTTTTTACATATGGACAAGTTTAACCCTTGCCCATGCTAGGTAGCTTCAAGACCCATATCTCACATAGAGACTCCCAGGTTGACACAACAGTTTACATCACAAAAGAAGGGTCAAGGCATGCTCCTCAGTAGCCGCACAGCAGATGGATTGCATTCCACCTGCGATCGAAAGTGGAGGAGGAGTTGGACAAAGTTGATAAAGCAGGAATTATAGAGAGTGTTGATGGCCTCTCCCCGTGGGTGTGACTGATCAGTGTGACAAAATAACCAAAGCAACCCAGAGAGGTCTGGAGCTGTGTTTACATGACCCTACCTAATGTTGCAATCTGCAGGGAGTGGTACCTTACCCCCACCATAGATGATCTCATCCAAAAGCTGACTGGCACCTGCTGGTTCTCCAAGGTAGACTTACAGTGAGTCGAGGTACATCATGGCTTTCTCGACGCACGTGGGGCTCTGACGGTACAGCCACCTCAACTTTGAAATCTCTATGCAATGGAAGTCTTTCAAAATACCATATGGAGATGCTGGCTAGCCTCCCAGGGGTTGTCAACGCCAGTAATGACATTCTCATATGTGCTAGGCCCATCAAGGAAGACCACAACTAGCTCTGAGGGCTACTGCCCAGAATCTAGGAATCAGGACTCAACCTGCATTGGGATAAATGCCAATTTATAAAGAAAATAATTTGATTTTACAGAAACACTTTCTTGGCTGATGGAGTGTCCCCTAACAGAAAAAAAGTGAGGGACTTTAAGGAAGCCCTGGTCCCATCCCATATGTAGAGCTGAGAAGTGTCCTGGGTGACTACTGTGGCTGTTTCAACCCGGATTTAACCAAGTTTATGCAGCTGCTGCAAGACCTCACAAAAGCCACGAGCAACTGAATATGGGGCGATGATCAGGCCAAGGCATTTCAAACAACAAATGATGCGCTGTGGGCTGACACTGTCCTAGTATATTTTCAACAAGCAAAGCCTACGACCCTTGCAGTCAATGGCATTCCGCAGGAGCTTGTAACGTTCTCACCCAGCAACAATTGAATGCATGTCGGAACAACGCATGCTAAAACAACGCATGCCTGAACAACGAGGTCGGAACAACAACCGCGTTGTTACCACTAATGCCTTTACCACGAATGCCTTAACAATGAATTTTCGTTGTAAAGGCATTCCTGTTAAAGGCATTAGTGATTGGCATGCATGGTTTCAGCATGCGTCCCCCCTGGCCCCCCACCCTCACCCCTAAAAATTACCGTAACCCCCCCACCCCCACCCCCTCCCCTAAAACCACGCCAACCCCCCACCCTTGCCCCTAAAGCTACCCCAACCCCCCACCTCGTCCCTAAAATTACTGCGACCCCCACCCTGCCCCTAAAACCTAAAACCACCCCACCCCACCCCTAAAACAACCCCAACCCCCACCCCATCCCTAAAACCTAAACTACCCCAACCCCGCCCCTAAAACCTAAAACCACCCCCCCAAAACTACCCTGAGCCCCCCACCCGCCCCTCAAACCTAAAACCCCCTCAAACCCCCACCCCGCCCCTACAATTACCTGACCCCTAACCCACCCCTAAAACCTAAAACTACCCCAACCCCCACCCCTAAAACAACCCCAACCCCCACCCCATTCCTAAAACCTAAACTACCCCAACCCCCACCGCTAAAACCTAAAACCACCCCAACCCCTTCCCCTAAAACTACCCCAAGCCCCCCACCCTGCCCCTAAAACCTAAAAACCCCAACCCGCCCCTAAAATTACACACCCCCAACCCACCTCTAAAACCTAAAAGCACCACAACCCCCACCCCAAAACAACCTCAACCCCCACCCCATCCCTAAAACCTAAACTACCCCAACCCCCGCCCCTAAAACCTAAAACCATCCCAACACCCCTGCCCCTAAAACTACCCCACGCCCCCACCCCGCCCCTAAAACCCCCCATGCCCCCACCCCGCCCCTAAAATTACCTGACCCCCCCAACCCACCCCTAAAACCTAAAACCACCCCTAAAATTACTGCAACCCCTCACCCTGCCCCTAAAACCTAAAACCATCCCAACCCCCACCCCTAAAACCTAAACCACCCCAATCCCCCACCACACCCCTAAAAACGTAAACCACCCGACCCCCACCCCCAAATACTAAAAATAACCGACCCCCCACCCTGCCCCTAAAACTAAAAATGCCCTGACTCCCACCCCTTAAACTAAAATTACCTGACCCCCAACTCACCCCTAAAACCTAAAACCACCCCAACCCCACCCCTAAAATTACTGCAACCCCTTACCCTGCCCCTAAAACCACCCCAACCTCCACCCCTAAAACCTAAACCACCCCAATCCCCCACCACACCCCTAAAAACCTAAACCGCCTGACCCCCCACCCCTAAAACTAAAAATACCTTGACCCCTACCCCTCCCCTAAAACTAAAAATACCCTTCCCCTCCCTCCCCCGCCCCTAAACCTAAACCGCCCCGACGTCCCCTCCTCTAAAACAAAAAATACCTCGACCCCCCACCCGCCCCTAAAACTAAAAATACCCTGACCCTCCCTCCCCCGCCCCTAAAACTAAACTGCCCCTAAAACAAAAAATAACCTGACCCCCCTCCCCTAAACCACCCTGACCCCCAAAACTAAAAATACCCTAACCCACCACCCCCGCCCCTAAAAATACCTGACCCTCCAGCCCCTAAAACAGCCCCACTTACCTGACTGATTGCGTCGTCCTCCTCAGCCGACTCCCTTCTTCTGTGCCTTAACCACGCATGTGCGTGGTTCAGCACATGTGTTGTTAAGGCACCAAACAACGAAGTCGTGGTTAACGAAAGCGTTGTTCCGCTTTCGTTGGCCACGACTTCGTTGTTACGGAGTCGTGGTTAGGGCTGTTTCCCGCAACAATCATGGAGAGAGTGCCCCTCCCCCACCCGGCTTACGCCAGTAGATCTCTAAGTCCCACATAACAGAAGTTCTCCCAAATAAAAAAGGAGGCCATCAACATCCACAGGTGTGTTGGCACCCCCACCTCTACGCCTACGGGAACCCATTTGTGATGAGCACTGATCATAAGCTGTTAGTCCTGCTTTTCCGAAGCACATCTTCCAAGCCGTTACCTCGCTTAGAAAAATGTATGCTACAGCTCCAAGATTATGTAAAATACAGGCCCAGAGTGAATAGTCTAAAAGAGTATCTCTCCTGTCACCCACAAGATGCAACATAGAAGGAGGAGGCAGACGCAGAAAACACAGAAGAGTGCATAATATATGTGGAAAAAAAGGTCTGGATCATTGCTCATAACCATCAAAGTAATCCACCGAACCACGGGCAGTGATGAATGCTTGCAGTTAGCCCTTGCTGCGGTATAGCCAGAAAAGTGGGACAGTCTTGAACAGCACATAGGACAGGGAACCAAACAGGATTCTGAACACCCTGCAAAAGGTGTTCCAAGGGCTTGTGACTTGTGCTGAAGAGTGCCTAACGAGAGGTCCTCGCGTAGTTATATCCTCCATCCTCACCGAGCTGGTGGTGTAACTGGCTCATTTATGCCATCAAGGAGTGGGGAAAACAAAAAGTCACCTCCAGAACAAAGTATAGTTTCTGCTCATGGATGAGCTGGTCAAGACAACAGTAGGTTCATGTAATGGTGCCAAGTAGCTGGACCACCAGATTCACTGGCTCCTGTGATTACAGAGCCAGGCCCTGGGCAACCATGGGTGTATGCCAGTCTTGATTTTTGCTGCCTCCTTGATGAGAGGAATACCCTGGTCCTAATAGAAGACACAAAGGGGGTCATTATAACCTCAGCGGTCTTTTAAAAAGACCGCTGAGGCTGCGGGAGCCAGAATACCGCCATTGCCGGCGGTATTCCTGGCTCCCTATTATTACTTTTCCGCTGGGCCAGCGGACGGTAACAGTGTTACCGTCCGCTGGCCCAGCGGAAAAGTCACATCAACATTGCTGCCGGCTCGTAATAGAGCCGGCGGCAATGCTGAAGTGCAGCGGGTGCAGTAGCACCCGTCGCGCATTTCACTGCCCGAAATTCGGGCAGTGAAATGCGCGACGGGGCTATGCCTGGGGGCCCCTGCACTGCCCATGCCAAGTGCATGGGCAGTGCAGGGGCCCCCAGGGGCACCCCAAGTCCCCTTACCGCCAGCCTTTCCATGGCGGTGTTTACCGCCACGGACAGGCTGGCGGTCGGGGACTCATAATCCCCAGGCCAGCTAGTGGAGGGGCCGGCAGTTTGGCCGTGGCTACTGCGCCACGTTCATAATAGCTGGCGGAACACCGCCAGCCTGTTGGCGGTGTTACTGCCAACTTACCGCCGGCAGCCAGGGTCGTAATGACCCCCAAAGTACCCAGAGGTGAAAATTGTGACTTCTCAAACTGCCAGTGAGACATTACCAAAACTTGAGAAAATGATGGCCACCCATGGGCTCCTCAGGGAACGATGGATTGACAATGGCCCTCCCTTCCATGGGTGACAATTTGCAACATATCTACAGGGGTGGAACACCAAGCACAAGAAGGTGACCCCAGCATGGCCCAAAGCAAAAGGAGAGGCTGAGAGGTTTGTGCAAACGCTCAACAAAATGGTCCACATTGCCCATGCTTGCCAGCAACCCCTGGAGTGGGCCATAGATGCATTCCTAAAGGGAAATACCCTCACTCCACCATTGGGCAGGTTCTAGGTCAAGCCATCATTGGACAGGTGATCGCTGACACTATCCCCCCTTCATCCACAGTGGCACCTGTCTCCCATCAATGATCATCAGATGCTGTAGAAGAGGATCGCAACTAATCAATGGCTGAGTGATTGCAGGGGGGCCAGGAAGTTGGGCATTCATCCAGGTGACCAATTGTTCATCCAGAACAGGTACACTGGAAGCAAGTTTCCGCTTTGATTTGAATGAGACCCATGGGTTGCAGCAGTTCAGTGACCAAGCACCATGGTTGTAACCAACAGGACGGAGAATTAATTACCTGGAATGTGTAATTCTTCGAAATTGCCAGAGAGCGCCCTGGTACTGATCAAGAGGACTGAGAGATCAGTGACGGAAACCGAGAGGATCCCGCCTCCCACACAACACCAAGGGATGGACAGTTCAAATTCTTAGCAAAGAGTTAGAACTTTTGTCTGATTCTGGGTCTCCATGAACCATCATTACTAAAGAACATTTTTAGAAGAGTTTAATGATGCTATAAAACTAAGTGATTTAAGAGAAATGGATATTGTCTCCCAGAGTTCTGATCATTCAGATATTGATTTGGTACGGTACAGTACGGTGAGGTCCACATAACTTTCAAAGAAAGAACAGCATGTATCAAGCTATATGTGGCAGAAAAGGGAGTCAATGTATCGGGGTGGAGAGATCAATGGAAATTGGGCATTATACTTAATCTATGCAGTAAGGAACCTGTTCTTGTGGTTGATGAATAGGTCAATGAGGCTAAAGTTGTGTCTCAGTTTCCAGAAGTTTTCTCTGAGCATTTTAGTAAGTTGGAAGGTTAAACTCATTCAATTAAACTCAAACATGGAGTGCAACCAGTCAAACAAAAGTTAAGAAATATGCCTATAAATGAGAGAGATGAACTTAAAAGTGTGTTGGACAAACTGTTGAGTGGTGATGATATTGAACAAGTAGCGTCTTCTGAATATGTGTCTCCCATAGTTTTGGCACTTAAGGTGGATAAATCTTTGAGACTGTGTATTGACTTTAGAGCACTAAATGCCAACATTGCTGTTAATTGTCATCCTCTATCAAATGTTAACAAGGTAGTGAGTATGTTGGAAGGTGCTAGTATTTTTTCCACACTCAACTTAATGTCAGCACATCATCAAATAAATTAACTGAAGACTCTAAGAGTGTACTTGCATTTATCACACCGCAAGGTTTATTTCAATTTAAGAGGATGCCGTTTGGCCTTGTGTCAGCAGCATCCATGTTTCACAGAGTAATGCTGTACACTTTCGGGAAATAGGAAGTGCTTGTTAAGTGTTTTCGGGATGACATCCTCATTTTCTCCCAGAACACACATGAACATTTGGACCATTTAAAGATGGTGTGTGGCATGTAGGAAAAACATGGTCTGACTTTGAAGGAAAGTAAGAACAGATTATTCCAGTAAACAGTGGAATATTTGGGACAAACGTTGTCTAAAGCCTATAGTATTTGCACAACCCAGCAAAAAAAGTAACTTCTCTTTATTGTTAAGTGTTGGCACCTTGATAATTGCATCAACCAAAGATTCTTTTGGTACAACACCTTCAGCCACCAGCTGCCACCTTCCTATGGGGACCTAGTAAGGAGTTCCAACCACCAGGACTGTGCCTTCAAGAGGGCCACCCCTTATATATATCTTTATGCCCTTTTCACAGGGTCCTCATGGCCTCAAAGCCACTTGAGTTCTCCCTGCCACTTCCTGTGAGATCCCTTCCACTGTCTTGCACCTTCCCTTGGTTGTTTGTCATCTACTGCTATTGAAGCTGGTATAAAGCCTTACTCTGGTACCATCTTCTGGCTGTGCTTGGATAGATAAGTGTCTGCAAGGCCTTCCAAAATGACTGCTGTGAAATCCTGGGAGTTCTTCCACCATGCCACCGTCAATGATACTGTGCCACAGCCTTCTACCCTCCTTCCTCCCAATGCTTTACACTCAACTGCAGGGTCGGTGTTGGGATGCAGCTGAGCTTTTGTGGCTCACATTAAAGTCTTCTCCTAGCTAAACCACACTCCCCATTTAGTCTTGTTTTGATTATTAAAACTAATAAAAATGTTTAGGTTCAACAAACTAAAACCAAAAAATCAACTGAGAGCCTCCTCTGCACAATTGCAATTATACATAGGTTGGAGCCATGTTTTTGCACAAGTGAGATCATTTGCCACAAGTTTTATTAAAATTCCTATGGTAAAACAAATCCAACCCACTCCCTAGAAAATAGTGATGAATCTTATCCGATTTCGACAATTGTTACATGTCTTTTGTGCTCACCAGTGCACCACTTATGACAACATATTCAGAAACAATGTCCTGGACAGTGAGTAAAAGGGCAACCTGCCTGCATAATTATTTATAACTTTTTCCAGTTTTCACTTTCATTACCTGGTGAATACACTTCTCAGTCCACTACTTCCCAGGTTCCCAATGCCCCCATGGTGCTCATGAGGGAGAGGGATTGGTTGCTTACTGGGAGCTCCTGCTTTCCATTCTCGCGCTTGTGACTGTGGCAATCTTGATAAGCCACTGTCTCTCTTCATTCCTCCACTTTCTCTTGCACTGTCAGCCTATGCTCCTGTTCCCCTCTCCCTGACACCTCTCCACCCTTGCCTGTAGATCTAAGCAGCAATGCCCTCTCTCCTGCATCCATCCTTAGCCCTTAAACCACTCCCATAGCCTTGATCTGTGTTATGTCCTTCTCTCTCTCTCTCTCTCTCGCTCTCTCTCTAAATATATATATATATAGCATTTGAGTATAACTAACTGTTTGCCCGGTACCCTAAACTAACACTGAGGGAAAAATAGTTTCCCTGGGGGGTCGGAATTAGTTTGTGGGAGCAAAGAAATAAGAGTTGAGGATGCAGGTTGTACTCAATGATTGCATCAGCTCCCCAACGCCATGCATTGGTGTTGTGAAATGACAGGGTGATGTGTTGTGTAATCAGCATGCACATATGTCCCACAATTTGGTAGGTGAGTGGGCCAGGTGCAGTGTGCATCCCAGAGGCAAGGCTGGAACCCACTCACCTATCAAACTTGGTAAGCCACAGGCTTGACAGTAAATAGGGTTGTTTGGACTAGAGAGAGTTGTTCTCTTCTCAGTTGGAGGTCCTACAAAGGGTAGATGGTTACTCAAGATTGATGGACCGGCATGTGAAAAGGGTAAGGTAGAGGTTAAAGACAGTATATAGGGAGTGTAAAGCTACATACTGATATAGTGGATGTTCCTGATGGCCAACATCCTCACTCCTCTTTGAATCCACTTCAAACACATTCAAGTAGTATCCTTTTTACTATGCCCGGGTATCTAGGCACACTTCCTTGGTTATTATCAATATCTGCAAAAAATAATATTAATCCTACCAATCATGTTAAAAAATAGATTATCTTGGGGCGTGGCTAAGATGGCGGCCGGAGCGGACGTTTAGTTTGAGCTCCGCTCGCGGCCCACCACTGATCCGGATATTCCTCCGTACCTGAGACCGCCTGGACGGTCGTCTCGATGGAGCAGAGCCCCCGGGAGTCGCCGCCGACCACTGGTGTCGCTCTCGAAGTGCAGCGAGACCGGTGAGAGAAGTGCAGAGCCCGCGCCGGGCTTGCGCGCCAGACGGGAGCGGAGCGGCCTTTCTGCCTCACTGGAGACCGCGGGGCCCGATGGCAGGAGGAGAAATGGGCATCTGGATGCTGTGCACCCAGAGTTGAAGAAGCGTGGCTGGGCGGCGACGGGGGCAGGTCTGGGCCCCTGCGAGACTCGTGGGGACTGGAGGTGGTCCTCGCGCTATGAGGAACGCGAAAGCAAGAGCGGCAGGATCGCCTGACCGCAAAGGGAAGCAGCGGAGCGGCTGGGCGGCCTCATCAAGGGAGCGCCCCGCTGGTGCCCACCCCTGACATAAATCGCACAAAGTGACGGCAAACACCAGGAAACAAATTTAAAAAGAAAAAAAAGCAAAAGAATTGAGGCTGTCACCAGGAGAAACCAGCAAAGCAATTAAGACCAACTGAGGAGAAACAGGGCAAACAAGGACACCCCCAAGTAAGTCAAAGGCGACCTTTTCTGTGATGACAAAGGGGGATTGAGATTTCTCCTCTCTCCCCTACTTGCTCAAACTATAGCTCCCTGAACACGGGCCCACCAAAAGAGATCCGGGCCTTACCCCTGCCTCAACCCTGCACCTCAATCAAATACTGGCGTTAAGGAGTGGGGGATGCAACAACGCCAGCTATAGAATGGGCGGTTAACCCCGGGTGGCACAGTGAGGCGAAGAGATGCCAAATAAACTGCAAATTGAAATAAGGGCTTGTAACTCTAAAACATGACAAGTATAACAGTCCCCCCGACCACTAATAATGCAGGAATAATCGCCTCTAATCTCTCCAGGGGGGCTACAGCACCAAGGACTAGTACATGAGGACACCCAGCGGGGCGAGAAAGGAGTAGAAAACAGGCACTGCAGGAACGAATAGAGACAAGAGCGCCAGAAGGGGGCCCTACGCCTCGACGTGCAGCTTGGGCGGACCGCGGCAAACGACGAGATCCGGGCAGCTGACGACCTACCTGGCGGAAGACACGGATACGCCGTGGGCAATCATGGTTAAACCAAAGCCACTGAGGGCCCACACAATCACAGAGTCTGGGACCCCTCCCGCAGAGGGAACTGGGACCTCAAGTCGGCGGTCTACATAGGATGTCCGAAACCTTGGCCACTCAGCGCAATTCGATAAGGTGCTGCAGGCGATACTGGACACTACGGCCTCATTGGAAGGGAAAATAGACTCTGTGGTAATGGAGGTTAATCTCCTCTGTGAGGATCACCGAAAACTGACGGGCAGAGTCACCATCGCTGAATCGACGCTTGAAACGACCCAACCTGCAATATCTGAAATGCAAGCTCAAATCAGACGAATAAAATCTGAAATGACGCTCCTACAACGCAGAGCTGAGGATGCCAAGGGCCGATCACGCAGGAACAATGTGGGTGTCCCGGAACGAGCGGAGCTCCCCAATGCTGAACTTTTCCTGGAACGATGGCTAAAGGACACAGTGTTAACCAAGAACGTATCACCGATGCTGGTAGTGGAGCGGGCCCACCGGGTCCCCGCTGATCGCAAGATTCCTAAACTACAGAGACAGAGATCAGGTGCTCCAAAGCTTCCGGACTCAGTGTCCTATCCGCTTGAGAACATAGAGGTAACAGCATATCCAGACTACACAGTGGAAGTTCAGCGCAAGCGTGCCATCTTCACTAAAGTGAAACAGGTGCCCCGAGACAAGAACATCACTTACTCCCTCTTGTTCCTGGCCCGATTAAGAGTGATAGATGGAGACAGAACTCTCTTTTTCCCGTCGGCGGAGAATGCATGGACATGGTTGCATGCCAAGGGCCTAGTGGACCCAGTGGAAGAGCCTGATGGTAATACGGAATGGCCGGAACAACGTCCCGGATGGAAGAAAAAAATAAACACCGGGTTCAAAACACGCCCATCAAAGCTACAAGCAGCGGACGCACAGGCACAAGCCCTAAAAGAGGCAAATAGGTTTGCGACCACGCAAGCACTGTCCAGAAATGAGAATGGGGACACAGACTCAAATTCTTCACAAGGCCACCTAAGCCCTCCCTCGTCACCACTTATAGCCAGCCCTGCCCTGACGCCATGCACGGCTGATGACATATGGAACAAAATATGTGGACTTGGAAACACTGGAACTTTGAGCCCTCAGAGACAAAAATGAACATCACAAGACATAAACGGCCCTGACAAACTAGCGCTGAGATGGAAACCTAAGAACAATGATCCGGATGTGCTATGCCCCCTCTGGCTGTGAGGGTGCCAGACCAGGACCTGGAAAAGGAAACCGGATCAACTATCACACTGGGGGGCCAAGCGTGGACGAGATTATTTATGTGGGCTACGAGCAATCGCCAACCAAGATTCTCACCGTCCATGCCTCCGTGCCCATATGGGCTACCGAATGGACCTTGACTGGAGTAACGTATTTGTTGGCACTGGTTGTGCTACACAGTTTATTGCTGTTTTGGTTATTGTAAGTTTTGTCACACCCTTACACCTTTCTCTACATGCGCCATATATTCCATACCTGGGGGGGTGGTCATGGGAAAGGGCCTCGGGCTGTTTTTTTTTTTGACTGACGGAGGAATGTCACGACGCAAAGTAAATTTAATACCATGGTTATATATAATATTTTAACTTGGAATGTGAGAGGGATGGCTAACACTTCCAATTGCAGCAGAATATACAATCACCTTAAGCGCCATGCAATACACATAGCAATACTGTCCACCTATGCAGCTCTATCATGGGATCCGTCAATACCCAGCATTTGGGGCGGAGATTTCAAATGCGTTCCAGACGTAATCATAGATAGATCCCACCCCCGCTTGAGGGCGCTCAAAGTAGAAGACTCTCCCAAGCGCTGCGAACTTGGCTGTTAGAAAGGAGACTCCACGATGTTTGGAGGAGCTTACACCCCACAGACATGGAATAATCCTTCTTCTCCCCAGTGCACCAACTCCACACCCGGATAGATTTACTATTATGCTCCAGTGAACTTACCCAACTCATGGACAAGGCAACATACCTAGCTAAAACCATATCGGACCACAGCCCAATAGTTACTGCAATGCGATGGGGCAGGATGGTGGCACGCATCCCTACCTGCCGCCTGCAGCCTTCCCTACTACGGGATCCCCCCTTCCGAGCTGAGTTAGCAGAGGGAATAGAATCATACTTCAAAATAAACACGAAATCGGCATCATCGAGAGCAGTTGAGTGGGACAGACACAAGGTGGTAATAAGTGGTGGTAATAAGTGGTTTATGTATGTCGGCGTCTGGCGGAGTTCGACGCATGCTGATCACGGAGCTACATAGTGTTGAGGGGAGGTTACGGGAGGTAGAAAGGAGGGTGGAGAGAGGTGGGGGAGACATGAAAGAAGTGACTGAATTTAAAGCACAATGGACCGAGACCGATGCGCGCTTGAGGAAATTTGACTACCAACACTATGCTCCAAGAATGCATGCCGAGGGGGACCGATCCAGCAGATTATTGTCCTGGCTGGTGAAAGGTGAACAACAACACTCCACCATAAACGCCATTAGTCTAGATGAGGGAAGCGTAGTCAACACACAGCAGGAGATCAATGAGGCCTTTAGACAATACTATGCCACTCTGTACAAAGCAGGCCCCCCCGCCCGAGGAACAGATGAGGGAATTCCTCCTGACATCCCAACTAACTCGCTTGACGGAAGCACAATTATTAGATTTGGAGAAACCAATAGCAATGGACGAGATCCAGCAAGCCCTGAAACAAATGGCCCACAATAAAGCCCCTGGTGGAGACGGTCTCCCGGCAGAGTATTATCAAATTTTCTCAACACAGATGCCAAAACCATACCTAGAAATGCTTCAAGAGGCATATGAAAAGGGTGCCTGCTAGAATCACAACGGGAAGCGATCATTGTGGTCCTCCACAAAAAAGGACGTGACCCTTTAGATGTTCGGTCCTATCGTCCCCTATCTCTGCTGAACTCTGACTGCATATGGTTAGGGAAGGTGTTAGCAAACCATCTCCTCCCACTGATGCCGACGCTAATTCACCCAGATCAATCGGATTTAATTCCCGGCCGCAGTACTTACACTAATATCAGGTGCATCTTAAGATTAATAGTTGAGACCCCGGAATTAGACCATTCACGAACGGCGGTTTCACTAGATGTAGATAAAGCATTTGACACACTGGGTTGGGCATACTCAATGGAATGCCTTGATGCAATGCCTATATTGGAAAGACGGAGACTGGGGGCGAAGACATATAATTAGGCGTCCACAATGTCAAGTAGTAAATATTGACGGGCCGGCGGGCGGAAAAATTGGACCACGGATGTAATAGATACATCCTAAAAAAGACTATTTACAGTCCAGAACCATTTTTTTGAAAAAACCTGAAGGGTAAACATACTATATGTAAATACAGCTACTCCCAATCATTATATTTATGGTGATTTGTTCTTATACAGTGTGTGACTACAGGGTGGTGCTCCCACCCGGCTTTGATGAAAGCGAGTGTTAATGAAACTCAGTAAGTGCACACATACACACGCCTTCTATTTCTGTCTATGGACCTGGGTATATGTATATATATTTATGATAATTAATCAACACGGGTGGATTAGGTTTAGTTTTATTTCTTCCACAAGGTATTGAGATAATAACCATGGGATCTTTATGTTTAATAACTATTTTTCCTACACATAAAGGTGAAGGTCTGGGAATAATTTACATTACTAGATACCATATCTCACAGAATTTTGGGTATCATGCCTATTTCTTCCCACAGATAACTGAGTGTGCTGACAAACAAAAGTGTACCTAGCTGCACGAATCAGTGAACCTCCTGATTAAAGGACAGGGACAGGACGAAGGTCCTGACGAAGGCCGCATGACCCAAGTTGGCATTTTGAATAGGCCTAAACATGTTGACCCTCTACAGAGATTGGGGTGTACAGGTAACTAATTCCTGAAAACACCACCAATAACATTTTTTATCCTGTCCAGGCTGCACTAGAATAAAATAGGATAAGTGGTAAGCCTGAGTCAGTATTATGTCTCTTTCTGTTGTCCGTCTTTGGTCCCTGTGCCATGATTGTTTGTCTTGTCTAATGTGCTTTTATGTTCCCCCACCCTTACTGCTCCACTCCGAAGGGGATTTATATCTCAGAGTGTGATAGCAGGGCCCTATCATGAAGCATGCCACAAATTGTGGGTGAGGGCCATTTTTTCAAAATATTGATGTTTGAACTAGTCTGGTTTTTACACCAGACATCATTCCTTGTCCTCTTTGTGAGAATATACTTGATGGAAGCCCTAAAATACATGGGTTTCGGAAACACATTCATACGATGGGTAGCAACGCTGTATGCAGACCCGAAAGCAAGAGTGAAGATAGGCAGGATTATATCAGAGGGGTTCACGATCGGCAGAGGCACCAGACAAGGTTGCACCCTGTCGCCACTCCTGTTTGCATTGGCAATTGAACCGATTGCGGCTCGGTTACGATTTGAGGCTCCGCACAGGGGTATTCTTGATGGGAGTGGACACAAAATCATCTCCCTATATGTGGATGACGCCTTAATATACTTACGCAACCGATCTGAATCCTTACCAGACATTCTACAATTACTAGATACATTTGGAGACATATCAGGCCTATGAGTAAATTGGCCAAAATCATGTCTGTTCCTGATGCAACAGATCCCGAACCCCCAGAGAGAAACTTCTCCTGCACATAATTTACAGTGGTTTTACACCATCTTCAAATATTGGGGGGTGCAAATATACCACGATGAACTGGACCTCAGAGAGGGGAATTTAGAACGGACGATTAGATCTATAAGAGGCTCGATGCCCTTCTGGTGTTCACTTCCACTCTCACCCTTGGGGAGAGTAGCAATAGCTAAAATGATCATATTACCTCGGATCTCATACTATTTGTCGGCCTTTCACTAAAGCTCCCCAAGAATTACTTTACGCCTTTATCCAGCCTGCTGACGGATTTGATATGGAGCGGGGGACGCCGCCGAGTGGCTCTAGCCAAGACTTATATGCCACTGGAAAAGGGGGGGTTGGGTGTGCCGCAGTTTGAATTATACTACGCAGCGGCACAAATACACTGGATCATGGACTGGATGTGCAATCCAAACGGCTCAGAGGGACAAATGGTGCACACCCTATTGGGACATACAGACGTATTCAGGTGGCTCATCGGCTGAGAAAATCCACCGCCCACAGTAATATTCTGATGGGAGTGGCGGAATGGGTGTGGCCCCGATACGTGATGTTGAAAGGACAGACAACACCGTACTCACCCAAGATCCCATTGCTCGCCACCCCTGGTACAAATAAAATAAAAGGGCAGTTTAAATTACCTGCCTGGGTAGACAAGGGTGTGCAAACCATTGGAGAAATATTTGGGGAGGGACACTTCCAACCATATGAGACACTGGCAAGCACGTTCGATCTAGGCAGGGGCAAATTTCTCACACACGGGGCACTGCAACAGGTAGTGCGCAATACACGGCAATAGAGAGCCACACGGTGCTCCATGAATTATTGCTGGGCACGGGCGTGCAATCGGATATATCTTGGATATATAAGATACTACAGGATTACCCAGAGGAGATACAGCCACAGGCTAAAATCAGGTGGGAGACTGCCCTGCTCTCACCATTATCCACGCAAACTGGGAGCACAGCGCTCGCAACCACACGAGAAGTATCGCGAAATGCCCATTTCTGATACACTCAATTCCATTACCTACACCAGACATACCTTACCCCAGCTAGGATAAAGTGCATGTTCCCACAATCAACCCCAGATTGCCTGAGATGCGGGTCCCCGGAAGCTGACTTTCTACATATGACATGGAGTTGCCCACTGGTACTCCGCATATGGCAGGACGTAATGGCGCAGACGGCTAACTGGTCGGGGCTTACCCTTATTCCTACTCCGGAATACTGCCTATTGGGGGTGCGCCCACATCGAGGAAAAGACAGACAGAAACATTGCTGCGTCAACTTAGCGTTTGTTTTACTCAACCGGTTAATAGCGATACAATGGAAATCGCCCAACGCACCCGATATACACCAATGGTCATCAGAGATGTTGCATTGAGCCAGGGCAGAAGCACAAACAATACACACAATGCACGATAGCAGGATGGAAATCAAGGGGGCGGACATATGGGATTCTCTCATAGAACAGCTGGAACAAAAAGATGACATTGGGCCTCCCTGAGCTAATACTATTATATTAGCATACATTTATACAATTCACCTTCCTTTTATTTCCGGGGTGTCCTGGCGATAGGTAGCCCGCTTCCCTCCTCCTCCGCGCCCCTGCCTCCCTCCGGGCACCTGCCCCCATGGCACTTCCCCCACACACTATGGGATATGTGTCAAGCCCACTGACACACGATAATTCTTCCAAATGGTGCCTCACTGTTAATCTTTTTTCTTTTCTCTTCTATTATTTTTGAATGTTGATCGAGAGATCTGCTACGGTATCAAGTAGACAGAAGAGATATCCTAGATGTACGATGAATCAACACAATAATTTGATGTTATAATTAACGCATTGTAAAGTACTTGACAAAATTAATAAACAGATTTAAAAAAAAAAAAGATTATCTTCTTAATTCCTTTGTAGGGATAAAATATTGTTTTATTGTAGGGTCGTCATACCAGAGTAATCTTGCATAATTTCTGAGTTTTGTTTTTCACTTGTCACATTGAATGCCTTACACTATGCCATTAGGCCACGTCAAATAACTGAGATGTTGTTTGGGTAAAAATCCTATTGCGTGAGCACGGAAACAACATAAATTAACAGAACGTGAGATTTGTGTTACATGTGATTTTGCACCTTTTTTTTAGCACAAAATGCATTGTTGCATCCAAAATGGACGTGAGGGTGCATTTTACATTGAACAAGCATTGGCAAAGCCAATAGGTTTGGCCTATGCAAGAGATATTGGCTTTGCCATTATGTTTTAGCCATGTGGCTGCTGTTCAGCATGGCTAAAAGTTAGTGGAGTGAAGGAGAGTGGTGTGGAGTGTAGTAAAGTGGAGCACAGTGGAGTGTTATGGAGTGTTTAGAGTGGCGTAGGGTGGAGTTGAGTGGTGTGGAGTGAAGTGAAATGTTGTGGAGGGATTAGAGTGTCATAGGAAGGAAGTCCATAGAGTGGTGTAGAGTTGATTATAGTGTCAGAGAGGAGTAGAGTGTTGTAGAATGGAGTGGCATAGAGTGCATGGAGTGGTGTAGAGCAGAGTGGAGTGGTGTGGAGGATGCTGCATAGAGTGGAGTAGAGTGTTGTAGAGTGGTATAGAGTGAAGTAGATTGTCGTACAGTGGAGTGGCACAGAGTGGAGTAAGGTAGGAGAGTGGAATGTCATAGACTGGAGTAGAGTGTTGTAGACTTAAGTGGCACAGAGTAGAGTGTCAGAGTGGAGTGGTGTAGAGTGAAGTGGTGTAAAGTGGAGTGGTGTAAAGTGGAGTAGAGTAGAATGAGTAGAAGGGAGTAGTATGTTGTAGGATACAGTGGAGTAAAGTGGCATGAAGAGGCATAGAGTGGAGTAGTGTTGTAGAGTAGTGGCTTTCAACCTGTGATCCGGGGAGCCCTGGAGGTTCCACAATGCCAATTCAATGTGATCCGCGAGTGCTTAGAAAATGTAATAATAATAGATGAATAAAGGATATATAAATTAAACAAAGCAAATTGTAAATCTAAACATTTTAATGTTCTATAAATGTGAAGGAATTTGAAATTGGAGGCTCAAAATTAAGTTGTTGTCCTCAGTTTGATTCGTGGGAGCAGTGCAAGTGCATCCAACAGAATGCAGTATGGACGACTCGTGGCCTCAGTGAATTTAGAAAAGGTCCAACCTTCCCATCAAAATTTAGATTTATTCAATACTTGTTTCTGAATTAAATAAATAATTAAATATTTTGTATATTTGTTTGAAAAATGTGTGTTTTTGTATTTTCTGTGTATTTTTTTGCGGTTCAGATCATAGAAAATGTTTAGGCTGGGGTCTCTTGCTTCAATTAATGAATCAGTGGGGATCCCCAGATTCCAATAGTGATTCGAATAGGGTCCTTGGATTCCAGTAATTCATAAGTGAGGGTCCACAAGAGTCAAAAGGGTGAGAACCACTGGCCTAAAACAAATAGCAAAAAGAATGCAAGCAAACATGAGTTACAGACCACAGAGACAATGGTAAGCAATGGGTGAAATACATTCCAAGGAGAGCTTTCCAAATGTCCCAAGATGTCATAAGAAAACTAGACAGCTGTGCAGTGCTGTCTGGCAGGTTTCAACCTAAAAATAGTGTAAAATGCCAGACCAGAGTTTTGTGCAATATTGCCTAAAGTTTTGGCCATGTTTCATAATATCCTTTGCAGATATTACTCAAATTTCAGAATTTGACAATGTCAGTACATGTAAAGGAAGGAAACTTCAAACCACTCAAAAGTTTGATACATAGCTGTTACACCCAGATGTGGTCCTGGAGCACACCTATTGGATATGAACTGGGAAGCCTGAGTGCTCGCCTTTGCTGTGCTCTACATTTGGAACTTAGACAATCTGGGTAACCAGCAGCATGGGGAGCTGCATCAGGAAATAGAAACTGAAATGTACTTGAAGGTCTTTGAACAGCACCTTTG
This sequence comes from Pleurodeles waltl, assembly GCF_031143425.1. Classification (NCBI taxonomy): domain Eukaryota; kingdom Metazoa; phylum Chordata; class Amphibia; order Caudata; family Salamandridae; genus Pleurodeles; species Pleurodeles waltl. The sequence continues at coordinate 183,401,099 of NC_090441.1, read as the reverse complement.
CTATTACAATGCTATCTCCTTAATGAGGAAACAGGTCAAAGAAGTGTTTCTGCTCACGGAATAGAAGGTTCCATCCTCGTCTGGCTATTTTGCTAACAGTGACAAATGTCACGTATAGACCTGGCATAAGGCCTTGTGTGTCATTTTGTGACAGTAGTCGACCTACCGATTCAAGTCTGCTTTCATGGTCATTACTGTGGAGATGACACCACATGGGAGTCACAAATATATGAGGTAAAAGGTAGAAACTAGCCCTGGCATTATGTCCAAGTGAGATTGTGTGTTTGTGTTTGTAGAGTCTGAAAAGACATACCCATTCCCAGAGCTGATGCTCAAGTAGTCGGTCTCCATTTGGCGGTCAGTGAACTGGACGCAGGTCAGCGTGTTGAACTCCTGTAATGCTGCCCGGATCAGAGCCTTCTGGCTATCGCCTAGGTGGGGTGGGACAAAAGGGATTGCAAGCAGAGTTAGAATGGGAGGAGAATGATACTGATGCTTGTGGTTCTACATGAGTAATACCTAGAGGTCACAAAAACAAAGATAACAGGTGCAGTAACTACCCTAAGAGTCGTTGGTGCCACATCAGTCTATGAAAAAATCAGACAAATGTTGGGTGGTAGTTAGCGTCGCCAGAGATTGATTCCACCCAAGTTGCAATGGTCTTCAAAGTCACTAGGTATCTACTCCTCCGAATATTAGCAGCCAATATTGTGCATGTTTTCCCCATCTCCTGATAGTGCAAAGACACCTTAACCAGTTTTTGGAAGGAGCAAGGGTGTCCCATCAAGAGCAACCAATACCCAATGTATCGAGGAGACTCTCTGCCCCTCTGAGCTTACACTCTAGGTGATGATCACATCTGAGATCCACTGTTTGAAAGAGAACCCATATCTCTAGGAGGCAGCAGAGTGAATGAGGATGATCTCTAGTGGTGTTAGTGGTGTAAAGAAGACCTCATATCTCTATCAACCTGCAAGGTGAATGAGGACCCCCTCTAGTAGCTGGTGCGGAGAATGAACACTTCCTTCTTCTATCACTCTGGCCTTTTCTTTAAGTACTTCTGCATGCTCTTGTCTGGGAGAACCCCTAGCTCCCATCAGCCTGTATTGTCTGGGAGAACCTCTCCCTCCCATCAGTTTGAATTATGAGAGAGAACACCTAACTTCCTTCCCCTAACTGCCTTTCTTGAGAAGGAGAATCCCAAACTACCACCAGGAGGTATTGAGAAGATATTGAGAAGGAGAACCCCTAAGTTCCATCAGCCAGTCTAGTAAAAAAACTTACATTGGCCCACACTGTGAATGAGCACTACCAGGCTGTATTATGAAGTAGACCCCCCTACATCCCATCAGCCTGTGTTGTGAAGGAGAGTCCCTAACTCCCATTAGCATGTACCGTGAAGCAGAATATTAGCCCGTATTGTGAAGGAGAAAGTCTAAATACTATCAGTCTGTATTGTGAAGGAAACCCCCTAAGTCCCACCAGCCTTTATTATGAAGGAGAGCCCCCATGTCCTATCAGCCTGCACCATGAAGGAGAAGTATCAGCCTATATTGTGAAGGAGAGTCCCCTATGTCCCATCAGCCTTTATTGTGGAGAGCTGTTAGTCCCATCAGCCAGTCCAGTAAAGAACGTAACATGCAGCTGAGATAATATAGTAACCCACTCAGTTATTACACTCATCAAGCAGTATTTGCAGTAAGAGTACTTGATCCGGACATCACCAAGCATAAGACCTTCCTCCCAATCAGTCAGTTTTATGTGAGGGCTTTACAAATCACAGTGATAAGAAGAAAGCCCCACATGCCACCACAGGCATACACTCCCTAAACATGATATGGTTAAGGGGCTTATCCCCTTCCACCAGGCCAGTGGTGCCCAGTCATAAAGCATAGTGCTCTAATTGCCTAGTATATGGAAGAACAATACATATATCTTACTAAATTCAGGATCTAGAACGAAGGGCACAGTGACGGTCCCACTGCTGGAGCTTGGCCAGATGCATTGGTTACACCTCAAAGCGCTGCGGGTAAACTGCATCCTTATGTCCCCCTGGAGCAAAGTGATTTCACTTCCTGAAAAAATAAGAAATGAGGGCTTGAGAAGGGTATTGTCGCTTGCAAGAGGTAACACCTGGCTTTGTAAAGCACTCTAGCTGAACACACTGATATTCTGAAGATTACGGGACAGCATTCTTTATCAAACAGCAGAAAGACACATTACATTCTGGTTGATCTTGTCTCAACGAATAATCAACTCATTGAAAGTAGTTGCGTCTATGATAGTAGGTTAGTGATTAGTCATGCAGTCTCCATTCAACTACCCAAATGAGCCACGCAATGCAGTTGCATCCGAGGTAGGCACATGCAGGCCAAAATCTTGCCAGGTTTTCAGGATCAGCTCCTGATTGGCAAGCAATTGAATCAAATATACGCACAAATGATTAAGGTCGCTGCTCATTTTTGGTTTTTGATAAAACTCTTTGTCCATCTTTCCCTTCACTTGGGCAGATCATCAGTACACACTAAGGTGTAATTTTTTTCTATTCAAGAGGCTATTGAAGCTCTTTAAATAACTGGCACCAAACAACTTTAGAGTGTTTTCTTCCCCTATTTAACAGGCAATGCAAGAGATAGGAAACCCTCTTTAAACACTAGGACAGTGAGCTGCTTTTGAGGCAGGAACAGCTGTATTGTAAGCTCCCCCAGTGTTAAAGAAGCAGAATATAATGTTCTTCTAAGTACATGCTTCATTTACTGCTGCAAAGATGTATAATGCTACTGATAAGTGGGTGGGGCACTGGGCTCCTGGAAAATGACAGGAATTTTCTTCACAATTTCCTGTAAAATATATTTTGCCAGTATATTTGTAAAATTGTATTATAAAATGAATGAATGTCCGTTTTAAAAAATGGCACAGAATTACCTCAGGCCTGATGTATAAAACCTTTTTACAGTTGCAAACAGTGATTTTGGTTGTTTGGGACAGTAAAATTGTTTTCTAATATGTACCAATCATATTTTAGTAGTTTGTAAATTTATTCATGTCACAATGGTCTTTGACAACAACAGGTCGCCATTCCTGTAAGATCATCCAATCAGAGTAAGTCACAATTTGTGACCTACCTCATTAATAGACACAAGGTAGTAGGTCGGACTGCAACCCACTCCAAACAGGAATTTTGCAAACTAACCTGTTATTCTATAGGTCAAATCTCAAAATTCCACACTAGCCTTGTAGTGAACAAAGTACGGTGCATGGTATTTAAATGTGGCACATGTAGAAAGTTAATCTTACCGCTCCCTGTAGTGACAAGGCCGTAAAAGCCATTTCCATTGTGATAGGCCTAGCTGTCCAATGTAGAAAACCAGAGTGCATAATAAAATAATAATACTGCATCTTGGGGATGGGACCAGCTAGAAAAAATATTTTAAAATTATTTTTTATAGTTCATTATTAGTCAAATTCAATGATGAAGTTGGATTTTCTAATAAATATTCAGGAAAAATAACCGTTACAAAGTTTTTACTGTCTGAAGATCCTGGAGGCTAATTTGCATTAGTTCTCCAACTTCTCCTAGCAAGTGATTAGCCTTTAATAGGTGTGACAAAGGTGTGAAATAACTTCCAGGAGAAAAAAATAGGTTGACCTGAATGGGCAGAGATGACTCCTCCGAGTTGAGCATAATGTACAGGGTGTGCAGTGGCCCATAGAATACTCCCCATACATACAGCCAGCGCTTAGAGCCCATGTTTAGTGTGGCCAAAGGCTTTCACCACTTTGAAAATGCCCTGACAAATTACATTAGTTAGGAAAGGGAAGTAGGTTACCCCCAAGCATGTGAAGCACATCCAGGCATCAATTTCAGAACACTTTAGGACCCGTGGAAGGTCAGAAGAGGACATGACCTACAGTCAGTGACCTGAAAGGTGCCCTGAAGGACTGGACCTGCTTCCTCTTGTGCCCAGGACAAAGAAGTAGACTCCAAGGGTCATTTGTCTGACTTCCTGTGTAGCTACAGGGAGACAACAAGCTGCAAGAGGCCTTTTCCTACAAGTACAAAGCTGACCAGTGGCAAATGGACCTGGACTGGACCCTGTTTTAAAACTTCCTTGCTTTGGTTTCTCTTACTGTATGTTTGTCATTTTGGTGTCATTGTGTTTATTAGATTGTACACTGTTTTTCAAATTTGGTTAGAAAAGTTTATTGTTTTGCATTTTGACCTTATTACTGTTGTGGCACTTCATACATACTTTACATATTGTCCTACTTTAATCCTTTCTGCTCTGTGCCATGGCTACCAGGGGCTTGAGCTCAGGTTAGTTTAGTTACTTTAAATGTTCATCCTCACAAGGGTTGTGGTTATTCTTTGAGGTGGATAGTCTCCCACCCCAAATAATAATCCAATTTCTTACACCCATGGTTTGGCATTTGTATTATTTCGTCCTGACATGCCCTTGAGAGTCCTGGCAGTTTGGGTGCAGGTTTTGTCATTGTGAAGTGTAGGAAAGTACCATCTTGCCTGGCATGTTACCCCCATATTTCACTGTATATATGTTGTTTTAGTTGTATGTGTCACTGGGACCCTGCCAGCCAGGGCCCCAGTGCTCATAAGTGTGCCCTGTATGTGTTACCTGTGTTATGACTAACTGTCTCACTGAGGCTCTGCTATCCAGAACCTCAGTGGTTATGCTCTCTCATTTCTTACCAAATTGTCACTAACAGGCTAGTGACCAATTTCACCAATTTACATTGGCATACTGGAACACCCTTATAATTCCCTAGTATATGGTACTGAGGTACCCAGGGTATTGAGGTTCCAGGAGATCCCTATGGGCTGCAGCATTTCTTGTGCCACCCATAGGGAGATCTGGCAATTCTTACACAGGCCTTCCTTTGCAGCCTGAGTGAAATAACGTCCACGTTATTTCACAGCCATTTACCACTGCACTTAAGTAACTTATAAGTCACCTATATGTTTAACCTTTACCTGGTAAAGGTTGGGTGCTAAGTTACTTAGTGTGTGGGCACCCTGGCACTAGCCAAGGTGCTCCCACATTTTTCAGGGCAAATTCCCCGGACTTTGTGAGTGCGGGGACACCATTACACGTGTGCACTATACATATGTCACGACATATGTATAGCGTCACAATGGTAACTCCGAACATGGCCATGTAACATGTCTAAGATCATGGAATTGTCACCCCAATGCCATTCTGGCATTGGGGAGACAATTCCATGATCCCCCGAGTCTCTAGCTCAGACCCGGGTACTGCCAAACTACCTTTCCCGGGGTTTCACTGCAGCTGCTGCTGCTGCCAGCCCTCAGACAGGTTTCTGCCCTCCTGGGGTCCAACCAGGCTTGGCCCAGGAAGGCAGAACAAAGGACTTCCTCAGAGAGAGGGTGTTACACCCTCTCCCTTTGGAAAAAGGTGTTAGGGCTGGGGAGGAGTAGCCTCCCCCAGCCTCTGGAAATGCTTTGATGGGCACAGATGGTGCCCACCTCTGCATAAGCCAGTCTGCACCGGTTCAGGGATCCCTCAGCCCTGCTCTGGCGCGAAACTGGACAAAGGAAAGGGGAGTGACCACTCCCCTGACCTGCACCTCCCCTGGGAGGTGCCCAGAGCTCCTCCAGTGTGCTCCAGACCTCTGCCATCTTGGAAACAGAGGTGCTGCTGGCACACTGGACTGCTCTGAGTGGCCATTGCCAGCAGGTGATGTCAGAGACTCCTTCTGATAGGCTCCTTCAGGTGTTGCTAGCCTATCCTCTCTCCTAAGTAGCCAAACCTCCTTTTCTGGCTATTTAGGGTCTCTGCTTTGGGGAATTCCTTAGATAACGAATGCAAGAGCTCATCAGAGTTCCTCTGCATCTCTCTCTTCACCTTCTGCCAAGGAATCGACTGCTGACTGCGCTAGAAGCCTGCAAAACTGCAACAAAGTAGCAAAGATGACTACTGTGACCTTGTAACGCTGATCCTGCCGCCTTCTCGACTGTTTTCCTGGTGGTGCATGCTGTGGGGGTAGTCTGCCTCCTCTCTGCACTAGAAGCTCCGAAGAAATCTCCCGTGGGTCGACGGAATCTTCCCCCTGCAACCGCAGGCACCAAAGAACTGCATCACCGGTCCTCTGGGTCTCCTCTCAGCACGACGAGCGAGGTCCCTGAACTCAGCAAGTCTGTCCAAGTGACTCCCACGTCCAAGTTTGGTGGAGGTAAGTCCTTGCCTCCCCACGCTAGACTGCATTGCTGGGAACCGCATGTTTTGCAGCTACTCTGGCTCCTGTGCACTCTTCCAGGATTTCCTTTGTGCACAGCCAAGCCTGGGTCCCCGGCACTCTAACCTGCAGTGCACGACCTCCTGAGTTGTCCTCCGGCGTCGTGGGACCCTCTTTCGTGACTTCGGGTGAGCTCCGGTTCACTCCACTTTGTAGTGCCTGTTCCGGCACTTCTGCAGGTGCTGCTTGCTTCTGAGTGGGCTCTTTGTCTTGCTGGACACCCCCTCTGTCTCCTCACGCAATTGGCGACATCCTGGTCCCTCCTGGGCCACAGCAGCATCCAAAAACCCTAACTGCGACCCTTGCAGCTAGCAAGGCTTGTTTGTGGTCTTTCTGCACGGAAACACCTCTGCACGACTCTTCACGATGTGGGACATCCATCCTCCAAAGGGGAAGTTTCTAGCCCTTCTCGTTCTTGCAGAATCCACAGCTTCTACCATCCGGTGGCAGCTTCTTTGCACCCACAGCTGGCATTTCCTGGGCATCTGCCCACTCCCGACTTGATCGTGACTCTTGGACTTGGTCCCCTTGTTCCACAGGTACTCTTGTCAGGAAATCCATCGTTGTTGCATTGCTGGTGTTGGTCTTCCTTGCAGAATTCCCCTATCACGACTTCTGTGTTCTTTGGGGAACTTAGGTGCACTTTGCACCTACTTTTCAGGGTCTTGGGGTGGGCTATTTTTCTAACCCTCACTGTTTTCTTACAGTCCCAGCGACCCTCTACAAGGTCACATAGGTTTGTGGTCCATTCGTGGTTCGCATTCCACTTCTATAGTATATGGTTTGTGTTGCCCCTATCCCTATGTGCCCCCATTGCATTCTATTGTGACTATACATTGTTTGCACTGTTTTCTATAGCTATTACTGCATATTTTGGTATTGTGTACATATATCTTGTGTATATTTGCTATCCTCATACTGAGGGTACTCACTGAGATACTTTGGCATATTGTCATAAAAATAAAGTACCTTTATTTTTAGTATATCTGTGTATTGTGTTTTCTTATGATACTGTGCATGTGACACTAGTGGTACAGTAGGAGCTTCACTCGTCTCCTAGTTCAGCCTAAGCTGCTCTGCTAAGCTACCTTTTCTATCAGCCTAAGCTGCTAGACACCCCTCTACACTAATAAGGGATACCTGGGCCTGGTGCAAGGTGTAAGTTCCCCTTGGTACCCACTACAAGCCAGTCCAGCTTCCTACATTGGTTGTGCAGCGGTGGGATAAGTACTTGCAACTACTTACCACTTTGTCATATTGTACTTTTCATAAGAGAAAAATATACAAAACAAGTTCAGTGTATGTACAGCTAACCAAAAAGTTTTGCTTTTCTTCTCTTATTCTTCTTGCTAAGTGCTGAAAAGTACCTCTAAACTTTCAAAAAGTTCTTAAAAAGTTTTAAAAGTTTTCTTTTTCTGTCCTTTAAAAAGTTCTGAAAACTTTTTCTTTCTTTTTCTGTCCCTTAAACCTTTTCTATAATGTCTGGTACAGGCCAAACTGTTGATCAGACCAAACTTGCTTATGATCACCTTAGCTGGAAAGGAGCAAGGAGTCTCTGCATTGAAAGAGGTTTAGGGGTAGGGAAGAATCCCTCAAGAGAACTGTTAGTTAATATGCTCATTGAACAGGATAAGACCTTAGTTGGCACATCTGTTGAGAAATTAGCTGATGGTTCACACTCTGACTCTGGGGCACCCCCAGTAAGAGAGCTAGAAGGGAACCTTCCCAGCCTGCCCCCTAGCAAGCCGCCTAGCATGGCTGGTACTAATGTGACTTCACATCACAGTAAGAGTGTTACTTCTCATCACAGTAGGAGTGTTACTTCTGTAGGCCAGAATGTTAGAGTGCCATCTTTTAGGAACAAGTCTCCCTCTGTTCATTCACACCATTCTTCTGTGTCAAGGCATGCCCAACCCATCCACCCTGATGACAGAGTGTTAGAAAGGGAGCTCAATAGATTGAGAGTGGAAGAGTCCAGGCTGAAGCTTAAAAAGCAACAGCTGGATCTAGACAGGGAAGCATTTGACTTAGAAAAAGAAAGGCAGAGGTTGGGGTTAGGACCCCATGGTGGCAGCAGCAGTATTCCAAATAGTCATCCTGCAAAAGAGCATGATTCTAGGAATCTGCACAAGATAGTTCCCCCTTTCAAGGAGGGGGGTGACATTAACAAGTGGTTTGCTGCACTTGAGAGGGCCTGTGTTGTACAGGAGGTCCCTCAAAGGCAGTGGGCTGCTATCCTATGGCTATCTTTCAGTGGAAAGGGTAGGGATAGGCTCCTTACTGTTAAGGAAAGTGATGCCAATAATTTTACAGTTCTTAAGAATGCACTCCTTGATGGTTATGGCTTAACCACTGAACAGTACAGGATGAAGTTCAGAGAAACCAAAAAGGAGTCTTCACAAGACTGGGTAGACTTTGTTGACCATTCAGTGAAGGCCTTGGAGGGGTGGTTACATGGCAGTAAAGTTTCTGACTATGAAAGCCTGTATAACTTAATCCTGAGAGAGCATATTCTTAATAATTGTGTGTCTGATTTGTTACACCAGTACCTGGTAGACTCTGATCTGACCTCTCCCCAAGAATTGGGAAAGAAGGCCGACAAATGGGTCAGAACAAGGGTGAACAGAAAAGTTCATACAGGGGGTGACAAGGATGGCAAGAAGAAGGATGGTAAGTCTTCTGACAAGGGTGGGAACAAATCTAAAAATGAGTCTTTATCATGCCCACAAAAACACTCTGGTGGGGTGGTGGGCCCAAATCCTCTTCAAATCAAAACAAAGAAAAGAAACCATGGCGCTATTTATGTAAATTAAAAGGCCATTGGACAACAGATCCCAGTTGTCCAAAGAAAAGCACCAAGCCTCCTACCACTACAACCCCTGCTGCTACACCTAGTGCCCCTAGTAATAGCAGTGGTGGTGGGAGCAAACCTACTAATAGCCAATCCAAGGGAGTAGCTGGGCTCACTTTTGGTAATTGAGTTGGGGTTGGTCTTGTTAGGGAGACCACAGAGGCTGTGTTAGTCTCTGAGGGGGCCATTGATTTGGCCACCTTGGTTGCTTGTCCCCTTAATATGGATAAGTACAAGCAACTACCCCTAATAAATGGTGTTGAGGTTCAGGCCTACAGGGACACAGGTGCCAGTGTTACAATGGTAATAGAGAAACTGGTCCACCCTGAACAACACCTACTTGGTCACCAGTACCGAGTGACTGATGCTCATAACAACACTCTTAGCCACCCCATGGCTGTTGTGAATCTCAACTGGGGGGGGTTACTGGTCCAAAGAAAGTTGTGGTTGCCTCAGATTTACCTGTAGACTGTCTACCAAGGAACGATTTAGAGACATCAGCTTGGGCAGAAGTGGAGTTGGAGGCTCATGCAGCAATGCTGAGCATTCCAGGGCATATTTTTGCTTTGACCAGGGCTCAGGTCAAAAAGCAAAAAGGACAGGGTGACTTGGATCCTGGAAGAATGGACCAAGTGCTCCCTAAAGCTAGGGTTAGTAAAGGTAAAACACTATCTACTATCCCTCCCTCTACAGTGGATTCAACTTCTGAAGAAGAAGAATGTTCACCCTGTGCAGAACCTACACCAGAGGAGCTGGAAGCAGACACTGCTGAGCTTTTGGGTGAAGGGGGGCCTGCCAGGGAGGAGCTGAGTGTGGCACAGCATACCTGTCCCACACTAGAGGGTCTAAGGCAGCAAGCTGTCAAACAAGCAAATGGGGATGTCAGTGACTCTCACAGAGTTTACTGGGAGGACAACCTTTTGTATACTGAAGCAAGGGATCCAAAACCTGGAGCTGCCAGGAGATTGGTGATTCCTCAGGAATACAGAAAGTTCCTCCTAACTCTAGCCCACGACATTCCCTTAGCTGGACATTTGGGGCAAATGAAAATTTGGGACAGGCTTGTCCCCTTGTTTCATTGGCCTAGAATGTCAGAGGACACAAAGGAATTTTGTAAGTCCTGTGAAACCTGTCAAGCCAGTGGCAAGACAGGTGGCACCCCAAAGACACCCCTTATTCCACTGCCTGTGGTTGGGGTTCCCTTTGAAAGGGTAGGAGTTGACATAGTTGGCCCCCTTGACCCTCCTACTGCTTCAGGCAATAGGTTTATCTTGGTGGTAGTGGACCATGCCACCAGATATCCTGAAGCAATTCCTCTAAGGACCACTACAGCTCCTGCAGTGGCAAAGGCCCTCCTGGGAATCTTTTCCAGGGTGGGCTTCCCAAAAGAGGTGGTATCAGACAGGGCAAGCAATTTCATGTCTGCTTACTTAAAGGCCATGTGGAAGGAATGTGGTGTTACATACAAGTTCACCATACCCTATCATCCACAAACAAATGGACTGGTTGAGAGGTTTAATAAAACTCTCAAAGGAATGATAATGGGACTCCCTGAAAAACTCCGCAGGAGATGGGATATCCTGTTACCTTGCCTCCTTTTTGCTTACAGGGAGGTACCCCAAAAAGGAGTGGGCTTCAGCCCCTTAGAACTCCTATTTGGACACCCTGTAAGAGGTCCTGTAACACTTGTAAAGGAGGGTTGGGAACAACCTTTAAAAGCTCCTAAGCAAGACATAGTGGACTATGTACTTGCCCTAAGAACTAGGATGGCTGAGTACATGAAAAAGGCCAGTAAAAACCTTCAGGCCAGCCAAGAGCTCCAAAAGCAATGGCATGACCAGAAGGCTGTTTTGGTTCAGTACCAACCAGGGCAGAAAGTGTGGGTCTTGGAGCCTGTGGCCCCAAGAGCACTCCAAGACAAATGGAGTGGACCCCACATAATTGTTGAAAAGAAGGGAGAAGCCACCTACTTGGTTGACTTAGGCACTGCCAGGAGTCCCCTTAGGGTGCTCCATGTCAATCGCCTGAAACCCTACTATGACAGGGCTGATCTCACCCTGCTCATGGCAACAGATGAGGGACAGGAAGAAGAGAGTGACCCTCTCCCTGATATCTTCTTTCCACAGAACAAGATGCTCTAGTGGAAGGTGTAGTTTTGGCAGATTGTCTTACTGCTGAGCAGAAAGACCACTGCATAAATCTCCTGGGTCAGTTTTCTGAACTCTTTTCTACTGTGCCAGGCACCACTTCTTGGTGTGAGCACACAATAGATACTGGAGACAGCTTGCCTGTCAAAAGTAAGATCTATAGGCAGCCTGACCATGTCAGAGACTGCATAAAACAAGAGGTGCAGAAAATGCTTGAACTGGGAGTGGTTGAGCACTCTGAAAGTCCATGGGCCTCTCCTGTGGTACTTGTACCAAAACCTCATTCCAAAGATGGTAAAAGGGAAATTAGATTTTGTGTTGACTACAGAGGTCTCAAGCAGGTAACCAAAACTGATGCTCACCCTATACCCAGGGCAGATGAGCTAATAGATACACTGGCATCTGCCAAGTATCTAAGCACCTTTGATTTGACTGCAGGGTATTGGCAGATCAAGTTATCAGAGGATGCAAAAGCAAAAACTGCATTTTCAACCATTGGAGGCCATTACCAATTTACAGTAATGCCTTTTGGATTGAAAAATGCACCTGCCACTTTTCAAAGGTTGGTGAATACAGTCCTGCAAGGGCTGGAAGCCTTTAGTGCAGCATATCTAGATGATATAGCTGTCTTTAGCTCCAGCTGGGATGATCACCTGGTCCACCTATGGAAAGTTGTAGAGGCCCTGCAAAGGGCAGGCCTCACTATCAAGGCTTCAAAGTGCCAGATAGGGCAGGGGAAAGTGGTTTATCTAGGACACCTGGTAGGTGGAGAACAGATTGCACCACTTCAGGGGAAAATCCAAACTATTATAGATTGGGTTCCCCCTACAAGTCAGACTCAGGTGAGAGCCTTTTTAGGCCTCACTGGGTACTACAGGAGGTTCATAAAGAACTATGGCTCCATTGCAGCCCCTCTTAATGACCTCACATCTAAGAAAATGCCTAAAAAGGTATTATGGACAGCAAACTGTCAGAAAGCTTTTGAGGAGCTGAAGCAGGCCATGTGCTCTGCACCTGTCCTGAAAAGCCCCTGTTACTCCAAAAAATTCATTGTCCAAACTGATGCATCTGAATTAGGGGTAGGGGCAGTCTTATCACAACTTAATTCTGAGGGCCAGGATCAACCTGTTGCTTTTATCAGCAGGAGGTTGACCCCTAGAGAAAAGCGTCGGTCTGCCATAGAGAGGGAGGCCTTTGCTGTGGTCTGGGCACTGAAGAAGTTGAGGCCATACCTGTTTGGCACTCACTTCATTGTTCAGACAGACCACAAACCTCTACTTTGGCTAAAACAAATGAAAGGTGAAAATCCTAAATTGTTGAGGTGGTCCATATCCCTACAGGGAATGGACTATACAGTGGAACATAGACCTGGGAGTACCCACTCCAATGCAGATGGACTCTCCAGATATTTCCACTTAGACAATGAAGACTCATCAGGTCATGGCTAGTCTTATTGTCCTTCGTTTGGGGGGGGTTGTGTAGGAAAGTACCATCTTGCCTGGCATGTTACCCCCATATTTCACTGTATATATGTTGTATGTGTCACTGGGACCCTGCCAGCCAGGGCCCCAGTGCTCATAAGTGTGCCCTGTATGTGTTACCTGTGTTATGACTAACTGTCTCGCCGAGGCTCTGCTATCCAGAACCTCAGTGGTTATGCTCTCTCATTTCTTTCCAAATTGTCACTAACAGGCTAGTGACCAATTTCACCAATTTACATTGGCATACTGGAACACCCCTATAATTCCCTAGTATATGGTACTGAGGTACCCAGGGTATTGGGGTTCCAGGAGATCCCTATGGGCTGCAGCATTTCTTGTGCCACCCATAGGGAGATCTGGCAATTCTTACACAGGCCTGCCTTTGCAGCCTGAGTGAAATAACGTCCACGTTATTTCACAGCCATTTACCACTGCACTTAAGTAACTTATAAGTCACCTATATGTCTAACCTTTACCTGGTAAAGGTTGGGTGCTAAGTTACTTAGTGTGTGGGCACCCTGGCACTAGCCAAGGTGCTCCCACATTGTTCAGGGCAAATTCCCCGGACTTTGTGAGTGCGGGGACACCATTACACGCGTGCACTATACATATGTCACAACATATGTATAGGGTCACAATGGTAACTCCGAACATGGCCATGTAACATGTCTAAGATCATGGAATTGTCACCCCAATGCCATTCTGGCATTGGGGAGAATATTCCATGATCCCCCGAGTCTCTAGCTCAGACCCGGGTACTGCCAAACTACCTTTCCCAGGGTTTCACT